>NC_137606.1:11697065-11822909 GCF_963280865.1 Gymnoscopelus braueri
TTCTACTCCACTACATCTCAGAGGAAATTATTGTACTTTTACTCCACTACAATTATATGAAAACTTCTAGTTAATAGTTACTTTGTAGATTTTGATTATTATTACAAAATACACTAACCACCTCAGCCCTATATAGATTTCGGCCATTTTAAAATAGCCGATCTACAGTAGATCGGCTATTTTCAAAGGATCTTTCATACAATCTGAACTTGTTCAATGGGACATTCTGCACAATGAGTACTTTTACTTTACTTGTAACAGATCTACATTGCAGTATTGATACTTTTACTTAAGTAAAGACATTTAGTACTTTTTCCACCACTGAAGACAAGTTATGGCATAAACAAAACAAATAAAAGAAAAACATCCACGACTAGCAAATGCTGAATAATAATTTTATTTTCTTATGAACAAATTCAATTGTGTAATGACATTGTCCTTCGTACTTTTCTATTCACACTGTGAACACATTAATATGCATAACATCTTCACCCCATAATGGAGACCATTTTAACAGGTTTATTTCAGAAAAAAACTGTGTCAGTTTAAGTAAAATGTCAAACCTAATCATGGCACTTACCAGGTGTGTGGAAAAACACCTCCAGCTGAGAAAGTAATTACAGTGGAATTCTATGGAGGGGGGGGGGGTGAAAGGAGCTAGGTCAATGGAAGTCAATGGAAGAGAGGGGGTGTTGTATGGAGCTAGGTGAAAGGAAGTCAATGGAATCTTTATCCGGCACTTTACTTAGTCCATGTGCGGTAATTTTCACCTGAGAATACATTTTTGTATAATGACCTCTTGATTCATTAACCTTTCAGTCAACAAGCATATCATTTATCTAGCACATCAACCAATTTATCAAGAGACTGGATACGTCTATTTATAGATGGTCGACTACCGCTGGCTCCCAGAAGTTAATTATGTGTGTGGATGGAACTGCACACTGAGCCCTCTCAAAACCACTAGAAAACCCACATGTGGTTTGTTGAGCACCACTTGGCGAAAGAGATGCGACTCATGCGAGACAATAATGAAAGTAGGTTACATAAACAAAATGTTGATGACATGAATGGTCCCCCCCCCCCCCATGCTGAGATATTCCAATCCACCATGATAGAGATAGAGAGAGAGAGAGAGAGAGAGAGAGAGAGAGAGAGAGAGAGAGAGAGAGAGAGAGAGAGAGAGAGAGAGAGAGAGAGAGAGAGAGAGAGAGAGAGAGAGTCAATTAACATACTGACATGAGAGTGGATGCACCTGTTCATGTGGTGTTGATGAGTGATATGTATACAGCAGGCCCACGGATTAGTCTGTCTCAGTCACAGGCAAAGGTTTCAGCCGCCTGCGTTGGGTTTCATGTTCACACATCACAAGTACACAAGGCAGAGACTGTGTCATGTTCATCCACAAACATATCCAGCATAATTGTGTGAAACATTTTGAAGTAGAATTTGAAGATTTACAGAGAGCATTTTTGGTGGAGAAAGAACGAGGAAAAATCTAGAATTCATTATTGAAATCTGCAATGCAATATCAGCTAAATGTGTGTTCACGTATTCCGTTTGTAAAGTGGTACTCAATAAAGAGCTAGTATGTTATCCATCATATTTTAAATTCTACCGTCAATTGAATAGTTCATATATATATATATATATATATATATATATATTTTTTTTTTAAAAAGAAATAAGCAGTTCATGTAGCCTACTGAATATCAAGCTAAAGTGACCGTATTAGGGCTGGTAAAAAAAATTAAATAAAAAGTAACCTATAATTGCTCCTCATACATTTTATTGAATTAACTTGATTCGTTCCAAGGAGAGAGACATTGGGGCCTCTTTCTTTCCTCTCAATACTGTTCTTTTCTTTTGTAACCTTTAACTCCAAAGACTCACAGTACAGCAAAGTAAAAAAGTGTATAGTGACCTATGAATGTGTCCTTTTAAAAACTGTCTATAAACAAGTCTCTGCAAGGTGTTGGCCTTATAACTTTGATTGGGCATCAAGTCCCCCGTCCCCCCCACCCCACCTCACTCTCTTCTGAACATTGCTTACATATAATAGACCTTCCTGCAATGAGTTTTTGCCCTCCAGGAGAAAGTGGAGGAGTTATGTTGGTAGGGGCAAGGCAACGTTCCACATTAAACCCACACAGAAATGCTATATGCAACTGCCTGCAAACTCAATAACTATTGTTGGAGCAAATGGGATGAGGGTCAAAAATAGCAGTATTGACTACAAGATCCTGCATGATGAAGAACCTGCCTGTGAACATTCAGTGATCACGGTAAGCATTAATGCTTGAATAACTGAATTCAGTTTACCTGAAAGTGAGATGTTGTTCTTAATATTGTACATTTATCATATTCTGTCATTGGTGGAAAAAGTACTCAAATGTTTTACTTAAGTAAAAGTATCAATACTGCAATGTAGAAGTACTCTGTTACAAGTAGAAGTCTGGAATTCAAAATTTACTTGAGTAAAAGTACAAAAGAATTGGCATCAAAATATACTTAAAGTACCCAAACTAAAAATGTTTGAAAATAGCAGATCTACAAGCTCACAACGTGTCGCGATGCATCGCGTAGTGAGCTTGTAGATCGGCAATTTTCAAATAGCCCAGGTATAAAATAGGGCTGAAGTGGTTAATGTATGTTTTATAATGTAATACTTTATATCTTCAAAGTAATTAGTAACTAAAGTTTTCAAATATTTGTAGTGGAGTAAAGGTACAACATTTGCCCCTGAGATGTAGTGGAGTAAAGTAAAAGTACTGAAAATTGGAAAAATACCTCAAAATTGTACTTAAGTACAGTACTTGAGTAAAAATACTACTTTGCACCACTGCACGCACGCACACACAAAGTCGTTTAATACGATTCACTATGAATGTAAATGCATACAGTAGCTTTAGGGAGAAAACCCCAATATGTGAGAAGAAGGGGCAGGCTTACAGTAGTTCTGACTTGTATCACCTCATACTATCACAAAGAAGACTAGGCTGCCATTGAAAGTCAAGCCACATGAGAGTGATATCCATCAAGCCCCAAAGCCCATAGAAACTCAATACTACCAGTGGACTGCTTGTGATATTAGGAAAAAAACAGAATAAAGCACCAAGCAATATAGCAAAAGAAAAAGAGGGGAGAAAATGGAACCTGGGTGTCAGAGAGCAAAGCAGTCTACAGTACAGAGTGGATCAAATGAAATTGAAATCCTATTTGAGAGAGAAAGAGCAGAGAGGGTTGATTGTGTGTCTGGGGATAACATTTTTGTTATGTGCTATTATAAAACCATTTTTATACCGTAATCGTGTGGGGGGAAAAGGCCCGTCTCTGCAGAGATAGTGACATCTAACATGATTGCGTAAATAATTCAGCCTTGGTATTTAGGAGCGTGCAAATTTCATCTTGAGGGCTCTGTGTCTCTCTAGACGGTCACATCTTTCCTCAGTTTGGTGAGCGGTAATTTGTGTTGACCTTCTTGCTTTAAATTATCACCTGGGAAAAGGTCTGAATTTCCTTGTTTTTTAACAGCCACACTCTCCTGCCAAATGAAGAAAAATAATACCGCTCCTGTTGGATCACCTTCACAAAGGTTTGAGCTTGTCTTGCAGCAATGCTAGCAAATGATCGATACTTGGCCTTGATGTGCGTGCGTGCGTACGTGCATGCGTGCGTGCGTGTGTAAGCATATCAATGCGTGTGTGTACTTCTGTTTTGTACAGCTGGCCATGGGAACCTCTGAGCAAACAAGCCATGACTCATTACTTAATGGTAATTATTGGTGATTACAATAATTAATGCAAACATTTCCAGCAATAATCATAAGCCCTTGTCACTTTGGATTGACATGGCCGGGATTTACCAAGGAGTGAATTCACTTGACACGTATGAGTTGAGTTGAATTTAAAATCCATATAACCTTCCTGTTAAATACCATCACAATCGATCAAGTTGGAGTGATGCCAGAAATGTCTTAGACCCTGCACAAAATGTTTACATCCTCTGGCACTAAATATACCCTTGTTTTCATTTTAAAGAGATGTCAAATGCTTCACCCGGGAAAAAAAGACATGCTACTTAAACATCATTGGCTGTGATATGATTTTTTTTTTAAACTTTGTTTATTGGATTTTTCACAGAAGCATTCAGCATCAAAAGTTGGCACTTGGACAGACACGTAAAAGCTTCCTCCAGTGCAATCCATCAAATACAAGTAAACAGATTGAATTATCACCCAAAAACATACAGGAAATACAGATAAAAACTATATAAAATATTATACAACAGATAAACACAGACAGAACAAAACAAAACAAAACAAAACAACATCAGTCAAACAGTACATATCCATGACACATCTAAAATCTGCATTACAGCACAACACGCCACAGCAAGCCCATCATATCAGCGCTCCACTAGACCTCACGTATCCGTATCCCCAATCAGAGACGGATTCAAATTCCGGACAAATTGAAATACTGGACCCCATACTGTACCTTCCCAAACTTGCTAGAGGAGCCAATCAATGAGAATCTTATCTTTTCTAGCAAGATGTCTCCTATCCAATGAGTGTGAGAGGGGGAAGTAGGTGATTTCCAATTAACTAAAATTAGTCTCCTAGCCAATAGAGTGACAAAATCAAAAACATCCTTTTCCAATTTAGAGAGCGAGGGCATTGAGGGGAGCTTTATCAGCAACAATGACCCAGAAATATCCATTGCTTTTCACCCAACGCAATTTAATATTTATTGATGATAATTCATTGACAATTCATTGTCTGACTGCTGACAATGTTTTTTTATGATTAAATGCTAAAGAAGGGGACTTTTTTGCACTAAAAAAGGCCGGAACACATCTACTGTACTGTAGGTCCCAATATTGAGTTATAGTCATAACACCACCTAGGCTAGTTGGCAATATGAATCAAGTCATAGAACCACCAATTGGTGCCTGGAATGTATTGTCCTTATGCTTTTACAAACAACTCCCACTGTTGCATTGGGGGGGGGGGGCTGAGTGCCGCGCTATGAGCTTGTAGATCTGCTGTTTTAGAAAAATCTGGAAAATTTGTGCAAACCTTTGAATATGTATTTTTAACATTTGTAACTCAAATCTTTGCTTCTGAGGGGTCCCTGAAACAAGATATTTTGAGATGTGGGTACGCGGCCTAGGGCATTCACGAATAGTGATTTTTAGCATTCGAATTATTCGACCTATAAGTATTCGAATATTCGATTAATCGATTTGATTATAAAAAATAAAATAATATATATATATATATTTTAATGGCATTGATGACTTGACTCAAGGAATGCGAGTTGACGTCACACCAGAGCTCACAGCTGCGTGTCTGCTGTAGAAAAGACACAAAAAAAAAAAATCAAAACAAAAAAAAACGTAGAATAATCGAATAGTGGTTTGATAGTCGAATAGTCGGTTTGATATTCGAATATTCGAATATTCGACTATTCGGTGAATGCCCTACCGCGGCCAAATACATATCATTTTGGGGGTCCTTGACATGAAAAAGTTTGAGAACCACTGCACTATTGTAATCATGTTGCTCTGCAGTAATAGAACAGTGGGGACCGTACGCTTTCCTAGGAGAGCGGGGAATATAGGACCTAACCTAAACCTAACCCTAACCATAACCTTAGTGGGGGAACATAGGTCCGGGGAACATAGGTATGACCCCGAACAGTGGCTGCCACACGTCCCAATGTATAGGCAAAGGTGCGAGGGCCCGGTCACCGCTGCTTGGAGCTTATTATAGTTATCTGTATAGCTACTGTATCGTTCTATGGTCTGGAGAGCTGTTTACATGTCTATTTTTATATGTGTGAATGAATCACCTCATTTGATCTTAGATGACTCAACTCAAACACAGTTTTTCTATTACTGTCCATACCTCTATTTCTACTGATCACACACACCTGGCCTACTTTCTGCTTGAGCTTAAATGTTCTTCGCTACTTTTGACATTGATAGATGATTGACTGAAGGACTGTCATGGGTATTAACATTTTTAGATACAGCAAATTAATATAACTTGTATAACAATGTCTTAAATGCTATTTATTTTTTGTTGGACATACTATGACTCTTTTAGGAAACTAAATAGATTCAAAGAACAACTTTAGCTTGAATAAACATCTAAAGATTCCGCTATTACTATTTATTTAATTCACATTGCTTGACCAGAATAATCAAGGAATGAGAAATGTTTGTTTCCTCCAAAATACGAGGAACTAAAGGCATAGAGTTGCATACAGTAGCCTAGTAATAGTATCTCAAAATGTCAAAGTAGGGTCAAAACTTTGATTCCCACATCCCTGCAAACACTTTGAACTAAATAGCTATCAATGAAGGCATTGGAGTTGGCATTAAGTTGCATAAGAACGTCTAAATTGTAAAGTAGGGTCATCCAGTGGTCGAAACTTTGATTCCCACAAAACCTGAAAATAAATAGCTAGCAAAATGTGTTAGATGTAGTTTGGATGATAATCATGCAGCTCAAAATAAGAGGCCACAGTTCACACACAGAAATGCATATATTCAGACATGCATTCATTGAATAACTTTGTTTTGGTGCTCTACATCCATCAAGAAGTTTTAGGACGGCAAACTTGCTTAATTTCTTTCCTTCTACAAAGCCTGAGGAAAGCTGATGAAACTTAAACTTGACAATGGCATGGCATTTCGTAACAATTCATCCATACCACAAACTTGTGATATGGTTAAAACATCCTGGCACAATCAATGCAGGAACAACAGAATCTATAGGCTCTACCACTTTCAGCTTTGCTTGAAATTAGTTTGAGATAGCTTAGACCTTAAATGGCAAAGTATTCAGAGTGCTGGTGCCAAAAGTTAAATTAGAAGAAGGAAACAAGCGGACACACAGTGGCTTTGGTGGATTCTGGATTGAACTGCAATATTCATAGAGGTGTGGAAATGATGAGACCTTAATAAGCCAGGGAAGGGGAGTTATAAAGGGAGGGACACAGGGAGGTGTTAGCGGGGTGTGAGGGTGAGGACATGTGAGCACACTCCCTGGGCTTGTAATTAAACGTGAGGGAGTTATATACTGTGTACACTAGGAGATATTGTCCACCTATGCTGTATACCAACCCAGCCACATGCTGTCAATGCCATTCAATGGCGGAGCTTCAAGGTTAATTAAAAAAGCCACTGCCTCCATGCTGGCTCTGCTGAACTCCAACGAGGGGAACCATAATTAAAGTGACACCTGTTCCAACCCATTTGTGGCCCATTTGCCGCAACGGGTCCTCCGCTGCGCCACAGAGGTTCCACAATGGCAGGCAACATCACAACGGTATCCCGTCATGTGGTGTCTGACTGGAATTATTTTTAATGCTGTGAGGCATCTGCGAGCGGCGGCATAAGATCACGCCAAGTGGACTGGAAGTGGAATCCCAGCAGAGAGCTATGAGTGGGAAAACTTAAATGGATATTGTGCTCACAGCACATATACGGTACATGACCTGAGAGGTTTTCAGCACAGACTGTTCCTCTGTAGATATGTGGCAGGAGATCTTTGTTTTCATTTTAACCCATTAAGACCGGGGAACGCATCTGTGTCATTTTCAGATTTCTTTGGCTATTCAAAAATAGCAGATCTACAAGCTCATAGCGCGGCACCAACTGCTGCGCAATGAGCTTGTAGATCTGCTTTTTTTTTTAAAGAAAATGTGAAAATGTGTGCAAATCTAAAAATATATATACATTTTTAACAATACATATCATTTTGGGGGTCCTTGACATGAAAAAAGTTTAAGAACCACTGATAATATAGCAACATCATTTTTTTGTTTAAAAAAAAACCTGTTGGGATTTAGAAGACATTAGAATTCCCAGAAGCAAAGATTTGAGGAAAAACATTTTGCTTTAAAAAACATCTTTACGATAAAGAATAAAAAAAAAGAATAGCAGCTCTATGTATCTGCTATTTTTGAATTGCCCAAGTATAAGATAATGGTTAAAGTGGTTAAAATCTAAAATGACAGATGCGTTCCCTGTCTTAATGGATTAAATCATGAATTTATATTTATGTTTCCAGAAGTAGACCTATCCCTAGTGAGACTGTTTTGAAACAATTTATGGTTTCATGAACTTGATTTAACACCTAGAAAAGGGTACCGATACCACTGAGATTAGGGCTGGCCCCAAATGGCCAGCCCTGGTTGATGGTGCGTGTGCGTACAGTATGTATGTGTATTGTGGAGATTACCGGATATACTGTAGTAGCCAGGCTCAGTAAAAGTACAATTGACAGATTACTGGCTGTTTGGCTAAGTGGAATTCAACTTTTTTTAACCAGGTGCTCGAAGAGCGCCGGGTCTAAGAAGAGACTGACTAGTCAACACTTTCTCAATACTTTTTCATCATTGGCTGTCCTTTACTCCTTTAAGCCAATGGGGACACTTCCCCGTTTTGACTGTCCTTTAAGCCAATGGGGAGACTTCCCAGAGACTTCCCCACACTCTGAACGGCCGTCCTCCCATGCTATGGGATCATAAGCCCCGCCCTCACTTGTTTCTCTTCTCCCCCTCTCTCATTTTCACGCAGCTGGGGCAGTGGGCCTGACGAGCGTGTATCATTGCCTGGCCGTCAGTGCTGTTTAATGTCCCTCGTTAATTCATTTGCTCCATGTGTGTAAGCTCAGAAGCTCATTTAAGTGGGCTTTGGGCAACAGTCTAGCCTCCGTGACCGTTTTGGTTGACAACGACTGCTGTAGTTGAGCCATGTTTGCTTGCTACAGACCATGCTAATGAGTGCTAAGTGCTAACAAGAAATGAATGCTAACACACACACATGCACGCACAGTCGCACACACACACACACACACACACACACACACACACACACACACACACACACACACACACACACACACACACACACACACACACACACACACGCTCACAGAGAGAAGCACCTGGTATAATATGACTTGTCATATCTTGTTTTCTTTTTACATCTCTGCCTTCTGTAGGGAGAAATTTCAAGGAGCCTCAGAAATGTATTCCTCCTCCTTACTTTTGCAGCCAACCATTCAGGCCCCAAATGCCTACTGTAGTGTACCTCCCTCAAACAGAGGCATTTTCTCACCATGCACTCCGGGTTTTCAATTTCAGTAATGCTAGCGAAGCATCAAACTGGAATAAACCTTGAAACGATCAGGATAATTCCACATACAGCTTCTTGATCAGCAGGTGAAACTCATCTTGCTCTTTATGAGATCTCAGGATTGCATCAACCCAATATTTCCTTTAAAATGTTCTGTTTACAACAAGACCACAAAAAGTAATCTTCGCTGCTTGATGACTCAATGTTGTCTCGTTCTTCAATACTTTCGCTACAAATAGTATAATATTCATCAGACTCAGTGTGCAAGGTTTCTGTGCGTAATGATTTTTTTGATGATAATGGTCTCAGTGTGCATTGCAAGAGCCTTAGGGTAGTTCTGGGACTTGTTTTCACATGTTTGTTGGAGAACAATGGAGTTCTACAACTTCCAGGATATGAACTTTTATTTGTTTTGGCAAGACTGAATCGAGATTCACTGGGTGAAAAAATGGGTCACAAAAATCGTGGGATAAATAATATGTATATTAACAAAAAGAAAGATTCAAAGCCATCATCACATTTATAGTCAGGGGATATTAGCAGAATATTTTCCAATCTTGGAATAAATTCCTTACCAAAAAATATCTTCGCCAATGTGTTTGTAAAGGTGTCTAGTAACACATCTCACAAAGACTGAAATGCAGTCCCCCTAGGAGAATTTTTGACAGCTCCTTAAAGTTGGGGTACCCACCATAACCTTGGTTAAAAAACAAACAAAAAGAAAATCAAAATTTAATTCTGTTTTAAGTAGCATGTGAGGGGTCAAACTAGGGTGTTTTTATGATTCTGAATCCATTGCAAGCATTTGTTTTGCACCAAAACCACTCCTTGGGCTAAAAACGGCCATAGCCATCCTTTTCCAGGTATACTTTTTGTGTAAAAAGCCCATTGAGATTGGGCCGTTTTTAGCCCAAGGAGTGGTTTTGGTGCAAAACAAATGCTTGCAATGCATTCAGAATCATAAAAACACCCTAGTTTGACACCTCACATGCTACTTAAAACAGAATTAAATTTTGATTTTTTTTTTGATTTTTTTTAACCAAGGTTATGGTGGGTACCCCAACTTTAAGGAGCTGTAAAAAATTCTCCTAGGGGGACTGCATTTCAGTCTTTGTGAGATGTGTTACTAGACACCTTTACAAACACATTGGTGAAGATTTTTTTTGGTAAGGAATTTATTCCAAGATTGTTTTAATATCCCCTGACTATTAGCTCTTTCCTCTGTTTCCTTGGAAACATTCACACAATGTTGGCACCAACATTGATATACAAAACAGACAATTCAACTCAACTTAATTGTCACAGTGAAATGTGTCATACAAGTGCCATCATTGCAGTTACAAGAAAGGTGGAAAGAGATAAAGAAAGAAAGTAACAGAAAAACTAAAACATTCAAAAAGTGCTGCCCAAACGTGGTGAAAAAATGGGTCACAAAAATCGTGGGATAAATAATATGTATATTAACAAAAATAAAGATTCAAGGCCATAATCACATTTAGCTGTTTCCTTGGAAACATTCACATAATGTTGGCACCAACATTGATATACAAAACAGACAGTGCCATCATTGCAGTTACAAGGTGGAAAGAGATAAAGAAAGAAAGTAACAGAAACACTAAAACATTCTAAAAGTGCTGCCCAGACGTGGAAACTAAATATTTTTTTCCATGCACTTTTTCTTGGTTCACCAGACAGCCTAGTATCTTGCCGTCAGCCATAATCTCCGAGGCGTCAGACATCAGCCTCCACTCACTGTCAAATCAAGAGTGGAATGGGATGTTTTTCCATCGTGCATCATACTGTAACACCTTTTAGGAATGTCTCCATGCTACACTGTCTTGACCTTTCCCCACATTGCTTTAACCTTTTCTTGACGCAATACTAGATGGTGCTTTTAAAAGACAATGTCACTATTAAGCCATTCAGACCGGGAACAGACTGTCATTTTAAGATTTCTCTGGCTATTCATGAATAGCAGATATACAAGCTCATAGCGCGGCACCGAGTGCGCGGCACCGAGTCCGCGGACAAATACATCATTTTGGGGGTCTGGGGGTTTGAGAAACACTGATATTATAGCAACATAAGTTAAAACAGGAAAAAAAGCTGTTCTACAAGCTCATAGCGCTGCACTCGGAGCCGGGCTATGAGCTTGCAGATCTGCTTTTTTTTAATAGCTAAAGAAATAAAAAAATGGCACACAGATGCGTTCCCGATCTTAATGGATTAAGCACAGATATCCATGATGTTTCCGTAAAATACATCATCCCATATGTCATGACACCATTTCCTCTCCTCTGCCCCTTCAAATCATACCCATTACTCCCCATATGTCAGTTTCCATATGTTGGCACTCAGGCTTTATCAGATAGATGCTAGAAACAGGACCAACGCTGTGGTGTCAAATCTCACCAATCCTGCGAAGCAAACCCAAAGTGACAGAGAGGAGGGCACAGCGGGAACAAGTGTTCTCCTTGCTGCATAGCAAGTGATTAGCACTGATTTCACCCGATAATTACTGCATTAATTTGAGGGATATTTCAGGATATAAATAATGGAAGTCAGTCATCTCCAAATATGTAGATAACTGACGTCATAGTACTGACGGCCTCAAAGTGTACTAAGAAAATGAGTTGTGGATCGGGCTTGTGCCTGTTGTCCCATGCATGAACATATTTGTCAAATAGGAGGCACGGTGGTGCAGTCGGTAGCGCTGTCGCCTCACAGCTAGAAGGTCCTGGGTTCGATTCCCGCCAAGGACGATGTGGGCGCTGGGGGCATGTCCTCTCCTCCATGTCATCAATGCCCATACCCTAGTTGGGGTTGGCGAAAGGGCCTTTCTGTGTGGAGTTTGCATGTTCTCCCCTGGGGTAGGTACCCCAGGATTACAGTTTAGGCAATTGGCACTGGGTGAAAAATAGGGTTTACAAAATTGTGGGATAACATTTTAGATAAAAAAAAAACTGTTGTCAAATGCCCAAAGATATGAGCACACATACAATGCATGCCCACAAACAGAAAATTGCACATGGGTGCCAACCCCATATGCAGTCTCTCACTAGCCACTCACTAACAAACTTAATGGCTACCCTAAAGACCTTTTTCATCCAGGCTGACACCGGCAGATTAGGATGCGGAGAATGTCATGCCGCGTAGTTTTATTAATGTATGCCGTCACACTGGGGGGGGGGGGGGGGGGGTGGCTCAGCGTTGCTTGGCGGAGCGAGAACCGTCGCCTCCACCATAACACTGATTTATTAAATCGGCCCTTGCTACTATAGCTCTTTTTACTCCCCATTCTGCCAGTCCTAGGCTCAGCACAACAGGGACACTGCTTTAGCACAAGATGTCACTTACATTAACTGCTCTGCCACGCCTGACAAGGTGATGTAAACGTTTCACTCAGATACAGACAGTGCAGCTGACTTAAAGTTTAGAAGTTGCAACACTCGTCGTCACTTTCAGGCCAAACTCTACAATAGCCATACATGTATTTAATTTTCAACAACCCAAATCACAATTTGTGTAAAACACCCAAGATTTAATGGAGGGGGGAAAAGGTTATATGATACATGTTTTGTTTTTCAGAACATGTATTTTATGGGGGAGGAGTTTTACACTGGAGAACACTGAAGAATCTAATCTCAGTGCCAAGAACCTCATAAGCTACTGAGGCAGTGTAGTGCTCCCATCATGACTTATGGTCTTGGTCTCAGTGTACAGTGCATTTATACAGTAAGTGTTCCTCTGCTGCAGCTTGGATGCTGCCTGTCTTTCCCTGAGCACTGGTCTTGAATAACCTCCTATGGAGGAACTGGCATCGATTATGAGTATGAATAAATTGTATTCTCATTAGAAAATGTATGTATGCCTATTTTTAAGGTATGCTGTGAAATATAAACTTTATTGCAGTTTTGCCACATTTGCACACAGTTCTATTCTAGGGTTCAAAAAACATGCATTTCTTCTTTTGACAGCCTCCCTTTGAACATGAGGGGATAAGGTCTACGGTTGTTCACTTCCGTTAAGGTTACTCCGTTTTCTCCACCATGCAACATGCATGTACTGTATAATTCATATACATCATTACATACATGACCATTTCTATCAGTTTGGAACAAAATACTTCATAATAAAGAATGATATTGTACCTCCCCATCTTGAATGAATTTGAACAGATTCATTTCAACATTATTTTCAGCAGCAGCATAATGCTAAAACATGTTATACCCACATACTGTACAGCATCTCTTGCTGGGAGGCTTGAACATGGACCTTGGGGACATTGGCTAACTCCATGCATGGCTGAACTGAACCTCCACAACACCCCCCTCCCAAGTCTCACTAACGGGTCTCTGTAGCCCTGGTTAGAGCTTGTTGTTACCTGGGTGCTTAAGCCTAGGCCTGGCATCCACCGTCCATTCTCAGGAATGCTTTGGAGAGCAGGTTTGGAGCGCAACCTTCTTATTGTATTACTTTTTGGGGAAATGCTTTGCAAATCTTTGTATATGTATACTTTTTTAAAACAAACAGCTTTAATTCAAATCTTTACTTCTGGGGGGGTCCCTGGAACAATATATTTTGAGATGGGGGTCCGCGGCCAAATACACATCATTTTGGGGGTCCTTCACATGAAAACGTTTGAGAGCCACTGAATATAGCGACATACGTTTTTTTAAACAACTGTTAGGATTTAGAAGACATTTGTAGAATCCCCATGCAGAAGCAAAGATTTGAGTCACTTCGGGGGCGTCCACTGGCCTAGCGGTCCAGGCGCATACCACATAAACTGGTATGTCTGCCCCCCCATCTCTCTCCCCATTTCCTGTCAGCCTACTGTCCTGTCCAAATAAAGGCATAAAAGCCCAACAAAATATAAAAAAAAAAGAAAAAGAAGAAAAAAGAAAAAACAAAAACATTCAAAAATAGCAGATCTACAAGATCTACTTGTATATCTGCTATTTTTTGAATAGCCAAAATCTTAAAAAATGGCACAGTTTCTTTCCCGGTCTAAATGGGTTAACAAGTCTCCCACGTGCCTCCTGACATTTCATTGTGTGCGATGTGTGATCTGACTGCAGATGTTCCTGTACAAATGTGTGTTGTCTCATAAATAACCACAGTGTGAGACTTGTTTGAAAAAGCAGAGTCACAGACGGATCAAAGGAAAACAGGAAAGTTTGATTAAAAGTGGACCTGAAGGGTCTTAGATAAAAGTGACACAGTGTATAAACAAAACTCCACCTGACAGCCAAAGCACTTTTTATTATGTTTTATGTTCTTTTTAAGAGCCCACATTACAACAGAGACTGTTTACAGATATTAGATAACATGGATGTTTTGGTAATTGATTGGTGAACTTGGTGGACTGAATGAACTGATAAAAGACAAATAACATCCTTTTTGTCATCCAGAAGGATGACAATAGGGCAGAGGAGCATTTCACTGCGTTCTAGAGTCTAGTGATGAACACGTTCTTGTTCACCGTCTAGACTCTAGACTGTGATCAAGAACGTGTTCATCACACACACTGGTGGACAAAGTACTCAAATGTTTTACTTAAGTAAAAGTATCAATACTGCAATGTAGAAGTAGTCTGTTACAAGTAAAAGTCCGGAATTAAAAATGTACTGGAGTAAAAGTACAAAAGTATTGGTATCAAAATGTACCTAAAGTACCAAAACTGTTCTTAAAAGCACAGAAAGGTTTGAAAATAGCAGATCAAGCTCGCAATGCGTTGCATCGCGACACATTGCGAGTTTGTAGATGTGCTATTTTCAAATAGCCTAGGTATAAAATAGGGCTATGTAAATGTACTTAGTTACTTTACACCACTGCGCATGCACGCACGCACGCACGCACGCACACACACACACACACACACACACACACACACACACACACACGGAAGATATTCACTAACAAAGCACATCCATGAGTTACAAGAGTAGCCTACATTCAGACACATACATCATTAACTGGCAGAGGGGTGCCCACTACAGGGTATATTGTGTTGTCTTCACCTCAGGTCTGTCAGAGGAAAGTGTCTCGTCTCGTCTGTAGAGGCCAGCTCTTCAATTACTACAGATACGTCTCTTGAGAGAAGTAAAAAACTAAAAAAAAAGTGGCAATAGTCTGTGAGAAGATGGAATTGTTTTCACCTTTCCAACTGCTAAAACAAAAGTTTTCACCTTTTCTCCTAAACTCACGCAACTCCAAAATACAAAAAAACTAGAAAAAGTGCTCCTCGGAGCACAGGTCTCCGCCAGGTCAGGTAGGTTATTGTGGCCTCCTGGTGGCGCTATAATAGGCCAATGTGAAAAGGGTGGCATTTCTTCCTCGGCCTAGTGGGAATGTGCGTGCATTCATGATGAGGCATTTTGTTGCAAAAATGTGTTTTGCTAAAGTAGACCTGCTGGTGGCACTATAACAGGGCAATGTGAAAAGGGTGGCATTTCTTCCGCGGCCTAGTGGGAATGTGCGTGCAAATGTTCACGGAAATCGCAAGCTGCGTTCATGATTTGAGACATTTTGTTCAAAACTGACCAATCCTGCAAATTTTGGAAGCCAACCTTAGCCAATCAGGATGGAATATGAAATATCGGACAGATGCGTCTTGATCACATGACTATAGAGATACTGTGTACCGATTTGCGTGATGTTTGGATAAAATCTGAAGGATTAATATCCAAAAATGTTATTGACATAAGTCGGCCTCCTGGTGGCGCTGTAAAAAGCAGATGTGAAAAATGCAGTGCAAATGTTTTTCCTTGGCCTCTAGGGAGTATGCGTGCAAAGTTTCACGCAGATCGGTGCAGTTATAGTTAAAAATGCAAATTGGCCTGTTATAGCGCCACCATGATTTGAAAAGTTTTAAGTGGCATTTCTTCCTCGGCCTAGTGGGAATGTGCGTGTGCAATTTTATGGAAATGGCAAGCTGCGTTCATGATTTGAGGCAGTTTGTTCAAAACTAACCAATCCTGCAAACTTTGGAAGCCAACCTTAGCCAATGAGGATGGAATATGGGAAATTGAACAGATCCGGGTTGATCACATGACTATAGAGATACTGTGTACCGATTTGCATGACGTTTAATTAAAAGCTATAGGAGTAATGGGAAAAAAATGTGTTTTGCACACATCGGCCTCCAGGTGGCGCTATAACAGGCCCATGTAAAAAATGTGGGGCAGAGGTTCTGAATTGGCATCCAGGGAGTGTGTGTGCACAGTTTTGCAGCGACCGGGCCAACGGTGCCGGAGATTAGCTGCTAACACACAGACAGGACGGACGGACGGACACACACACACACACACACACGGACGGACGGACAGGGGGAAAAACATACTCTCTCGCCATGCCTTTCGGCCTGGCGGAGACAATAAGTGAAAGCACTCAGTCGGAGCTGTAATGTTTTAGCCTTGCTAGCTGTGGGGCCCTAAGAATGAATATGCTGGTCGCCACTTTGGTCCCAAATAACATATCGTTGCTATTGGGCTGAAACCTGTCCTGTGTGTGGTGGCGCTATTGAGATAAATGAGGGTAAAGTGGGCGGACTACTACTACTACAACTAATAGTTGTAGTAGTACTACAAATAGTAGTACTACAAATAATGTCGATGTGCGCGCATAGTTTGAAGTCGGTCGGTCCCATATACAGTATGCACATGACCATATATGTGCATAGTGGTCGGATCTGTGGCCAAGCTTAGCCAATCAAATCCGGATGTCACGTTTGTGTCATTTGTTGGCCAATCAAATACGAATGTCACTTTTTGTAACATTTTGCGTGACGCCCACCACCCCCCCCCACATGCAATTTGAATATGAGACAGATGATCTATACATGACGCGTCACTGAACTATAAACAGTGCACACACCATGCATGGATCAGAGACGATGACTGCAACGTGCAACGCGTTTCAACCATTCATTTGATGTGTTCACATTATGCACAAAAGATTGCTGACTCTGAGTCCAATTTTAGAGGCTGAAAGGAACGAAAATGTGAACACACCCTTCACATTATTGAAAAACAGACCATGTACTCCAGGATTTATTGTAAAAAGGTGGATTAAAGAAAAGAGAAACTTTGGTAGCAAGAATTTGTAATAAGTAACACGTTAAATGTAAACTTGGATACAGTACACACTAATAGTGTTCATTTAACTATAATTTAACTTAACAATTACGTTAGACTATTACTAAAAGAAATCTCCAGTTAGGCATAGGGCCGCCTTTAATGTTCTTAAGGGTCTTCTTTATCTGTGCTGCAAGCATATTGTAGCGTGCCTCAATATGCTCAGTCTGAGTTGAGTCAAGTATGTAGTATCGATGAGAGATCAGAGCCCCCAGGGTGAAATAGGCAAACATAGACTGGCACGTGTGCAATTAAATCTATTATTAGATTCAGGATTTTACTGTGTGGGTAGAAAACACAAGAGAGGCACTGAGAAAAAAGTTGCCCTTGTCCATCATTGGATATACATGTAGATACCAACCGAGGGACATGGCCAACTTGTAAATGGCAAATATAGCGCCTTTATCCAAAGCGCTTTACAATGTGCATTACATTCACCCATTCACACACACATTCACACCGGCGATGGCATGAGACAACCATGCAAGGCATCAACCTGCTCATCGGGAGCAGTTAGGCGTTAAATCTCTTGTTCAAGGACACTTTGACGCTAACACAGGGGGGGGGGGAGCTGGGAACCAAACCGGGAACCTTTCGATTCCCAAGCGGCCGCTCTACCTTATGTACAATAATCATCTCTACCTTATACCATAATCTCTACCTTATGTACCATAATCTCTACTTTATGTACCATAATCATCTCTACCTTATACCATAATCTCTACCTTATTTTCGATGTTAGCTATATCCATTATTTTATACTTTGGCTATTCAAAAATAGCAGATATACAAGCTCATAGCGCGGCACCGAGTGTCACACTACAAGCTTGAAGATCTGCTACTGTATCTGGTCGCGGGTCCGCGACCAGATACATATCATTTTGGGTGGTCCTTGACACAAACAAATTTGAGAACCACTGATATTATAGCAACATACAGTTTTCAGAAAACTGTTAGGATTTAGAGGACATTTGTAGATGCGTTCCCGAATTGAATGGGTTAAATGTAATGGAAATGTACTCGTATAGACTCTTGTATGGCCCCGCGACCCTCAACCCCCCCGCGAAACGTACTGCACAGTGGCATGAACACCAGGGAAGAGGGCAGATTGTTCTGAGCTGTCAAACATCAGGTATTTTCCAGGCTTTGCCTGCTGGAGTTTATAGCTCATCCCTGTGCTCTTGGCCCCTGCCACACCCCGTGCAATCCCCACAGGAGTTCTCACCGAAACGTCACAATATTGTAGCACATAGCACGTTCACACTTCGGTGGACAGGGTTTGTTCATCAACTTTTGTACCCCCCCCCCCCCCCCCTGCCATGCTGACACAAGCATCAGGCACAGAGGCTACAGGCGTGAGATGTCATGTGGCGTTTCAGGGCCCCGGTCAGGGTAGGCGCAGAGGGAGCGACGCTTATAGAGTCTCGCTACGTCGCCGCTAGTGCCACGGACAGAAATACTCACGGCACGGTTCAGTAAGGGAAGAGAATAAAAAGAGAGAGAGAGGCAGATGAAGAGATGGAGAGAGCGGGGGTGGAATGATGCATATATGTATTGTATGTATACTGTGCGTATACAGTACAAACATGTACTGTCGGCTGACTCCTCTTTGAAGAACTGATAATTGGGGAAATGTTCTGATAAGAATCCATAGCGCAAGTTTGAATGAAAACACTTGTAGTTTCTACAATGTAGCCGATCATATAACCTTGTTGAATAAACAAACACAGAACAATGTGTTGTCCGATTTAGGTGAAACTTACACTCATGCAGGTTAGAAAAGAACAAAGACATTCATTTACATTGACATCAGATGAATGTGCAAGCACAGAGTAAGAGTAGTGCTAGTAGGTGGAAAAAAAGTGAGGCGTGATGTGGTTGTCCAAATGAGTAACACATATCATTTAATTTCCCCTTCCCCCAAAACTCTTTTGTTTAGTGAATCACCATTTTGCCACGAATAATATAGAGAAAAGGTCAAACTGCTCATTGTATTAAAGTACAAACACAAAAATTAACAAACACATAAAAACAAATTGTTTTCACAGTAATAGCTGCCTCAAACATTTCTTGATTCAACAATGTGCGGGTCAAAATTCATTTTGTGACATCCTGTGGTGACACTACGGCTACATACTGTATACGTCATACATGGATAAGCAGATGAACAGACAGAAGCACCGATGGATGTCTGGTGGTCATGTGAACATCACACGTGCTGTATGCTCTAACTGCATAGTCTAAGAAATAGAGCACTATACTGACCTCTGTATAAGCAATAAAGAGAAGTTGATGTGTGTATGCGTGCGTGCGTGTGCATGTGCGTGCATGTGCGTGCGCGTGCGTGCGTGCACTCGCGTACTGTCGGTGTGTGAATCGGTGAATGTGAAGTACATTGTAAAGGGCTTTGGAGAAAAGCACTATATAAATGCAGACTGCAGTCCATTTACCTTACACACATACATGTATTGATATGTATACTGTATATGCCATGTGCCTGATATACTTAAGTGTATGTGTGTTCTTCTTCCAGTGTGACAGTGACGGGGGGATTCAGTGAGGGTGCTCTGCATGCGAGGCTGCTGCACTGCCATGCCCTCCACACACTTCAACTGCAGCTGAGCTTAGTGAACGTCGACCACCACGCACACACAAGTGTACATACAAGTACACATGCATGCACATGCAAATTCAACGGGGGGAGAACAAAAGAAAACTGCTGCTGACAGATATTGTAATATTGTATGCTAAATCTGTACATAAATGTTATTCTAAGATGGCGTCAAATTACAGTAGTGCCTTTAAATGCTTCGCCTAACAACTAAAATGTTTTTATTGTTTCATGATATTGAGAGAAGGGAAATATTGAAGAGGGAAGAGAAAAGCCACTATTCAGAATCAGAATCAGCTTTATTGTCACATTCAAAAGTCAGTGCGTTGTTAATGGGATTAAAGGGATAGTTCTTTTTCCTATCGATTAGTCACCCAATGGAGACTTGAATTCATGGATATTTTTTTGTTTTTGACGCATTCCTACGGTTCCGGTAGGAGATACAAAGGAGACTCTTTGTGTCTCCTACGGGAACCGCTGCCGGTCATCAAATTATTGGCTTAGGAATGTGACTGAAACAAAAAAAAATCCATGAATTCACGTCTCCATTTGGTGACTAATTGATATTAAAAAAGTCATTTTGGGGGTGAACTATCCCTTTAAGGTGCGTTATTAAGCGCATGACAAAGCATAGCTACTGTAATCTCTCAAGAACAGATTCTGCTCTCCGCTTGAATCTGTCGGGGGGGTTCGTCGTAACGTGTACTCACTGGCCTACAAGTGGGCGTGCCTTCAGATCAGGAAGCAGGCCGCGCTTTACCCAATCAAATGTAGTGGGCGGGATTTACTGTCTGTGCTCTCGCCGAAAACTCATTTAACAATAGCGTCCTCGGAGCAGACAAAACCACAGAAAGATATTCACATTTTAACTTGCTCTTTCATCATAGAAACAAGTGGGCTTATAACCAAAACGATCCATGTTCTCTGGGAGAAGTAGTGTTAGTGTTCCGTGTAGAAATATTGTTAGTGGGAATGAAAACATAAGCGCACCACCGGAGGTGGAGCGCTGAGGGAAGACCAAAAACCCCGGTTTCCGTGCGCACGGGTGCTCCGTTCAGCTCCCCCCAGAGCCAAGTGAAAGAGTAAAAAACAGCAGAGGGCGCTGTTTTTCCTTTTTATTTGGCGATGGGTTCCCAGATTGTAGCTACTGTAACTTGATGGGATCCAGATTTTTTAACTTCTAGCGGAAAAGAAAATCTAACTGACGGGTTGAAACAAGCGTTTAAATCGCTTATTTAATCAGCCTGTGGCCAGTCAACCACCGCCCGCATGCGCAGTACTGCTCCCGTAAGATTGCATTGGGAAAACATGGCCACAGGCTGACTAAAAAAGCGATTTAAACGCTTGTTTCAACCCGTCGCTTAGATTTTCTTTTCCGCTAGAAGTTAAAACATCTAAGAGCAGGGGGGACGACCTTTACTACGATGTGCGGAAAAGGGTAAGAATCATGCATAGTGGAAAATATTCAAAAATGTCCCACCCAACTGGCACCGAGATGTGTGGAACCTCATCTCGGAGCTATATAGCTCAGATTTTAGCTAATACTGTATCAATGTATGCTACTAGGGACAGAATATAGTCACATAATAGTCTTAGTAGACAGCCAAAACTGTACAGAATTTAAGATCGTATATAGAACATATTATACTCCAGTGAAATTGAACGCTATGCACCCAGAAATGTCCTTTCTATGCTGGAGATGTAAGGAAAAAAATGGTTATTTTTTACATATGTTATGGTCCTGCCATAGACTTGTCCCGTTTTGGGAAGATATTATGTTCCTTTATGTCCTCTTGTCTTGACCTTAGGCTGATGCCCTCCCCTCGCCTCTGCTTGATCGGTAATTTCAAACATGGTGACAGTTACCAAAGAAAATTGAGCAACCTTGCATTCATCGCTGCCAAAAAATGTATTGCTGTAAATTGGAAAGCCCCTTCCCCCCCAACACTAGCCCAATGGAAGACAGAAATATCAAGTTATATACCTCTAGATTACTTACACTACAAAATTAAAGGAAAGTTGGACATCTATGATAAAATATGGACTCCATTCATATTCTCAGATAGGCTGATGTAAGAACTAGACCCTGGAGGGTGTTTGGAAAGACAGCTGCATCGGCAAACCTAGCAATGTGTTTTGTTTGTCTTTTTTTGTTTTTTTGGTTATTGTAATGTTTTGTTTTGTTGTTTTTTTTCGTGGTGTTTTTTGTATTGTCTAACACTGTATTGTCTTTAAAAATGAAATAAAAAAAATGTACAGAAATTAGGAGATAATTTATATGAAAGGTTATTAGCATTGTGATCAGGGAATGATTCAGTATGAGCTTTGATCAATTTAAGCTGTTTATGAGCATTTTAACATAGTCTGCAAATACTGTAGTTGGGGCACACATACCTCTGGTATGGACTAGTGTAGCAGATTTGAGTATAGCACACCCACCATGCCCCAGGTTTGAATGACAGTGACACATCCTGCCATGTCCCATGTGCATGCTCTAAACAACACCCCCCACCCTATAAACAGACGCCTCCCAGCAAAAATGCAAATACAGGCATACAGCTGTGTGCATAATCTAGGCCATACAGAAAAGCACACACACACACACACACACACACACACACACACACACACACACACACACACACACACACACACACACACACACACACACACACACACACACACTTTCAAAATCCTTGTATGATGACACAATGCCTCTCCCTGACTGAAATGATTATGCCTGGAGCTGATAGTGTTCCATTAAGCCTATTTAACATGAGAACTTCACAACTCCAATGATGTTAATTCCCATATATTTATTTACTTATTTAACTGAGGGATTACATAATCCTCTTTACGGTAAGGAAATTCCATGACACTTGTGCTTAAGTGCGTCTTTAAAACCAAATACCAGTTCTTAAAATGCATGCCCGTTTTTGTTTAACCCATTTAGACCGGGAACAAATCTGTGTCATTTTTTGATTTCTTTGGCTATTCAAATATAGCAGATCTACAAGCTCGTAGCGCGCCATTTTTTGATTTTTTTACAAAATTGTGCACATTTTTTAATATACCAGTATACACTTTTAAAGCGAAAATCTTTAACTCAAATCGTTGCTTCTGGGGGGTCCCTGGAACAACATATTTTGAGATGAGGGTCCGCGGCCAAATACATATAATTTTGGGGGTCCTTGACATGAAAAAGTTTGAGAACCACTGATATAGCAACATACGTTTTTTCAAAAAACTGTTGAGATTTAGAAGAAATGTGTAGAATCCCCAGAAGCAAAGATTTGAGTTACAAATGTTCGCTTTAAAAAAATATATATATATTCAACGATTTGCACACATATTCTCAATTTGTCAAAAAAAATTGCAAATCTACAAGCTCATAGCACGGCACTCGGTGCCACACTATGAGCTTGTATATCTGCTATTTTTTAATAGCCAAATAAATCTTAAAATGACACACATATGCGTTCCCAGTCTCAATGGATTAAATAAGACATTTTAATTCCTGCAGAGCTGACGTTTGGCAGATATATGCAGTTTTCAATAGACACAAATAATTTTGCCTCAAACCAAGTTTCGGTGGTGACTCATATATGTCCAATCAGAGCTGGCCTTGGCCGATTATTAGTCTGAGACTTGCAAGCACAAAGGGCATACTTAAAAGGTCATGGGCGCATTACATAATAGTGTGTTAACGACTCGGTAGTACGTCTAGGACTTGGCAAGAGACACGACCTACTTATCACATACGGTGAGGTATTATACCCTTATTTAAGCAGGCAAGTTGATGAAGTGCACACACGTATTTACACTGACAGCCTGGGGGAACAGTTGCAGGGAAACAGAGGGCTACACGCACACGTGGGAGATGCCAAGTAGAACCACAGTAAGCAGTTTCTCTGGTGGTTGAATGAGGTGAAAAACTGAGGGTTAAATGCCTTGCTCTAGGGCCCCACAACAGTAATTGCTTAGGGAGGAAAGGAGGGAGTGTGGAGCATGTGTCTCATTCAATGCCCGCATGCACCCTAGACTTTCCCCGCAGTTCTGCCGGATTCAAAGTGGTGACCCTGGAGTCACAAGTACTTCTTTACTAATTAATCTCTCCCACCTCCATTAAAAGCACAGTCACAAGAAAGAGATTGCCTCATAACGGGATTTAAATGTCAAGGTATTGGGATTTACCGTACGTCAAGAAATGAACGATTAAGAGCTGATGTGGTGGGACTGCATCATGTTTAAAATGGAATAGCATTAGTCTAAATGACATTAAAAACCAAAAAAATAATAATCTACAAAGTAACTAGCAACTAAAGTTTTCAAATCATTTTTGTGGAGTAAAAGTATAATATTTGCCTCTGAGATGTAGTGTAGAAGTAGAAGTACAAGTAGAAGTACAACTATTGAAAATTGGAAATACTCTACTAAAGTAAAAGTACCACAAAATTGTACTTAAGTACAGTACTTAAGTAAATGTACTTGTTACTTTCCACCACTGGAAAGCCTGTTCTGTTGGTCAAAGTGTCCCTCCGTAGTTCTCAGACTCAGGGGCATCATTTGGGGTCCCAGGGGATGACAATTGCCACCCCCTAGCGTTCACATTTAACCTCAAATTCTGTTATTTTATGCATATTTTCTCCATCTGTAAACATTTCTTTTGCAGATTATGTGATGGTGATAATGCTGTATACTCACTAAAGGCTCTGACGCACCAGGCAGATGTCAGCTCATCAGGCCGTCCATTAGCTTCGTTTAGCATCTGTGGGCAAAAATCTGTTGTATTCTATTGTGCGTGTATTGCGCCATCGGTGGTAATCTGAATCGGGTCACCTGACTCAGATGTTGAATCATCTGCGGCACTTTCCTAACCTAATGTATGTGTACATCACTGGTAGAGCATCATTTACTCATTGTCACCTAAACCTGAGTACTAGACAATGACCTCGGAAAGACCGATTTCTATGGATGTATATATCTTTTTAAATACATACAAGGTTCCTTTCCTCAAATCCCAGGCTTTTTCTAAATAGTTTGTCAATTTAAATGTCTCTTTTTCAAACAAACAAAAATCATACATTGTGAGTAATAAATATCCAACATATCAACATAGTTCATATTTTTAAACAACTTTCTTGACAAAACAGAAAAAAGTGATACTCGTCTTCTATTTGCTGATCAAACATTTGGCACATTCGAATTGAATTGAATATGTTTGATCTTATCAAAGAGCATCTTCCTTTAGTGTTACAATATAAACCTTTTCTAATATTCCCAAAACATATCACGCATGTCCACTATCCAAGGTCCATTCTGTTGTTCTGTCCCAATTAAATACTCAATGGTTAATCTATTATCATTCATGATGACTAATCTACATCCCAAGGACAAGCAAATGTCTGATGGTGACTGATCATTGACAGTGGTGGAAATTAACTAAGTACATTTACTCAAGTACTGTACTTAACTAAAATGTTTAGGCTTTACTTGAGTATTTCCAATTTCCAATACTTTTACTTCTACTCCACTACATCTTGGATCCATAGTAATATTGTACTTTTACTCCACTGCATTTACTTAAAAACTCTAGTTATTAGTTACTTTTTAGGTTTTGATTATTATTACAAAACTTACATTAAAGTAATACTAGGTAACTTTTTCAACAAAACTAAAGTTAAATTGTGTATCTTTTGTGAGTGGCAAATGTTTCACAACATCCACTCCATGAATTTCACCCCCGAAAGCCTTTTCTATTATAGTTTCTATTGAAAAGGTGGCTCGGTGAGCCTTTCCCGTGAAAATGACATCATCCGGCCGGAAAACGGAAAAGGAAATGCACCGGTTTCCTGTTTGGCCAGGAACTACCGCACCGGTTTCCTGTTTGGCCAGGCACTATAACAATAACAAATAGGAATCTCACGCTGTTTTTAAGAGATTGTAGGATTTGAAGATCGAAAAACAACAGAAAAAGAAAACACAGCTCACGGTAACTAAAGCTCCACTAGCTAAGAGAAACGATCCACAGATAGTATAAAACAATTAAAATAACGCTTTTTGAAACGTCTTCCGGTGAAAACAAATGGAATTCTGGGTAACGCAGGAATAAACAAATGGCCTGCAGTGACGGTAATGACCAGCAGAGGCTGCTAAAAAACGTTATTTGTGGACCTGCATTGTAGGCTACTACTTTAAGCACTTCAGCCGTATATACTGTACATTTCGTCCATTTGAAAATAGCCGATCCACAAGCTCACAATGCGTCGTGATGCGACGCATTGTGAGCTTGTAGATCTGCTATCTTCAAAAATATTTCTTATACACTTGAAAACTTGAAATGGGACATTCTGCCTAATGAGTACTTTTACTTTTGGTACTTTAAGTACATTTTGATGCCAATACTTTTGTACTTTTACTCAAGTACATTTTGAATTCCGGACTTTTACTTGTAACAGAGTACTTCTATATTGCAGTATTGATACTTTTACGTTATTAAAAAATGAGAGTACTTTTTCCACCACTGATCATTGATTTATTAAGGTGAACATAGTGGAAGTGGAAGTGCTATACTACACTACAAGAAACATAGGTCAAGAGTCTTCTTTGGAAAAAGGAAACAAAGGAATAAACAGAGAGACAGGGGAAAATAAATCTCCCCAGACCCCGGTCTCTCATCAAGAGTGAGGCAGAATGAGAACAGAATGCTGCCAAACAGCAATCCCTCATGGCCCCAAAGAACTCATTAGGACCCATGGAATCAATAGCGGGATTGTGAGGCGAGGGGCAGCGAGAATGAACGCCGGCCGAGGCCAGCTCGCCGGCTTACCTTGGCTCAAAATCTCTGAGCCAGATGTTGACTCCCAACAACCTTTCACAACCATCACGTCTATTCCCAGTCTATACCCCTGTCTGCCGGAACCTCTGACCCTTCATCCGTGTGACTGGCCAGCTTTCTGCGGCCTTCACCGTGGTCTCTCGTCACAGTATCTGAGCACGGCAGAACCCATCCAAGTGTGGAGGACAATGATAATAATGACGACAACAACAAACACATAAAAGCAGAATGACCAGGTGTTCACGGAGAAGAAAAGTTATATAAAAAGGTAGGTGGTGCTCCTGGATCCAGCGGGATACAAAACATGAAGAAAAAAAACATGAAGATCCGGGCACTCAGAAAATTAAAAGAGGAAAATGGGCTTTATTAATTGAAATGCCAACATGTTTCGACAATCAGGTCTTCATCAGGGCAAGAATGCCCTGATTAACAGTCCCACTGTTAATACAGATGTTTCCCACTGTCCCAATCACGTGCCCACTCACTTTCCTAAAACACACTGGCCAACTTTTCACACGTCCTAGACTCTTCTCCCTCTGGCACCCAAACTGTGGAATAAACTCCCCCTTACAGTCAGAACTGCAAGCTAACCCCCCATGTTCCACCGCAGTCTGAAGACTCACCTCTTCAGACTCACCTCTTCAGACTCCACCTGACCCCCTAGCACTCCTCTCTCTTTGTATCCCTTCTTATCACCTTCATTCCATAGATGCTAGTTAATACTATGCAGATATGCTGCTTATTTTTCACGTTTTTGTTATTTAGAATGACTTTTTTTTTGTCTTGAAATGGTAAGAATGTTATTTAGATATTATGCAGTTTAGACAAATGCTAGGTCTGATGTTTAGCCTACCTGGTATGGTATCCTAGTTTCTCTGAAGCACTACATTGTTCTCTTTGCACTCTCTACTCATGTGACTATTTACCTTGTTTGTTAACAAGGGTTCATGTCTACTCTGAACTCACTCGTGTAAGTCACTCTGGATAAGAGCGTGTGCTAATGCCTAAATTGTAAAATGGGACTTATACCTACCTTCAACCCTAGGATTTCACATGAACTCACTTGGCTTCAAAGTGGAAAACACAAAGTCTGTGATTCTCTCTGATGTGGTGGAGCGGATGACATACAGCGTACAATAAATCACTGCTGTCAGGATGGGGGGAAAAGCGACTCATTTTGGTGATGTTATTTACTTGAGCTGCTCAGCCTTACACTGTGCTTCGAGCTGAAACTACATGACCCTTGGACCCTATGAGGCCGATTCCAAACATATGGTGAGATTTGTGAGCATAAAAACAATTCAGTAGACTTCAACAAAATATGATTATTTTTTTGCTTTGTTTAAGCTTTGTTATGATCCTGGGCACTCTGCAGTCACATTATTTATATCATCTGCATAAACCACCTACGCATACACTGAATAGTTCATGATAACATCTCCTCAGATAAGAAAACACACTGTGCATCCCATTTCCATGTGTTGGGGGGGTTTTCACATTGCTTCTAGTTTCATCATGTCTTGCTAGTTCACCTTGAGTGGGTCTCCTACGGGAGTTTAGGAAAATGGCCGTCGCACTCAGTTAATCGCCCGTAATGAGTGGAGAACCTGTCCGTAAACCACATGTCTATGGTTCTGTCTATTTGTCTCTCTCCAATCTGTCTCTGTCATCGGCCTGTCAGTGTTATTTACTGCTCTGTCACTCACTCTGCTCTACTGCCCTCTCTTGACGCGAGCAGGCAAGAACCGGTTGGCATAGGGGAGGACAAACCAGCAAAGGTGGAAAAGAGAGGATAGAATCAGGCCTGGAACTTCGTCACTTTAGGGGCAAGGCCACTTGGCCTTTGGTGTTGTCCATTTTCTGAGGGGACAAAGGCCAAATGCCAGGGCACGACGGCCATCAAATAAAACAAGATTTTAGTCCATTGAAAGAATTAACTGAATTTAAGTAGAAAATGTAATCTGCAGTGAAATAAATAAATTATGGTATTTACAATCTGATCCATGCTCAGCCCTGCACCAATCAAAGTCACTGGATTGGTTTAAAGATGGGGACTCAGGGGATTTAAGAATTCAGAATCTCAACAAAAGACACTAGTGTCTACATGACAAGAAAGAGACACTGGTGTCTACATATTGACAAGAAAGAGACACTGGTGTCTACATGACAAGAAAGAGACACTGGTCGGTGTCTACATATTGACAAGAAAGAGACACTGGTGTCATATTGACAAGAAAGAGACACTGGTGTCTACATATTGACAAGAAAGAGACACTGGTGTCTACATATTGACAAGAAAGAGACACTGGTGTCTACATATTGACAAGAAAGAGACACTGGTGTCTACATATTGACAAGAAAGAGACACTGGTGTCTACATATTGACAAGAAAGAGACACTGGTGTCTACATATTGACAAGAAAGAGACAGAGGAGACAGCGGTACAGTCAGCTGGGGAATTAAGGCCACTGTGGCCTGGGGTATGACTTTTTTTTGAGGGGCACAAGGTTTATTTTTACACTCTCAAGAGTTAAAGATCTATAAGGGTCCATTTGGTTACCAACTCTCCATCATTTAGCTGGGGACCACCTGGAACCCCCTCAAGGGGCTACCGGTGGTCCCCGGACCACTGGTCTCATCAACCACTGGAATAGACAGAAGATGAGACATTGAAGAGGCAAGATGGAAGTAGAAGGAAAGTCTAGAGCAGTGGTTTCTCAGCCTTTTCCGGATCAGGGTTGTAATGTACAGTAGCCTACATTTCAAAAAAGCGCTTGTGGCCCTGGCATTTGGCTGCCGCGTCGAGCGGTCGGACGGCTGGGCCCCGTGCATTTTTATTTCAATGGCCAATCATTCGATTTTGTTCCGGCTTGGATACCATGACATTTCTTTCTACAATTTTTCAATATTCGTGTGTAGGCATGTTAAGGCGATTTACTCAACTCACGATACGATTCCAATCGCGATACTAGGTTCATGATACGATTTTTCAAAATAATTTTCCAGACAAATGACCGAGACATCTTCTCTATAATCATTTGTTTTACAATACTGTGGTTTCTCTTATCCTCATTTCAATACAGTATAGTAGCAAATGACTGAAAACTCTTTTTTTAAATACATTTTCTTCAAAGATCCAGTATTTTATTCTATTTTTTTACGTGACCTGTTTTTTTGCATCGCGATACATTTTTTACTAAATCGATTTAAATTGTCACCAGTTTGAATCGATTTATGATAAATCGTTCCATGCTTATTCGTGTTATATTGTCCCAATTATTGGGGGGGGCCACTTGCAATACCATCTTCAACTCAACTCAACTCAAATGTTATTTATAGAGCACATTACAATGATCAAGGCCAACCAAAGTGCTATACAACACATCAAAACAACAATGTTGCAATTCATACAGTGCAAAAATACAATATAAAAATACAAAATACAAGCGGTGATTAAAAAAGCATAGCAGAAGATAGTGAGGTAGAGACAATAGTTGTGGTGTAACTGTTTAACTGTGTTCAAAGGCCAGGGAAAAGAAGTAGGTCTTTAATAGTGATTTAAAAATGGCGATGGACTGAGAGGCTCTTATATTAAAAGGAAGGCTATTCCAGAGCCTCGGGGCAGCCGCAGCGAAGGCTCGGTCGCCTCTAGACCTTTTGTTAGTTGTGAGCTCGATCAGTAGCAACTGATCGGCCGACCTTAGGGGTCTGGGTGGAATATAATCTTTGATGAGGTCATTGAGGAAAGGCGGGGCTAGCCCGTTGCGTGCTTTAAAAGCAAGCACCAAAATCTTAAAATCAATTCTAAAACGGACCGGGAGCCAGTGGAGAGAAGCCAGAACAGGAGTAATATGGTCCAGCCTCTTTGTACCGGTGAGGAGGCGGGCAGCGGCATTTTGTATGAGCTGCAATCGTTTTAGCAGTGATTTGTCAATGCCGATGGAAAGGGAACTGCAGTAATCCAGCCTGGTTGAGATGAAGGCATGGATCACTCTTTCGAGATCACTGGGAGAGAGGTAGGGCTTGACATTTGCCAATAGGCGCAGCTGGAAGAAGCTGGCACTTACCACAGAGCTGACCTGCTTATCAAATTTAAAATCAGTGTCAAAGGTCAAGTCAGGTGACACCGAGATTCTTGACGTGGGGGTGGGTGTTGGCGCTTAGGGGGCCTAGGGAGCCGGGTGGAGGGACGGAGGAGCCGGAGCCGAAGAATATTACTTCCGTCTTATTTTCTTTTAGTTCTAAAAAGTTTAGGTCCGTCCAATCCTTGATGTCTGCTAGACAGTCAAGCAGGGGTTGGGCGTGAATTAGTGGAGGTGGTTTCTAGGGGCAGGTATAACTGGATATCGTCAGCGAAGCAGTGAAAGGATAATGTTGGCCCCACAGGATGAGAATCCCTGGAGCAGAGCAGAGCAGAGGAGAACAGTGGTGGGGAGGAGGGAGAACTGTAACAGTTGAGGCTGCTGTTGATGCTAATTATCCTTGCATGCCTCATTGAGCGCAAACTACTCTAGTAGTCTCACAGCGGTGAGAGACAGAGAGAGAGAAAAGAAAGGCGGGGAGGTGGAGGTATAGATGGTAGAGGTAACCAGCCCTTCATTCCATCTCCTCCCGCTTCTCAATTGAGCTGTGAGGCAGCTAGGCAGCAGCTTAGCAGCTGTTATTCTTGCAGGTCATGGTCAATGGGCCAGGAGGCCGGCCTATGCAACCCCTCCCACCTCCATCCCATCGAGCACTTTGCTTAAGAAGTAGCTCCAGTCCATTAAGCTCATCCCGCCAGTCGGTTGCAGTGCTAAAAGCCTTACTTCGGTGACCTGTGCCGTCCATTAAGCGGTACACCATCTAGCTCGGATATTTACTGCCAACACACAGTATTAAACTTCAAGGAACACATCCTGGCTGCATAGCACTTAAAGGCTGCCCTGTGCAAATGCCATGTCATCACCCAATGCCTGGATAGCACTCATAAAGGCAGCCAAATTGCACAGGTATTGTGACTAAATGGCCGGGAGGGACCTAATTACCTCATACAGATAAATGAGCACAGACACAGTGGTGTGTTCTACCGCGTTACGCTATATACGTATAGTGTGACCTGCAGAACAATTTCGTAGCCAAGAAACCAGTGGTGTAAAGTAACTAAGTACTCAAGTACTATACTTTAAGTACGATTTTGAGGTACTTAGGAGTATTTCCAATTTGCTATACTTTCACTTGTACTCCACTACATCTCGGAGGTAAATATTGTATTTTTTACTCCACTAAAATTATATGAAAACTTTTGTTACTAGTTACTTTGTAGATTTTGATTATTATTACAACACACATATTAACCACTTCAGCCGTTACAGTATATTTCAGCCGTTTGAAAATAGCCGATCTAAGCTACAGTACGCATTCTGCATAATGAGTACTTTCTACTTTTGGTACTTTAAGTACATTTTGATACCAACCCTTTTACTCAAGTAAATTTTGAATTCCGGACTTTTACTTCCGTGGTAATTCACACATTAACTACTTAACAATAGAGCGGTTATTTCATTCGGCGACCACGCGCACGTGTACATATGCGTTTATGTGCGCGTGCGTGTGGGAGGGCGTGTGGGAGGGAATAATTATAGAATGCCCTCCGAAAAAACCTAAAACACACCACTGCTTAGACAGATGCTCTTTGCAGTGTAAAGTAACAAAGTACATTTACTCAAGTACTGTACTTAAGTACAATTTTGAGGTACTTTTACTTTACTGGAGTTCCACCACTGGCTCTTTGTACGATCATGTCAGACGCTTTTTTTCGGAATAGAGTCCTAAGTCCATGCTTCTTTTACACGTCTCCCCAGCCATTTTACATTGCTCTTAACCTGTGAATGGGAAATACGTTTTGCTGACCAAAGGGACGTGGGTGTAAATACAAGCATTCATGGGCCGATGCTACCAATTATTTATCTGTGAAAGGAGTGAAAGTGTGGGCTCTGTTACACTCCTGTACTGCAACACTTACCACATCACGTCATGTAACCACATTTTATTCAACATCAAGAAGGTGGAAAGATACAGCAGTTGTCTTTTAAGCTTTGCTGCTGACGATTCTTCTTAGGGTTTATTTTCCCTTTCAAATCTATATTTTACCCTTTTTGCCCAGATTCATTTTTTTTACAGAGCTATATTACATAAGGAAGATGAACTATGAAGAGACTTCAACCATCTCTCTCTCTCTACTGACTGTTTATCATGCCCAAATAGTGTAGCCTTAGATAAAGACTCTCGTAGATGTTTTTTATCTGTCTGGAGCCGCAAAATATGTTCGCTTTATCTATTTATTCGTGCTTTTTCTGGTCTTTCAGTATTAAATTTTTATTGTTTGCTAATTTCTCAAAGCAGATAAAGTATACCAGTAAGCCAGCATTTGGTGGTGAAAGCAAACAAACTAAAGGTCTCCAAGCATTAATACATTCTTTATTTTCCTTTTTATCTGGTGTACAGGAGACACTTTTTTATTTACATTAGGAGAATGTAAGAATAACTTTATGCCTACTACAATAATAAATTATGATTAAAATGTAAAAAAGAAAAACAAGAAAACCTCTTATTCCTCTTTGCCCTAGCAACTGGGAGCCACGGGAGAGGGCCTAAGAGCTACATGCAGCTCTAGAGCAGCAGGTTGCCTACCCCTGGTCTATTGTAAAGAAAAAAGTGTCACCTATACACCAGATAAAAATAAGAAAATAAAGAAAATTATTGAAGGAAAATAAATAATTTATTAATGCTTGGAGAACATGTTTGTTTGCTTTCACCACCAACGCTGCTGGCTTATCGGTATACTTTATCTGCTTTGAGAAATTAGCAAACAATTAAAAAGTAATACTGAAAGACCAGAAAAGGCGCAAATAAATAAATAAAGCAAGCATATTTTGTGGCTCCAGACAGATTTTGTATCAATTGTTGGGCCAAAAATGGCTCTTTTGATAATGAAGGTTGCCTACCCCTGGCATAGACGGATGCTCTTTGTACGATCATCTCTCTCTCTATAGGTTGAATAATACATTCAACCTTGGAGAACAAGGTACACATAGACACATACGCACGTATACACGCGCACGCACACACACACACGTTTTGACGTACTGTAAGTGGCTTAAGACATTACCAAAATGTATTACTTGAGAATAATATTCCAGTGTATTGATACAGAATATGGTTAGTTTCTGACCTCCACATCATTTAGAGGTGACGATACGGGCCGGCTTCCCACTAGGATGAGAAAGGGAGAGGGAGAGAGAGAGAGAGAGAGAGAGAGAGAGAGAGAGAGAGAGAGAGAGAGAGAGAGAGAGAGAGAGAGAGCTAAGTGAGAACAAGCTAATATAAAACTCATGTTTTTATATTCACATACCGTCTCTGTCGGTGGAAATATGTCTAAAACTTTCACTTTTCAGGATTAAAATAAAAAAATAGCAAAAGTACTACTGTATTTTCCGCACTATAAGGCGCATATGAGTATAAGGCGCACCTTCAATAAATGTATTATTTTCATATATAGGGCGCACCGCATTTTAAGAGCCGTTTCACACTCGGGTCCCGGGTGCGCACTCCAGACCGCTTGGCAGGTGTTGCGCTAGTGTGAATGTTGCATATCGTCCCCCGAAACGGATCACCGTTCCGTTCCCGAAACCACCTCCGGAGGCAGTTTCGAATCCGGATCATGCGTTTTCGGGTACGGTACGCTGCAATGTGAAAGCAAGCGTACCTTTAGACGGAAGTGGCCCGCTATTTGGAATAGGTGACGGTATATAAACTCGACAAAAACAGCCAACAAAAACACATCGCAGATCAATCCACAGGGGTTCAACCATGGCCGTAACATATCCACACCAAGCAGTAGCACAGCAGAGCAGTGCGCTCTGTAGGTTGGAATCCAACCTACATACATGCGGCATCCAACCGTTGGATGCCGCATGTTGGATGCCGTACAGAGTCTGTCAGCGCAGCACCGGTTTGAAAAAAAGAAAAAAGACACACCGACATTCCATAGGCTAAATCAATGCATTTTGTGATCGCATCGCACAACTAATAGCCTACTAAAACTAACGGGGAATACCAGAAAATAATAATATTTTGACATACGGGAGAAACGGTTGGTGCGGATATTTAAATCGGATAAAATAATTATTGCGGTTGGATAACGGGTGGATAATTAATTTGTACATGCGGATTCGGATGACCATGAGAGGCCATCCGCGCATCTCTACTACATATATTTGCTGTTAGGAAGAAACCCTGTATCCCATATTGCAACTTTTAATGCTTTTTCATCATAAATGAATGCCCTATTGTCATACAGTGTCACACAAAAGTAGCAAAAATAGCCAAGCTACAAGCTGAAAATGCGGTGCAATGCGACACATTGAGCTTGTTGATCTGCTATTTTTGACATTACAATATAGAGCAGAACTGATCTTGCATTGGAAAATATAATTTTTATTTTAAATATGAACAAAGGCAGGAGATGCAGATTAAACAACAGACAGGCAGCGTTGCGGAATGCGTTTGTGTCAACTGTACTTGTACTTTTCTTCATAGAGAAAAAGGAGAGCACAGGGCGCATTTATATATATATATATATATATATATATATATATATATATATATATATATATATATATATATACATATATATACATTCAGTCTACTATAGTTGCCTTTTCATAAATGATATTTTTTTGTACTTAAGCTGTCGTGAAAGTTTATAATATGTAGAGAAATTTAAAGTTTCAAATGCAAAAGTAGTAGTAGTTGTGAAGGTTAGCAAACTGGACATTTATACTGAATGTTTCCTGTATCCTCATCTTGCGCTAATGCACACAAGTGTTTCACCAGGTTTTATTTGTGTTGTTTCTCATAAGCGTACATCCGTTGTCCGTCAACAACACAGAAGTCTGTGCCTTGACTTCTGCGCTCACTGCGTTGAGCGCTCAGTGCGTTCTCCCCGCTTCGGGGCGAGGCTCCCCAAAGACCGTGCACTTACATAGATCGTCTCCCCTCCCCAGCATAGCTCTCCAGCCGCAACCCTATATTTCTGCGCGACCAGCACAAACATTGTCGCATAGTTGATGACGTCTGTGTCCACAGGGGAAACACTATGTGCATGCCGCCACCTGTAGGATCGGGGGTATATATGCATGTGTTCTCTGGTGCGATTGGATCTTGGCCAATGTGAATGCAGGCCAGCATTCGATCTGGGAAACGTTTAGAATGAAAACGTATCCAGTGTGATATCCAGTGCGTATCCAGTGCGCATCCGCACTATAAGGCGCACTGACGGTGCGGCTTATAGTGCGGAAACCAAGGGAACCAATATTGATACATATATAAGGCGCATCGGATTATAAGGCACATCCGCACTATAAGGCGCACTGACGGTGCGCCTTATAGTGAGGAAAATACGGTACTTTTGATGCTTTTGTGTGACGCTGTGGTGTGATCAAGTAGGGTGTTTTTTATTTACCAAAAAACACAAAAAGTTAAAATATGGAGATAAGAGGTTTCTGCCCGACAGAGACAATATACAGAAAATGTTCATGTATAACTCTGAGAGAGTGTACAAATGGACCTGTGTTGTATAATGCATACTGCAGTAACCTGGCTGGGATTTATTCAGTAAGGTTTGTCCTGTCCGCTCATTAGTGTATAAGCTCAGTCACACGTCAAACAACAGCAAAGAAGATTCTCTCTCTCTCTCTCTCTCTTATAAATGGGAATAAATAAATGTGTAAACAGAGCTGTGTTACATTAGACTTAGAGGGAAGACTATCTTACGAATGTTTTGCATTCACTTGGTATAAAACATTCTCGACAAAATAGCAGCAATTTATTCAAATGCAATTAAAGGTAGTTGCTCTGCTGTACTTACTGCTGTACAGTAGCCTATTTCTATGCACTGAGGTCATTTGGTATAAACAGCGCAGCTCTCTCTTTCTCAGTCCGTCTCTCTCTCTCTCAATCTGTCTCTCTCTCTCAGTCTGTCTCTCTCTGTGTGTGTGTGTGTGTGTGTGTGTGTGTGTGTGTGTGTGTGTGTGTGTGTGTGTGTGTGTGTGTGTGTGTGTGTGTGTGTGTGTGTGTGTGTGTGTGTGTGTGTGTGTGTGTGTGTGTGTGTGTGTGTGTGTGTGCTTAACTCCAGTTGGTTTAATGCCTAGCTAACTTCAGCTAATGTAGCTAATGTATGGTTCTAGCCACTGTATATCACTGTAACGTTTTACTGCATCTACAGTATACAGCATTAGCTCTTCACAGTAACATTGTTGCTGTCGGTCAGAAACCTTGTTATCTCCATATTTCTCATATTTTTCCTCCATAAATTAATGACCTATTTCTTACATTTCTGATCATGAACAATCCAGCTTTCTCCGCTCATAAGCTTGCCATGGCTTCAAGCTCTGCAATTTGTCTCTGCCTGGTTTCCACCACAAAAGGCTTTTGAACCTTTGTAATTTTCAACCTAATTTTCTTTTAGTACTTTGAATTGTTTACCTGTCTCGCCTCCACTGCTCGCAAAGTGATTCCAAAAATTGTTTGGCCTTAATTGAGCAATTTGACCTGCTGTGGTACACGTCACTGGAGCAATTTGACCTGCTGTGGTACACGTCACTGGAGCAATCATAAGGCTTGACTTGATGAAAAACACAATAATTATGATTCAGGAAAGTTATAAACTTGCAGAAGTTAGAGTTCTCCTCCTAGAGAGTCTCTCTCTCTCTCTCTCTCTCTCTCTCTCTCTCTCTCTCTCTCTCTCTCTCTCTCTCTCTTGAGTTTGAAAATAGCAGATCTGCAAGTTCACAACGCATCGCGATGCGACACGTTGTGAGCTGGTAGATCGGCTATTTTCAAATAGCCTATGTATAAACTAGGACTGAAGTGGTTAATGTATGTTTTATAATGTAATAATTGATATCTGCAAAGTAACTAACTAAAGTTTTCAAATAATTGTTGTGGAGTAAAAGTACAATATGTAGTGGAGTAGAAGTACAAGTGTTGGAAATTGGAAATACTTAAGTACAAATACCTCAAAATTTTACTTAATTACAGTACTTGAGTACATGCACTTATAGTTACTTTCCACCACTGATTATAGGGATAAAGGAACGCAGAGAGGGAGAGAGGCGAGGGAGAGACATAAAGTTATTGAGAGAGCAATTTAATTTGACGGAAGTCAGCCTGGCACAAATGCGGGCAAAATTTAAAATAAAAATAGCAAAGTAAAAAAAAATAGCAAAGCAAAAAAAATGGCACACTCTGTGAAGCACTACAAAGCATAATTGATAACTGATCACCTTTCTCTGCTCCCACAAATAAAGTACTGCCTAGCAATTTGTGCCAGTCCAGCTGAACGAGAATGAGTCTGCCCTGAAGAGGAAATTGTGTACAGTAGAGGACATTGTCAGAGAAGACAGACAATGTTGTAAACAAAACAATGCCCGACACGATTTACATCATACAGTAGAGACATACAACATACAGCAGCAACATACAACATACAGTACTGTGGCTCCAAAAGGGAGGCAAATGTCCGAGCAAAGCCTAGTTTGACAAACATAATGGAAACCATAGTGCATTGGTTCTCAAAGTGGGGTCCGAGGACCCCCACGGGTCCTTGAGGGGGTTCCAGGGGGTCACCAGCAAAATGTTTTTCACCAGCAAAATGTTTTCTTTTAGGATTTTTTAATTTTAATTTTTTTAATTTATTTATTTTTACATAAATCTCTTCTGGTTTTTTTGGCACAAAACATTTTCAGATGGGGGTCCGCGGCCTGATATATATCACTTTGATGGTCCTCGACATGAAAAAGTTTGAGAACCACTGATATAGTGCATACAGAATCATTTCTCTTATTTTACTTGGCTAGTGGAAATTGTGATTCTCTGGAACACTTTAGGCGGAATATAATTTGGATTTGATTGGGACGACCTTGGGAGCCGTCCCTGTTCCACAGGGTAACTGACTGTATCTAACCATTGATGTTACATTTCGACAACACCCTCGGAGGAGCAAATGTAGACTATGTTAATTAACCCATTGATTGAAGTGGGCGGTTCATTTTACTTGCAGCAGACTGGGGTCTCTCGTGTGCATATCAATGCCCGGCCAAGCTTCAGTGAACCACATTCTTCACTCCAAAGACACATTTAGATGCTATTTGTCTCATCCAAGCCACACATGAAAAACAGAAGTAAAAAATCCCAGACTAATTTGCCTCCACTCGTCATGCATTAATTGGTGCACATACAGTACTCAGGAGTATGGGGGAGCACAACGGGGATTTCACTGGATAATTCTTTTGAACTCATTCCAGAAACTAGGTTTAACTTTTATCATTTAGTACAGTCGGTTAAACTTGTACATATTGTCATATACCTTCTTTCCCTGTGCATTTTGTTTTTCAGCAATAGACCGGTGTTTTAGCCAGCCAACCATCCTCAAAGTTTTAACCACTTATGCTCCTTTTTTTTTTAAAACAACATTTTTATCCCACGATTTTGTAACCCATTTTTTCACCCAGTGCCAATTGCTTATGTAATCCTGAGCGCTACTCTCCCTCTGCCAGCCTGGGGAGAGCCAAGAACTGAGCTCATGCTTCCTGCAATGCATGAGGAGTGAGCAGGCCGCTTCTTATCACCTGAAAGGGGGGAGTTTCCTCGGTAGGACGTAGAGCAGCGCTACTCAACCCGCGGCCCGCGGGCCGCATGCGGCCCGATCGCAGCGTCTTGGCGGCCCCCTCATGGTAAAAAAAAAAAAAAAAAAAAACAGGATAAAAAAATATATATATACATTTCCGTTCAAATATATGGGTTGCTAAAACATTTTTCAAAAACAAACAGACAGACATACATACGTTTTCTATGCATTTCGGGTTTTTGGGGGGGTTTGACCCCCACGTTTTTCCTGCCGCGCGGCTTTGCCGCGCGCCCAGGATAGGTGTCCCTTATTTCAATCTCTGGGAGTTGGCAACCCTAACCTTGCCATACCTTAGCTTTTGCTGAACTGATGCCACTGGACATACACACAAAATAAACTGGTACAGTGAAAAGAATATGATGTCAAAATGTACATTTTCGTGTGTTACAAAATCGAAAAATCCAAAATAGGACCGTAATTTTTATGGCGGCCCCTTGGACTTTTGGTATTTTGCTGAGTGGCCCCTGAGCCATCTTAAGTTGAGTAGCCCTGACGTAGAGTGTGGAAGGAACACGTTATTCCAAACAGTTCCTTTCCCCTCCATCAGGCGCCCCGGCTGACCAGGGGAGGCAGTATAGAGACCAGGATTACTGCATGTTTTTTGTGAGGGTACCTACCCTATGGGACACGGGGAGAACATGCAAACTCCACACAGAGAGGCCCTTTTACAAACCCCACCTAGGGTAAAGGCACTGATGACGCGGAGGAGAGGACACTTATGCTCTTTTTAATAGTTTTTCTCCAAAAATAGCCATTCTACAAGCTCACAACACATCATGACAGATGCCAGGTCGAAAGTGGCCAACAGATAATGCTTTGAAACTGCATTAACGTTTCCAATGCACCGACAATGGCATCCACTTTCACTGTCTTGGAGATGTCATGGAAATGTTTAGCATGATGCCATCTCTCATTTTGCGTCGGCAGGATGTGCCCCACCCCCCCCCCACACCCACCCCTTTTCATCTCCTCCACCGCTCTTCTTGTCTCTCCATCCTTGGATTGGCACATGATGTGGGGAGATGGGCTCGCGCATCAGGCGAGGCAGTAATTGAAAAGTGCAGAAAATAAATCTGTTCAATCAGATCCTGAAAGGCTCCGTCTTATTGTCCTGCCGCCACCACCACGTAGGCAGCTCCAACGGGGAAATGTGCCCATTGCGAAACAAAGCACGTCACATTCCGCACAACACGTTACTCCATTAATGTGCAGAGAACATCACCAAAGCCCATGCTTTGTGGAACTGTCACCTGGCTTCTTTGCTTGTTGATTTCTTGCCAGGACATGATTTCATCAGTTCATTATTTTATTGCGGCTCTTAACCCATTCAATACGGGAACGCATCTCTGTCACTTTAGATTTCTTTGGCTATTCAAAAATAGCAGATCTACAAGCTCATAGCGCAGCACCTAACCGTTTAAAAAAAAAAGGTTAGAATTTAGAAGACATTTGTAGAATCCCCCAGAAGCAAAGATTTGAGTTACAAATGTTTGCTTTAAAAATATATATATATTCAAAGATTTGCACATTTTCATGATTTTTAAAAAGATAGCAGATATACAAGCTCATAGCCGCGCTATGAGCTTGTAGATACATTTTTTTTTAATAGCCAAAGAAATCTAAAAATGACACAGATGCGTTCCCGGCCTTAATGGCTTAATCATGGCGCTACATATAGATTCAGTCACTCAGCTATGGTACAAAGCCAGATGAGAGAATTATTTGATAGATGAAAATATCCAGGTCAACCAACCAAGCTCTGCTTCTCTCAATTATGTGCCTGGTGTGTATATACAACACACACAGGCACACAAACAACCGTAAACACTCACATTCTCACACGTATCACATAATTATACACTTATTTTTAGACCATGTTTTCCACTGTGTTTGCGTGACAGACTTTTATGTGAGTTATGCTTTGTATTTTGTGGTACAGTGGCTCTTTATTTTCTTAAGTTTTTGTCATTTTATTTGTTGCTGAGAGCAGTGTATACGTAGGGCCTCTGATCTTTACGTCTGCTTTTCCTTTTGATTAGGCCCGTCTTTGTTGTTCCTTTAATCCATTAAGACCGGGAACACATCTGTGTCATTTTCAGATTTCTTTGGCTATTCAAAAATAACAGATATACAAGCTCATAAAGTGCCGCGCTATGAGCTTGTAGATCTGCCTTTTTTTTTTTTATCGTGAAAATTTGTGCAAATCTTTGAATATATATATATTTTTTAAGCAAACATTTGTAACTCAAATCTTTGCTTCTGGGGGATTCTACAAATGTCTTCTAACAGTTGTTTTTTAAACTTTTGTTGCTATAATATCAGTGGTTATCAAACTTTTTTCATGTCAAGGACCCACAAAATTATATGTATGTGGCCGCGGACCCCCATCTCAAAATATGTTGTTCCTGGGACCCCCCCAGAAGCAAAGATTTGAGTTACAAATGTTGGCTTTAAAAAGGGTATATATATATTCAAAGATTTCAGATAAAAATGTTCGCTTTCAAAAATAGCAGATCTACAAGATCGTAGCGCGGCACTCTGTGCCACACTATGAGCTTGTAGATCTGCTATTTTTGAATAGCCAAAGAAATAAAAAAATTACACATTCTTTCCCAGTCTAAATGGTTTAATCCATGAGCAAATAAATAGATGAATGCAACGCTTCTTGGACTATAGTGCTACATGGCTGCTCCACCTCAGAGAAAGGGATTGTTTGGGACATTCTAATTATACTCTCACTTGGTCTGTGAGAGGCCAAAAATAATAGTTGGCTTAGTCGCCACTCACCAGTCTTTCAAGAAGATTTAAACACTTGTTTTTTAATTACTATTATTAAAGTCTTGAGAGCAGACAATGTAGGCTACTTACAACAATTTGATAATTAGCAAACAACACACACACAGTACACCCGCACTCACGCCCGCCCGCCCGCACGCACGCACGCACGCACGCACGCACGCACGCACGCACGCACGCACGCACACACACAAGGACAATTTGATAATTAGCAAACACACACACACACACACACACATACAGTACGTCCGTCCACCCACCCACACACACACCCCCACACACCCACCCCCCCACCCACACACACACACACACACACACACACACACACACACACACACACACACACACACACACACACACACACACACACACACACACACACACACACACACACACACACACACACACACACACACACACAGGGCTGGTTTAGACCCCTGGGGGACTTCAGTCAACTAAATATACAGGGCTTAAGTGGTTGAAGGTTGTAGGATAGTATAGAAATATAGAATAGTATAGTATATGCACACATTTTTCAACCCGTTTTCAAGTAGAAACGGTTCTTTCCCCCCGGTATTACTGCAATGGAAGAAATTCAGTCCACTGAAAAGGATTTCAATTTTTTTTTTTAGAAACCTCTCACAGCTTCTCTCAAAAGAGTCGCTCTAGGCTAGGATGAGACTGAGCCATCATCACTGATTCAAGTTGATTGAATTGATATGCGATATTGTCAATTCTTAATTTCAAATTCTGGCATTATCATGTGAGCAAAATTATGTGAAAATAACCTTAATTGTAGTGTGTACACAAAGCATTTGAAGCCAGAGACACATTCATAAATAGAAAATGCCAGTTTCAATTAATGTGGCCAATTTACAATCACAACATCCAGACAGCCTAACGATAAATAATAAATAATGATGAACATGATTATTCCCTCTATGCTTGGCAGAAAGAGGATATGTTCTTAATCTTATATGATCATCTTCAAAATTAAAGGCTTTCTTTTCGTTCTTTCTTTTTTTTACTGAAAACATGTAAATTCGCCTCCCTGCAGCTGAGGCATAAAGGAAGTGACAAAAACAATAAACAAAAAAACAATCTACATATTTGTGTATCTTTTCACACTAAGGAGCTTATAGAGTCGTGGATGTGGCAGTGCTTTGCATAGATGCAGGCCGTTAAGAGGATGGCACGGCTGATTAAAGGGAACAGGGAGGTATTACATGGCAGAAAATACACACAGGCTTTGGTGTGCCGAGGTTGGCATTAAAAGGAAAGCACGTTTAACATAAAAGGCAGACAATCCGCAGAACAGAGCAGATGTTTACCAAATCTTGTTAGTAGTGGGGGTTCTGGGGGGGGTGGCGGGGGGTGGCGGGGGGGGGGGGGGGGAGATGGCTGTGGACTGATTTTAGCCTCTTTTTTATTTTCATGACACCACACAGTAAAATCCTGAGTGTTCATTTAACTGTTACGGGATTACTCTCTGAGTTACACATAGCTAAATTAACACTGAGGACACACACACACACACACACACACACACACACACACACACACACACACACACACACACACACACACACACACACACACACGTGTCGGGGCGTTACACATATTGTACTTTTACTCCACTACAATAATTTGAAATCTTTAGTTACTAATTACTTTGTAGGTTTTGATTATTATTACAAAACATACTTTAACCACTAGAGCCCTATTTCGGCCATTTGAAAATAGCAGATCTACAAGCTCACAATGTGTCGCATCGCGATGCATTGTGAGCTTGTAGATCTGCTATTTTCAAAATATCTTTTTATACATTTGAAAACTTGTAATGGGACATTCTGCATAATGAGTACTTTCACTTACACATTTTGATGCCAATACATTTATACTTTTACTCAAGTAGCCTACAGCTAGCCAGGTGACAGTTCCACATACCGGTACATCAATTCCGGGCTTTTACTTGTAACATAGTATTTCTACATTGCAGTATTGATACTTTACTTAAGTAAAAAATGTGAGTACTCTCTCTCTCTCTCTCTCTCTCTCTCTCTCTCTCTCTCTCTCTCTCTCTCTCTCTCTCTCTCTCTCTCTCTCTCTCTCTCTCTCTCTCTCTCTCTTCTCGCCTGCCCACACGGTGGAGCGCAGATAACTGCTGTTCAAATGCACAGACTCTGTCTCCCACCATCTGGGAAATATCTGCCTGGCAGCCAGAGAGGGCGTCCAGGCTCTGGCAGCAGTGGCTCTGCAGTGTAGCACTAGCGCCATCTGTTGGGCCAGCAGGAGAACAACCTGGTCCTCACGGCCAACACGGCGGGCAATCCTTATACAGTTATTAGGACGGATGATAGAGATGAAAGGAAGTGTGCTGTATTGTGGATTTAAGGTGGACCTGCCATGGAACCATTGGACAGGATGGGGGATTTGGACTCTCTCTCTCTGTGTGTGTGTGTGTGTGTCTGTGTCTGTGTCTGTGTCTGTCTGTGTGTGTGTGTGTGTGTGTGTGTGTGTGTGTGTGTGTGTGTGTGTGTGTGTGTGTGTGTGTGTGTGTGTGTGTGTGTGTGTGTGTGTGTGTGTGTGTGTGTGTGTCTGTTCCTATATTTGTGAGGACCATTGTCCTGGTCCTCACAGTGAAATGGCTGTTTTATGGTTGATTTGGGGAGTTAGGCTTATATTTAGGGAAGGATTCAGATTAGGCATCTAGATCTGCTATGTATCCGCTATTTTCAGGTAATTTCGATGCTGTCCTAAAATTGTTGTGTCCTCACAAGTACAGTAGCCTAATACAAATGTGCAATTTTCTTCTGGTATTTTCAGTAGCGTTTCCTTGTGTGACTTGCCCAGGTCTTAATCTTGACCCCTTCGTATTCATTATTAAACAGCTTTGAGGAATACTCTATCAGTCCACTGATCTTCCTCCGATGGAAGCGGATGCCTATAAGCTAATAAAATCCTTTTCAACTCATGTTGTCACATTATTGTTGTATGTTTGTAGACACGAGGGATAATATACAGAGGCAGTCATTGGAAGATAAACTCCTTCAGAGAGAAGCAGAACATCTGTTTTATGTCGGTGCAGTTGGGGATTATTTTCCTATAATGACCACCTCACTGTACATTATCCCTTACTTAACCCATTAAGACCGGGAAAGCATCTGTCATTTTAGATTGTAACCACTTTAACCATTATCTTATACTTTGGCTATTAAAAAATAGCAGATATACAAGCTCATAGCATGGCACCGAGTGCCGCGCTATGAGCTTGTAGATCTGCTATATTTTAATAGCTAGATTAGCAAAATTTGCGCAAATCTTTGAATATATACATTTTTAACTCAAGTCTTAGCTTTTGGTGATTCTAGAAATGTATTAAATACAAAAGCAGTTTTCTGAAAACCGTATGTTGCTATAATATCAGTGGTTCTCAAACCTTTTCATGCCAAGGACCCCCAAACTTATATTCAATTGGCCGCGGACCCCATCTCAAAATATGTTGTTACAGGGACCCCCCCAAAAGCAAAGCTTTGAGTTACAAATATTTGCTTTAAATATATATATATATATATATTCAAAGATTTGCATACATTTTTTATTTATTTATTTTTTATAGCAGATCTAAAAGCTCATTGCACAGCACTTGGTGCCGCGCTATGAGCTTGTATATCTGCTATTTTTGAATAGCCAAAGTATAAAATAATGGTTAAAGTGGTTACACAGATGCGTCCACGGTTTTAATGGGTTAACAAGTAGCGCTAGAGCTTTGTGGAAGACACAAATATATCCCGCTCATTGGCTCTTTAATGTCATTATTCAATGGCTGTCAGCTTTAGCACAAGTAATCAGGAATATAATCCTCACTGCATGCATTTGATCTGCTCTATATCAGACCGTTAAGCGCGTCTGCAGAGCCGACCGAGGTCAGTAGAGCTATTTATTGGCTTTCACCAGCAAAGTCAGTTAAAAGGGAAATTTTGCTCATGTTGAACCTTTTGGACAAACCCATTGGATAAAACCCCATTGTTTTGATGTGAGTGTGAGCAGTTGTGGGAGAAAAAAAGTCTACTAAATGTAGAAGTATATGCCTGATGAATTAAAATGCATTAATTCCAAGCCCCTAGGTCCGCGGGGCTTTTTGAAGCAATAATGAAATACGAGCTAAATCTGGTACTACAAGCTTAAAGAACATTACTGTGCATGATTCTATGGCCTGAAACCGTAGTGCGCCTGCTGACATGATACTGACATGATACTGACATGATACTGACCATGATACTGACATGATACTGACCATGATACTGACATGATACTGACCATGATACTGACATGATACTGACCATGATACTGACCATGATACTGACATGATAGGCTACTGACCATGATACTGACATGATACTGACCATGATACTGACCATGATACTGACATGATACTGACCATGACACTGACCATGATACTGACATGATAGGCTACTGACCATGATACTGACATGATACTGACATGATACTGACCATGATACTGACATGATACTGACCTTGATACTGACATGATACTGACATGATACTGACCATGATACTGACATGATACTGACCATGATACTGGCCATGATACTGACAGGATACTGACCATGATACTGACATGATACTGACCATGATACTGGCCATGATACTGACAGGATACTGACCATGATACTGACATGATACTGACCATGATACTGGCCATTATACTGACAGGATACTGACCATGATACTGACATGATACTGACCAAGATATTGAGATGATACTGACCATGATAGTGACATGACTGACATGATACCGACCAAGATATTGACATGATACTGACATGATACCGACCAAGACACTGACATGATACTGAGATGATACCGACCAAGATATTGACATGATACTGACATGATACTGACATGATACCGACCAAGATATTGACATGATACTGACCATGATACTGACATGATACTGACCATGATGGGAAAAGGGGCGTGGCTTTAAACAACGCTAAACAAGACCAAGACACCATCTGATGGCCAAAGAAATGAACTACAGATTTTAAAGTTGAAACATAAAAATTCATAGATTAATAAGAATAACATGTGCTATGGCTCTTGAAAGGTTAGTAAAAATGCTCAAAAACGCTGGCACTGGCTGCAGACTGTTCTGAAAAACTCTGGCAGTGAATGAGTTAATACTGGAACCGATACGTCTGATACTGTTCTTGACGGAATGGAAACTGCATTTCCCCAAAGCTATAATACTGTTTTAAATAGTCTTGGTAAGGCATTGTTTTAGAGGATTAAAAACACAATAATTACATTCCGTGCCACGCTGACAGTGGTGTGAATGGATAATCCAATGAGAATAACAAATAAATGAGAGAATTGTACGCCTCTAATTAGTCTAGGTGTAAAGAGGAAGCAAAACTGTTTACATGAATTACGCATGCTTACTTAACAGGTCCCCATGTTGCAAACACAATGATGCCTGTTTTTTTCTCTTTTTTCTTTTAAAGGGTTAGTTCTCCCAAATAATTACTCTAATTACTCTATCTATCAATTAGTCAACCCATGGAGACTTGAATTCATTGATATTTTTAGTTTTTTGTCACATTCCTAAGCCAATAATTTGATGACCAGCGGACTAGTAGGCAGCGATTCCGGTAGGACACACAAAGGAGAATCTTTGTGTCTCCTACCGGAACCGCTGCCAGTCATCAAATTATTGGCTTAGGACAAAAACAAAAAAATATCCATGAATTCAATGCTTCATGGGGTGACTAATTGAAAGAAAAAAAGGTCATTTTGGGGGTGAACTATCCCTTTAATAATTATTCTGCAGCGAAGAGATCCATTTATGCATGTACTGTGCAGCAGTGGTTCTCAAAGTGTGGTCCGGGGTCCTTGAGGGGGTTCAGGGGGTGCCCAGCAAAAGTATAGTTAACATAGCAGCACAATCATCTTAACCACTTAATCCATTTGTACGTTGGCTATTAAAAAAAAAGCAGATCTACAAGCTCACAGAGCGTCACTTCGTGCCACGCTGCGAGCTTATACATCCGCTATTTTTGAAAAAAATTGAAAAATATCGAAAATGTTTGGAAAATCTTGAATGACTGTGATTTCTTTTAACACAAATATTCTCTCTCCTTCTTGTCCCAGGCACAAAACCTTTTCACCTCTCCTATGTTGTCTCCCTATCGGTGTCCCCCTGTCTGTCTCAATAAAGGAAATATTAAGTAGACTATGAGTGCCCAATCTGCATTAAAATAAAATCCAACCTTTGTATAATTCATTACATTTCCATGCAACACGGGAATATCTTTCAAACCGGATCGAGTTTGGACACAGCATGAACATTACTACTACTTTGAAGTTCTAATCATAAAGGATTAGTAAATTCAGATGGTTGGGTTAAAATACTTAGGTTGAGGTGTGTGTGTATATAAATAAAAAATGCAGACACTAGACACTGTCTTCTGCTAAAGGATTATTCAGGGAGAGACATCCAACGACAGGCTTTGGTTACACCACCACCTCCATCTGACTTGTGAATTTAGCCAGCCAGACACGCCGGCCATATTCTAAGGCTTGCGGTTTCGGAGCATTGTGCAGTGAAAACCATGAGACAGCTGGCATTTAGACGGCTTTTTCTAATGTCTCTGAGCAGCTGGGAGGGAATGGCAGGGGACTGCTTCTTCTCTTCAATGGCCGCTAGATGACAGAGCCACTTTGTGGGCCGTAAGTGGCGTAATTAGTCCTTGTCTTCCACTTCAAAATGGACCCTTGGCTCGACAAAAAAAAGTGACGATATCAGACTGAAAGAGCAAACCCAAACGTGCCCACATGTGTTACTTGATCCTGGTTCTGTCGACAGGTGTAACTTAATCGGAAAAAGAGAAAATGTGCAGATTGACTTCAGTTGGAAATTATGAGGGTTTCCAAATGTCTCACTGCTTTCAGATATGGCTGTTAGGAAGACAGAGAGAGAAAAGAAACAGCCAGTAGATGGCATTAGTGAATCATTACTGGCAAACGACAGCGTCCTTCACAAATGTTTGCGTGATGACACATTGACAACTCTGTTTCACCTCACCCAAATTTGCCCCAGTATAATACTGGGCTGCCTCATGTTAAGTCATCATAACCAGAGGTGGAAAAAGTACTCAGATATTTTACTTAATTAAAAGTAACCAATACTGCAATGTAGAAATGCTCTGTTACAAGTAAACGTTCAGAATGAATGAGTAAAAGTACAAAAGTATTGGTATCAAAATTAAAGTATCAAAAGTAAAAGTACTCGTTATGCAGAATGTCCCGTTTCACACGTTTTTAAAATGTATAAAATTCATAAAAAATCCTTTGAAAATAGCAGATCTACAGGCTCACAATGCGTCGGCATCGCGATGCATTGTGAACTTGTAGATCAGCTATTTTCAAATGGCCGGAATGTCTACAAAGTAACTAGTAACTAAAGTTTTCAAATAATTGTAGTGGAGTAAAAGTACAATATTTGCCTGTGAAATGTAGTGGAGTAGAAGTAAAAGTATTGAAATTTGTAAATACTCAAGTAAAAATGTCATAATAAAAAAGAAGAAAGTACAATACTTGAGTAAATGTACTTCTAGAATATTACAAATACATTAAATAAACACCAATGTGTAATGAAAGCTAAAGTGAGAAGTACTGACAGGTAAGGTAATGACTGAAATGAATTGTGCTTTAAATCAGTGAATGGACATACGTTATTAACAGTGCTGTATACATTAAAGAACAACACAGCCATGTTAACATTGTTAGTCATTGTGCATAACTCACGGAGGATAAGTGTGCAAACCAGTGACAGAGACATTAGAAACCTTCCTCACAATTGCCAGCTGTCATGGTTTTCCTTTGAGCCCATTCATATGTCATCCATGCCTTGATTAAGTATCAAGATGCTCAGTATATCTGACAAATGTATGAAGATAAATTGTTCCTGTAAAGTTGCTGTATTATTCTGTAAAACCGACTGATAAGAAGCCTTCTCTTCCGACCATTTAGAAGCTGTATTAGGGTACGTTCGCACTGTCAGCCCATGTACATTTTGTTTCTACCATGCTGCGTTCCATCAAAAAGCGTGTCTAAGGCAGTGGGTTCTCAAACTTTTCAGGCCGTGACCCCCCAAAATAATCATATTTTAACTGGGGACCCCCCACCCTGACAAGCACTTGTCAGGAATGTGGTAGTCGAGGCATTACATTTTGTATGAATGGCTCGGTTCCACAGATAAATATTGTGAAAATAGCAGATCTACAAGCTCAAAAACTCTCGCATTGTTTTTAGGTATTAAAAAGGTAGGTGTGTGTGTGTAGGTGTGTGTAGGTGTGTGTGTGTGTGTGTGTGTGTGTGTGTGTGTGTGTGTGTGTGTGTGTGTGTGTGTGTGTGTGTGTGTGTGTGTGTGTGTGTGTGTGTGTGTGTGTGTGTGTGTGTGTGTGTGTGTGTGTGTGTGTGTATCAAGAACCGGTCATCGTCATGATTTAAAGCTGCTATACACAGCACTTTTCATCCCCCACCAACCGTCAGCTAATAAAAGTAAAAGTTTGTAAGCTGATAAAAAAAAGAGAACGATCCACGTTATATAAGTTACACTATTCTCAACGTCTCAAAGCGCTCCAATCAGACAAAAAAAGCATGCAGTGCCTTTTAAAGGCGGCCACCTTTTGGTCATTTAAGTGTCTACCTGGGCATGATAAACCTTTAAATCCAAATCATCTTTAATATATTTGTTCTGTGCTCTGTGATCGAGGGACCAGGATTGGGGATTATATTCATTGTAGGGTATCAGAAATTCAAAGTCTCAAAATCACACTTTTTACACATATTATATATAGTTTCGGGAAAGTGAAATTGCTGCATTTATAACCTTGAAGCAGAAGCAAGAAACAACACATAAACATGAACAATATTTGGGCATATCAAGCAAAAAATGCGAAGGTTTGACCAAAGTTCAACACAGCTTTAAAGACCAAGTCACTGGTCAGTATGACGTTTTAATTCAAGGATACTTACTTACTTACTCAAGGAGTATTGTGGGATATTAAGGCTATTATAAACACATAAATCCTGAGATGAGATGTGTGTGTGTGTGTGTGTGTGTGTGTGTGTGGGTGTGGGTGTGGGTGTGTGGGTGTGTGTGTGTGTGTGTGTGTGTGTGTGTGTGTGTGTGTGTGTGTGCGTGTGCGTGTGCGTGTGTGCATGCATGCGTGCGTGCGTGTGTGTGTGTGTGTGTGTGTGTGTGTGTGTGCGTGCGTGCGTGCGCATGTGCGTACGTGCGTGCGTCCGACAAGGTGAAAAACGATGTTGCACGCTGTGGCATCTTCCTCGTCGTCTACTGCAGTTCCACAGGCAACAATACAAAAAAAGATTTTCTTTCTTCTGCACGAGAGAAAATCATTTCCAACTTGCCTCATGTCATACTAAAGAAGAGAGAAAGGCCATTTGAACACAGAAGAGCTTCACCCACACACTGTTGGCACAACAGGCCTGTGCCAGAGTCCCCCCCCCCCCCCCCAGACACACACCCACCCAACCCAGCATTTGGCGATACTCACACTCTGTCTCGGTCTTGCCCTCAACCCCCCTCCCCTCTCTCTCTCCCGATCAGAAGTGAACTTGCCGACGCCAGAGTGTCGCATTCTGGGGATAGCTGCGCATTGGGGACGCTGTGATGTGCCACCTGGCCCCTTTGGCCCTGCTGCCCGGGAACTCTCCCTGACCTCTCCATTAAAACTCGTTTGCCACTGAGGGCCCATGTCAGGCAAGAGTCTCTGAGGACCACTTGGCGTGCATTCCCCCCGCCGCGATGAGAACAGAGCAGAGGGAGAGAGTGCCGACACCTATTGGGGAAGGCTCGCCTTGCCCCCCCCTCCCCTCCTCTATACTTCTCAGTAGGCTCACTCATGAAGCCGCCTGGCCCCGATAACTGCATAGCTGCACATCAAAGTTGATCCGTTTGGACCAGAGCCAATGGGCCGCTCACACACACAGTGAAATACGCCAGTGTTAATTTAACTCTCAGAGTGCAACAAATGTAACATTTGTACACTGGCTGAGTCACTAATGGATAAATTAACACGGAGGATTTTTGTACGGTGCACTCCCGTCTTTTGGCACTGGCGTGAATACGAAAAGAGCTTTTTTAAAAGGGAAGAAAATCCGAGACGCGTTTGAAGTGAGACAGATTGGAGCCACAGACCATGAACCATTTGGTTATGGGGGATTGAATAGAATAATATGAATAAATCACTTAATCAAAAACTGAACCAGAATGATTTGATTTTGCACAAAAGGAGAGCGATATTCTACTCGGCACATGTCCTGAACAGTTCTTACTGTGCACCACTTTAAATGCTATTCATCGCCCAGTGCCCACGCACTGTGAGCCATACGTGCATATTCTGTAAGTCACAGTGTTCTTAAGCCCGCTTTGTAAAGCTCCGGGGTCGCATGCCGAAAATACCCGATCCGCAACGCATTGCGATCTTGTAGATCGGCTATTTTCGGCGGCACGACACCATCGTTTGACGGAGCGTAAAGTAAGCATTACGGTCCTTACACACACTGGGAGCGTTTATTTTGTGTCATTAATTTACATTCATTTGAACCGGTGTTGGTGTCATGAATACAATAATGGCCATCTCTGTCATTTTAGATTTCTTTGGCTATTCAAATAGCAGATCTACAAGCTCATAGTGCGGTACCGAGTGCCACGCTATGAGCTTGTAGATCTGCTATTTTTTGAAAAATCGTGAAAATGTGTGCAAATCTTTCAATATATATTTATAAAATATTGGGAGCCCCCCAGAAGCAAAGATTTGAGTTAAAAATATATATTCAAAGATTTGCACAAATTTTCACGCTACATTTTTTTTGCAGATCTACAAGCTCATAGCGCTATGAGCTTGTATATCTGCTATTTTTCACCACAAATAAAAGCATCAACCTGTATGAATGAGGCATCCCCAAATGAATAGTTTGACGTGAAAGAATTCGCAGATGCATTTTCGGATTGTTTATTTGCCGGCGTGTAAGAGCCGTATAGGCAATTTCTAGCGACACACACAATTATGAAAAATAAAGATAAACATCTGATATATACGTTGTGTTCTCGTTTTGCTTCTGTGAATTGTTGTGAGACTCCTATAAGTGCGAGACAGGTGTTTGGAGTGTTTTCAAACTGTGAGCGAGCCACCTCTCAGCCCAGACCCTCACACAGTCCCAGACACAGCATTTTACACTCGGAATAACATGTGCCATGAGACCTCACATGTAGCCTACACCATGTTTGTCTGAGTAGTCCTCAGCAAAATGATAATATTTGTCCAGGGAGCCGAGAGTAGATGCTTGCGAGCCCCCGACACTCGGCCCAATTGGCTTGAATGACACGGCCTCCACCTGTCACGGGGTCAGGGGCTAATGCCTTAAGGTCAGGGGTTATTTCCACAAAGAGCGGTTTGGAACTCTTGCTTTCTACATGCTATAACAGTTCCCACCCAGAGTGCTGAATGTTTGCGTCAACAGTCAAGGCCTATGAGTGAGATGGACTGCGACGGAGAGTGGACCCATGACACCATAAGCTTGTGGGCACATTATTATTATTACATGAAGGGTTATGTGAGTGTGCATCATGAAGCATGACATCTATGACACTGTCTAGGTTGGTTAAATAGTTGTAGAGCATGTTTTGAGTTTATCCATCATTATGCCCGGTAATTATATTAAAACATTATATATGTGAGGCAATATATATGAGTCAATATATATGTGACTCATAGCGCGGCACCGAGTGCCGCGCTATGAGCTTGTAGATCTGCTATTTTTGAAAAATCTTGAAAACATTTTGTTTAGATTTTTTTCAAAAAACTGTTAGGATTTAGAAAACATTTTTAAGAATCGCCTCAGGTCTTAATATAATTTGTTCCCCAGGTTTTGTCAACCCCCCCCCCCCCCGTCCTCTACACCAAATGCTGAAAATATCAGATCCACTGTACATCACAACGCGTTACATTGTGAACACTGCTATATGAGAGATTATGTTTGCCTATTATGAAATGGCCAGAATAGGGACACTATAGGTAAATGTGGTTAAAAGCCCCGTATTCTGTGCTGCCCTATTTTGCCATCCAATACCCTCAGTTTAGCCTGAGTGATGATGCTGGACAGCAGCTCAATGTGAATTGGCTGAACATAACAGATTAGGTTGGCCACGGTAAACCATCCTCAGAGCAACAACTGTCACACGGACACCATTGGCCTCCCAAAAAGTACAGAGGGCTATATTCACCAGGGCCAGTGTAATGACCAGATAACTAGGCCATCATATAACACGTCCCTCAAATACCATGGACTTGTAAGGCTGTTTTTAATGGTACCGGGGACGTAGACCCACTTTTAGCCCCGTGTTTAACTCTGGGAGTTTGGCCACCTCAGAGGATTCGGAGGTATGGGCCAGAGGGCTAATTAGCGCGAAAAACAATAGCTCCCTGATCACCATTCCATTGTGCTCCATGGCATTGTACGGCGGCTCCGATTACCGACTTGCGATAAACAAGGGGCTAAATTAGACGTGCAGTTGTTGCCATTGTCCCCGATTTCTGATACCCAAGCTCCCCCCATCCCCCTTTGCATTGCCCGTATCAACACGTATGAGCCCCCCCCTCATATCATCATTCTGTACCCAACACATATGAGCCCCCCCCCCCCTTTACATTGCCCATACGTCCCAAAACGTGTGAGCCAAAATGAGTAAAGCCTGAAAGAGTCGGCTGGTCCCTGATGGAGTATAAATACTGACAGAAGCAGAGAGCTGATACAGTTGTTTTTTGCTCTCTGCGGTCACCTTCCTCTGGCAAAGACTAAGGTAATTAAGACACTGAGCGCAGTTCCAGGCAGTGGGCGGATTGGGATGGAATATTAACCCGTTAAGACCGGGGGAGCGTCTGTGTCCTTGTTTTTGGTTTATTTGGGCTATAAAATAGCAGAGCTACAAGCTCATAGCGCGGCACTCGGATCTACAAGCTATGAGCTTGTAGATCTTCATTTTTTTTGTATCGTGAAAAGTTGTGCAAATCTTACAGTATATATATATTTTTAAAGCGAACATTTGTAACTCATATCTTTGCTTCTGGAGGTCCCTGGAACTAAATATTTTGAGATGGGGGTCTGCGGCCAAATACATATAATTGTGGGGGTCCTTGACATGAAAAAGGTTGAGAACCACTGATATATAGCAACATATGTTGCTATATATCAACAAAAAAAAACTGTTAGGATTTAGAAGACATTTGTAGAATCCCCAGCAGCAAAGATTTGAGTTACAAATGTTCACTTTAAAACAATATATATATTCAAAGATTTGCACAAACTTTCACGATTTTTCAAAAATAGCAGATCTACAAGCTCGTAGCACAGCATTCGGTGAACTTGTAGATCTGCTATTTTTGAATAGCCAAAGACATCTAAAAATGACACAGATGCGTTCCCGGTCTTAAGGGGTTAATGTTGCTTTGATGGATGGAGTCAAAAGTGATTTCTCGCAGTAGGAGCGTGGGTTGAGAGGCAGCTGGTTCTTGGGTCAGAGAGCTGGATGGTGGGGCAGACAGCTTACAGGACCTCTCTTAGTCCACGCTGATGGAGTGCAATTGATTAATGCCCCCCAATTAGGGAAACATTAAAAGCCACGTTTTTCCAAAGCACAACTCGAGGGTCACGTAACGCATGTGGGGGCATTTTGAGCAATCCCAGGGCAATAGAGGACAAGGGGCAGCTCAATTTCCATGGAATCCACAGTTGGCAACCGTCCGCCACATTAACCCGCCTGGCAGGCATGGGGTTCTGATTCTTATCGTGTCGGCTTTAGAAAGGGATTGTGAGTGTTTATAGATATAAAGACATCAATGCCCGACGACATAGATATTAACAGCATGTTTTCTTTGTGAAAAATGTTGTTTATAGAGCAATGATTCATTTAAGTAAATATATCTCTCAAAAAAGCTCAGTTGTTGTAACAGATGTGCAAATAGCCTAATATTATAGCCTAAACATGTGTTAAAAATATGAACTCAGTTGAGCCCCTTTGTGTGAATGTGAACAAGCTAATATTAGTCTTTTGATTTGCATTTCCTTGAATAAAAAGTATTGTCTCAACGGTTTGCCTCTCAGCATGAAAAAAGAAAAAAGAAAAGAAAGAAATTATCATATCAAAATAACATCTTGTGATTTTTTGGCGGTTTTTGGCAGGGAATAAAAACATTAGCATAGCACGTCTCTTCCGCTTTCCCGTTTTAATGTGGAAATATTCATGAAACCGAGGGGCTGTCAAGTCAAGGCCTGAGTCGACTTGACATTTTATTGCCTCTAAAACGCTTTAAGACAAACTGTGGTATTAGTCATCCGCACTACTTCGTATGCCATTTGGCCGCATCGGTATTTCACAACACACTGAGCACTGGCACGTTGGAATGGATTGGATAGACAGGCTTCATTTCAAACATCGTTCAAAGGATCCTTCCCTAATCGTTTCATTTACAGTTGATGCATTTTTATTTTTATTGTGTGGGCTTAGACTTTATATGACCCTTTTAATGAAGATAATGTGCTTCTTTGATGACTTTACAACCTTTTCTTGTTCTGTGCAGTACACTATAAAATTATGAGTGTTCATTTCCGACTCTGTGTTTACAAATGTAACCAAATGGACCCTTACGGGTGCATTTGGTTACATTTATACACACTCGGAGTTAAATTAAGAGTGAGCATTTTGCTGTGTACCTGGCAGGCCGTCTACTGTATATTATGGATCCCTCGTTCTTGACCTATAGCTTCCCTGAGGACAGGGAAGGAGCCAGAGAATGTGTCCTTGTTATACTCACCAAGCAGAGCCTGTTTTGGCCTTGTAACAGGAGGCCCTGAGCCCTAAGACATCTCCTGGCCTGCCAGTCAAAATCCCGGGCCGTTCTCCGGGGGAAAAGGCAGTGAGAGGGGGCGAAAAAAAAGGGCAAGGGCAAATCTGAGGACAGTGTTAAAATGCACGAACAGTGATAACCCACATCACCCCCAGAGGTCAGGGTACCGTCACTGTTGGCCTGTTCAGACACACCGAATCAAGCCACCCCCCAAGTGAGCAGAATGTAAAACACTTTCACGCGGAATCGAATATTGTGCTCTGCTTTTGACAATAAGGTAATTTTTTTTTCCATGACAGTAATTATGCAGATCCAGGATGAGTACATTTAATTTAACCCATTAAGACCTGGAACGCATCTGTGTCACTTCAGATTTCTTTGGCTATTCAAAAATAGCAGATATACAAGCTCATCTGCTATTTTTGAAAAACCTTGAAAAAAAATGTTTTAGATTTTTTTTTTTTACTGTAAAGGTCCTTACACACCGGGGCGATTTTTTCGTGCGAATAATAAGCTTTTTTTTAAAACCTTATAAAGTCAATGCAAGCGTACATGGCGCGAAAAAGCGGAAAAGCGAAGCGAAAAAGCGTCTTTTAATTATTCGGAACGAGTCCGAATTTTGCGTATATTCGCACATTCGCCGGTGTGTAAGGACCTTTAGGATTTAGAAAACATTTTTAAGAATCGCGTCAGGTCTTAATGGAATCAACAGTGAACGTGTAAAAAAAAACAGTTACACTAAGAATAAAATCAGCTTGTCAAGATTTTACAAGCTACTGTATAATTGGTCACTAGAGCCACCGTCAAGAGTCCTGCGGCTTCAGTAAGCTGATTACACAACGATATAGTGATCCCTAACGCAACACAAAGTTCCTCTCCATTCTGTCATGGAAAAAGGTGATTAGAAAATAGCCCATATAGGAGATATTCTTATAGCGTGACAGAGTGTAATTGAGCACGTCCCCGATGGCTCGCTGTCGTCTAAGCTCCATACGTGTCTTAAGAAGAGACAGGGGTCAAGGCCAGGGACAACTGCGAGGCGGCTTGTTAAGTGTACGAGGCTCGTGCCGCTGGGACCCCCTGAGCCATTCCTGGCATCCCAGTCTAAGCGTGCCCCCCCCCCCCCCCTGTCCTGCCGCACGCCTGGGGGGTCCCGTACCACACAGTCGCTCTCTCTCTCTCTCTCTCTCTCTCTCTCTCTCTCTCTCTCTCTCTCTCTCTCTCTCTCTCTCTCTCTCTCTCTCTCTCTCTCTCTCTCTCTCTCTCTCTCTCTCTCTCTCTCTCTCTCTCTCTCTCTCTCTCTCGCTCTCTCGCTCGTCCATCGCCGCCACCATATTATGTCTAGTGCCGCCATTCAGAAATCTCAGGAGGGAGTTGATTGTGTGGAAACCGAGAATAAACAGATCAACAAAACAAAAGGGTTTGGTAAGGTGGACAAAGAGAGGGCTCAGGGCTGGCTGGCTTGACAAGGGGGGCCTGACTGGCTTTTTTCCCATCTGTTTGGAAACGTCAGACCCCTTTGGCTTTTGACTCTGGAATGAATCAACTGAACTCATCGCTCACTTAGTTCCCCCGTACCCGCACCAACACTATCTACTCTCTAGCAACAGTTAAGAGATCAGAGCCATTGCTGCGAGGAGTGATTAGTCCGATGGTGGAAAATGATTGAGATGAGTACCGGCTTCATCAGGACCTACCTGGACAAAAATGGAAATCTTTCTCTTATGTTTTGATAGTTGAAATATTTTGTCCCTGGCAATGTGTGGTTTGGAGCATGCACTGCATGGCAACTCAATAACTAAAAGCAAACAAATATAGATATATACCGGCAGAACGCATTAGGGGGTTTCTGCCTAATGTTTTCATGACGCACTGCGACTTTGGATGTTGTTTTGTTTTAGCACCGCTTTTGTTACGGAGCATCAATGGTCCTTTTGTGAGGTCTGTTTTGGGAGAAGTGGCGCAACGGGTCATAAATCACCCCACAGCGCAGGAACTCTCATGTGCACACACATCATAATGAATATTATGTCATCATCTGATAGCAAACATGAACGTCTATAAAGGGACGTTTATGTAAACACAGCTGAGTTTAAAAACTCTGTTTGCACTTTTTAATTGATTATGATATTTGTGTTCAAAAATAAAAAATAAAAAAAATATTATTGGTGTAAATGATTTTAACGATAATATCTGAATTAAAATGCAACAGCTTTGTGACTGTAATGGTGAAAATAGAGCATAGAGCATAGTCACAAGGAAATATCCATTTTAGGAAAATAAAATGTTACCTAATATTAATTGTTCTGTTTAAAAATCACTTATTTATAACGTATTATATTGGGCCAAACATTATGTCTAATTAAAAGTATTATATAATATCAAACGCTATTAGTTTTTGTGTAAACAGCTGAGGATGGCTTAATAAATCCAGTAACATTCAACAGTGGTATTTAGATTATTTTCTTTAAAGCCAGTCAGAGTCAGAGCCAGAGTTTTTAAATGGCAGATGTTTCAAGATATCTCGTTTTACAATAATGCCATTTCAGTTATTTCAATGTGCTTCCAGTAGTTCCTCAGTCAATGAAGTGGAGATTTGCATTTCAAAGTTAGGTTGGGGTCAAAGTATTTTTTTTAAATATATCCAGGGGTCAAGGGTCAGCAGTTGGGATTAAGGGTTGGTTATAAGGGCTATCCTGGCAGATGAAGTGGCTCTTTATATGGTTCAAGCACATGCATTCACAGCCCACAATTTTCCTTCTTTAATCTCCTGACGATGGACGACCTGACATTCAATATTCCATAAAAAGGGCTTTGCAGCAGCACCACTCGATCCTATTTGTCTACAGAGGCTGAAATACAGCACACCTGCCAATTGTGCGCATCAGTAATAACCATCATTCTTTAACCCATTAAGACCGGGGACGCATCTGTGTCATTTTAACATTTCTTTGGCTATTCAAAAATAGCAGATCTACAAGCTCATAGTGCGGCACTCGGTGCAGCGCTATGAGCTTGTAGATCTGCTATTTTATGAAAAATCGTGAACATTTGTGCGAATATTTGAATATATATATTTTTTAAGGGAACATTTGTAACTCAAATCTTTGCTTCATGGGGGTCCCTGGAACAAAATATTTTGAGATGGGGGTCCGCGGCCAAATACATATCATTTTGGGTGGTCCTTGACATGAAAAGGTTTGAGCACCACTGATATTAAAGCAACATACGTTTTTCAGAAAACTGTTTTTAGAAGACACTGGATTTAGAAGACATTTGTAGAATTCCCCTAGAAGCAAAGATTTAAGTTACAAATGTTTGCTTTAAAATATATACTCAGATCTACAAGCTCGTAACGCTGCACTCGGTGCCGCGCTATGAGCTTGTAGATCTGCTATTTTTGAAAAGCCAAAGAAATCTAAAGTGACACAGATGCGCTACCGGTCTTAATGGGTTAAGTTGTGAATGAAAAGATGTTAAAAGGTATTTTATGTTATTACTCATGTTATTATTTTACCTACTAAAACACTGACAACATGATGAATGTAAAAATAAAAATATATATATATATATATATTGCACAACAAACATTGCAATTAACGTTGTGATGCATGCGCTTAAATATTTGTCAAAGAAGTGTCGGCTGTTGATTTATTACCAGGATATACGTACCTATACAGATCAACAAGAAGCCAATAAAACCAATGTTTGTTTTGAGGAACGTCTGCTCTCTCAGGGCCAGCTATCTCTTCCATGCAAACGCCCCAATAAAACCAATGACTTATTGTGATGGGAATGGATTATTATGCAGGGATGGATTGTTTAAGGGTGAAATCGTGCTTCAAGATGCATGTCGAACTGAACGTGGAATCTTTAATGACCTGTTATCAAACTCCGTTTGTTACCAAGGCAGCACACACCTGGAAAAGGCCCCTCCTTAATTCTCATCTCATAGAGGCCTGCCATTATTGGACACCTGCTGTTGTTGCTCTTGTTTTGGAGTGACTCAAGGCCATTACATCAATATGGGGCACAGGGAATTAATGAGAGGAGGAGAGGAGGGTGCTGCTGAGGCATCTTAGCTGTTAACACATCGACATCTGGCCCAGGATACCTCAAGGTACAATAGCATGAGAGCATAGTGTATTGGTTTTAATGATTGTTATCAGCATTGTAGTAGTAGTAAACACAGGTAGTAAGGGATATGGATGGACTTAAGAAGCTTAGGCTATGTCTACAATGTTGTTTTTCCATAAGTGCTGTTTACCATCTACATAGATGTTGGGAGATGATGCAGAAGCCATAGGCCAGGTCCCAGTTAACAAGTGAAAGTGAAATGTTATTGGACATAGAGTTTCATCATTTTTTATGCTGGCTGCTAATTCGCTGCTACAGTAATTACTGCATCGTCTTATAATATCTTATAGGAAGGAATAGCTTCTATCAATCCCTCTTTCATTGCACAAGGGCCAATAACAGGCGTTCGCCCCGTTCCTCCCGCAGCTCCAAGCATAATGAAGCTGCAAGTGCAGGGCATGAGGGCAGGAGAACAGGGCCTCATCTGAGCAAAGGGTCAACCATCGTGTCCAGCCTCATAGCTCTGCAGTGTGCTTGGTCATTGCATAGCCTAATTATTTGTAACGTTCCACTTGTCATGGGCCTGAGCGCCTGACCCTTTATATCATTGCTTCTCAAAGTGGGGTCCGGGGACCCCCAGGGGTCCTTGGGGAGGTTCCAGGGGGTCCCCAGCAAAATATGTTAATATATAGCATCACAATCATTTTAAGCTTTTATGCTTTGGCTATTCAAAAATAGCAGATATACAAGCTTACAGTGCCGCGCTATGAGCTTGTAGATCTACTATTTTTGAAAAATCGTGAAAATGTGTGCAAACCTTTGAATATATATATTTTTAAGCGAACAATTGTAACTCAAATGTTTGCTTCTGGGGGGTCCCTGGAACAAAATATTTGAGATGGGGGCCCGCGGCCAAATACATATCATGTCAGGGGTCCTTGACATGAAAAAGTTTGAGAACCACTGCTGTATATGACCCAGTAGGGTCGTACATATGCCCTTAATAAGAAGTCACGAAGTGCTATACCGTACAACGAGCATCATCTGCTCCCTCACCGAAATTACAACAAATAAGAAGTTTAGAAGAACTTGCAGCCGTGCCAAGACAAAGACAGGGGTGCCAGCGCAGGGGGGTATATACCAACAATGCCCACCTCTCCATCATCCCCTTTTTCACTCCAGCCCGACCGATAGGACAGTAACTGGAGTCGCCTTGAGAGGAAGCCCCACGGTGCTAGCGTAGAGGGGTAGAGGGAGGGTAGAGGGGGTGCGAACAGCGGCAGAGATGCCTTCGGGGTCAAGCCTTTAATAATGATTACAAACCGGGGCCTGGCTGCTGGAGCGACAGGCCGCAGCTGTGGGCCGGCCGGCCCTTTGAAGTGCCCCCCGCCTGTTGCAGGGTCCCAGGCCCCCCTCGCATGAGGAGACGCTGGAACTATGTGACTGCCTGTGGGAAAGAATGTCGTGCGACGCCAGGGTGACGGAGCTCGGGGATGGGCTGAAGGGGATGGCTGGCTGGCTGGCTGGCTGACGGCACCGCTTGCTCTGGTGCCGCTGGTCGGCTCCTTGTTGGGCCGAGTGTTAAAAAGGCCGCTGAGCTGACCGCTGGGGACGAGCAGACAACGAGCGTAAAAAGGGAAAGCTTCCCTGAGGGAGCAGGAGAGAGAGTTGAGGCTATACATGCATGTGACTCTGCTCTTTGCCGTTACGCACACACACACACACACACACACACACACACACACACACACACACACACACACACACACACACACACACACACACACACACACACACACACACACACACACACACACACACACACACACACACAGAGAGCATTTGTCCATTATTGTTACAGCCGAAACATACAAAGGCTTTGAAAGTTATGTGCCTACGTAGGAATTACTGTACACATTCTCTCTTGGTATTCCTTGAAATAAAATGCAATGAATAAAAAACAACACGTAGGCTATTAACCGAACACTCGCTTGAACCCGAGTTAGAAGTGGAAGTGCTTTATGTCAAAAGCATGAATGAAAGTTTATCATTGTACCAGAGTGGTTGATATTATGGCCAAGAGCAATGAAGGTAATTATGTTTCATCTAATGGCATGGCAATAATTTACTGGCTTCATTTGCTGATCTCATTTACTTTTGATGGAAAAAATGATTTCATACTGAGGCAGTTTGAGTCCATAAGATTATGGTTATTTATTAAATGTGCTATACAAATAAACTTGCCATGTCTTATTTACCTGCACCCTGACACATATATGATTAACACATTTACATTTAAAGTATGTCATTTAAAAATGCACCTACTCTTGCAAAGTGATTGGTAGCAAAAATGTTGTAAAGTCTTCACTAATAATTACTTCCATATTATAATTACTGTTATTCATTTTCAGAATGTTTGTGTGTGTGTGTGTGTGTGTGTGTGTGTGTGTGTGTGTGTGTGTGTGTGTGTGTGTGTGTGTGTGTGTGTGTGTGTGTGTGTGTGTGTGTGTGTGTGTGTGTGCGCACGCGCGCAACGAAAGCCTTCATTTACACTTACGCATTCTATCTCCATTCACTAACGCTTTCGACCACAGCTGCAAGATGCTACTGAACAAATAACATGGCATTTATGGAGAGATTTATGGCTGTTCTACTTAATTATTACCTGCACACATTGATACTGCCAAGGATGGATTGCTATGCATTTATAGCCGCAATGAAGGCAACACATACCAAATTATTAGTCAGCGCGTAAAATGGGCACTGACAGGAAGAGAGTCGTGATTTGTTGCAGTGATGACGAAGGCTGGGAGTTACGTGATCATTTCATTCTGTTTTTTAATTCATCTTTAAGGGCTCAAACAAGGACTGCAGTATGGCGCCCTCTGATGAAGCACTGTCACCCTACTGCAAGATCTGTGTTTACAGTCTTAAACATTTTACATAGTCTGTGTTTTGATATAAGGACTGATGGTATATGCATAAAACATTTTATATATATATTTAAAATATGTGTGTGTGTGTGTGTGTGTGTGTCTGTCTGTCTGTCTGTCTGTCTTGTTGTAGACCACTGTATTTTAACAAGAGTTTATTTCTTTCATACAGTATATTTATAAGTTTAGTAGTTGATGTTTAATTCATTTATATTTTCAATGTATTTATATTTTCAATTCATGATCTTGTTTGATCTTCATTTGATGTTAATTAACATCAGTAACTATTACAGTGAGATAGCAGTGTCTGCTGTGCCTGACTTGAATGCCACTGAGCATCTGGCGAGGCGAGTGAATCAACAAATGAATCCAGTCGAAACAGCAGTCTACACATTCTAGTGTCTTGGAGACATTTTTCACCACTACAGTCACAGATTCCTTCAGGACACAGAAGGCTGCATGACATCATTATATCACGGATACATAGGTATCAATTAATTACCATCTACTAAGAAAGAAAAAAAAGAGAAAAAAAAGAACCTGTGAAACGGGAAGAGAAGCAGCAGTGAGTGCATTGCAGTGATGACATCACCCCCATTCCATAACAATGATCCATTGTGGTGCGTCTGCTTTTTGCTCTCTGGCAAATGGCTGTCCATAAGTTTTATTTGCCATTTTATGGCCGTTAGATCACAGCCGCTCACTGCCATGCTCAAAGGTGGTCACTCAGTGATAGTCCACTGGAGAAGGCCAAAGAGTGAGTGAGAGAGAGAGAGAGAGAGAGAGAGAGAGAGAGAGAGATGTATGAAGTAGCCTAGTAGGACAAAAAGAATGAGCAACGGAACGAAAGAGCAAAGCAAGGAATGAAAGAAGAGAGAGAGAGAGAGAGAGAGAGAGAGAGGGAGAGAGAGGGAATGAAATAAAGAGTAGGAGGAGCAGTGGTGGGAAAAAGTACTCAAATGTTTAACTTAAGTAAAAGTATCAATACCGCAATGTAGAAATACTCTTGTTACAAGTAAAAGTCCGGAATTCAAAATGTACTTGAGTAAAAGTACAAAAGTGTTGGTATCAAAATGTTGGTATCACAATGCGTCACATCGCGACGCATTGTGAGCTGAGCGTAGATCGTCTATTTTCAAATGGCCGAAATGTATAAAGGGCTGAAGTGGTTAATGTATGTTTTGTAATAATAATCAAAATCTACAAAGTAAGTTTTCAAATAAGTGTAGTGGAGTAAAAGTACAATATTTCCCTCTGAAATGTAATGGAGTAGAAGTAAAAGTATTGGAAATTGGAAATACTCAAGTAAAGTACAAATACCTCAAAACTGTACTCAAGTACAGTACTTGAGTAAATGTACTTAAGTTACTTTCCACCACTGAGTAGGAGAGATAGAGAGAGAAAGGGTAGCTGAGAGACCACCGCGGGTAGTTCACACTGCAGCAGGAGTCCTGGGTTTCAGCTCAGTCCCCAGTTGCAGAGCCGCTCTCCTTTCATCTGGGGCGCAAGGATTTCCATCCCATTTCCCCCAAGTAGACACACACAATTACTGCTATGACTGAGTCAAAATGGCTTAATAAGTTGCAAATCCACCCTGCACTTGACAGCGACACACACGGGGAATAAAGCGCAAATGAGTCAAATACTATTGTAGTCTCGTAATGCACTGGTTACATTATTTGCAAGGCACGGGGCTTCTGACCATGGACATTTGGAGCCCTCAGAGGGATTTTTAGGTCATTTTGCAGAGCCTTAATGTGAGTTATTGAATGTGGAAAAATGATAGATAATTGTGTAAATGGGTGGTGAATACTAGAGGATAATAGCAGGTTAAAGAACGCTAAATATTCCTTCAAGTTTCAACAGCAGATTCCGTAGCCCGTGTTGCATTGTAGTTCACTGCTTGACCATGTTTTATAACTCGAATCATACATTTGATTTGTAGGCTAGCCGTATGGGTTTTCGTCTTGCCTGTTCATTAGGCTAAGTTCATGCGTATACAGTACAAATCAGTACAATAAAGACAACGGAAATAAAATCTGTATGCATACAAATGTAGGTATATAAATGACGTTTAATTACTAATTTTCAATAAAATGTTTGTTTCACATAGCTTATCCCTGTTTGAAATAGGCAGGCCACTGTGCTGCTATGATGGGTAGGCAGGCCTGCATCTTAGGTAGTGTGTTTGTTTGTTTTTTGTTCAAATGAATGTTGAATAGCACTATTCTGATAGTAATCATTGCTATAGAGTGTTTGTTCAGTAACAGAGGTCTCCCAGTCTATCCAGCTGACCATGATACTAACATGATACGATGTACGAAAACGAATTTCACCCACTTTTTTACTTTGTAAACCTGTGATGTGACAATAAACCTGATTCTGATTCTATGTCAGTGTCATGGTCAGTATCATGTCACAGGGCTGTGACAGGGCCTGACAACCCTGTGACAGGCACAGTCACAGGGACGTCAGGCCCCGTCACGACCGTGTCACAGGGATGTCAGGCCCTGTCACTTCTGGCCCGTCTCACAGCACTGTCACTTCAAGCCTGTCTCACAGCACTGTGTGACATGGATGTCAAGCCCTGTGACAGAGCCTGACATCCCTGTGACTGGACTGTTAACATGTAATAATGGTAATATGGTACCATGGTAACTTGACAGGTAACACGACAGATATTAGGCGTTTGGTGTTCAGGCAGAGGCTCCCCCACTCTGCAACTATACACATATGCATGTATAGAAACATTAATGCTGTTAATTAAATGTTTTCATTAACTCAATTGTCACCTGCGATTCAATAAGAAGAAACATTCCACAATTAAATTTGCAACAGTAAATTTAAAGCATTACATTAAACCTGAACGTGAATAAAAAGTGAGAATGTTACATGCAACCATTATGAACAGCAGTCCACTAACATGCAAGCTGCAAAAAAAATAACAAACAACTGTGCAGTTGGTAGAGACCTTTTTTTATAAGCATTTGAAGCAACTCAGATTTGCCAACATCATGTTCCTCAAGCACATTTAGTGCAGCCTTCATTTTTATTATTATTCTTAACTTGGATTTTAGTGAGTGCTGCAGGTAAGACTGACTTGTCTAAGACCATAAATATTTGGACTTGGAAAGTCTCTTTCATAGTTAAAGGTTGATCAATGGCATACATGCCAAATGAAATAAGTTTTGAATGGTTCTGTTGTCCTTGGACAAGACATGGGTTTGTCTGAAGTTTGCATTTGCAGACCCCTTGTAAAAAACTGTAAAGCCCTGCCATCAGTATGAAAAAAAGGAAAACATATACTTCAACTCTTAGCCAAGCAGACAATTTAAATGCTATACTGTACATACAGAGTAGGCAGTCATTAGGCCAATTATAAACTCAAATTCCTTTCTCTTCTTTCCTTTACGCATAGCTTTTCTTTCTTTCTTTCTTTCTTTCTTTCTTTCTCTCTTTCTTTCTTTCTCTCTTTCTTTCTTTATTTCTTTCAGTTCACTCCACAAGCATGCAGTCATATAGTCAGTTTAATGGATTTCCCTGAAATAATCCAAGAAATAGTACATTTTTAATCTCCAACTGTGATCTATTGAAGTCTATTACCTCAACGTAATTGAAAAGTAAACATTCTTCAGAGCAGATTAAAAGGCTAAGCTAATGCAATTACTGCCCTGACATGTCCGCCTTTCACATTTTAAGTACCCCCACACACACATGCACACACGCCAAACCTCGGCTTTTTACGACCTGCTTCATAAATGAAACCATTCTCCGCAAATGTGCCTATGTCCTCTCCTGTGACCAATAATGGCACTTTGGTCTGATTGAGTGTGCCATAATGTAATTTGGATATTAGACCGGGTTAGCTTCATATGCGTTGGCAAGACCCTCTAGTCTTGTCTCTGCTTAGTTCAACCACAATCTAGCCTTTCAGGGCAGTGTTTCCCTCTACCGCCATTAATACCAGTGGCCCTGAAATACTGCAGAGTTCTCTGACCAGCAAGTACTCCTGGACTACCTGGCACCTCTCTTCTTTTGACATTAAATCCCGTTTCTTATTCAATCTAACATGCTGTCATTTAAAAGTGTTTCCCTGGTAACCTTGACTGTTTAGTAACACACTTGCATTCACGGAGCCAACAGACAGAGCAACTTTTACTGAATTGGCATTTGGGGAGAGCAGTCACCCGTAGGCTGTTTTTGGAAGCATGGGATTATGAAAATAGTCACGTTAAATTTTGATACTTATTACGGTATTGTGATGGGCTATGTTTAGCAGGGTTGAGGTATGTCTTTTAAGTAAGTAGGTCGGGAGATGGCTTATTGTCGGTATCAGCCGAGTAACACGCGGGAGTCTGTCCCCGTTACTATGCGCTAGACCCCTGGGAGATGGATTGCTGAGGTGGAGCGCCACACCTATCCTCAGCTCCCAGTACTTACCGCACGACTTACCGCACCCAAGCCGTGCTACTCATGCGCTGAGTTGGCGGTGCCCGGGATCGAACCCATGACCTTGTGGTCTGAAGGCGAGAGCTCTACCGACTGAGCTACCCGGACACAAAGATCATCTTTTAAGATGTGACTTATTAGTCATATACATTGGCTTTGGTAACTCGTGAAGACAAATTCAATGGGGGGGGGGGGGGGACACGTGGAGGTAAAACACTCGGCAACCACTGCAGAGGGCCGGTAACTGTCCCATCAGCAGTCCCTCCAGCTTGGCCAGGCACTCCAATACCAAAATTGGCGAGAAGGGGGAATGCCCTTTCTATGGGAACGCACACAAGCCGGACGGGGAAATGTCGGGGACGGGGGAGCGCTCGTTTTGTTCCATTCAACGTCCCGCGTGCGCAGGGAACGGGTGAAGACTTTGCAACTACAAAACAGGACATAACCTATACCGTCCGTCCACCATCGGCTGCTTGGCTTGGCTTGCTGTCGGCACACCTGCCTTGTTTTCCATTATTACATGATAGCTGTGTGTGGCTGTCTATAGGTTACCCATTGCCCAATATAGCACTGGTTAAATAGGTGTAAAGTATTGGAGGCCAGTCTATGAAGTCAGTACTATGACATTAGTACTGTGATGTTAGCACTGCGCATGTCTCTCTACCCAGCATTGCCACGGTCATTGCGTGATAGTTCTAGGACAGTCTATGATATAACTCAGCTGTTCCATCAGTACATTCACATCAGTACTGTGACAGCAGGTATGATGGCAGCACTACACTAGTAACATTTCAATTTTGATTTGGTTATTATATGAGAAAAGGTGTTCCCATAGGGAAGAGTGGTGTATCCTATGTACCTGCACGGTGCAGATGGACCATATTGCAATCGACACAGTTCATAGGTGGGCGGCCGGTCGGGGATTGTGTTTTTATTGCTGAACTAGCGACTCCTACTGGTTGGTCAAGGTGCCTATTCTGTGGGGATGGAAAAAACTGGGGAGGATAGAATGAGCTTCTGTGCATGTTACGCTCTCCCAGCCAAACGCTTTGCTGTCAGGTCAAAGGAAGCAGCTAAAGACATCATTGTGTATCAGAGGAGGCATGTGGTTGTCTACACCCTTTCTACAGGCCAACAGCCATCAGCTTGTGAATAACTCTCTGCTAAAGTCAGCTACAGTACTGTATATATCTGTTAAAATGTTTTATACATGTGTTATGGGGAGAGCAACAAGTTTAAGAACAAACATTGCTCATCATTAAGTCAGCTAACCGCAAGAAAATCAACTATGCATTGTATTCATCAACCTACAGTAGACTGCATGAGAGTTGTCAAAGTAAATGCTTAAGTGTCATTTCTCCATACCCTTCAATTTGAATCTGTGCCTCTATATAATGTCCGACCATTGTGTGGTGAAATTTGTTTGGTGAGTTTTCAACAGAGATTTGTTCCATTGTGTGAGGGTGTCAACGCGTATTCGGCCCTCGGTTAATCGCATAGAAAACAATTTATCCTCAAAAGCCTCGGTTTCACCAGCCTCGCAATCATAACACGCTGGCGTGTAGCGTTGACTGAATGGGCTTACAGCTGAAACTCTGAATGGGTGTGATTGCATGCTGCGATTGGACAATGCATTCTTGGCTGCTGTATAAACTTCTCCATCTTAGCAGCATGACTCATCCGATGTGCACTGTAATGCAGGTTTTGTGTAAATATAGCCCTGTGTAAGCCAACACTGCCCAGCTTTTATGACATGAGAGGCAATATGTTTAATTTAGCATTTCCAGGCCATCACCCGAACTGTAATTCAACAAAATTACAGGGAGAGCGAGGGAGATGGTGGAGTTTTGTTTTATTATTATTTGTGTTATTCGCGCATTAAATCTGTCACCTCAAATACATGCACCTTTTCATTTTCTCATTATGGCATCTCATTGGGTCATATCTTTCTCTCAGATTGCAATGATTAGCAAATGTTGCCATTTCATTTGAAGTTACCACATGTTGGAAATGAACCATTATGATTGGGTGTCATTCTCTGATGTTTTTGGCAGCGATAGCGATGGTGGTGATGACGGTGTTATTGTTTCGGTTTGTTCTCATGCATAACAATGGTTCATTGTCGCAAAGTATTATCAATGATAATATCTTTATTACGATTGATTCAGCTGTGACTGAAGACTAAAAATATCATGCTTTCAGGGAATAAACATTTAGATTGATCAATGGCAATTTATATATAATATAATCTTCCCCTTGCTCGTGTTTAGTGGTTGTGGGCATGCAAATTCAGGGCTTTAGAGGTTTTTAATAATCTCCTCCATCACACTCTGCTATTAGGCTAGCGGTCAGGGCTATAGTTTCGAACACGCAGACCGCAGAGTTGTTAGTCTATTGTCTATATCCAGTGGTGGAAAAAGTACTCAAATGTTTTACTTAAGTAAAAGTATTAATACTGCAATGTAGAAGTACTCTGTTACAAGTACAAGTCCGGAATTAAAAATTGAGTTGAGTAAAAGTACAAGTACTAAAAATGTTTGAAAATAGCAGATCTACAAGCTCACAATGCGTTGCGATGGGTTGTGAGCTTGTAGATCGGCTATTTTCAAATAGCCTAGGTATAAAATAGGGCTAAAGTGGTTAATGTATGTTTTATAATGTAATAATTTATATATGCAAAGTTACTAAAGTTGTCAAATCATTGTAGTGGAGTAAAAGTACAATATTTGCCTCTGAGATCTAGTGGAGCAGAAGTAAAAGTATTGAAAATGGGAAATAATGAGTAAATGTTCTTAGTTACTTTACACCACTGTATAGGGAGAGAGAGAAAAGGAGAGGCCATTATGGTCCGCACCTTTTTCAGACGAGACTCGGTGTCTCACCCTCACTGAAGGGGGTAACGAGGGGGGGAATGAATCCAGCGATTGTTATGTTTCACCTGCTGCACAAGCAAACCCCAAAAAACACCACCAGGCTTCTCTCCAACGGCTGCAGCTAGCAGAACTACTTAAACCACTATTACATCATTCTGTGCTGGACGGCTGCCAGATGGAGACTTGGCTGTAAACCAACACTCTGCTTGCTCCACCTTTCTCTTTTTTTCTTTTCTTTTTTTCTTTCAAAGTTATTGTTCTTTCTTCCTTCGCAAAGTTTTCGCTTAAATTTCCTTTTTGTTTCTCTCTTTGTTCCTTTCTTCTGATCCCCACTTTATTTCTTTCCTTTTTCACTATTGTTCTTATTTCAGTGCGTCTTTCAATCACACTTGTTTTCTCTCACCACTCACTTTCCTCTTGCCCCGTGTGGGCAATGGTTATTGCACCGTTCACTGTCACATACCTTCCGTGCAGCGATTTTTTTTGTCTTCTTTTTTTTTCAAACCCTATGACCTGTTGTGCATTTTCCGCTCACCTTGTTGCCCCTTGGTTTGCCTTCAGTCACTTACAGTTTGTCACTCCTCCTCACTGACAACACTGACAGGTGATCTTTTCGATACATGCCACAGTTCAGCTCTGTGCGTGCAACTTGAGCGACAGATGGAAGCGTGTAACACCAGATTCTTCCACTGAATGGTGAATTGTTGTACACATCTCTCTAAGTAAGCCCTGCAGGTGAACGCACGCTGAAAGGTGCCCTCCTCCCCCTTATCAGTCAAAATGGGCGTAAGTCTATCAGCAGTCAGGGCCCTGCAGGAAAGGCCTCTATTTTTTAACGGTTATGAATAGGGTGCTTTTTCTTACTTCCTTTTTCAGCAAAACCTCTGTGGCCCTGGGGTAGATGCTGTCAATGGTCTCAGCTTGAACTTAACAGAGTGACACTGAGGGGAAATAAAACTTGTGTTTTCTTGAGCCATTTGGGGGGCTTTGGGTGTTCCCTTTGCTGCTTCTAAGTCATTTTTTGGGACTTGTTTAATTAAACATGATACTTTGCAGATTACTTCAGGTTACTTCAGTTGTCACTTCAGTAGAACCAAATGGAGAATGTACCTTTCAATAAGTGGAAGTAAGTAGTCATATATTCTACTTAAGTAAAAGTAGCAATACCACCACAATATAAAAATACTCTGTTACAAGTAAAATGCCAAAATGTTACTTGAGCAAAAGTACAAAAGTATTGGCATCAAAATATACTTAAAGTACCAAAACTAAAAGTACTAAAATGTTTGAAATTAGCAGATCTACAAGCTCAAAGCGCATCTTGATGTGACGCGTTGTGAGCTTGTAGATCTGCTATTTTCAAATAGCCTAGGTTTAGCCTAGGTATAACATTGGGCTGAAGTGGTTAATGTATGTTTTATAATGTAATAATACTACAGTGTAGTAACTAAAGTTTTTAAATAATTGTAGTGGAGTAAAAGTACAATATTTGCCTCTGAGATGTACTACAGTAAAGTAAAAGTACCTCAAAATTGTACTTAAGTACAGTACTTGAGTAAATGTACTTAGTTATATTTTTAGGATGTCCAAAGTATCCAATGTTTGCTAATCATACGGTTGCTATAGGCACAGCCTTACAGAGTTATCATTGACAAAATTAGACCTATAGATCTATTCTGTTTTAAACAATGTACAGATAGTATAGTGTTATCCAGTGAGAGTGTAACAGGAATACAACCACTAATGGTGTCCTCAGATAGCTCCAGTGGCTCCACGGGGTTAGGAAAGCTCATCATTCATGCCCAATGATTCATTGACTATACTGGCTTGGCAGGACATTGAGATAAATGGTATAGTGACTGATGGAACCTTAAGATAAACTACATGGGGGCCCCCTGAGAGCTGCTGTGTTTACTGTAAACACACATGGACTATGAAACCTGAAGAAAATGTATTATTCACCCCACTAATATCAATCAGTCATACAGCATATATAACATAATAGCTATATACCAGTGATATTCAACTGGCGGCCCGCAGGCCAAATCCGGCCCCAGCAGAGCTTTCTTGTGGCCCCTGGAACATGTTCCCATGTTAAATTAAATGTAAATATTTTTTATTATATGGTTGGTTGTACAGGATGACCATTTTGAATGCTTTTATTAAACGTTAACTGAAGATTTGTTAATGGTTAATCAACCATTAACAGATATATAATAAAATAAAATGTAGGCTACTATTTAGAATGGAGGAATATTAGTGACTCACTCAGGGTCCCAAATGAACACCTACCAGTACTGCATTTGCAGTCAAGACACTGCTACAGGAACCCAAATGCGGGTAAATAAATGTAAGTCACCCATAAGAAAATCACTTGGGTCAAATTGTTAAAGTAGCTCACATCATATAGCGTCTGGTGTTAAAATATGTATTAAGTATCAAAAGTAGAAATATTGTTGTGCCTGCTGGCCTACCGGTCCAGGCACATACCACATCAGGCTGGTATTCCAGTCTTAGAGTGTTTTGCGGGTTCGACTCCCGATCCCAAAGGTGTTTGCTGTGTGTCACCCCTCCCCCATCTCTCTCCCTATTTCCTGTCAGCCTACTGTCCTCTTAAATAAAGGCAGAAAAAGACCCAGAAATATCTTTAAAAAGTTAAAGTATAAAGACCTTTTTATGGTACAAAGAAACAAAACAGCCGGAAATGTTGTCTACGTCCATGCTTCTAACTACTTTCAGAATAATGTAGCTTTCAAGTAGTTCGGCAATTATTATTATTATTTTCACCATGTCACTACAAACCACTACAGGGGTTTTTGAGTGCAGTTCATCCATCACAAACCATTCATTTTGTAACAATTTCCGTTATATTGTATGAGCTATTTCTTTGTGGATATTGTCCATCTTCCATCATTGCCATCTTCATCCACTTCAAATACATCATAAGACCTTGTGCTCTTATCACCCGGGTACTCAAAAAAAACACAATGTAAAATCCTTTCATTCATACGAACATGTAAACACTTCACCTGGCCCTGGCCCCCAATACTCTTTTTACAAAAATGCTTACATGCCAGGGACCCGTGCACAGAACATACTGAAATATCCACTTCCTATTTTCTTAATCAAAAAAAAAAAATCACCTGCTGCACAAGCAAACCCCAAAAAACACCACCAGGCTTCTCTCCAACGGCTGCAGCTAGCAGCAGTAAAGTAACTTAAAAAAAATAAAAATCATATCCTGTGCACTATAAAGGACTGACACAGAAATGTTCCTATCAAACATCAAAATGCATGCAGTATGAAGCAGGCCCTAATAAGTTACCTTAATGGACATATGTGTGCATTATTATGTCCTATCGCACCTATAGCACACAACAAGCGGTTAAACGGTTTTGTTGTCACGGTCTTGTGGCCCCTGACTTCAAGTCATTTTACGATTGTGGCCCCCTGCCTAATCTAGTTGAATATCCCTGCTGTATACCATCTAGCTTTTCCTGCTGGAGTGTTGCATTACTGCATGATGACGCTTTTTTTCTGATCTATCCTGGGCAATGGTCTTCAATGTCTTTCAAGCCAAGGACCCCCTAATTCATTGGTTCTCAAAGTGGGGTCCAAGGACCCCCAGGGATCCTTGGGAGGGTACCAGGGGGTCCCCAGAAAAAATTGTTAATAAAGTGTCACAATCATTTTAACCCCTTTATCCATATTTTATACTTTGGCTATTCAAAAATAGCAGATCTTCAAGCTCATAGCGCGGCACTGAGTGCCGCGCTATGAGCTTGTAGATCTGCTATTTTTTTTAAATCGTGAAGATTTGTGCAAATCTTTGAATATAACTTTTTTAAAGCGAACATTTGTAACTCTAAAATCTTTGCTTCATGGGGGTCCCTGGAGCAACATATTTTGAGATGGGGGTCCGCGGCCAAATACATATCATTGTGGCGGTCCTTGACATGAATACGTTTGAGAACCACTGCCCTAGTTGACTGAGAGATGAAGCAGGGACCCTCCACTACATACATATTGTTAAAATTGTGTTGCAGATTTAACTTTTTCATAGATTTTATATAGATAACATTAATGTGAATGTGTTTTTGTCAGACAGCTAACAACTTAAACCCTCAATACTTAGAACACTTGTACTTGGTCTGTTCTTTTACCCCTCACCTCTTTGCCGAAAATAGCCGATCTACAAGCTCACAACGCCTCGCACTGTGTTGTAGATCTGCTATTTTTGGCTAATGTTCCCAAGAATAGAGATGCTAGGGTTCAAGTGGTTAATGTAAAAAAATTAAAAAAATCCTATCACACAAAGATTTAGCAGACCCCCAGTAGTAACTCTGAGGACTCCCTAGGTGTCCCGGACCCCCTGTTGAAGACCTCTGATCCTGGGGATAGATCAGAGGTAGTAGAGTATCCCAGCTCAAGTGTCCTCGAGTAAGTCAGTGAACCTGTAAGTGCTCCCGATAAGCAGGTTGGTGCATTGCATGGTTTCCTCTGCCATCGGTGAATATGAGTGTGTGAATGGGTGTGTGTGTGTGTGTGTGTGTGTGTGTGTGTGTGTGTGTGTGTGTGTGTGTGTGTGTGTGTGTGTGTGTGTGTGTGTGTGTGTGTGTGTGTGTGTGTGTGTGTGTGTGTGTGTGTGTGTGTGTGTGTGTGCATGAATGTACTGTACTGTAATGCACTTGTACATCATTTAAAGGATAAAGGCTCGATATACAGTAAATGCACCATTTAACATTGTAGTTGCTGGACTGCTACTGGGTCGTTGCCAGGTTAGTGTTGATGTCATAGCATCCTTAACAACCACTTTCCACATGAACCCTAGTTTCCCTATTCTGGGCATGTCATAATGGATGAACATTAAGGCGAAAATATTAGATCTGCACGCTCACAACTTAATATTGTGTTGTTTTTATTGTGTTGCTTGTATTGTTTTTAACTTGACTGTTGATTTATTTTAGCCCCCTTGAAAATGGCCACAATGTGTCGTGTTACAACGCATTGTGAGCTTGTAGATCTGCTATTTTCTACGAAAGATTTACTGGGGCTTAAGTGGTTAATCTTACTTGCCTGGCAAAATAAAGGTAAAAAAAATCCCCCCAAAAAAGCTAAGACATTTGGTGTAGAGGGAGAAAAGGAGGGAACCAAGCATAGGCCCCTGGGGGACCCCGGTCAACAAAGTAAATGTATAGTGTTTAAGTGGTTAAACGTGAAAACAGTCAAACTAATACATCACAACTGACATGGTCTCAATCCTTTCAGCTTAACTTTGTGATCCTCTTCAGAGGTAGAAATTACATAGCAACTACACATAATAATACAAGTACCGCTAATGTACAACCACATTAATCTCTCGTTGAGTTATAGGCATACATATTACACAGTGAAATCTTCGGTGTCAATTTAACTGTGTGTGTAAAAACTGACCAAAATGGATCCATAAGGTCTATTTAACTCTGCATTAACACTAAGGATTTTTACAAGACCGCACTCATTCAAAATCCTTCCCCCACCATTCTTTGCATCATCTTCATATATGACTGGACATGCTGGAAAACGCAGCGCTACCACTGTCTCTCTAAACATATTTGCCACTACCACCATCATCGCCGTCATTACATTACATGATGATTAATGTTCCTGTTGAATGAAGCTAACTCTTTTCCCTGCCCAGTGTTTGTACAGTAGGGTGCCTCGACATCAATCTTTCCACAACTGCTTTATCAATCTTACCAAGCGTTATCCTCTGGAACTGTGCATACAACTGATCTTAGAATATTAGGGACAATCCCAAACAAGGCAAACGTTCGGTTTTTTTCCCATCATGGCTAATTGTGACAGTTGCTAATGAACAATACAACAACCATACTGTACATGTGCTCTTAAAAACTCTACATCCTGTAAAAGTAATGACACATGGCTAATTCTAGTAAATGAGGACAGATAAAGACGCCAAAAAAAAAGTCTTTATTTTTTCTAACTCAAAACTGTGATGCCACAGTTAACCCATTTTTGGGCGGGAACCCCTATTTGTAACTATCTTTCAGGACGGGAACCCCTTTTGGGGTTCTTATTGCTATGTACAGTATATAGCAACATACATTTGTAGTTATTTTTGAATAAATATTTGAAGTTTTTCAGAAAACTTAGGTCAGGATTTAGAAGGCGTTTTTAGAATCGGCCTCAGATCTAAATGGGTTAAAGTGATTAATGGCACTTTCTGAGTTAAATATGACCAGCTTCATCATATCTATGATACCAGAAACCAAGCTTTACTCTCAGGTCGTGATGTAAGTTAGTGACTATACAGGTGATAATGTGCCTGAATCATGTGTGTCAAAGGGCATGTTTCTTTATTATGATTCTCAGTATTAGCTCCTTAGCAACATCATGTTAATCCCCTATTGTTGGGGCCATTTCTCACACTTTGGTGTGGAAACGTAAGTGACACGTCCAGATAGCTGAGCATCTGATTCCTGTGAATTCATTGGGGCAAAAGATGGCATCACATTGACAAGGGGGGGGATATATTCAGCAGTGGAAAAACATTGAGCCCCCCCCCCCTTCTTCCCCTTGTAAAATAAGGATAACCTTTGGTTCACCCACAGGGAGAAGAGGCTGAACATGCCTCGTCCTGAGGATCAATGCCAACTGAGCACAGTGATCTCACTTGTTTTATCAAGAACTTGGAAAACAATTTAGGCTTCATGACAGATTGCCTTAAGTGTCTTTACGTATCAAAAACACTGACAGCGTAATTCACCGACAGCTCAACAATGAGCCTCATATGCACCTTCTGGATTAATAGCAGTGATCAGCTACTGTTGAATGTCATGATGCAATATGAAATGTCAAAGTTGGCTGTTGTTAAGAAGCCAAAGACATTCAAGACTTGTATAGTGTTGTTGGTCGCATCAGGGTGCATAAAGTACAAGCATGGCATGTCTCTCTCTCCCACACTGTGCGTGTTTGTGAGCGAGCGCACGGCACACACGTGCTTATGTGTGCGTGCCTCACAGTAAAGGATGATTTATAAACCACCGCTCACACCCAGTCAGTGTTGACAGCCATGCCAAAGTGCCAAGCTTAGTGCAGATGCACAAAGTTTGTTCTTTCTCAACCAGCGCTGTAATTATTATTTAATTTATAGACTCAGGATACCTTGGAGGGGGAAACGTACAAGTTGCAAAAGCAGCAGGCCGCGAGGAGTTTCCCTGTGTGGAGTGGCAACAGAGGGATTTTATGTATGATCCACATGACATTACATATACAGCCTGTTTCTTCCCATTACGGCAATGATTGATGCTCCTGTGCTCTTAGGAAAAGTATATATCATGTTACACACAGACAGGTGTCTGTATCTCCGTGAATGTGTCCATTATGTTTTGCCGTCTCTGTATGCTTTATGGTTCTTAGTGAATTTGTCCCTCGTCCTCAGATTTGAATGGGCCATGCTGCAAAACGCTAAGACTACATTATTTCTGGACACTGTCCAAATTATTTCTGACCTTTCAGCCACTGGGCCATCATCGGGGCATACCTGGGGGTCCCCCTCGAGGGAAAGCCTGCTTCTGTATCTGTTAAATAGGTTCAGTATAATACAGGCTTCATTCTGAACTCGAAAAAGTCCTCCTCGAGGCACAGGTCTCTGCCAGATCAGGTAGGTTAGTGTGGGCCAGCAATGTATGGAATTCTTCGCCAATCAGGCTGGAATGGGAAAAATCGGACGGATCGGACGGATCGGACGGATCCGTCTTGATGATTGACTAAAGAGATAATATGTACCGATTTGTGTGATTGACATTTGTAGGAGTAATATATATATTTTTTTGTTCACCGCACTCGGACGCTGCGTTCATGATTTGCGGCATTTAGTTCCAAACGGGCCACTGAGTAATACCGAAAAATTTGTTTTACATAAGTCGGCCAACTGGTGGCGCTATAAAAGGCAGATGTGTAAAATGCAGGCCAATGGTTTCTCCTTCCTCTAGGAAGTGCACATACAAAGTTTTACACAGATCGGTGCATTTATAAGTAAAAACACGAATCGGCCTGCACTCCTGCAAACTTTGGAAGCCATTCAGGATGGAATATGAAAAATCTGACAGGTTTAATGACTATAGAGATACGTACCGATTTGCGTGATGTTTGGTAAAAAAATGTTTTTTTGCAATAAGCGGCCTCCTGGTGGCGCTATAACAGGCCCATGTGAAAAATTTGGGGCAGCGGCTCTGAATTGGCATCCAGGGAGTGTGTGTGCACAGTTTCCCTGCGATCAAGCCAGTAATGTTGCCAGAGATTAGCTGTCCACAGACAGAAGGACAGACACGCACGCACGCACGCACGCACGCACGCACGCACGCACGCACGCACGCACGCACGCACGCACGCACGCACGCACGCACGCACGCACGCACACACACACACACACACACACACACACACACACACACACACACACACACACACACACACACACACACACACACACACACACACACACACACACACACACACACACACACACACACGGAAGGACGGACGGATAGGGTGCAAAACGGACTCTCTCACCATGCCTTTCGGCCTGGCGGAGACAATAAAACAAGTATTGCTTGTGAAGCCATTTTGCTTTGAGTGGAAATGTATAGGCTACTCTACTGCATTGTTTAATACAATTTCAGAATAATAAACTATGACGAAACATCGTTCACCTTTACCAAGATCCACATGAAGCCACGCCGTGGATCTACCACATGATCCGTCATTTTTCAACAGCAGACACCAATAACACCAATCAATCAGTAACACCTACAAAAAAAAATCCCTTTTGGAATCCCTCTCTCCCAGAGCATCTAAAATGACAGATGGAGGAGTGAGAGCTGCAAGTCTACGAAGGATACACCTGGGCCTTACGGTTCTTTTTAGGGAGAGTAGAGGCTCGTCATACTATTCACGACCAGAGCCATGAGATCTCGAGGGCCCTGACTGCTCCCCCCTGGCCCCACCCCCCCTCTCTTCGCTGAATGGCTTTATTAGTGCCTCTGTGGTCACCGCGGCCTCTCTTAAATGGGCCGACACTTAAAAGTGTGATGAAGTAACGTGGGGGCCATTAGTGCGCTCTGCGGCACGACACAGTGCCGCCGGTGACGAGTGACATCGCCAGGCAGCTGGCCCTCGACGACGACGTCCAGCCGACAGCATGAGGTTACGATCCCCTGGGGGGGGGGGGGTTGATGAAGAAATAACAACCACATTTTAATCTGCCCCCCCCCCCCCTCCCACCCTACTTTATCTAACTGTATTTTGAGTATAAAAGTTGGACCTCCAATGTCTATGAATTAAAAGAAGATGAAGAAATTACGACAATGGTTTGTTATCAAGTAGTTTATAAGACGGCACATAATGTCAGTCGTTTTAACCTCTGCTCATGCCAAATCAGGATGTGATGATAGCACTGTTTACACGCTGTCCTATAAATAGGTCCAAGGATATTTTGATAGTGACTTGTGCTTTGCTTTGTAATTGGAGTCTTTTACTTCCTTGAAGGTTTTATCTGATACATGATCACCGCAACCTGACCGAATGTACCGTTTCCTGTAAACGACGTGCCACCAGGGTCACCGGAAAATCTTATTTTTTTATTTGCTTTATACATTCCATCTTTAAAGCTACACGCACACACTAAGAAAAATGATTCATTATTGCTCTCCCAAATAATACGGTAAAATCACATCCATTGTCACTTCAAGAGGCTCGAAGTTACAAGAGGCATGCACATTGACAATTACCTCCATATCCCTAGCACCTATTAGGTGAACGTCTGGCATTTAGCAAAAATAGAAGAAATTGGGCAAGATCGCCGACACATCGACTAGCTCACAACGCGGTTGGCTATTTTCAGTGCAGTTATTTAATGTCGAGCGAAAACAGAAAAGACACTATAGTATAAGAGTCCTGTGGGACTCCGGTCAACCAACTTTGGGGTTTAAGTGGTTAATGCACACCTGTCGTACTAAGACATAAAACAGAGGTGCTGAAAAGCAGGCAGCTGAGCCCCGTTGACGGCTCCTCTCTGTCTTTATGCATTCCTCAGCCCGCGACACGTCAAGCACAAGAAACACATTATGAAGAGTCTGCTGCATACATGTCCCCTGACTGCAAATTAAGCTAAGCTTGTGACAGGGGCGTGTGTGCCTGTGCCTGTGCGTGTGCGCGCAATTGTATTTGAAGTGTGTGTCCCGTTCAGGAATGTCCCCCGACGTCTACCTAGTTGAGCGGAACTGCATCGAAACCGGAGCGACAGTATCAGCTGAAGAGGCAAGAGGAAACAGTACAGATACCTACGTCTCACGTTTGACCGCCTTCCCCTTTTACCAGAATGCATATGTTGTCTTAACGCATTCAAACCGGGAACGCTTCTCTGTCATTTCAGATTTCTTTGGCTATTCAAAAATAGCAGATATACAAGCTCATAATGAGCTTGTAGATCTGCAAAATCTTTAAATCTTTGCTTCTGGGGGGGTTCTACAAATGTCTTCTAAATCCTAACAGTTTTTTGAAAAAACATTATGTTGCTGTAAGTGGTTCTCAAACGTTTTCAGGTCAAGGACCACCCAAAATGATATGTATTTGGCCGTGGACCCCCATCTCAAAATATTTTGTTCCAGGGACCTCCAGAAGTTGTAACATGAGTTAAAAATGCTTGCTTAAAAATATATTCAAAGATTTGCACACATTTTCACGATTGTTTTTTCAAAAATAGCAGATCTACAAGTATATCTGCTATTTTTGAATAGCCAAAGAAATCTTAAAATGACACAGATGCGTTTCCGGTCTTAACGGGTTAAGAAGCAACTTAAGTGGAAAGGAAATTACACGCTATGAGAGCAGGCGAGTTCATATAAATATATAAATTGTCAGACGTCAGTGCCAATGAAGCTGTTGCAATATGTCCTGAAATAGGAATGCTACATCTTCTGCCTCTAGAAGGTCCAATTAAGCAGTTAACCTTTCCACGAGCAAATATTAACTGGCATCGTCGCATAGGTTAATAGCGTGGCAGTAAACACTTTTCGGTTAAATATGACAATGAAATCGGAGGTCTTCTCATCTTCTGTTAGACACCCAAGGAAAAAGATGCAGACCAGTAACAGAGAATAAAAGCAATGTGAAGCTACAACAGTTTTCTTGTCGGAGTGACCAAAACAATCAATACATGCACTAATCACACACATTAATCAATGTGAATTCCATAATCCAATCCAGAGAGACTGTGAACTAACCTATACCTTCTAGGAACAATTTTTTTTTAATGTATCAACTGATTATGAATAAAGCATAATCATAGAATCCAGTGGTGTAAAGTAACTACCGGTAAGTACATTTACTCAAGTACTGTACTTAAGTACACTTTTGATGAATTTGTATTTTACTGGAGTATTTCCCATTTTTAATACTTTTAATTCGACTCCACTTTTTCTCAGAGGAAAATATTGTACTTTTACTCCACTACAATTATTTGAAAACTTTAGTTACTAGTTACTTTGCAGATATAAATTATTACGTTATAAGTGAGCTTGTAGATCTGTTATTTTCAAACATTTTAGTACTTTTACTTTTGGTACTTTAGTACATTTTGATACCAATACTTTTGCACTTTTACTCAAGTAAATTTTGAATTCCGGACTTTTACTTGTAACAGAGTACTTCTACATTGCAATATTGATGCTTTTACGTAAGTAAAACATTTGAGTACTTTTCCCACCACTGATAGAATCTAACAACAACAGTATCTAACAGTTGCCTCCTTTGCTATACTGTATAATCCTCAGTGTTAACGTATCCATTTGTTACTACAGGAGTGTACAAATATATGTAACCAAATAAACACGGAGAGAGAGAGAGAGAGAGAGAGAGAGAGAGAGAGAGAGAGAGAAAGAAAAGGTAAACGATTAGTTGCTGGTATTTCACGGTGGATGATACTTGGCCAGGCCTCCCTTGTGAAACTGGCTCTCTGTGTGCTCCAGTGACTGGGCCCTTGTCCCTTCAGGGTGATTTACACACAAGCCGCATCTCTTTTTTTTTTCCCCCGCTGCTCTGTTTGTTTGGCCGGTTGCCTGGCAACCACAGGTTGTTTTTCTTAGTGTTACCTGTCTTGTTTGTCTCCTGACAAGTGTAGTAAATCGTCTCATTTCATTTGTTGGCACGAAGCATTGTTGCCTTTTTAGGCTGACACCCCAATCAACTCGCGAGAGAACAAAAGGGCAACCTTTTTATCCGTCTTGAATGAGACCGTCACCTGTAGACAGGGTACCATTCCTAAACACACGTGTTTACAAGTGGCACCATCTTGGCGAGCGGTGGAATTTACCTAATTGCAGTTTTTTCTCATCGCCCCTTGTAATCAGGTATTTTTATAAGAGCTTAAGCACTGGAGTAATTTGTGTCGTATCGTTTTAATTCCGCTTGTGAAAACATATGAAAAAACACAACAGGCCTTGACTGACAAGCTGTTGGAGCTCACGGATTCAACCGCAACGTGCTAACGCTAAACCATTACATGCTTGCTCAATCCATCTTGGCATGACTAAAGGCCTGTCATTGTACATGTGAATGAATCTTTGGAGAATAGAATGAGGTGTGGTCATCTTAAGCTTGGGTATAACCTGTATAGTTGACCCTGAACAACATTGATGGGTGATTATTAATCTAATTTAGGTTTAATTGTTTGATTATAATCTAATCTAGCTCTTAATCTATTTCTATTCTTGACTCTTAATCTCTTTTCTTGACTCTTAATCTTTTTTATGCTTATATAAGTTCTCACTCAACTGGATTGTGATTCATTGAGTCCACAGGGATATGTTCAAATTTTACACAATACAGCCTGGTATACTAGAAGATTACTCGAAATTGTGTTATAACTTGTCGTGAGATCAAATGTGAAATCTATGTATATTAAAGCAACTTCCCTTATTTTACTCTATGTTAAAAGAGCCTTTGCAGTCTTGCACCTGCAAGCTGGATGGCCCTTTAACAGGGCAGTTAATTATGAGAGTTCACCTCCCCCCCTTCCGAAACGATGGCATTAGGAGTCATTTGCACAGTTAGCCATGTAAATAACTCCCACTTTTATTAACTTTTTCATGACATGGTTTTCTCAAAATTGCCAATTTTATAGCCCTCTTTTGCAAGATAATTGCATTTAAGTGAATTACTGCACATATTGCGCACCGTAAAATGCTTGCAGGGAACAATAAAGAACCTCTTGGGCTATATACACACTTGTGAACTCTCGGAGACGAACCTTTGCCAGGGTATGAAGTCATGTCATGAAATCCAAAGCACATTTCACATTCGGTGCGAACATTAAAGCCTAAACTGTTCATTTTGGAGAGGGAAAGAAAAACATTTTAAAACTCGCCTTGCTTTTATATTAATATTACACAACATCCCTTTGATTTTTATTCATCTCTCTTTCGAGTTTGCACATAAAATATGCTCCTAAATCGCGGCTAAAGTGGCCCTTCTCTAGAGGCGACTGTGTGGCAACAGGTGCGGCCCCACTGTCTCCTCCGCTGGATATAATAGCCGGCCTCTTGCTGGGATTCTCAGAGGCAGCATGATCCAGCCATAATCTCCCTGTAATTCAGGAAAGATTGGGTTCTTCAGAAGAGTGCAGTGGAAAACCTTTGCAGAGTACATGAGTTTGAATACAGCTAATTTGGCATCACATGAAAAGTACGACGCCGACTTCTTTTCTTTTCCTTTTTTTTCTTCTTTTTATTGTTCAGGATGTTCTTTTTATCTGTCTCTTTTTTTATTGGCCCAAAAACCCGATTGAGAGCTTTGTTGCAAATACAACGGCTGCTGTTGTTGTAGTGCTGCTACTGTTTGACCAAGTGACTATATAGTTTGGCTGTCGTTCTTCGTCGCTCAATGACAGGCAAAAATAATAGCTCAATAAACAATGCACTGGTTTAACCATGCCCTCGAGACTTAATAAACTCAACCTGAGTTGGCTCTGTACTTGGACTGCTTTTTTCCCCATCTACAACAAATCTCTTCACCAAAAATAGCTGATCTAGAAGCTCACAACGGCAACGCAATGTAACACGTTGTGATCTTGTAGATATGCTATTTTTTTTCAGCTAATGTTCCCCCCAGAATAGAGATGCTGGGGTTCAAGTGTTTAAAGTGGTTTCAATCAAGTATTATAGTGCTCAAAATTGTCTTACATACTGTATACTTGAATATTAAAGTTTTCTTTCTGGTCAAGCAGAAGTTTGATTTAAAATAAAAATGACAGAAACCTCAACTTCTGTACAGTTTCTGTAGTGCCACATGCCTTCATTCTGTCAAGTTATTAGGCTATATACATTACGTTCCCTTATTTGACGATATATTTTTTTCATTTTGAGAGCTAAAATAAAAAAACTGAGCATCAACCAATACATACATTTCCTGTTAAACAACAGTTAGTCCTAGTCAATACATTTTATTGGACAAGTGTGCATTCCATGATGAGTGCTGAAAAACAGTATCATAACAGTGTACATTTTCACTGTAACGTATCACTCAGCAACTAACATTAGCCTGTTATTTAAACTCCTAGTCAGAGGTAATCGTTTATGGTGTATATATAGGCTTAGCAACTTGTTTGTTGATGGAGTGGAACTGTATGTTAGTGGAGCTGAATAGTGGGGGGGAGGGGGGGATAAATCAACAAAATAAACAGTTGCCTCCCATTACTTGATAAATAGTTTATGGAACTGTCCATTGATGGAAAGTAACTAAGTACATTAACTGTACTTAAGTACAATTTTGAGGTATTTGTACTTTACTTGAGTATTTCCAACTTCCAATACTTTTACTTCTACTCCACTACATTTCAAATATTGTACTTTTACTCCGCTACATTTATTTGAACTCTTTAGTTACTAGTTACTTTGCAGATTTGGATTATTATTACAAAACATACATACCCAGTTCAGCCCTATATGCATTTCGGCCATTTGAACATAGCAGATCTACAAGCTCACAATGCGTCGCATCGCGATGCATTGTGAGCTTGTAGATCTACTATCTTCAAAATATGTGTATACATTTGAAAACTTGAAATGGGACATTCTGCATAATGAGTACTTTTGGTACTTTAAGTACATTTTGTACTTTTACTCAAGTAAATTTTGAATTCCGGACTTTTACTTGTAACAGAGTATTTCTACATTGCAGTATTGACACTTTTACTTAGTAAGTAAGTAAAGCAATTGAGTACTTTTTACACCACTGCAACTGTCTTGTGAAAGCAAAGTCACTCTCAAGGTCATGCTGCTGCACTGAATATCACCACAGCTATGACTATCTTCGGCATTTGAACTCTGCCTCATGCCTATATGACCAAATCACAGTCGTGCTCATATACTGTACAACCGCACTCTGTAGGAGTCTGGTGGTCCCCACATGATTTTTTTTGGGGGGGGTCCCTGCAGATGACATTGAAATTACAATTTAAGCACTTTTAAGACCTTTTTAATACATATAAAAACTAGTCAAACATTGGCCGAAATGCGAGGCGTTGTGAGCTTGTAGATCGGCTATTTTCACAATATTTACCTGATGAAGCGAGTCCAACAAAGTGTAATGCCTCAAGACCTACAAGTGCTTATCAGGGTGGGGGGGTCCCCAGTTCAAATACGATTATTTTGGGGGGTCGCGGCCTGAAAAGGTTGAGACCCACTGGTCTAGAACAGTGTGTCTCAAATGGGGATACATGTAACCCTAGGGCAGGGGTATTCAACTAGATTGGGCAGGGGGAAACTAGATGTTTCTCTCCTGGTCCTTGGTGGTCCTTGGACCAGGAGGTTGGTTGACACGCCATCTCCATCAATTTGTAGCTATTTCTGAGTTGTGGATGGATTTTGAAATAATTGCTCATGAAAGGCATCATAAGAGCAGTGCCCTAATCAGCCATGTACTCAAATATAAACTAAAAGCAAAAACCTTTCCATACAAACACGGAAACACTTTCACCATGCCAGCTTGGCTCCACTACTCTTCTAACAAAGACCCTTCCATGCCAGGGTCCGGTGCACAGGACACATTGAAATTCCTAAGCCTGTGCAGTATAAAGGTCTGGCACAGATATTATCTTCTCAAACATCAAAATGCGTAAATGCAGCATGAAGCAGTACGTCACCAAAATGTACATACTATGTCCATTATCGTCACATAACATAACAATGGACATCATGTTGTACTATAGCACGCAATGGCCGCTTAACCATTAATGAGTTTTGGTTAAGAGTTATGAAGGACGTTCAAAATCCTGTATAACAAACCATCCAAGATTATTATATATTTTTTGGGAATATGGAATGTGTTCCAGGGCCACAAGACAACCCCCCGAATTTTTGCCTGCGGGCCGCCAGTTGAATTTTACTACCCTAGGGGAACATGGAGGAACTACAGGAGGTATGCGAGAAAATGTTTTTACTGTGTTAATATGTTTAATGATAAAACATATCAGGGGAGGAGGGGGGGTAAAGGGGGTATTTAGATTCAGAAATCAGGAAAAGGTGGTACTAAAGCCAACAACTTTTGAGAACCACATGGTCTAGAAGAGATTCTGTGTGTGTGTGTGTGTCTGTGTGATCGGAGCTGACCTCGCAAACAGCGAGGTCAGCTCCGATCAGCTGCAAATGTCTTGTCCTTTCGTACTTTTTTCGTACAGCATTGTGTTTATTTCTTCTATTCAATATTTTCATAGCATCTTCATGTCTCAAAAGAAGACATGAATGAACAAATAAAAAAATAAAAGTAACAATTAAAGTAATGGACCAGATTTTACTGAGGTATTACAATAACGTTTCAAGAACACGTCTACCAGCTTCACCATGGCACATTATGCAGTATACATAGGCTCAGGCTGTTTTTTTTTTGTTTTGTTTTTTGCATGTCAAAATAAGGAGTGCATTTAACTTTTTATTGTCAGGAAACGGTTACAGTTTGAGCAGGATGCTTTCTGCTGACATGTGTCACTATGTCATCACTGAGAGCCTAAGCTCACCCAGCAGGTTGCTGTGTGAGCTTAGGCAACACACACATACATACACATGCTCACACATGCACACATTTGAGTGCGAGCACATACACAAAGTCATGCACCACAGACACACACACACACACACACACACACACACACACACACACACACACACACACACAAACATGCACGCTGACACACATTCATGCATACATGCACACATGCGCTGCGACGCGTTGTAGATCGGCTATTTTCAGCACGCAACCAGGTGTAAAATCAGACATTACGAAGTTTTAGTCGACTAAACATTTCAGATGACTAAAATACGACTAAAACTAAAGGGAATTTTATTCTAAAGACTAAATGACTAAAACTAAAAATGTGCTGTCAAAATCAAAACTGACATGTAGGCACTTGCACGTCAACAAATAGCATACACATGTGTACGCACAGACGGGGGTGTGCGGCGCGCGCACTGGCGCACACACACACGCACACGCACAACAACCACACACACTGGCAGATCATCCAGGATTACTGTCAGTGTGGTGAATACATCATGACTGACTGAGCAATCCACATACATGTGCCAACAATTTCCTTTCACCTGGGGACAAAGAAGAGAAGGGGAGGAGAGAGGAGAGAGAGACAGCAAGAGAGAGAGAGGAAAAAGAAGTAATTGCGGAGCACGATGAGAGAGAGATACTGGTTGTTTATTTATATGGAACATCTTTTCCAAGTTGGGGGAGGAGAGAGAGGTGGTGAGGACGAAGAGTTTTATTTCCCGCTGTGCGGTGGGGATGATAGATTTACAGCCGCAATAAAATCAAGAATTTATAACAAGAATCCCTGCCTAATAACTATTGAGAAACTGAAGATCTTATGAGATGGGAATCTAACAATTAATCTGGTTCATGTTGTGTCTCTTTTTTTTTTTGTCTTTTCCACGGCCTGAATGTGGGAGGTCTCCAAACTCACTTTGAGGTTTTAATCCAATTAAGAGAACAATAATTTATGTGCGCGCTGTGCCAGAAGTCTCTGCTAGACCTTTGTTCTCAATAACACGGGCCTGATGTTCCTTTTTATGAATAGTTAGCGTAATTGTGTTAAGGTCTGTGGCTGTTTGAAACGGCGGAAAAATACTTACCCCAGCCTGACTTTTCACGTTGTAGGCATTTTTTTTACACCTCGATGTTTAGCAGACAAATTCAACCGAAGCAGTTTTCAACAAGTGGAATCGTGGAAATAGAGTTAATTAGTATTTTCTTTTTTTGTTTTACAGAGAGCGATCGATTGTACTGAGGGACAACTTATCCAGGATCGCATCTGTATCAATTTAGATTTATTTGGCTATTCAAAAATAGCAGATATACAAGCTCATAGTGCGGCACTTGCAAATCTTTGAATATATATATTTTTAAAAGCGAACATTTGTTAAATATGTTGTTCCAGGGACCCCCCAGAAGCAAAGATTTGAGTTACAAATATTCGCTTTAAAAAATATATATTCAGCGATTTAAACTTTTTTTTCAAAAATAGCAGATCTGCAACCTTGTAGACTGTAGGTAGGTGGTGGGGGGGGGGGTCGGGTTCATGGAGTGATCAAGATGAGGTTTGGAGAAGAAAAAAAAACAGAAGTGTGATGAAGTTTTGTGAGATGAAGTTTTCACAATGTGGAAAGAGCAGGGTGTCGTAGATGACAGTGAGTGGAAAACACAAAGGTATCAGGTATTATCCACTGTGTCTCTTGGCAGCCACTCTCTGTTTGGGTAACCCTGCACAGGCACTATAACGTACTATGAAGTACATGCTGCAGAACACACAAGCACAGAGCGCCTGTGTGCGTACTATATGTCAGGTGTGTGCGTGCATGTGTGCGTGCATGTGTGCGCGTGTGCGCGTGCGTACAGTGGCGGAAAAAGTACTCAAATGTTTTACTTAGGTAAAAGTATCAATACTGCAAATGTAGAAATAATACTCTGTTACACGTAAAAGTCCAGAATTCAAAATTTGAACACAATCCGCCCAGAACCGCTGGGTGCGCGCGTGCATGAGGACCCCCCGCGCGCGCGTGCGAAAATTTCTTCCTTTCCCTTCTAAAAGGTCTTCCCGCGGCTATGCGAGCTTGTACAGTAGATCGGCTATTTTCAAATGGCCGAAATGTATATAGGGCTGAAGTGGTTAATGTAGGCTATGTTTTGTAATAATAATCAAAATCTACAAAGTAACTAAGTTGTCAAATAATTAAAGTACAATATTTGCCTCTGAGATGTAGTGGAGTAGAAGTAAAAGTCTTGAAAATTGGAAATACTCCAGTAAAGTAAAAGTACCTCAAAATCGTACTTAAGTACTAGTACTCGAGTACATGTACTTAGTTACTGTGTGTATGGGATATGCATTATGTGCAAATGTGCTTCTGAGAGGCAATAGGTCACTGCATATCCCCCTCTCAGGTGTCTCTTCCACCCCGATGTTGAGTGTCTACCAATCCTGCAAGTTGTATTAGTTCAGAGTAAATCATTTATGTGTCACAGATGTTGTCAGTCAAAATGAGAACACTAGCTCTCTTTGTCTGCGGCCATTCAAGCAAACCCAGATTTGCCAGACTCGTTTTTTTTTTCTTTTCCCGAGCCAGTGTTGATAAAGACAGCAACCATTAGGTTTTGTATCCAAGGCCATCAGTGCAACAATCACCCATTGTGCCCGTACCATAAATATTGGCTGCTGTAATGCATTGTTCATAGTCTTTCAGGTTTGATCATAATAAAAATGCTATGCAATGCATTGCAATGACAGTTTGTGTTCAAAATTGAAAAGCCAAACAAAAAAAAAACTGAGAGAGAGGCGACCGGCAGGGCTATACAAGCGGAACCATGTATCATTGAGCTCCTTGACTACAATAGGAACACAAGCGGTGTCAGCTGCCAGCATAGTTATAGGTTTAAGACCTGTAACAGCCACTTTTGTTCAACCGCAAACTTCCAACAAATTACATAGGAGGAGAGCAGCGCGCTACCTGCTCACTGCGCTACCTCCGGCACTGGAGGTAGTATACAGTGAGCCATACCTATCTCTTGACAACAGACCTTATTTACAAGTCTTTCACTCCCCAGTGGCACAGGAAACAAGACTACTGTATACAGGTCAAAACCTAGTACATGGCTGGACCACAACGGAAATTGAATTTGTTGTGCTAATTTGAAACTTTCAATGAAGTAATTGCATAATGTTGCAGTGTATAAACAGTGGTGGAAAAAGTAGGGGAGAGCGGGGTCCAACGACGCACCCTTTTCTATTTCCCTCCCTGCACAGAGATTACTTAATTTCATGTAACCATACTTTTTTGTGAACAAGAGACACTTGTCCTCTCCCATTACCCGCAGTCCGTTTTAATTTTAGTGAAACGAGTCGAACGCAATCGGTAAGTAAAGTGACGTTGCGCTACTCTCCGCACACGGCCGCCAGTCGGGACGAACGGTGCATACACGGGGGTCGGGCGGCGCGGTCGGATGAAATATCCTATAACAAGCACAAACGTTACATTTCTGGCATCTAACTCTCATTGATGCTTCAGTAGAACCCTACGAGCAAATGACCATGCTGATAGTCAAATAAATGTATCATGTTAATGTCCCCTCTGTCTGTTTCCTCAACTTTGTGTTTTACACATGCACCGTTCGTCCCTCCCTGTCCGTAATGCATCGAGTGGCTTAATGCGCCATTCGTCCCTCCCTGCCCTCCCCGGATGTTTTGCTAGCTAGCACAAAAGCTAATGAATATTTTTCAATGGAACCTTCACTGAGAGTTAGCCCACAGATTAGCCTAACAGACAAAATCCATTTACAATCGGCACCAAATAAACACAGCAGTACAAATGGAAAACACTCAAATACGGTATTTTTTACTACAGTGTGGAAATACACAAAAGTGGCTTCAACTCTGCCAATTTTGATCAGAACTGGGAAAAAAGAATTTTGAGTGTAGCATGAAAAAAGGTCCGTGTTGCAACCGTCCCTGCGCGTCGTTCGTCCCGGTTCTACCCCTCAAATGTTTTTTACTTCAGTAAAGGTATCAATACTGCAATATAGAAATACTCTGTTACAAGTACAAGTCCGGAATTCAAAATGTACTTGAGTAAAAGTATTGGCATATCAAAATGTACTTGAAGTACCAAAAGTAAAAGTACTCATTATGCAGAAGGTCCCATTTCAAGTTTTGAAATGTATAAACATCTTTTGAAAATAGCAGATCTACAAGCTCAAAATGCGTCGCATCGCAACACATTGTGAGCTTTGTATTGTTGATGAAGTGGTTAAAATATATTATTAATACAAAGTAAAAAAGCAACAAAGCAACAAAGTAACTAGAAACTAAAGATTTCAAATAATTGTAGTGGATTAAAAGTAAAAAAAATGGCTCTGAGATGTAGTGGAGTAGAAGTAAAAGTATTGGAAATTGGAAATACTCAAGTAAAGTACAAATACCTAAACATTTTACTTAAGTACTGCACTTGAGTAAATGTATTTAGTTACTTTCCACCACTGTATATATAAATGTTTGTTTTTTATATTTATTTACCCAGGGAAGGTTGGCTGAGCGTGCTCTTTTTCAGCGACGCCCTGCCCCACACACACACACACACACACACACACACACACACAGGTGGTTGTACGCCCAGCGCAACCACAGCCTTATACTGTTGGCCACTCAAGCCAACCCTCTGTCAAATAAAAATCAAAAGACTGTATGAAATGCTTTATAATTAAACAATAGATACAGGAAGCAGGTGTCACTCGGCCACTCAGTCTGCCAATCAAGGTTGTTGAACGTGATAGGGTAACCACGTAACATGCTTTTCTCCCCAATATTGTCAACAAAATATAAAAATACAGCCACTGTAGATGTGAAATAATCGTGAGCAACCGCATGACCTATTTTTTACCTAAAATGTTAGCAGAAACAGTTTTTATGTACAGGTGGACAAGAGATTAATTGTTTCCATACAAGCAACCATTGTTCTTTCAGCACAAGCTTTTTTTTTTAAAATCCCATAGCCTGGAGGGGATCGCGCTGCGATTGGCTAGTTCATTGTTAGGCCAACAACCGAGGATACAATTGGACGGACGATTGTTCTGCGATTGACTAGTGTGTTGTTGTATGTTACTTCAATCATCAGCCACTGACTCAGTCAGTCAGAGATATTTGCACGTACAGCACGTACAGATCCAGCCAAAAAAAAGTTCTCATTGAAAATAGTAGTACGTCCACATTTTTGTAAATTAAATAAAGATCATTTACTGAGTCATATCATTCAATATCTCTACAATACAGAGGGTGCCATGGTGTAAAAGTATTAAGAACAGGTGTCTGGGTCACTATTGAGACTGAACACAAAGAAGACACTGGAGCAACCATTCACTTTTAACATCTTAACCACAAAAAACATTCAAAACTATTAGCCACAAAAATAGCCAATGTACAAACTCAATTTTCAGTTTCAGTTTTTATTCTTTTTTTTATTTTCGTCTCTAATGACATGCCCAAATCGGGTTTTATTGCCACATTGAGGTTTATTGCAGCACTTCATCTTCTTCAGAGTGGTTTGACTGTGAGAGACCTGTTTCTATTGAATTGTCCTGTTCTGTGAGCGCTGGTCTCTCCACAGTGGCTGAAGTGCAAGACCCCCTCAACTCAGTTATAGGAGTATGTTACCCTGAATCCCTGATAGGTTATCTTTACTCTAAATGGGAAAGCAATTACGTTCTATCCCCTTCCACATTATAGCAGCAAAAAACCTTGTCACTATATAAGGTCCCATTGTTTCCAATTGACATTTTGCCAAAGTGATTAAAACAGCTGCCCAGCCTCGCAACATGATGCAGAGTGCCTTTTTGCTCCAGAACGAAAAAATATGTGTTATTTTTGCCATGCTGAGGCGCAGTGCCCAAATTAGAGATAATAATACTATTTTAACATATGGCTGATCAACTATCACCACATACTCCTGCAGCACGTTTTTTTCCTTACACCCAACCTTATGAAACGCCAACATTACAATTACAATGTGAAAGGGGTGCTCAAGTGGGTGATTTATCATTTAGAAGTACATATCCTCATGAACCAAGATTGTTTAAAGTGACATTTTATTATATGATAATATAATTTGATAAAAAATGATGTCCTAATTTCCCTCCCAAGTACATAGAGATAAATGCTTAATTTTGGTTTGGTTTATATGGTACGAAGTTGATGCATTGTTTTAGAGCCAACTGCTACTACTTTTTAAAGTGGAGAAAGAGGAGGCCCCCAGATGGCTGTTATTAGAGTGCCACTCATCTCCAAGCTCAGCCCCATGCACTCTGTCACAGCGGACATCAGATTTATGACAGCACTTCCTCTCATCACTTTGGCCTCGGAGTGAGCCACTCCGTCGACAGGGGAGGAGTGGATGTAAGCCCCGACAAGGCCCACACTGACAGCGCCGCGGTGATTTAACAGCAGGAAGTGGAAAGATAAGGCATTTAAATACCGCTGAGGAGGGTGGCTGTTGAGACAGAAAAAAAAGGGTCAAAGGTAACTAGTGTTCCTTTTTGGGTCTGTAAGTGCTTTGAGAGAAGAAGTCAAAAGACAATAACTGTGCACTAGTTTACTTATGAACTCGATCTTTTGTCTAATTATGACCTCTTCAATCTGCTAGTTTACAGTCTTGGTGCCTTGAACCACTTAAAGGACAACTTTGTCTTTGTTTTTTATAACAAGGGTTATTTTATTAGTTTGTAATGATAATAATTAAAAGATGAGTGTTAAAAAAAAATTTATATTGCTTTCTATCGTTATAGCAATTTTTAACTGGGGGGCATTCGGGTAATTGGTAAAAATGCTATCTCCGCAAGGCCGAACTTCTGCCCTGAATTTTTTCACATTGGTCTGTTATAGCGCCACCAGGAGGCCAATATTTGCAAAACACATTTTTTGATAGTACTCCTACAAATTTTGTCCAAACATCACATAAATCAGTACACGGTATCTCTATAGTCATGTGATCAAGACAGATTTGTCAGATTCTTCATGTTCCACCCTGATTGGCTAAGATTTGCTTTCAGAGTTTGCAGGAGTGGCCTGTTTTGTACACAATGCCTACTGTAGGTGAAACATTTGGTGAAAATATCTTACAACGAGCTTGTAGAGCGTAGATCTTGTAGATCGGCTAGTTTCATCACACGTTTGGCTATTTTCACCAAATGTTCACCAATTATGACCTACCAGTGTTTCCCCTATATGCATTAAGCAGTGTCGGGCCGCCACCCCTTAAATAAGACCGCCACAGTATGATTTTTTCTGGGGAAAAAAAGGAGGAAAAAAAGAATGATATCAAGGCTCAAATGCTCTCAGGCAGGATGCCATCTGTGCCATCACTAGTTGTTGATGTGTGACTGACTGATTTGTATACTTTTGTCTATACTTTTGTCTAATAAAAGTATATTTTCCTAAATCTGGAGACAATTCATATGTAAACTATACAGATTATTACTGTGCACATTGATGGTCCATTGTGAAATCCACTGTTTTTGATATACTGAATGCTAAAGATAAGAACGGCAGAATTCTCCAGGCGCTCGACCGAACGCTTGTTTGCATGCAGACCTAGATGTGGAACGAATTGCCTTCGTAAAATATCAGGTCGTATTTTGTTTTATCATTGAATCTGCTGTTTGTGTAATTCACATTTCATAGAGGGAACTTCCCATGTAATCAATAAATTGCCCTTTTAACTGGTTGATTATGTTCTCTGTATTGTCGTCTATAAACTGGACTTTAGGGTTTATTGAACCTTAGCGACAGACCGTGTACGGCACATCAACATGTACTTTAAAAGATATAAGACTTTGTGTTTGAGCATACATATGCATTTTGAGAACCCAAAATTTTGAGAACCCAAAAAAAAAAAGTGTAAGCGGCTTCTGGCTAGGGGAAACACTGCCTACCCAGATTAGGGATGCTAGTTGTTAAACTGGCTTAGAAACACAGAACTATGGTCTTTGTACAAATAAATTATCCAAACCATCGAGCTTTTAATCACAACAAAAACCTACATTTTCAGTTAAATGCATGGGCGTAAAGTCAACATGTGAGACTTCCATAGTGCCGCACAAAAACCTTTTGGCTTTATTCAAGGCTCACTGAAACTGAATCCTGGTTCAGGGGTCAAGAGGTCAAAGCCAGGTTTAGAGGGACCAGGTCTGACCATGTGACCTCTCAATCCTCTGACCATGTGACCTCTCAATCCTCTGACCATGTGACCTCTCAATCCTCGTGCACAGTCGCTCCAGCACTTGGTAAAACTAAGCAAACACAGCTCTACACCTTTCTGATGTTTTTCTGCTCATTCCTCATGGCCACCGTGACATTAGCGTGTCCCCCAGATAACAGGCATGGAAACGTCTGTGTGATGTGTGTGCGTGTGCGTGTGTGTGTGTGTGTGTGTGTGTGTGTGTGTGTGTGTGTGTGTGTGTGTGTGTGTGTGTGTGTGTGCATGCGTGCAATGATGAAAGTAACTAAGTACATTTACTCAAGTATTGTACTTGAGTACAATTCTGAGGTATTTTTTACTTTACTTGAGTATTTCCAGTACTTTTACTTCTACTCCACTATACATCTCAGAGGCATATATTGTACTTTTACTCCACGACAATTATTTGACAACTTTAGTTACTAGTTACTTTGCAGATATAAATCATTATATTATAAAACTTACATTAACCACTTTAGCCCTATTTTATACACAGGCTATTTGAAAATAGCCGATCTACAAGCTCACAACGTTGTGAGCTTGTAGATCTGCTATTTGCAAACATTTTTTACTTTTACTTTTGGTACTTTAAGTATATTTTGATTTTGAATACTTTTGTACTTTTACTCAAGTCAATTTCAAATTCCGGACTTTTACTTGTAACAGTAGTATTTCTACATTGTGGTATTGCTACTTTTACTAAAGTAAAATATCTGAGTACTTCTTCCACCACTGCGTGCGTGCGTGCGCGCAGGCGCGTGCGTGCCTGTCTGCTTGCATGCATGCATGCATTTGAGTTCATGTGTGGCCGAACGTACACTCACTTGCAAGTGTGTGTGTGTGTGTGTGTGTGTGTGTGTGTGTGTGTGTGTGTGTGTGTGTGTGTGTGTGTGTGTGTGTGTGTGTGTGTGGGTGGGGGGAGGTGTGGTGGGGTGGGGTGGGGTGCATCCTCTCTTTCTTCCCTCTCCTCACATCCCCAGAGCGCCCCACAGCACATGAGAAGGACGAGGATTAGGGCCAGTGTCCTCTCGGATGACTCCTCCATCTGTCCCTGGGATCGAGTTATAAGGAGCTGTGATATTGGGCCGATTCGTTTCAATCAACAGCAGATCCAATTCAAATAAGCCCCCCAAAACCCTAAAGAAAATCCCCCCCGGAGGCCCTGTTACCCCTGTTCCCTTTGGTGGGGGGGGGGAAATAGCACAGTGACATTCTTTTTTTGTTTTTTTGATTTTTTTCCCTTTCTCTGCCGTTCATTGGTTGACCAGCGAGAACAGTGGCTCCCTCGCTCTGTCATTCCCAGACCGGGATAAGGACGAGGTTTTACTCATTTTTAACAACGCTTATTTGTTGTGTTCTTGTCAGTGGTGTAAGAAGTACTCAACCCCCAGTATCTTGAGTCAAAGTATCCATACTCGTGGTCAAATGTATAAGTGCAAGTTGCTCTGCTGAGTACTTGCTTTTAAAAAAATACTCAAAGTACATGCTTTTAAAAATTGTGAATTATTCAAAAGTACAAATTACTAAGTATTTATTTTTATAAATGCATTGCTGTAATGACATTTAGACCTTTTCCCAAAAGATTTCAAAAAGAAAGTTTCCAGAAAGTTTCAAAAAATATCAATAGGAAAAATAACTTGTAGAGTGGGAGCTTGTAGATCTGCTAATGTATTTGCACTATATTTGAAATAGGGTTTAAGAGGTTAATTCATTCAGTACTTTTTGCCTTCCTGGACATGTAGTGGAGTCAAAAGTACAATAGGCTGTTTGTCTTTGGAATGCAGTGGAGTGAAAGTCAGGCTAAATACTCAAGTAAAGTACAGATACTACTACTACTACTTGAATTCTTGGATATTTTAAAGTTTTTGTCGCATTCCTAAGCAAATAATTTGATGACCGGCAGCTGTTCCGGTAGGAGACACAAAGAGTCTCCTTTGTGTCTCCTACTGGAACCGCTGCCTACCGGTCCGCTGGTCATCAAATTATTGGCTTAGGAATGCGACAAAAAACAAAAAAATATCCATGAATTCAAGTCTCCATAGGGTGACTATAAGATAGAAAAAAAAATATTTTTTGGGCGAACTATCCCTTTAAGTACAGCGCTCAAATAAATTGTTACTGTCCACCACTGGTTCTTGTTCATGCAGCCTAACACCACCCTAAATAAACCAAGACTCCTCTGGTGCGATATCCTCTTAGATCAACAACATTTATAACAGTAATGGGTCGCACACAGATGGAAAGAGTGAGTTGACTTTTTTATTATTTCTTACGTGTCTTTAAAATGGGCAAACGTTTCGGCTAACCGGCCTTCGCCCTACCACCACCCTACCACCACCACCACCACCAGTGGTGGAAGAAGTACTCAGATATTTTACTTAAGTAAAAAGTAGCAATACCACAATATAAAAGGTCTGTGTTCAAAATGTTACTTGAGTAAAAGTACAAAAGTATTGGCATCACAATATACTTAAAGTTACTTTCCATCACTGACCACCACCAGCCACCTCCTCTTTGCTCACTAATCAGGAAGAAGACAGTCTCTGTGTATCAGGGAAATCCAATCATTACCACCCACAGCACAGGAAAGACAAACCTCATCAGGGCCAAATGCATTTGTGACTGGCTGCCTTTTCTCTGCTTTGATCCCCAGTTGACTGTAAGTGGCATTAAGTGCAGTTAAGTGTAATCATAGATAGCTCTTTTTACGCTGGACTTCAAGGAACGTTTTGCAAAACATTTCCTCAATATCTGGGTATATTGATCCAAATGTAAAAATAAATAAGTTTTAAGAAATATATATATAGATCTTTCTTTATTTATAGTGGTGGTGACTGGGGTTCATCTACCCATTACGAGTTCAATTGACATGCCCGAAACATAAATACAAATAATTTAAAAATCCATAACTTATAGCACAAAATACAATTAAAGTGAATTTATTTTATTAACTGTATCCACTTTGCTCATTGCAAAGTGCACATTGAAAGTGCATCACTCCTAAATAAAGATACAACACAAATTAAAGAAAACAGAAAAAAAAAACAGAACACAAATGAATGTCTCTAAAGTGCATGTAAAATTTTCTGGAGACATTTATATCTTTTATTGTGACAATTTAATTGGCACTAGTGTAACAGTATATTTGCTTGGTTTCTAAATGCAAACATTAAATGGAATCAGTTATGCCACTGCTGCCTACGCCATCCATGAGTCTAAAGTGATCCTTAAGCCCACTTTAATTGCTCGTAACCACTCCCTGTCCCCATACAAGATGTTCCTGTAAACACAATACGACTGAATATTCATACTGACTACCGAGTTTATATGTCAGTATATTCATACTGACATGAACTACCGAGTCTTTGGACACTATACCAAATTTAACAATTACAAATTCTTGACTTGGACAGTGGTGGAAAAAGTACTCAAATGTTTTACTTAAGTGAAAGTATCAATACTGCAATAGAAATACTCTGTTAAAGGTAAAAGTCCGGAATTCAAAATGTACTTGAGTAAAAGTATAAAAGTATTGGCATCAAAATGTACTTAAAGTACCAAAAGTAAAAGTACTCATTATGCAGAATGTCCCATTACAAAAGTTTTCAAATGTATACAAATCTTTTGAAAATAGTAGATCTACAATGCGTCGCATTGCGATGAATTGTGAACTTGTAGATCGGCTATTTTCAAATGGCCGAAATGTATATAGGGCTGAAGTGGTTAATGTATGTTTTGTGGAGTAAAAGTAAAAGTATTGGAAATTGTAAATACTCAAGTAAATACCTCAAAATTGCACTTAAGTACAGTACTTGAGCACATGTACTTAGTTACTTTCTACCACTGGACTTGGACACTTATTTTGTAACATGACATTTTGTCTGTCCAAAATAGTCTTGTCCAGAATGTTACCTTATATTAAGGTTGTGCTTGGGTGCCGCGAGCTAATCACTGCTCAATATTAAACAATAGTGACACAGGCTTCAGCTTATTCCAAAGAAACAGGGACAATATCAGAGATAGCCTATAGCAGAAATGTTTCAAACAGCAGAATTGTCCTTGTCCCAACTCAACAAGCATGTCAAAAATGGTCCCAATGGCACATTTCTATCAATATTCCTTCCCTTTTGGCAGCCCACAGATTTTGCGTCAAAGTCTTTCATTCTTTCTCTTCTTTCTTTGGCCAGTTGACAACATGCACACCCACCCACATGCATGCACACACATAGCCTAGTGATTTGAGCAGAAAAACACAGCTATCTATCTCTCTTCCATCTGCCATGCCCTTGTATTTCATCACCTCTTAAGTGCTTATGAAATCATCGACATTCATTGATGGCTCGGAGCCTTTCCCCTCTGCTTCACCAGCCAGCAATGCAATGCTGCCTGTAGTACACAGCCTGGCCTCTAGGCAACCAGCCCTCCAGGCCAGTGGTTCTGAAAACATTTCCACGTCAAGTATACCCCCAAATTGATGTGTATTTGGCTGTATCTGAAAACATTTTGTGCCAGATTTGTATAAAAAGCTATTCTAAATGTTTTTAAAACATTCAGGTTGGGGTTAGTGTTCCGGCATTTAGAGATTAGGTTTAGGATTAGGGTGAAGGGTTACAGGTTAGTTTTAAGACTAGGGATAGGGATTTTGAGCTTAAGGTTTTGTGTACAGTAGGATTAGGTTGAGGTGTGGTGGTTGTGGTGAAGTTAGTTTGGGCTTGTAGGTATTAAATTAGATTTTGAATGATAAATAACTTTTGATGACCCCACAAGGATAATAATACTACTGGGTGTGTGTGTGTGTGTGTGTGTGTGTGTGTGTGTGTGTGTGTGTGTGTGTGTGTGTGTGTGTGTGTGTGTGTGTGTGTGTGTGTGTGTGTGTGTGTGTGTGTGTGTGTGTGTGTGTGTGTGTGTGTGACGCACCCACCCACCCACCCACGCACGCGCCTGTGTGCGTGTGCATGTGTTTGACTAAGCGTGTATGCGTTTCGGCCTGCATGTATAGCCCGAGTACAGGGCAGCGTGCCAGATGTAGGGGCAGATAAGATCTTGAAGGAAACATTGCAGCATTGCATACTCGATGCAAATTACTCAAATGTTTATAGCAACCAGGGCCACAACAGGTGGAGAAAGAGAAAGGGGGATGAACCTCACAGGCGTGCCGGCAGGCTCTCCTGGCTCTTCACGGGGCTGTGGTTTCTGATGGTTATGACAGCTACTCAAGAGGAACTGACTCACCGGAGTGTACTGTGTTCACACCGTGCCTCGCTCAGAAATAATGTCTTGTCTCGAAGCGCAGCAGGGAGCGAGCGCACACACACACACACACACACACACACACACACACACACACACGCAGACACACACACACACACGCACGCTCAGGCATGCACGTTCAATCGCGTCAAAATATATTTAGCGAAAACAAGTCATCATCGTCAGCTGCCTCGGTATCCATTTTGTGTCACAGTAGAATTTGAATCGTTCCTCTTCATTGCCCCGACGACGTTGAAGCGTGAACCTTTCATATAACGTTTCCCCCCGTTGGAAGCTTGGAGTGGACATGCTTTGCATTTTCCTAACGTCCTAACTCGAAACAGCTGTGGCTTTAATAAAGCTTCGCAATAACTTTCTAGTTGAAACGAAAACTTGTAAAACAAAATTGTATTTTAATGTTTTCTTTCTTTTCCCTTTCCCTTCTCACCTACTTGCTGCCTCTTGTCATCTAGTGGAACATGGCAATTTGAATTACTCCCACCACCGGACTCATTAAAAACAACACAGAGCTTGTAATTTTGCTGATGGTGCCTCAGCATCCACAGTGCCGAGCCATGGGTCCCTTAAAAATATATGAGGCGGGTAATTGTAGTGATCAGGACTAGAGTCAAACATGCTATAATATTAAATAGACTTATTTTTTACTGCGCAGGGACCATCTAGTCAACCAACGCAATGTGATTCAAAATCCACACATGGCACTTTATGGTAGTTGCAGAGCAGTAGTTACATTTTCATAGGATAATGCAGATGATACGGAAATGAGTCATTTGTCCCTTACCTGCAGCCGCTTGTATAGTGCTTAGGGCTTATTATGCGGTTAGCCCACATTTGCAGTACGTCTCAGCAGTGAAGCAATGAATTCAGAAGTTACTGCCCGTTATACCCAAACTCAGGTTCAGTTTACTAAGTCTAGAGCAGGGGTCTTCAACGTTTTTCAGGTCAAGGACCCCCTAGCTGAGAGAGATGAAGCAGGGACCCCCCCACTACATATTGCATTCCTGTTAAATGTGTGACATTTAACCACCCTAGAGGGTTCAACAACCTGTATTATGGTATATGTACCATAATAAATAAGGGAGGATTCTGCATTTCAAGGGACGGGTTGGCTTACCCTAGGCAGCAGCATGCATGGATTCAGTAACAACCAGCTAAAGCATTGTAAACCACAGAGCTGTCAGTCACAGGGTTCGCTCTCTTATGTTGCTGACAGCTGACCCCTGGGTGCTCCCTGACATCAACTCAAGCAGTAAAGACCAGGGAGGCCTACACACACACACACACACGCACTCGCGCGCGTGTGCGCACACACACATGCGTTCTCCTGTCAGAGGAGTCGACAGAGAAGAGGCTAAATGCGCTGAGAAAATACAAGCTCCTCAAAGCTTGCCACTCACCAATATCTATTCTGTTTTCTCTTTTTTTATCCCTTTCTTTTTTTCCCAGTGGAAATATTTCAAGAAAGGACTCATCATCGCTCACCTCATCGAGCCCGTTTACCTGCCTAGCACAACATTGTTGAACTGACATTAAGTCCTGTACACACACACACCCCCTTCCTTTCCCTTGGTGGAGTAGGTGTGAGCGCCCACCCCCCTCGTGAAGAGGAAAGTATAGTTCCTGTCATCACAGGAAAGTGTCCTAGAGCAGCAAGTTAGGATTTCTGTCAAAAGAGGAAGAATGGTCTTATTCAAAGACGTTTTGACGGGGAGGAAACAGATTCGTGGAAGGGAAGTTTTTCTTTGCGCGCTTCTTGGACAAAAGTAAACAAAAACTGATCAGAATTGACTGGATGTAAATGGACACCACTGAAACCCACACACAAACGCACACAAACGCACGCGCGCGCGCGCACGCACGCACGCACGCACACACACACACACACACACACACACACACACACACACACACACACACACACACACACACACACACACACACACACACACACACAACTAGGTACTCCTCAATTTCCTCAAGTACTGTACTTAAGTACACTTTTGAGGATTTTTTACTTTACTAGAGTATTTCCAAATGTCTGCACTTTTACTACAATTATTTGACAGCTTTAGTTACTAGCTACTATGCAGATCACAAAACATACATTAACCACTTCAGCCCTATTTTGGCCATTTGAAAATAGACGATCAACAAGCTCACAATGCGCCGCGATGCGAGCAGATACACAAGACACACACAAAGACCTGGGTGTAAAAATTGTCTTCATAATCATTAACCAAATGATCTACATCTTCCACAATGAATTCAACCATTCTGCTCTTTCTTTGCAAAACACACAAAAACACACTAAGAGACAAAAAAACGCACCCTTACACACTCCTCCCTCGCACATCAGTGACACATTTCATTTGGATTGGGCACAGGACCTATGAAATGGCCTTTCAACAAATACGTAATTGCCCAGCCATGCTGCCACTCGGCTGATCCCGCATTACACAGTCGGCAGTGTTGCGCTTTTTCTTTCCCCCCTCCGTTTCCCTCAGACATTTCCTTGGCTTTAAGCGGCGGCTTCCTTTACGAACTCGAGGCTCAGTGTAAAATGTGGATTACAAGCCTATTGAGCTCGCTTTTTCATGTAGTCAAAATTAAGTGCATTAGGAGCTGTTCCTTACCATTAGGGAAAACACAGAGTGAAAGCCTAGCAGAGAGAGGAGGATTAAGAGAAAAAGAAAGTAAGCATTTGATTCCTCCACGGAGCCTCCATGGTTCGGCTGGACGCTACGATTGGCCGTGTTCGCGGGAGGGACGCCATGTAGGAGAAAGCGATTTGTGTCGCTGCACTATAGCGACTCCTACAGGTCGGTCGGGGAACCTGTTCAGCAGAGAGCGGAACTGGGAGGGATAGCATGTTCTGCATGTGTTACACCTAAGGCTGTCACCATTGAAACTGAAACTTGACTTGCCGATTAATTGTCATGCAAAAAAATGCAATTAACTATTTAATTGTGTGGCTTTTAGGCCTTGTAAGCAAAAGTTGCATGGGGGCAGATATGACAAAAAAAACACACAAAGAATGACTGACAATGGCTAATACCAAAAATCAAATTAAATGATGTATTATGGCCAAAATATGCCATATTTAATATTTTATACTAAAGATTTGTAACAAAATAGTGGAAATAGATGATCTACAAGCTCACGATGCGATGCGTTGTGAGCTTGTAGGTCATTTATTTCCACTAATTCTGAAAATGTTTCAAAATGCATGAACCTTTTTCAACATGGAAACGATTATGACGATTATGCAAAAATAATTGCGATTAATTCAAATAATTGCGATTCGGCGATTATGTACTAATTGTGACAGGCCTAGTTGCACCCTCATCGAAACTCCTCACTGTCAGGTGAAAAGAAGCTGCTGGCGACTCCATTTGTATTGGAAATGATTGTTGTCTATACCCTCCCCAGACAAACAGTATTTTAGTTTTTACTGTACTGCTCATAAGATAACTTTTGTTGTTATTGTTGTTTTATATTTGAATGATTAAAATATTTTAATGAAAATGTATTGTCTATAAGATCATATCTTAGCCAATTGATTGCATGAGGATGTATCCTTTCAAAAAACGTGTATTATTTAGTAGGAGAATGTCAAAAATATAGAATACATTTGTTATTATACTCAAAACTTCTCTCGGCTAAAAATAATTAAAATAACAATTTAAATATAGCTATATTGTGATTAATTTTCATAACAATGTTCCGATTTTGTTGTATTGTGCATATCAGGCAAGTACTATAAGTAAAAATTACAACTTCAAAAAGTAAAGCTGGAAAAGAAAAGGGAAAAACATAATAAATTACTAGCCACCTCTGAGTGTGAGTGAAATGGCTGTCAATGTGCAGCACATCTGCAGCATCCAATTTGCACAGCCCTCGTTGCTGGAGGCAACCCCTCAGCCGCAAAACCAATCTCTCCACACTCTCGTTCTGAGACAGTTTGATTTGTTACTGCAGGGAAGACCCCCATAAAATCCCCTGTCTCGACCAGCCAATGGGAGTGTCTGTCCCAAAGGCCAGCCTAGGTCACTGCAGAAAAAAACAAAGTCTGCTGGCTTTGCTGGATTTTGTACGGATGACTCCCAACTGCTCAGCTGTGCCTGAAAATGACTTACGATCACAGCGAGGCTCTGACAGTACCAACCACCCACGAACCATGCCACTCCGTGTGTGTGTGTGTGTGTGTGTGTGTGTGTGTGTGTGTGTGTGTGTGTGTGTGTGTGTGTGTGTGTGTGTGTGTGTGTGTGTGTGTGTGTGTGTGTGTGTGTGAGAGAGAGAATGTCATACATTCTTCACACTTCTTGTTGACATAGCTGATTTGAACTTTTCGGTACAATAACCAAGCTGCGATTACTGTGACATTCATTTAAGAGACACCTACATACAAAAGACCTACATTTGTTTTAATAACATGTACACCCTATTATATCCATAATGGATGTACAGCAAATGGATATAGCCCATATTAGGAATGTCTTCATAAAGCCCCCCCCCCCCCCCCCCCACACACACACACACACACACACACGTCATCCCTTTCATTTAATATTGAATATCAGTTTAGAGAGTCCTGATCCAATATTTATATTTTCCAAGAGTAATACAGCTGCATAGTGCACACTTTCAAATAGCCTAAATTAAAGGAATGGGTTTCAAAATTGAAGCCTATGCCAGACAGACAGTTGCTTTGAAATCACATTATATGCCATGACATATATGACCACACAGTACTCCAATCTGCTTCAGTAGGCTGGCTAGCTTCAGTAGGCTTCTCAGTGAACAGTGCTGATTTAATGTGTAATACAAAAAACAAAAGTGCACTCCTTGGAGCACAGATCTCCGCCAGGCCGGGTAGCCTACCCAGGGCTGTTGCAGTAATTTTTTCTGTCTTTCATGTGTCTATGGGGTTGATAGAACTTCATTAAGCCCCCTGGTGGTGTTTTTATGGTGTTTTATGTCTTCTCTGACTATTTTGAGTTTCTTCCTGGAGGCTGAAACCTTGAGGGTCAAACGTGCCAATAGAAAAACAGAGCTTTAATGACGCAGTAGAAATATACCCTCCCCCTCATTATCATAGCACAATAGTTGTGGGCATGAGGAGGAGGAGGGACTAGGACAGGAGGCGGAGGGACTGGTTCAGGTGGGAGGTGCTAAGGTGGGAACCAGGTATACTTAATGAACTGGAGGCGTGTCCACATAAAAACATAATTTTAATACTTTCTGTACACTTTTTTGAAAAAAATCTTCCTCCTATAACCATAATACCTGAAATCACTGAAAACCACGGCACCCCGTCTTTAATTTCTCCCCGCGGGAACACAGGATCTGTCATCGACAGAGCATGTAAAAACAGCTGTATACGCAACAGAAGTGCATTCTCTTTCAATTTAACAATTTGCCATTTTGGCATTTATCAGATTCTTATTGAAAGTGCAAGATAAGCATGAACTTAACTCAATAACAGGGCTTACGTTCAAGTAAAGAGCCAAGAAAACTTTTAAAGGTCATATATGGTCAAACGCACAGTGGATTGCGCTGGAGAATGATTATGCGGTGTATTACTTGTTGGGAAATTTTGTTTTCAAAGTCATACGCTGTATGTGGAGAAATTCCTGCAGTAGCCAGTGGTGGAAAAAGTACTCAAATTCTTTACTTTAGTAAAGGTATCAATACTGCAATATAGAAATAATCCGTTACAAGTAAAAGTCCGGAATTCAAAATGTACATGAGTCAAAGTACAGAAGTATTGGCAAAAAAAATTACTTAAAGTACCAAAAGTAAAAGTACTCATTATGCAAAATGTTCCATTTCAACTTTTCAAATGTATAAACATCTTTCGAAAATAGCAGCTCTACAAGCTCACAATAAGTCGCATTGCGATGCATTGTGAGCTTAGATCGGCTAATTTGAAATGGCCGAAATGTATTGTTAATGAAGTGGTTAATGTATGTTTTGTAATAATAATAAAAATCTACAAATTAACAAGTAAATAAAGATTTCAAATAATTGTAGTGGAGTAAAAGTTAAAAAAAAATGCCTCTGAGATGTAGTGGAGTAGAAGTAAAAGTATTGGGAAATGGAAATACTCAAGTAAAGTACATATACCTAAACATTTTACTTAAGTACAGTACTTGAGTAAATGTACTTAGTTACTTTAGTTTCCACCACTGGAGGTATAGTAGGCTACACTGATCTAAAACCTGCTTTTGTGAGGGAGGGGGGAAACTGGATGGACGTATTTGTGTGAGAGTGAGAAGTTAGGAGAGCCGCACGTTTTTTTTTCTTTTCATGGATTTCTTCTGCGGCTTCTTCAAAGTGATGAACCACTAAACCTTTTCCCTCTGTCCCCCTTCTCCCATATGGGAAAAAAAGCTGTCAACAAACCATCCAAAGACAACTTTGACAATTAAAACTCGGAAACAAAAATGAAGATGCTAAAACAAAAACTAAAAAACTGCTTATATCTCAAGCATTAACCCATTTAGACAGGGGAAAGAATCTGTGTCATTTTTTTTATTTCTTTGGGCTATTCAGCTATGGCAGATCTACAAGCTTTTAGATCTGCTATTTTTTTTAAATCATGAAAGTTTGTGCAAATCTTTTGAATATATATAATGTTTTAACATTTTTAACTCAAATAATTGCTTGTGGGGATTTTACAAATGTCTTTTATGTTTCTATATCAGTGGTTCTCAAAATTTGTCATGTCAAGGACCCGCAAAATGATATGTATTTGGCCGCGGCATTTTGTAATAGGGACCCCATGAAGCAAAGAACAAAAATGCATGACAGCAGACAGACACCCCCTCCTATACCACCCAAAACCAACAAACTGTTATGTAAGCCAAGCGTACACATCATGACGGCGCACGCCCAGCCAAGCAACCATCAGGGACGGACACTTTCAGAACCATGGACAGCAGCTGCAGCGACATGGCAGCGACAGCTTGTCGCACACAGCATGAAATTGTATCCACATTTACCATAAATGTGCTTTAATGACCGCTGACTACTTGGTACATTTACAGACTGACAGTGGTGGGAAAAAGGTTCAATACTGCAATGTAGAAATACTCCCTCACAAGTAAAAGTCCGGAATTCAAAATGTACTTGAGTAAAAGTACAAAAGTATTGGCATCCAAATGTACTTTAAGTACCAAAAGTATAAAACTCATTGGGCAGAATGTCCCATTTCAAGTTTTCAAATGTATAAAAATTTGAAAAATCTCGTAGATCGGCTATTTTCAAATGGCCGAAATGTATAGGGCTGAATAGTGGTTAATGTATGTTTTGTAATAATAATAAAATCTACAAAGTAACTAGTAACTAAAGTTTTCAAATAAATGTAGTGGAGTAAAAGTAACATTTTTGGATCCGAGATGTAGTGGAGTAGATGTAATTTGGAAAAATAAAAATATATAAATATCAAAAAAAATTGTACTTAAATACAGTACTTGAGTAAATGTACTTTGCTACTTTCCACCACTGCAGACTGACTGGTCAAAATCACAGTTTTCCGAAATAAATCTCAACACACAAAACTGTGTCAGTTGGCACGGCGGCCTACAAATTTTTAAATAACTTACCCTTTGATGATCACATGAAGTCCATTCTCTTGTCCTTTTGGATGAAGTGGTTGAAGGCGGGGTCATGCAAATGATGTCTGAAGTCTGACAGATGGTCCAGACTGGCTCACATTGCATCGCAACATGTTTTGGGCTTGTAGATCTGGTATTAAAAATAAATAAAAAGTAGCCTGTGGGATAAAATATGTATTTATTTATTTATTTCACCTATAATGGCATGCGGGCTCAGTGGCCTTTTAGTTAGAATGTCCTCCCTAAGATTGGGAGTTCGGGGCCTCAAAGCCTCCCTGCTTGGCACTCAAGGGTTGGATTGGGGGTAAGTCCCTGCCACATACTAGCGTGATGTCCAGGGGGTGTACTTGTCCAACATTGCTGGGGGATGTACTTGTACATCAAGCCTCACACTACAGGAGACAGGCTCTGTCCTAGCCACAGCAAAAAGTGGTGTAGCTAAATTGAGAAAAGTCAAACTTTTTCGTGTTAAATCCAGTCTGAGAACTGCAGATTGAACCTGTAACACTGCCAGAGCAGCACAGTAGTATAGTAGAGTTTAAAATACTTTTTATTATTTTAGTAATCTATATTATTATCATTATTAAAATTATTATTATATTTGTCTCCACCAGGCCAAAGGCGTGGTAGAGACAATGTTTTGCCCCCTGTCCGCCCGTCCGTCCGTCCGTCCGTCCGTCCGTCCGTCCGTCCGTCCGTGTACAAAACCTCTGCCCCAAAGGTTTCAAATCGGCCTGTTATAGCGCCACCAGGATGTTGATTTTTGCTAAATATTTTTTTTTAATATTACTCCTACAGATTTTGGCCAAACATCTCACAGTTTCTCTATAGCCATAACGAAAAGGGTATTTCAGATTTTTAATATTCCATCCTGATCGGCTAAGATTGGCTTCCAAAGTTTGCAGGAGTGGCCCGTTTTTAACAAAATGCCCCGAATCATGAGCGCAGCATCCGATTACGGTGATTTTTTTTTTAAAACACATTTTTGGATATTACTCCTACAGATTTTGTCCAAACATCAAGCAAATCGGTACACATTATCTCTTTAGTCATGTGATCAAGCTGGATCTGCCCGATTCTTCATATTCCATCAACATTTCTGGCCCACAATAACCTACCTGACCTGGCGGAGACCTGTGCTCCGAGGAGTACTTTTTCTAGCTTGTATATGTTTCTTATACTACATTTTACTGTAAGTTAGTTAATATATCAAATTTTTTGTGTTATATTTCCGTGTTCACATGCTGCATGTGCTTGTCAACCCACCCTCTGTCTTTATTAATTGCATGTTTCCAAATAGCATGGGTAACTATGATGACAAACATTCCCTTTGGTTCTACCACATTTTCACAAACAAGCATTTCTGGTAATTCTTCTGGCCCTTCAAATATAGCCAACTGGCAAATCTGGCCGTTGAACTAGCAAATTGAGAATTTGTTCAAATAACCTACCTGAGAGGACTTGTCCTATCCTATCCCACCAAAGCTGCACGATTTAGGGTTGTCGGAAGCTGTTGCTCTGCTACAGTGAGGGACGTTGTTGAATTCTTCAGTGTGCAGAAGGCCTACGTTGTTCACAGATTCAACTACCAGGCCACCATATTGGAGAGTCAATCCTCTGTGCTTATGATTAGTATGTATCGACCTCCAAAGTGCAGCAAAGCCTTATTTCTAACAGAAATATCAGAACTTTTATCTATCTGTTCCACTAATTATGACAGAACTCTGATTACTGGAGATGCTAATCTACATGTTGACATTGTTTCGGATGTTGTGGCTATGGGTTTCCTACAGTTACTGCACAACTTTGACTTTATTCAACATGTTGTTGGGCCAACACATAAACATGGCCATACCCTGGACTTGGTGATCACTAAAGGTTTGAATATCACTGTTGACAGTATTATTGATAAGCCCGAACTAACAGACCACTATTTATTGTGTTTTAATATGACTGTCTCTGATCTAGGGAAAAACAATACAGAATATACTATAAAAAAACGTTTTTTTAGCTCATCTGCAGCAAACGAGTTTCCTCGTCATCTGGCGTGTGTGCAGGTGCCCCCCCTACTTGATGCTCCCTCAGTGAATGATATGGTTCAACATTTTAATCTCAAATTAGAGTCAGCTCTCGACATAGTGGCTCCTATGAAAACTAAAAAGAAACTTAACTCTAGAGTAACACCCTGGATCGACACGCACATGCGCTCACTCAAGAAAGAATGTCGTAAAGCTGAGCGAATTTGGAGAAAAAACAAACTCACTGTCCACCTAGAGATCTTTAAGAAGTCAACAGTGGCCTATAACAAAGCACTGCGCTTGGCAAGGCAGGCATATTTTTCACGCATTATCAATGACAACAAGCAAAATGCCAGAGTCTTATTCTCTACCATTGAACATCTCTTAAACCCCCCCCAGGCTTACAAGGAGTCGCTCCCTGCTTCTAAAGCTAAGTGTGATGAGTTCGCATCCTTTTTTGAAAACAAAATTTTTAGCATTCGAGCTGGTATTATAAATGCTGCTGCTAGCACTGCAAATGCGGCAAATGGTGCATGGTGCAAAAATGTAGATCCCTCCAGAGGAAGCCTAATATCACTCTGCGCAATTAATGAAGAGGAACTCCGTAAAACTATATCACAGATGACATCATCATCTTGCTCACTGGATGTAGTACCCACCCCGTTTCTCAAAGAGGTTTTAGACAGTGTTATTGGAGATATCCTAAGAATTGTAAACAGCTCTCTACTTTCAGGCGTCTTTCCAGACTCACTGAAAACGGCTGTAGTCAGGCCGCTACTCAAGAAACACAACCTTGATCCATTGGTGCTGGGTAATTATAGACCAATCTCAAATCTGCCATTTTTGGGCAAGGTCTTAGAAAAAACTATCTTTCATCAACTGGATGTGTTCCTACAGAACAATAAGGTTCATAACAAATTCCAATCTGGCTTCAGGAAAGGTCATAGTACAGAAACAGCACTTGTAAAAGTAATTAATGATCTAAGGGTGTCCGCTGACGACAAAAATGTATCTGTTCTCCTACTTCTTGACTTAACCGCTGCTTTTGATACGATTGATCACACAATTCTACTACAACGTTTGGAGTACTGGATTGGTTTGTCAGGCACAGCCTTGTCTTGGTTTCACTCTTACCTAACAGGCAGAAGCTATTTTGTCAGTCTAGCTAACTTTGACTCAGACAAACACAACATCTGTTCTGGTATTCCACAGGGCTCAATTCTGGGTCCCTTATTGTTCTCCCTGTATATACTACCGCTGGGAGAACTCATCGCCGATCACGGAGTGAACTTCCATTTCTATGCTGATGATACCCAGCTGTATCTTTCAGTAGCTCCAGACGACCCCTGCGCTCTAGACCCATTGTTGACCTGTCTGTCCAGTATAAAATGCTGGATGAGTGAGAACTTTCTTAAGCTAAATGAGGATAAAACAGAAGTTCTCATAATTGGCTCCAGTGAGCAGAGAGAATCAATAACAAGTAGACTTGGTAACCTGGCTGTAGAAAGTAACACCACAGTAAAGAACCTGGGGGTGATTATCGATTCTGAATTGAATTTCAATACACACATTAATCATGTCACCAAGATTGCTTTCTTTCATCTTAGAAATATTGCGCGAATTAGAGACTATCTGTCGTTAGACGATGCAAAGACGCTGATCCACGCTTTTGTTTTCTCTCGGCTTGATTACTGCAACGCACTCTACTCTGGCCTGCCAAAGAAAACAACTGACAGATTACAACTTGTTCAAAATGCGGCAGCCAGAATTTTAACTAAAACCAGGATGAGAGAACATATCACTCCAGTTCTTGCTTCACTACACTGGCTCCCGGTTGTTTTTAGGATTGATTTTAAAATTCTTTTAATAGTTTATAAAGCTCTAAATGGTCTGGCACCTACCTACCTCTCTGACTGCCTAGAGAGATATGTTCCAAACCGGGCCCTCAGGTCTTCAAGTGCTGACCTGCTCGAGGTGCCTACAATGACATATAAAAAATACGGTGAAGCAGCATTCTGCTTTTACGGACCGACAGTGTGGAATAAACTCCCATTACACCTAAGACAGGCAGCCTCTGTCGATAGCTTTAAAGCACAGCTCAAGACCTATTACTTCACTCTTGCTTTTAGCTGATTCTTTGGTTGATTTTTAATTCCTCACTGTATTCCCTATTTTAATGTTGTTTTATGCCTTTGCTTTTGCTTGCTTTTATTTTATTTTATTTTATCTTTGTTTGCTTTATTGTTAAATTGGTTCTAACTGTAATTGTATTATTGCTCTGTAAAGCACTTTGAGCTGCATTTCATGTCATGAAAGGTGCTATACAAATAAAGTTTATTATTATTATTATTATTACTTTAGATGTTCCCCTTTGGTTTGAGTAGCCTCAGCCTAACCTACTGCTGTTGATTCTGCTGTAGCCTATTATGTTGATCTGTAATTTTCTCACACTATAACCAAGCATTCTAATTACTTTCTATTTGCCAGTACTATCTCCAGCTTAATCACAATCACAACTCTTTTACCTCTTCCAATCAATGCACCTGCCATTGATTGGAACTTCCAGTTCCTTAACTGACAGTTATGAAGTGTCAAATTAACAGTATTTGCAACCTCATGGGGCATTGCAAAACATGCCTGCCTAGGACCATAAAAACAAGCAAATAAAAAGAGTGAAGAGAAGTAGGCTCTGGTTATAGGTGTTGTAATTGATATTTTTTTTTAGGTTGAAGCAACAAGAAGTAGTGAAACAAAATATATGTTTTTCACACTTTTAGAGCATACCCGAGGTCATAATGAGGACATATCTATCAGTAGATGCAAAAAAAAAAAGGAAAAAATAATGTTTGTGCAATTGTATATCAAATGTCCCTAAAATTCGATTTTTAATTACTTCCTGTAAACGCAAACTGCGTGATGACATATGAATATAAATTAATCTTTCATTCACCTGTTAAATTCCCATACCTCACGTTCTTCCACTTGCACCTGATTTTAATGGCAGGCTACAAACATATCATTCTCTGGCTAAAGTCTTCCCATAGCCTAGGGGGATGGGACCTTCTGATTGGTTCAGAAACATACAGGCTTCCGTTTCGAACTGAAACTTCAAAATAAAATGACCTAAAATGCCATTTCACTCGACTCTACAGCTCTTTTATTTTTTCAGGTGGCTTGCCAATTTCATCCAATAAGGAGAGAGAATCCATATCAGCTAAACGTTTTTTATAGTGCATATTGGCTACATAAGGTATTAATTTTTTAACTGTTTTGTCAATGAAATCATCAGAATCATCTTTACTGTCACATCACAGGTTTACAGTGGGTGAAATTCGTTTGTGTGCAAGCTCCATCATTTTGAGTGCATTTTGAGTACAATCATGCAATATGAACAATTATTAAATTAGTATTTTGCAAAAAATATGTTGTGACATCTTACAATAAATGCATGGAATCTCTGTACGTACGTCTGTAGTTCACGTATCTCAGGAACCGTTCGACCGTCCGACTTGAGATTCGGCACATGCGTCACAGACGACCCGAGGGAGTTGAGTGCACTACGTCAAGTCAGTCGGATAGATGGTTGCCCAGAACCGCTGATCCGACTGATACGATTACGCCCATTGTAGAAAAGGCTCTGGCCGTGGCCCAAATGAGACAATTGATTGACATGGCAACCCCAGCCTAAGCATGATTTGGCAAATTCCCCACACCTGTCTGTCGAATTCCTCACACCTGCCATTTGATTTGTTAGTCTGTCCACTTTCCAAGTCAGTTTGCACTCTTCAGACATTCTCCACAGACTTTGCCACTGCACAAGGACTTTTCCATATTGGGACAGACAGACAGACAGACGGTACTCTGACAACGGGTAGGCTATAATGGGTATTGTATAACAGGGTGGGGCATGCATTCCCTACTTGCATTGTTCAACTTGAATCATTCCCGAGTAGGCCAGAACCCAATGGGCACCGGTCTAGTTTAACCTAAAGCCTCAAGGTATGCTGTGAGGTAACAATTAGACCAATGGTTCTGTTAAATTAAGTTACATTAAGCTGTTACATTAAGCCTAGATGGCCTAGTGGTTAAGGTGCATATCACATAGGCTCTAACGCAGCCTGACAGCAAGTTGCGGGTTTGATTCCCAAGCCTGACGACCTTTGCTGCGTGTCACTCCCCGCCTCTCTCTCCCTGTTTCCTGTCACTTCTCTACGGTAGTATCCAATAATGGCAGAAAAAAAATATATATATATATATAGCTGCAAGCAGCAATAAGCGGTGAACATGCATTAATTATATTTGGACTGGTTAAATTGGGGTTTGAACTGACTGACTGAGCCATTGGATAGACAGAATTGGATTTCATGTGTGGTAAACCTCATAACGCGTCACATTGTAGATCGGCTGTATGTGGTTACTGTAGGTGTTGTTAATTAATAATTAAATCTGCAAAGTAACAATAACTAAAGCTGTCATATGCTGTAATTGTAGTAGAGTAGAAGTGACAAAAATGGAAAGTAAAGTAAAAGTACCTCAAAATTGTACTGTGCATTGTAAGCATTTGTATTGGTACTTGAGTAAATGTACTTTTCAGCACCATTGAGGAGCCAATGACTGACAGGCTAGGTATCACCAGCTGCACTGATTGCTAGAGTGCAGAAGGACATGGGTGGATATTAATGGTCTTAACTCAAAATGTATATATCACACAGCTTAAATGTTTTGATTAAATCGGAGTGTGATGTAAAGAAAATCTGTAGTGTAAAGGTTGCAAGTTCATCAAATGTCAATGTATATTGTTTCTTGTATCGGGGTAGCTCAGTTGGAAGAGCTATTGACTCTAAACCGCAAGGTCATGGGTTCGAATCCTGGCAAAAGCAACACAACATATGAGTAATCTGGTTCCTTGGTTTATAGAGCATTGTTACAGGTATAGACTCATTTGTTTGTTAATGTTGCTACCCTTTAACCCATTAAGACCTGGAACTGTGTCATTTTTAGATTTGAGCTAAAAAGCATTATTTTACACTTTGGGCTATTCAAAAATAGCAGATATACAAGCTCATAGCGCGGCACCGAGTGCCGCGCTACGAGCTTGTAGATCTGCTATTTTTGAAAAATGTTGAAAATGTGTGCAAATCTTTGAATATATATATATTTTCAAAGCGAACATTTTTAACTCAAATCTTTGCTTTTTGGGGTCCCTGGAACAAAATATTTTGATGGGGGTCCGCGGCCAAATACATATCATTTTGGGGGTCCTTGACATGAAAAAGTTTGAGCACCACTGATATAGAAACATACGTTTTTCAGAAAACTGTTGGGATTTAGGAGACATGTAGAATCGGCTTCAGGTCTCAATGGGTTAAATGGCCATGGCCAATAACGTGGCATTGGGTGCTTAAAGTTAAATATTTAGAAAACTACACATTATTTCAAAGAAAAAGCCACCAGGCCACTAATGAGTTGTGACAGGTGTAATTGGTGATGAGTGAGAGCAGGTGAGAGGGGTGGATCCCATCCATGGGAATAGGGGGAAGGTTGCTGACTAGCTGACTCTTAAAGCGCTTAAAGTTAAATATTAAAAAAACTACACATTATTTCAAAGAAAAAGCCACCAGGCCACTAATGAGTTGTGACAGGTGTGATTGCTGATGAGTGAGAGCAGGTGAGAGGGGTGGATCCAATCCATGGGAATAGGGGGAAGGTTGCTGACTAGCTGACTCTTTTCTACACCCACCCTCACTAACCTAAAGAATCTATATGTTCCATATATGCAACTATATGTAACCTATATGCTACATATAAGGATCATATATGCGCATATATGTGCATATATACCACATATATGCCTGGTATAAGCTCCATATAGGCTGCATATATCTCACATATAGGTCAAAATCAGGTGCATATATGTGCATATACAGGGTATATAGGTCTCCTATATAGCTTGTTTATACCCTCATATAGGTCATATATGTTGATAATACAAGCCATATAGGTCTCCTATATAGCTTCTTTATCCATATATAGGCTCTATATGTTCATAATACAGGACATATAAGTCTCCTATATAGCTTCTTAATATGTAGGCCCTGTGTCCCATTATAGGATGTAGGCCACCTGAGAGTACTGTTTCTACTGTTTCTATTCCGTACAGTAAATGTTTCAGCTCAGTGGCAGATTCTGTATTATAGCCTGCTGCATGAATCACCCAATGACAGTATGGCATGTGAATGAATGTAATGTGATAACATTAAAATATCATGCAAGACTAAATTAGCACATTTGGGATGTGTTACATCAACACAATGGTAATGTCATCACATTTGATCCTAAATACATGTGACAAGGCAATGATTATGGAATATGGCAAGTGAGGAAAACAAGCTAATTTTCAACACAAACCCATAGCAAGCGAAAATCCTAAATGAGACCTCCATTATGTATCATTTGTGTCTCTAGATAAAGATGAGCACCAGCCGAGACCAAAGTGCATTTTCTCATTCTTCTCAATTTGAACTCCTGAGATATGACACTGTTCAGTCTCACAGTGATCACTGTTTGAGTTCTCAAAATGATCTTAATGGCGTCGCTATTATGGAGTCTCATCTCTGTCTTTCAGTGATCACTGTTTGAGTTCTTGGGATAATCTCACTAATATCTATTTTAAAGAGTCTCATCTCTGTCTTTCAGTGATCACTGTTTGAGTTATTGGGATAATCTCACTAACATCTCTTTCAAAGAGTCTCATCTCTGTCTTTCAGTGATCACTGTTTGAGTTCTTGGGATAATCTCACTAACATCTCTTTCAAAGAGTCTCAGCATGTCTATCTGATCACTAGTTGGGAGAAATATAATTATATACTTCATTAAGATAAAGCATATTAAACTTATGAACTCAAAATGATTTCACTTGTGGGTCAGCAGTGAATTCTAATTTGTAGGTGATTATCAGTTATTAATTTTTTATTATTACAACTGCAGGTCACAGTTTATGAAAACCTGCAGATCCTGTCAGTCAGTTCGGTCCATTCCGTAACAAATCTAACATTACATTGCGGACCGTACTCTATATCTGACCAAGAAAGCATATTCTGACTATATCATATGATGTCATCAATATTAAGCCGATATTTGGCAATGTCCATATATGGCCAAGATAGAATTAATTTACAAATCAAGATCATCACCTGGAAATCCATTCATGAATATAACAACACTGTCCTCATCAAACCCTGCATATCCACACGTGGAGGCCACTGAATCATCACCTCCCAGATAGCAAAAGATATTAATTCAATGTTGGATTTTGGTCAGATTGGTTATTTTTGGTTGAGGTTGAAAAAGCTATGTTGATTCAATGTTTAAATACAGATACGATTTCAACATTTAAAAAAATGTCATTGAATCAATTTAGTATAGATGATGGTTTTTCAATGTTGAAATGCCCAACAATGAATTGACATTGTTTCAACGTGTAGTGCTGATATTGCACACCCCCCCCCCTCACCCTCCCCTCCTCCCCCCCCTCGCACCCCCTCCCCTGCGAGAGGGTAGTCGTCACAACTCGCGAGACCATCTAAATCTCATGGGACTTGAGTTTTTCAAAGGAAACATTGGCGCGAATTGAGGCTTGTTGACAATTCACAAATACTACTAAGACAAACTGGTAAGTCCTTTACAATATAATGTATTATGCAATTCATATACCATCATCTGGCTGTCATCGTTTGACTAAATGTTAACTTGTGAATTATTACCGTGGCAACTACAGTGCAGACCTGAGCTTGTTAGCTAGCATGCTAGCTAATAATAGTTGACTGACTGGTAAGTGAGTTCTTATGGGAATAGAATGTACTATCCCGTTCAGATACCGTCACCCGACTCTCATCGTTTGACTAAATGTTATCTTTATGCTGTCCGGGGTTTGTAGCTTGTGTTAGTAAATAGCAATGCATGTTATTAAAGCAGCTAGCATGCTAGCTAACGTTAGCCCACCGTTTTGTTAGCATGTTTCGTGATTAAAATGTACTTTCATTTGTTTATCTGTGTGTATACAATAACAGATTATTAGCGTTTTTAACAGTTGTATAATCATTGTTGTAACCAGCACTACTGTGAAGCAGTTCGTTCATTTAATAGTGGTGAACTAACAAGGCAGAATGTATGGTGCTAACTCACTAGCTACTGGTGTTGTTAACCCAACGGGTACCAATTCACTTTGCCGGAAGCACTTCCGGTCTAGACCGGATACGGAAACTACATCCGTGGTTGCATGTGTGTATGTGAAAATTTACCGGATATAGGAGGCGGGATCTAGAGCATAATAGAAACCAGGTTAGCTCATGGAAAAGGCTTAATACCCTTAGTTAAAAGTAGCAATACCATAATATAAAAATACTCTGTTAAAAGTAAAAGGCCTTGTGTTCAAAATGTTACTCGAGTTAAAGTACAAAAGTATTGGCATCAAAATATACTTAAAGTACCAAAAGTAAAATGTTTGAAAATAGCAGATCTACAAGCTCACAACGCGTCACGATGCAACATGTGGTGAGCTTGTAGATCTGCTATTTTCAAATGTCCTATGTATAAAATAGGGCTAAAGTGGTTAATGTAAGTTTTATAATAATTTATATATATATATATATACATACGTGTGTGTGTGTGTGTGTGTGTGTGTGTGTATATATTATACATACGTGTGTGTAAAATATTTTGGAAGGACCTGATAAATTAATAATTTGGCTGATATATATATATATATATATATATATATATATATATATATATATATATATATATATTTATATACATTGTTTTGTGCATATATTTATTGAATTATTTGTTTCCCTCTAAATTTTCAGGGTTGTGCTACAAGAGGACTGGAGAGGATTCACTGCAATACACAAGGCCTGGCCAAGTATAATAATTATAGCAGCACGGGCACCACCTCTTTTCTATTTAGACCTGTTGTAACCTATACGTTGTTATACCATTCAATCCGGGAGCCACCTCTGTGTCTCATTAGTTGTTGCTATATGTATGGCAACATAATGTTTTATTAATTTTTTTAGTAAAAATTTGAACGTTTTCAGAAAACTTAGGTTAGGTTTTAGGAGGTGTTTTTAGAATTGGCCTAAGTCAGATGAGCCAGAAAACAGCAGTGTGAAGCGATTTTTTTTTTCAAGCCACCTAATTTTCCAGGTACAGTGGTGACACTGTCAGTTATGACACTAACTGCTACACCTACTTTAAGTATTGCCATGTATAATTCCAGTGCTGCCAGAATCCAGCCAGTACCCTTCTGTACCAACACCAAATGCAAGCAGTGGTATGTCATTAATTACTAACATGGCAAAACCAAATGTAATTGCATGAAAGCTTTACAAGCATTTAGTTCAGGTTATGTGTTCAAAGGTTACAGCGTCCACTATTCATGTCTTGTGTTCCCTTCTTTTAGCCTCTGGAGGAAGCTGCTCGGAGGATAACCAGCCTAATAATGGTAAGTGAACCACTTCACAACTACTACCTCAGGGTGGACAGATTGTAAATGTGCTTTAGATAGAATTCATAGTTCATGTTTTGTGTTCTCTCATTTTAGGCTTTGGTGGAAGCTTCTTGGCAGAGTTGGAGTCAATGGACCCCTGCAATCATGGTAAGTAGACTAATAGGCTAGATGATTCTCTCAGCCACTCTTAGTGTGTCTCCAGTCTGTTTCAATAGGTGGTGGTTGGATTTCTAGTCGTGCCTTACTGGAGACCTTACTTATTTTGCAAGGATCTGTTAATGTTGGCACGATATTATATGAGAACTTGTATTTTACAGTGACCAATTAGGGCTATTTTAATCCATTTCAGGAGGGAACCACACTGGACAAGCATGGAATGGTATGTCTGTTGTCCCTGTGTCAACAAGAGCCTTTTTTATACATTTGTGATTATTTTATTAGCCATTACTAAACAGTTGCTGTGCCTTGGCTATTGTGCCATGACATACTGTAACTTATTAAAGACTGACATATTTGAAGTTATAGCTCCTGCTACTCTAAACATTAAAACATACAAGCTTTTTTTAATATTTTAATTGTCCTCTTTTTAGACTTCGCTGGCAATCATCACCCCCAAGGCTATAAAGGTGAGTTAACTAACACATTCTCAAATCACTTTTTTTTTTTACCACCAGACATGCACTAGGTACACTTGCTAGTGTATATGGTGCTCATTGATAACTACTTTGATGGTGCTTATTTGCCTTATTTTGTTCTGTCTGTCTTTCTCTAGGAATGCCAATGTATAACTCCAGCCCCTACCACACTGTGCCATCAGAGAAAACAAGGAATAAGAAGAGGGCCTTCAAGGACACGCTGATGCAGGACTGCATGTTTGGTGAGTCAATCTGCACCTCAAAATACTAGGTTTACTACAGTGGATTTTGCAATTTTTATGATGGATATTTAATTTAATTAAGTATTTTAACTTTTATCTCAAGTAAATAAGAACAGATGCATTTTCCTCACCATGGAATGAGCCTGATGGAAAATGCATCCACTCTTAAAGAAGCACTTCACCCATTTCCAACCTTAAGTTCATATAAGTGGTCCACTGTAATGCTCACAATAAGATGGCACCATTTCTGTCTCAGAGGTGGTCTTTGCCTGTGGACAGTTCAGAAACCTGCCTACCAGTGACATCATTTCAAGCTAATGGACATTGAAAATGATGACCTGTCATGTCACTGGTAGGCAGGTTTCTGAGCTGTCCACTGCCCTCCTGAACAGAGTAGACATGAATGGTGGCATGTTTTACGAGCATTAGTGTGGATCAATTATATGACTATGGGGTTGAAAATGGGTGAAGTGCTCCTAAGGCCACCTGCCAGCTTTCTTATTTATCTTTATAACAAGTTTTTTTTACTTTTTTCCCCAGCGGCTGCTCGTCAATTTGACCGAATTGCTATACAGGAATGCACTGCAGAAGTGGCTGCGTCATGGCACGATGACCTGTGCCACGGCCTGCTGTTCTGATGGCTCCCACCATTCATCTGAACGGAGCTGGCGATCACGTATCCGCGTGCACCCCATCCCCTGCACTCCTCCACAGTCACCCAACACAAACACCAAGCATGACGAATGTCCACTACCATGGAGAGGGTCGTTCGATGGCGACAGACATCCTAGTGGTCAGCGAGCCCCGACCTGACCTGAAGGCAAGATGGGAGGAGGCCCAGAGCACCTCCCCATCGTTCGACGAACTGATGGACCAAGCGGACGTGCTGATGCACTACGGTATATTAATCACAACATGAACATTAGTATTCACTCTCAACAATATTCGGTGTCCGGAGCGCTCTGCTTGCTGCTGAAACATTGGTAATTCATATTGGTCTTATAACTTCTGTTATTGGTTAGGGATTCACATTTAATTGTAACTAAGATTAGGGATTCATTAATAAAACATCAATGATGAGTAACTTCTTCTGTCTATTCTCTTGGGTCTGTGTCCTTCCTGAGCAATCCAAACGATCACGTTCAGAGGTTTTGCTACCAGATAACCAGCAGGTAACTTAGGATGTAGCCTCTAACAGCTCCCACCTGTGGGGGAATGATGCTCTATTCATATACTGTAGGTGGCCCAGCCATAACAGAAGTCATGTTGAAATTGTACAGGTATAATTACAAACTGGAGTAATTTAATTTAACCTGGTGGTCAAACTGGATGTCCATGTACTTCCCAAAGCGACTTGAGTTGTCATTCTTCAGGGTTTTGGCATTTCCAAAAGCCTGGCAGGGGAAAAGGAGTGTCCCAGAGCTTAATTTAATTTAATTTGATATCTTTTTTTTTTTTATCCAGCTGTTTGACACTTTAAAAGCCATAATGTTTCATGTTTTCATATTATAACTTGTTTAAATAAAGTGTTAAAGTTCTACATTGGGGTTTCTATTGGATTTGATTAATGTGTACAAACTTATCACCTATTTTATAGGTGATATAGGTATCATATAATTATGTTTCATTGCATATATGTAGATATAGGTACATACAGGTCATATATGTACCTATATGTTACATACAGGTCATATGTACCTATATGTTACATACATAAAATTGGCACCTTTCCTATATGTATATGTACATATATGCACATATATGTACATATATGTATATGCACATATATGTACATATATGCACATATATCACATATATGTACATATACATATAGGAAAGGTGCCAATTTTATGTATGCGAACATATATGCGGTCCTATATTACAAACATATATGACGCATATAGGTTCTTTCCATGTGGGTCACCTCAGTAAAACAACGACCTAACCTCAAGAAACACTATTTGTAAAACGAAGAATTCGCAATGATGATCACTTCAGCACATTGTTGGGGACAGGGATCAAACCAGCGATCTATGGATTCACAGGCTGCCTCTCTTCTCATTGAGCTAGCGATATGGCCTCCCTGATGGTGTCTGTTGATATCTATAGCTTCTTCCGTACGTTATGAACCGAGCCTCTGTTTCGCTAACTACTCTAGATCTCTGGTTCACAAAACATTTACCAATAAAGATTTTTTTTGTCTTCTCGGAATGGAAACTAGTGAAAATAGTCGATCTACAAGCTCACAACGCGTTGCTATCTGAAAAGTTGTGAGATTGTAGATCGGCTATTTTCACAAGAAAGTATGTCATACATAAAAAATAACTACTCTCAAAAAAGCATTTCATGTTATTTAAAAAAAATGCACATGTCGGAATTAACAGGGTCATGTTTTGTACAATGCAATTTAAATGTAAACTGTAATGAGTGGGATTTGAACCGAGGACCTTTGGAACATGAGGCTATTCTTTATTGATTGAGCTATTCAATCCACAGCCACAGACTCACCAATCAAATAACTACTTTCAAATAAGCATTTCACGTTATCTTTAACAATTGCACATGTATTCATTGATACAGTCATGTTGTGTGCAATGCAATTATAATGAGGTCTACATGAGGTGGGATTCAAACCTGCGACCCTGTGGTTTCAAGGCAGATGATTAAGCAATCAAGCTATTGGACCAACAGACCTGAACCTGTGAAAAAGGTGCTCACACTTTTGACACAGTTTCACGCAAATTGCTCAGAAATCCTTGGTTTAAATGTTTTTCAAACTGCTCAATATGGCGTAAAATCTGAGGGCGGAGCTCACTGGTCAAAGTGATAGATGTGTTCCTCATGAGTCAAGGCACATGTGTAAGCAAGTTTCACGGCTGTCGGCCAAACGAGGCATGACTTTTGCCTGTTTAAAGTTTGCATGTTCAAAAAATTGCTATAGCGCCCCCCTTTGACCAATTGGAGTAAGATTGGTTTCAGTGATACTTGGAATGACCCTCTACATTATTGCAATGTTTCAAACAAATGTGAGTCTGCATGTATGTGTTAGGGGCAGACGAATAATTGTCATAAAACTGCAATATTCATTGGCTCTTAAAAGCTATATTTTTTAACTTACAACCTTTTCTTGAAGTGGGATTTTAGATATTGGTCCAAAGTTCACGTGTAAAAAGTTTCGTGCAGATTGCTCAAAGATCCCAGGAGGAGATAGATTTTTACTGTTTTTCATATAATTCAAAATGGTGGGAAATCTAAAGGTCAGAGGTCAAAAGTCAGAGGGTGAAAATTGTTAGGCATGAGGAGACGCATGTGTGTATCGAAGTTTCATGGCTGTCAAACAGGGCATGAGTTGTACCTGTTCAAAGTCAATTGAGTGAAATATCGCCACCCTTTGGCCAATAGTTGTGAGTTTCGTTTCTTAGCCGTTTGGCATAGCCCTCTACCATATTGCAGAGTTTCGTAAAAAGTGACCACACGGTTGGCCCAGAACTGAAAAAACGGCGGAAGAAGAACGCCAAGGAACGCAATAAGGCTTCGAGCCTGATAGGCCTCGAAACCTTAATAATAATAACAATACAGCCCTTTGCTCAAATGAGCAGTCTGTAATGTTTCGAACAAGACTGTACAAAGACTAACATGTTGTTCACGTGTCATTT
>NC_137606.1:11823109-11988109 GCF_963280865.1 Gymnoscopelus braueri
AGTTATCATTTTAGCCCTAAGGGCTACTAGGAGACTATCCACTACTAAAGAGAGAGCATGGTCACCATGGATGTTAGGAGATGAGAGACTAAACGACAGGAACTAATGCAATCAAACTCATTAAGCACGGTAAACATATTAGTGGCCTGTTGAGTTGTTTGAAGATTATAATTGAATTTCAGATGCTATTTTGTGGCCCATTTTGGGTAGAGAATGTTAATCTGAGCTGTCTTGTTATCTTTGTCTACTGAACTGCACTGAATTACACTCCAGACATTGGGAAGTAAACCAGTAGAAATCTGGTTTGTTGTCCAGGTATAGTTTATATATATTTTTTGTTTTTGTTTGTGCATATAGTGTAAATTTTTTCTGTATTTTTGTGTTGATATTTGAACTGTTGGTGCCACTAATATATGACTATGAATTGAAAACCAAGGACCTCAATGGAAACAAGACCGCAAGGACTTTTTTGAACGGACATTTTAGACAAAGTATTCTAAATGTAACTGAGCTGTTTAAAATGTTTTGCCTAATAAAATATTCAATCAATCAATCAATCAATGAATTTTTTTATAACGCAAATTTCCCCGGGCTTGGAACCGGCACAAGGCACTAAGAATACAAATAAAAGCTGATCTTAAAAAAATAAGAAAATCCAAAACAAAAAATGGCATAAACCATGACAGCTGGGGTTAGAGCTTCAGTGATTACAAATTAATGTCAAGGTAAAGAGAAAAGAAAAGAAAAGAAAGTGGTGAGTCCCGGTGGCAAACATTCATCCAACACTGCAGGGACCTCGGTTCGATTCCCGGGAGGGTCTCCTCCGGCCTGGCCAGGTGCACAACAATTGTTCGTGGGTGGCCTTTTTGCTGCTCTAGCAGCACCTGCTGGTTGATTGCGGGGCCTGTTCAGTGGGGAGGGGGATCTGGGGGAGATAGCGTGAACCTCCATGTGCGTTACGCTTTCCCTGTGAAAACTCCTTTGCTATTTGGGGAAAATAAGTGGCTGGCTCCTCCATGTGTATCGGAGGAAGCACATAGTTGTGTACACCCTTCCCAGGCCAAGGGAGGTTGCCAGCGACAGGGTCCACAGCAAACATATGAGAATTGGCGATAGCTAAACTGGGAACTGGGGGGGAAAACACAAAACATAAAAGAAACTGAAACAATTTCTCTGAAGGAAATCTTTTGCTGCAAGTAATTTTTTTGCACTGGTTGAGGGGGAAAAGTCTTGTTCTGATGCTGATTCCAATTGCCGATGACAGCTCCCCTTCTGCTGTGGCAGAGAACAATAGGGAGCATTGTGCATGTCACCGAGAGAACGTCTTCCTTTATTGACTTTGGTAAGTCCTGCTGTAACTCCCACTTTCGACATTTAGTGATGACTTCCCCTGTCATAACAGAGGAGAGGAAGGTAAATCACTGAAAGCCACCCTTCCCCCGCAAACCCTCTTATATTGTCGCGGGCTAATTGCTTGAGCTTGAGCTAAACTTGACAGGTGAACGTGCGCGATGGATGTCTTTACTGGATAAGGGTGAGGCGGGCTAGGGGCTAGCTGGGGTGTTGATACTGCTTGCTCACACCCCTGTGACCCTCATTTGAACTTGGACCTGAGAGAAAATAAGAGTCTCTCAAATTAAGCCGCAAGGGTTTTTTTCTTTCTTTCTGAAAGTCCTTCCCTTACCTCGCCTCACAACAATTAGCCGCGAGAAAGCTTGCTATAGCTTGTGGAGACCTGCATTGTAGCGTAGTTTTAAGTATCAGTAGGCCTGCCAGCCTGACAGTCAGAAGAGTGTTTTTGCAAGGTTTTTTAATGGGCAAATGTTTGCCCTCATTCCCAACAATTAAAGCAAGCCCCCAGTACCTGCACCAGGATGATGTTGTTATTTTAGCCCTCATTTAACCAGGTGGCTATGTTGTGACTCACTGCTCATTTGACATTAAGCCTGACGAATGGCAAATCAAATTTTGAGAACTCCAACTCAACTAAAAGTTATATTCCAAACAACTGACTAAATGGCCACAGTCAGTGAGGTAAATCCCCATATTGGTGGTGTTATTCCTTGTAACCATACGAGTATGTGCCAGTAGAAATATCCTGCATTTCAAAAGGATTATCCCAAGGCACTCTGATTTGAGACACTGGCTTGTTGACCACAACCCATTTGCTCTTTGCCTGGAGGTGGATGTTCCAGCCATTCATGAAATGCCCAGAGAATCTCTCCCTGAACTATGTAACCTATGTAATCTTATAGAAAGCTTTAAAGCCTTGGAAAATGCACACAAATATGAGTTACTGTATTTAACCTGGAGAAACACGTGGACCTCTGTAAGAGTCTTGACGAAAAAAAACAAGCATAGCAGGGTTTGCCTCCAGGTGTTCAGAACCAGACACTTATTCATGGCTTATTTTAGGCTCTATGTTTAGGCCAAGGTAAATAGTATCTGTTTCTCTGACAGCGCTCATTAGAGAATGGCAGTTGGCATCATGCACGCAAATGCTCCGCTCACCCAATTTCAGAGGATATTGAGATCATATGTCTGCGTTATTGTGACATTAATAGATTTGAAAGTTGCTACCATTACAAAATTATACTAATTACTAACTAACATAGACAGAAGATGTTGATGGATCCTCCAGGCAGATGACAATGTAGCCTTGATTCTCTCAATAAAGAAGCACGTCAATGTAGCCTGACACTCAGCCTGAATTTTCATTTCGTTTCACTCCATTATTCAGTCTGAAAAAGCCCTCTCAGTGCAGCCGTTTTCTGAGATGGGAGCGTGGCCAAAGTGGGACTCTTACTGGATTAAGCCAATCCCGATTGGGCCGGGCCGCCGGTTAGATTTTCAACCGAGAAAACTCCACCTTTTACAGCGTCACCAGACCCTGAATGCGAGGCTAGCGAATTCAGGGGCTGGAGCCAGGCTCACGTCAATGTGCTATCACCAATTGGAGGCTAGCTATTATAGGGTGCAAGATAAATTAGTTTGAAGAAGTTCATGTTCAATACGTTGAATTCGTTTTTTGTTCTTTTTATGTTAGTTTTGAGACGTACTTGCTGCCGTAATGAGCCGTAATGATCCCCGCCCCTGCGCCTTTAATTTCATCAAGACTGAAAACTGACTTGTAACACCATACTCTCAAGAACAGTACACACAGGGACTTATGCTTTTTTTAAAGCTCACAAAGCATGCTCAGAATGTTTACACAAGGCGTTAGTGCATGCTGTACCTCACTCAGTGCTAACCTGCACAGTTTGCTTTAGAAATCATCCGTGTCCGGTATCAGGCACTAAAAATACTCTTTAGACTGTAACTCACTCAGGGTCACAGAAGTGCCTTTAGGTGCACTGAAGGCCAGCTCATTTGCTGTAGAGATAGAGTTGATGAATGTCAAAACATGGCAGGACCAAATCTTTGTTCTCCCTGAATGTGATTTACGACAGACACTTCAAAAGGCTGAACTACATTAAGAAGCATTACCCTCATGCTTTGAATGCCATTTTTGATGTGTCTTAAAGATAGGCATTAGATTTTAATGCGGTATGGGAGGCTGTGAAACAGGCCAAACTACTTTCATTATTAAATCAGAGCTATTAGCATGGAAATAATCTCAACGTAAAATGGAAATTATTGATGTTTTATTAAATGTTTTTAAATACACAGAACACACACACGCGCATATATATATATATATATATATATATATATATATATATATATATATATAACCTAGTAAAAATGACAAATTTACACAAACTAAATACAAAAAAAAACAGCCAGCAATAATAACAAACAAGCATTATTTACATCAGAAAAATACTGCACTTTTTTTCTTTCTTTTTTTCTGAAACAACAAAAATAGATCTGTATGATTCAAATAATGAGACCCTTTATAATTACAAATTTGTCAAAAGAGAACAACTAGAGTTTAATGTGGAAAAAGTGTTCAAAGTGTTGACAGGAATTTGAGGACAGTTTTATAGGACCGAGTGTAACGTATTAGCATGGGGGCATTCATGCAAGCCCGCAGGCTGAGAACCTCTGAAGGATTTTTACTGTTTGGCAGTTTCCATGTTTCTTTGGCACAGGCTATGATTTATTCCCTCTGAGAGTCTTAGACAGCTTAAGAGGCTTCCTTAAGCTCAATCAAACCTCTATGACAAAAGAATAGATAATGGACAGGTACAGGTATACGCCATCCGACAAACCCCATACGGATCATAAATCAAATTCAAAAGAGCGGCTTAAAATATCTTACACATATAGTATATCCTAATGAACATTTTCTTGTTTTATACATAATATTTCTACAATAGGCCTATGATACAGTGCTTGGCTTGGCAGAAATATCTCATTTAAAAGTGAAACAGCATTTTAAAAATGTAAATTACAGAGAGATATGGAAAATGACAAAAGCAGCTGTGCTGAACAACTGCGTTCTACAGCATGGAATTTTTTTTTATCAAACTTGACTTTGCCTCCAAAAAACACCACATGTATTCCAAATATTATGTGAAACACTGTAAAAATATATTTGCATTTAATTTGCATTACTTTCTCAACACATTTGCAAAGCTTTTTCCTCTGAGACAAGGCACTATGACTATTTAATAATAATATACTTTTTGGCAGAGATTTGATCTATATACATAACTAGGCCCACACTATAGTCAAAGACTCATTTTGACACTTTGGCACATGCCATAATGTGAAAAGGTTTCTAGGATGGAGCGGCAACATACAGTATTGTAACTCCCATATCATACCACACAAAACCAAACAATGCTATACTTATTACATGTCGTGTGCATCTTTGGCAGGAGATCCATTCAAATCTAGTTTCTAAAAGGCCACATTTTTATCAGTGCAAACAGGGCCTATGAGTGTTTATATCTTTGCAATGCACCTGCTATAGGAAAAGTAATCAGTTACAATCAGTTGAGCTTGAACGTCACTAAAGCTTCGAGTCAAAACCCCCAAAACGAATGGTTCTGAAGACCAGACAGGGCATTTTTTTACAGTGATCCTGAGGCACTACGTGTCTGTTTTCCAGTTGGCAGTGTAGTCTCTGACTGTTTCATGTTTTGCTTAGCTTGCCGCGTGAGATTCTGATTGCATCGGGAGTGGAGACTCTTGCTCAGAGCTTTCCATTGCCCCCGTGAGATTGTGGGTCTCTGTTACTATGTGGGGAACCTGGCTGAGGTCCTGAGGTTCTGACTGGGGTTCCTCCCCTCCGTGAGGCATGAGCACGGCGTCCTCAGCAACCCTCCTCATCTTCTCCTCCTCCTCCTCCTCCAACCTCAGTCTCCTCTCCTCCGCCTCGATCTCCTCTGTGGTAGGGATAGAGTTCTTCTTGGGCCTCCCCTTGGGCTTGGTGGGGGCCTCGTGACCTCCTTTCAGCACCTGGAAAAGGGGACACACACATACATGGTCTCAGTGGACCTCTTCGTGATAGATGGCAGCAGCAGTCAAAGGCAACGCCGGTTATTATAGTAATTAAGAGAAGACGTATTGCTCTTGGGCTGCTCCTTTTACACTCATTTATCTTAAGAGTTAACGATTTGAGGTCACTTTTTTGTTCTCTGAGCTTTTGACCCAACTACACAAGCGTTTGTGCTCGCTATCATTATCATCAGTCAAACCCTACACTGGTCCCTTCTTTCCTTCATTCTTTCCCTTGCACTCTCTCTTTCACTTATACCTTCTTTCATCCTCTACTTTAACTTGCTTCCTCATTGTTTTTCAATCCACTTATGAGTGACATGATTTTCATCTTTTTGGTCAAGCAACACTATCTTTGAAAATCTAGAATCACTATTTTATTTGTATTTTAAATCTCAAATATTAGAGTTATGTTTAATATAATATAATCAAGACTGGACCAATAGACTTTGACTTTAAATTCAATCTTTTAAATTAGCATAGTCACTTTTTTAGCCTGGGCAGAGTAAAACAAATGACAGTACTTTCTCTCACCATTTTCTTCCACTTCATACGTCTGTTCTGGTACCATGTCTTCACCTGGAGTTGTGTGAGTCCCAGGGATTGGGCCAGGTCTAGCCTGCACACACAAAGACAAAACACAGCTTGTATCATAATGCACATTTTATACAATGTCTTTTTAACTGCTTCAACCTGCGCCTATTCTCAAGGCAACAGTTGAAATAAATGATAATGTTGCTTACCTATTTTGGGAACCATAGCCCACAAACAAAACAAAACAAAAACAAACAGGGCATGTTTGTCAGGGAACACTATCAATTACTACACATTAATTCCAACGGTAAACGATTACATTTGTCCGCCAAGTATATGCAACCAGGCGTTACACCTGGGGCAAACCTCAACCGAACAACGCTTTCTCGCTTAACTCTTTCCCTGGCTGCTCACATCACATCAAAGCCGCCTGACTGACAGCCAGAGTTCGAGGTCCTCTAGTCTCAGACAGACACTGTACACCTGCGGCTGACGGGCAACCCCAGGTTGAAAACAACTGCACCGAGGAGCCAGCAATCCAGCAACGGTCGGGAGAGTTTGCACGGGATTCTGGATGCATCCACCACATGTGCACAAGCCCATGACTAATTTGGCTATTGGTTTGCCGTGTAACGCGATATAGCTCAGGAAGGGACAGATGAAGAAACTGAGGGAGGGAAAAGGCATTGGGGTTTATCAAGTTTTTAAAATGAGATTTCCGCCACATTTTCCCTCCCTTCAAAGTCTTTCGCCACCAACTCTCAATCCTCCTCAGCCACCGAGAGGAACTACTCTTTCATTTGATGGAGAGAGGGAGGAAGACAGACAGACGTGCAGACGGAGAAACTGAGATCTGACACAAAAACAGAGCCCTCTCACGGGATGTGTGGTCTGTGCAGCTTAATGTGTGTGTGTGTGTGTGTGTGTGTGTGTGTGTGTGTGTGTGTGTGTGTGTGTGTGTGTGTGTGTGTGTGTGTGTGTGTGTGTGTGTGTGTGTGTGTGTGTGTGTGTTTGTGGGCACCTGCTTGTGTGAGCGTGCATGCTCGCGCACAAGCGTGCACGCTTATGTGGGCGCATCTGTCTGTGAGAGTACACCCGTTCACGCACTGTGTTTTCAAAATGCACTACGGCAGAAATACCAGCAATCAAGCTGTCCATCAGCCACAACCTCCGCAGTCTATCACTGCAGAGGGAGACTGGAGGCAAGGAAAAGTAATTGCAGTAGAGGAAAGCACCCTGGTTATTTATGGTCATTAGTCTTCTATGGAGGGAAACCACACACTTACAGCAACAGCTCCGTTGTAGAAGTCAGAAGACTCCACAGGAGGCAATTGAAAGACGTCCATAGCACTTAAGACGCCTGGCAGAATGGAATTTCAGATAAAGCTAAATACCCAATGATAAGGATGATGATGACGATCATGATGGCCCTGATTATAACAATCCGAATGCACATAAAAATCATTATTGCTTTAGAAGATAAATCATTAGAGCGTCTTAAGTTGTGGTTTACCAGGAACTTTTTTTGTTTCGCTCTTGGGTTCCTCTCGTACACAATCTCAATCACAGACCGCAGAGGTTCCAGGCCAAGTGAGGGAAGAAAAGGGAGCAGGGTGGCTGAGGTTTTGGGAGGTGATCTGAAAGTTGTCTGCGCTTTGGATCACAAACAAACCAAAAGTGGGGGAGCACACCACACGTGTGATGTGGGGTTTTGAGAGGGGGATTTTCTCAGGTTTGCGCTTTCCAAAACAAATTTCCACTTGTGGACAATAAAGATTTCTATCTTCTATCCACAGTATCTATCTACCTATCTGCCCTTACAGCTGGGGGGATTTAATTAGTTCTCAACAACTCGTCAGAATCAGATATTTTGACAAGATGCTGTGTTTTGGCACCGCAGGCTGGAGGTGGGGGGTGTGTTGGCTTGGTTTTGATCACCGATCACTGACGTTGTGCCTCTGCCTCAGGCACTTTGTTCAAGAGGCTGAAGCATGGCTCAAACTCTTTCACCGCTGGCTCGTAGCACATAGTCATGTATTGAATGTTGCATCGTGGGTGTTTTCCCGGGGGATGGGACGCAACAGAATGGCAAATGAATCTTCCCAATGGTCTAGAAATATTTTCAGGTGTGATTTGATTGCAACGTAGATGCTAATAATAAGCAGTCGTGGAAAGTAACTAAGTACATATACTCAAGTACAATGTTGAGGTATTTCTACTTTACTGGAGTATTTCCCATTTTCAATACTTTTACTTCTACTCCACTACATCTCAGAGGCAAATTATTATTTTAAAAAAAACATACATAAACCACTTATACACATTCTTTGACTATTTGAAAATAGACGATCTACAAGCTCACAATCAACGCGTCAATGAGCTTGTAGATCTGCAATTTGGATTTTATACATGATGATAACTTGAAATTGAAATGGGACATTGTGCATAATGCCAATACTTTTGAATACTGGTACTTTTACTTGTAACAAAATATGTCTACATTGTGGTATTGCTACTTTTACTTAAGTACAACATGTGAGTACTTCTTCCACCACTGATATTAAGGGTGACAATGTGTGTTGAATTATGTATTACATTATGTGCCTGTGTAAATGTATGAGAAGCCATGCTCATATACCGTATAATATGCAGTCAGTTATTCTATGTGTGTGGGTTGAAAATGTTACTACGGTAATATCAATAATGATTTAATCTCATCTCCATCTCAATCACAAAAATGGAGGAAAGGAGGGCAGTGAGGTTTACACACATCCACTCTGTAGTGGTGCACAAGCTGTTTGGGTTGCCTATTACTCAAGGGAAAGGGGGAAGTTTTCAAAGTTTATTGTTCAATATTAAAGTGAGTTATGCTGGAAATATGGCCCACAGGCCAAATGTAAAAGTGAGGCCTAAAATAAAAATGGAAAAAAAGTGTTATGGCCTGATGTCAGGTCCCAAAAATGACCCGGAGAATGAAACCTACGACACAAGATATTACCTCATCTTATTGTACAATGCTAACTGTATTTTATATACACCTGCACATGTATTAAATGATTGGCAATGGCTCAATGTAATACATTTCTATTTGCTTGTGTTGGCCCCTGTCCCTGTTTTCTTGAATAAGGCAGTGTTTCTTTGTTGAGACTTTTTTTTTGCTATTTGAGGGCAGAGGGTTAAAACGTTACTCTTGTCTCTGCTAGTACGCTGAGGTAATGGCTGGCTAAAGGCAAATTCACATTACATTCCCCACAGTATAAATCAAAAAGTTATGGTTGGGTAAGCTCTCTTTAACAAATGCATTTTGTATGTTTGTGCGTGTTCTTTCACACTGTTCTTTCAATACCTTCTCCATGCCAGGGTTACAGCCAACCAGACTGTCATTGTTGTATATTTTGTGCATACATTTAAAATTGTTGGACACATTGATATATTGTTGTTAATTTAGGCTTTGATTTCAACCCACTGCTCAATGTCTTGTGCATTGGAACATTGTATGTATAACAGCATAATAGAAGATTTTGATTAGAATGATTGTATTAACATAAAGTGCCTCTAAGGTGGTCAAACCTTAATACAATACATTATGGATCAAACTCTATGTTATGAGCAGTGGTGTAAAGTAACTAAGTACATGTACTCAAGTACTGTACTTAAGTACAATGTTTAGGTATTTTTTACTTTACTGGAGTATTTCTAATTTTCTGTACTTTTACTTCTTCTCCACTACATCTCAGAGGCAAATATTGTCCTTTTACTCCACTACAATTATTTGAAATCGTTAGTTACTAGATACTTTGTAGATTTTGATTATTATTACAAAACATACAGTAACCACTTCATTAACAATACATTTCGGCCATTTGAAAATAGCCGGTCTACAACCTCAAAATGCGTCTCATCTGCTATTTTCGAAAGATGTTTATACATTTGAAAACTTGAAATGGGGACATTCTGCATAATGAGTACTTTTACTTTTGGTACTTTAAGTACATTTTGATGCCGATATTTTTGTACTTTTACTCAAGTCAATTTTGAATTCCGGACTGTTACTTGTAACGGAGTACTTCTATATTGCAGTATTGATACTTTTACTTAAGTAAAAAAATGTAGTACTTTTTCCACCACTGATGTTATACGTGCAATCTCTCATCCGATCCAACCCAATCAAAAGTGCAGCTTTTTCTCGCTCCCATCATACTGACCTATCAGGTGTGGATAGGTACTTCTGCTTCTGGAACTTCTTCTCCAGGCCCATGAGCTGCAGCTCGGTGAAGATGGTGCGGCTGCGTCGCGGCTTCTTCAGCCGGGGCGCGCTGCAGTGCTCCGCCTCCGACTCGCTGCTGATGCTGACGGGCGTCTGGCTGGGCGACGCCTCAGAAGAAGCCCCCCGGGGGTGGTGGTGGTGCTGCTGCTGGGGTGACAGCAGGGGCAGGTGCGCCGGCACCCGGCCGCCACCCGGGGACAGGGTCTGGCTCTGGGGCTGAGAGAGGTGGTGGGGGGGCACATTGGGGGGCTGCCGTGTGATGACCGAGAGGAGCGGGTAGGCACGCAGTGTGGGGCCTGCAAAGCAGCGACAGACAGAGGGGCACATGCAGGACATTATGAGAAATGTAATGCAATGCAACAGTGGTGTAAAGTAAATATAGGTACATTTACTCAAGTACTGTAGGCTACTTAAGTACACTTTTGAGGAATTTTTACTTTACTGGAGTGTTTCCTATGTTCAGTACTTTTACTTCTACTCCACTAGGCTACATCTCAGAGGCAAATATTGTACTTTTACTCCACTACAATTATTTGACAGCTTTAGTTACTAGTTACTTTGCAGATTTAGATTATTATCACAAAACATACATTAACCACCCTATATATATTTCGTCCATTTGAAAATAGCCGATCTACAAGCTCACAATGCGTCGCGAAGCATCTTTCAAAACATTTGTATACATTATGAACTTGTGAAGCGGGACATTCTGCACAATGAGTACTTTTACTTTTGGTAGGCCTACTAAGTATATTTTGATGCCAATACTTTTGTACTTTTACTGTAGTAAATTTTGATTACCGGATTACCGGAGTACTTTTTCCACCACTGCAATACAATGAATACACCCGAAATTCAAGACCGGGTCAACTTTGTTGCCAGATATAATAATTGAATAGCCACCGATTCTAATGTTTATTTAGTGCCAAACAAATTATGTAAATGTGAGTGTCTTTTATTAAATTATTTTGAGGATATCTCATTTTGGAATAAAATACGTCAGTAAATGTGTCATTTCATGTTTTTTTAGGGGGCCTTTATGTGTTCTCCGCGGCTCGGGTGGCGCCTTAATCGACTATCAGTAATTGCCTGGATGCAGCACGTTTAATTGCTCTGTTTTCAGCGTGAAAAGTGTTTTCCTTCTGACCTTTTCAATGTCCGGGGCTATGATCCCGATGACGCAGTGTGTGTTTTACACGGCTCCTTTGAACTCACAAGTTAAATAATTATTTTTTCAACAGGGAAAAAAGAAATGCTAGCCCCATGCCATCCCTATCACAAGCCTGCACACACATACACACACACACACATGTGCACACATTCTCTTTGTTACACACAATCCCCCCACCCCACATACACACACACACGCATACAGATGGCAGTAATAAATCCAAGGACTAAAAGACCATACCCTTCCACAATTAAACTCTTTCTCTCTCTCTCAGTTAACTCAGTCAAATGCTCACACACACGCACACGCACACGCACACACACACACACACACACACACACACACACACACACACACACACACACACACACACACACACACTCACACACATTCTCGCTCTTTATCAGTGCAGACAGAGGCGTCGAGACGCCAGAATCAATAAAAAGTAGGCTAACACTTGTCTAGTGCTTGGCGAGGGAGGGGGCAGAGGGTGGTGGCAGAGGGGGACACATTGCTGTAGCCAAGATGGTAGCCGCAGCATGTGTTTATGGGTAAGGATTGTGTGTGCATTGAACTGCTGGGGGGGAGAAATCCTTATGTTTCAAACATAAAAGCTAGTCCTATAGCCCTTATTAACAACACAAAGTCGCTATAACACACAGGAAGCAATGAGGACTGATAGAAGAGGAGACGGATACAGAGAGAGGGGGGCAAGGAAGTAATAATGAGGTCAGATCAAAGCTAGTGTTTGAGCAGATGTACATCAGGCCATCATCACTGAACACCAGCATGCAACACATGATTCATTCAGACCTTACATGCATGAAAACACGCACGCACGCACGCACGCACGCACGCACGCACGCACGCACGCACGCACGCACGCACGCACGCACGCACGCACGCACGCACGCACGCACGCACGCACGCACACACACACACACACACACACACACACACACACACACACACACACACACACACACACACACACACACACACACACACACACAAACTGAAACATGATTTGTTATCTCTTGTACTTTTCTGCACATGAGTTCATGAAGTTCAAGGCTTAAGGCAGGTAGGTGACAGATAAGGTATTAAATCCAACTGGACAAAACAGGTGGAAAAATAGAGAAACGCCAGACAAAGTGATTAGTGTTGCCACTTACATTGACACTTTTTCCTGCTGCAAATATTCAAGTGACTTAAAAGGGATTTATGATTTATTTATTTTTTTGGGAGGGGGGTTCTGTGCTTTGCACCCTGTTATTAAAATAAAAAGGTTCCAATCGTCCGAGTTGCTCCAGCGCCTTCTTTATTCAGTTGTATGTGTCCGCTGGTGGCTCTTGAGACGCACTTGATCACCCTGATTTTGGCTTGAGGCACGGTGGAATATCCCTTTAATCCTGATTTATGTCACGTTGCAATTTCTCACTGAAGCATATTATCCCAACACTTGTATACATGGGTTGAGAGAGTAGATCATGCCCTTGCAAAGACAACGTACAACTTCTGTATGGGTACCCAACAATCACAGGCACTATCATACCCGTGCACGCACTCACACACGCACGCGCGCACACACACACACACACACACACACACACACACACACACGTGCACACACACACCAGACACTGCCTTGGGCTCAACATGACATCATGGTAGGGTGCTGAGCTCATCACTAATCTTCCAACATGAGACCGTGCTGCTGTTTTTGCAGCAGGTCCAGACAAGAAGTCTTATTTTTCCCGCCCTCTCTTCATTTTTTCCCTGTCTTGGTTCAAATTCAGTTTTAAATGTTTTGGATCTGGAAAAATTGTAAAGGAAAACGGGCAGTCCAATGGCCTTTGCATCATTTGTAGACTATTGAGACAAAAGCATGATGACGGTGTAAAGGAGGTGCAGGTGGACGAGCAGAGGTAATATACTGTACATGTAAGGAAGAATTTTATAGTTAGAACCTACACCATCGAAGGGCACCAGTTTAATGTTTTCATAATAATTAATCTCTTGGTTCGCTAATGCATTCTCACAGTCGTCTAAGATTCGGAAGACTGAGGGGACATTGGGACAACCGGATAAACTATTCACCCTGTCAGCTTGAATAACAAAAACATATCTCAGGTTCTTGTCACGTTCCTCAGGAAGTCTCTTGTCAACAAAGAGCTTGAATTTGTCTCAACTTTTTGGACGGCTAGCTGAGAAAGAGAGAGAGAGAGAAAAACAGAGAAGTGAGAGAGAGAGGAAATGAGTCAAGGGTGCGAGGGAAATGTCAAACCTTGTGGTGACTTTCCACTGACAGGCGAGCTGTCTCTCAGCCAAGCCCAGATCTGACACATTGTTGACAAGTGCCAGTGTTCTGTCAATAGTCCACAAATAAACCGTTTGTGTACCACAGCGGGAGTGCGACACAACCCTGCCCCGAGCAAACGCACAGTGATACTCTTGATAAGCACAGTCGGAATGCGGAGACTGGCACAAGTGCTTATGGTAGTCATTACCAAAGGCATACCTGCCAAGAATAGATCAAGAATAGGCAGTTTGTTAAGCATTCCATTTAAATACAAAAGCTTTGGTCAACTTATCAAATTAAAGACAAAAGTACGGACAACCATACGGTCACATTTACATAATGACATGATTTTCATTACTATGTCAAAGTGTAGAAATTATTCTGAGATGCTCTTTTAAAGAGGCACTGCAGCAAATTTGAGCAAATGTATTCTCAGCAATTTCCATGGCTCTGCCTGACTTGGAATGACTTTTGTTGTGTCAACTGGATATCAACACAGCAAATGTATTCCCTGTAACCACCTGTTGTTTTTTGTACTGTAAGTTAGCATTCACTATTTGTCTTTCTCAGTTTCTGTTCAATGAGAAAAAGGATGATTCAGGACACAATAAGAATTGTACGTGACGTTGTGCAATGTTTTGAGTGTAAACTGTGGGGTGACAGGTTGAGATGTGTTCAATTAGATGGCTTTTATCTTGTTTTGTCACTCTGCACCCACGGCTTGCCCTATCAAACAAGTGCACTGGGGTGGGGCATGCACGGCAACCAGGAGTGCCTCTTCTTCTATTCAAACTCTCTGCTTTAATTAGACTCTTTCACCTAGAGGATATGACAGATTGGAGCAGTTAAACAACACTTCTCAACATTATGGTAGATTAAAGTGTCAAGGACACGTTCTCCGTGCGCAGTAGTTGCAGTAGTATTTTTCCCATCATGCACATGCTGACTGACGCTGTGTGCCGATCCACCAGGCATTACATTACCTGCTAAGTGTTAAATAAGTATTTAACATGAAACCTGATCGCTGTGAGTTTTCATGTGGGATTCCAAATCAGCCTAAGGCACAAATAGTTTTTTAAATCTGATCCCTATAGTCTGCATAGATGGAGAAGGGCTGATGTTCGTGGCCCTGTGGAAAATGGTACAGAGATGACAGCTAGTTGTCGAAATATATCCGTCACGGAATATGCATCCATACTGTGTATTTTCTATTTGCATGTGTATGGATCCGTGTGCATGCACGACTTTGCAGCTTGCGCACGTGTGTGCATACGCGTGCGCGTTGACACAATTGTAGTCAACCCAGCTTTCTATTTAATGGCAGGCTTTATTGTCTGTGGTGGATTATGCTTTAAGATGGGATGAAAACACTTTTAGCTCTCCTCCCTTTCTTCTCTAAGCCTTCAGTAGTGGTGATTAACTAGCCACGGTAGTCCCCCATACAGTAAAATACCAGTACCCGGGGCCACTAGCCATGCAGGGTAGTCCCCCATAGGGTAAAACAACAGTACCTGACTATAGGGCCCCTGGGGAGTTAAATGGACGCTGAGGATTTTACTGTGTAGGATCAGGTGAGATCACATCAAAGTTGATATATCTCTCACCTTGCCCTGCATTTATACCTGGGTTGGCCTGAATGAAACGGCTCTAGAACTCCTCCGTTCGTATCATTGCCAACAGAACTTTTTCTGTTGTGGCCGGTCCTCATCTGCCCCTTGTATGTACGATGACTCAATCAACATCAACTCCTGGATGTCCCAAAATGTTCAATCTACAGTTAAACACAGACAAAACTGAGATTTTCCTTTTTGTTCCCCCAAAATAAACCAACCCTCTTAAAGACAATCTGGCCAACTTGTCTATAAATGTAAAATCAGCATTTGTACTTTTATCAATTCTGATCTAAATTTTTATTTAAGTCAAGTCAGTTAACTGAGAAATATTTCCAAAATCAATTCATTTTTGTCCGCTGCAGATTTCAAAAAGGTCATCCATGCCTTTAATCACCAACCACTTAGATAACTGCAATGCTCTCTATTCAGGTCTAAACCATAAATCACTGTCACCTTTGCAACTTGTTCAGAATGCTGCTGTCAGGCTTTTGACTAACACGTGATCACATCACCCCTGTCCTTGCAACACTTCATGTGCATTTCGTCCCATTTTTGTGCAGCACTTTGTAACTCTTGTTTTAAAAAGTGCTACGTAAATAAAGTTATTATTATTATAAATAAAGTTTGGCCAGTCATTTCACCTAAATTATACTATGAATATTTTGTGTCATACAATACTATAGCTTAATGGTATGAATGAGGACAAACTGAAAGTCGAAATAAATCTATAATCTAATAAAAGAAAGAGTAACAATTACCATTTAGGCATTTAGTAGATAGCATTCAGAGCGACATAATGCAATTTAGGCGTAAGAGTATAAGCAGAATAAGAATCACCCCTACTAGTCAACTAAATAGTCACATAGGCTAAGCACGTTAGAGTTTAAAGAGAACAACATAGTGCTTAGAGAAACTAAATTAATTCACAGAAGCTTTTATCCCAAGTGTCTTACAGCAGCATGAGCACATACATTTTTTTAATTGTTTATCCGCGGTGGGAATCTAACCTCTAAACCTGGCAGGGTTTAGTACCATATTCTGTGCACAATGCTACTGTTCTGAAAGAAGGCTATCATAATAGATGTGATGGTGCACTGAGAAGAAGGATTATGACAATCATAATTATATGCTCGACTGGCCTATTACATAAAACAAACAAACACATTGCCATTAATTAACCTGAACCCCTTTAGGCTACATCAGTGGTTCTCAACCTGTGGGTCGTAACCCCCAGTGGGGGTCCTAACATGATTTTTTTTTGGGCGGTGGGGGTCCCCAGATGATAGTAAAGTGACAATTTAAGGACTTTTAAGACCTTTTTAATACCTAAAATAAATTTAAAAAATAAGTGCATTTCTGCATGAAAAGTAATCAACAAACTATACTATAAAACATTGGCCAAATTGTCGAATAACATAAGAAAGAGGCAAACATTTTGAAAATAGCAGATCTACAAGCTCACATCGCCTCACAACGCGAGGCATTGTGAGCTTGTAGATCTGCTATTTTCACAATATTTAACTGTGTGACGGAGTCAAACAGAATGGGGGGGTCCCCAGTTCAAATATGATTATTTTGGGGGGTCACGGCTGGCTGAAAAGGTTGAGAACCACTGGGGCTACGTCATAAATAATATCCTGGCAGCACTGTCTTTTAGCGGCCTCCGCTGGTAGTAGGGGGTTATCGCAGCTCCCCAGAAGCAGAAAAAAAGAACACACAACACAGTAGTTTCACTGGTGTGTGCGTGCGTGCGTGCGTGCGTGCGTGCGTGCGTGCGTGCGTGCGTGCGTGCGTGTGTGCGTGTGTGTGTGTGTGTGTGTGTGCCCGCGTGCGTGTGTGCGTGGCTGCGTGCGTGTGTGTGTGTGTATGTTTGTGTAGAGAGAGACAGAGGGTCCGACACAGAGGCCTCTACTTTGGCTCAGGGCCTAGAAGCCTGCCAGCTTCTATAAAGAGCCCTACGAACCATTGAAGTTATGGAATATACTGTGTCTCACACCCCCTCTCAGCTACAAATAAAGTGGTGGGCGCAGTGCTCTGAATCCTCTGATATGCGGGACGGGTTACTCTATCCATCCGACCGAGCAAGCGTTGCCATGTCCGCGTATTATAAGCGACTTTGGGCTCGTTTTTCCAGTAAAGTTGCTTGTAATTATATTGGTGGGGCTGCGGTTTTTTGGGCTTGTTACTAAAGTGTAGTTGCTTATTTGGTCTTGCTTCCTATATTTCCTAATGTTGTTTAATGGTTTAAAACCAGTGTTTCTCAAACATTTTTGAGGCAAGCCCCCCCCCCCCCCCCCCCCCCCCAATTAATATGCATTTGTCTGCGGTCCGGACCCCCATCTGAAAAAAAATCCACATTTTTAAGAATTGACTTCAAGATTTTTTTTTGTTGAAAATAGCAGATCTACAAGCTCACAACGGTTGTATCGGCACGCGTTGTGAGCTTGTAGATCGGCTATTTTCAAATACCCAATTATGTTTAAAGCAAGCGCTCGCTTCTTTTTGGGCTTGTTTTCGTAGACTTGGTTGCTCGTTTCTCTCGCAAAACCTGGCAACGCTGATAGGGAGGGGTTGCCAAATCCAGTTCACAGTGCCCTCTCTTGCCGTCCAACATGAGTCAATTGCTTCCCCCTATTTTTATCCATGCCATCGTTGTCATCAAATTGCACACGGCTATTATTTCAGAGTTTAGAGCAATTATCGTAATGGTTACTTGATTGCAACGGTTGCCTGGCTCGCTTGGTTTCATTAAGAATTAGACACAGTTATGAAGCATCGATTAAGAACTAATTTGACTGGGAAGATAGTTCCCGCGCCGACTGGTTTGTCAGTGAATGCATTTCTGCTGTTATAAAACACTGCCTGGGGTTTGACATGATTGACATGTTTAAAAGCAAGTAGCAACTCCAACATAGGCTATTCTCTGAGCTTGATCAGCTATTTTAATTTTTTCTTTTGCCTCTTTCTTTTATAATTTGACAATTTGGCCAATGTTTGACCAGTTTTTACAGTAGGCCTAGGTGTATAGTTTGTTGATCAGTTTTTATGCAGTAATTGTCTCCCCCCCCTTTTTTTGTAGGCTATTAAAATAAAAATAAAAATTAAATTGTCACTTCGCCGACTGGTTTGTCAGTGAATGCATTTCTGCAGTTAACTTAAATCACAGCCTGAGGTTTATCATGATTGACATATAGCAAGCAAGTAGCAACCCATCATTATTCTCGTATTCCTATATATGGCCTATTAAATACGAAGAATTTCCCGTTACAACACTTTGGCTGAGGTTAGGCTACATAAATAAAGTAGATTAGGATGCATATAATCAAAAGCTGAACTGCTGAAGAGCACATTAATCTCAGGCTACTGAAAGGGGGGGAAATGACACGATTGCTTTGACACGAGCCAGAAAATGATTGCATATTGGCCTATATACCGCCTAATGAATTAAGAATATGCCTAACAACTCCAATTAAACAAAAAACAAAAACGTTTACATATCCTTAAAGCATCAAAGAAAAAGATAACGTCAGCGCCCGTGTGACTTTGAGCAGAGCTCCATCATACCAAGACACACCTGTCCGTAGGCCTAATTAGCTGATCAGACGGCCATGAACTCAGTGCAACTTTATTCCACATTTCAATCAGTGTGTTGCCACATCATTTAGCACGGTTTACATGTCAAATCCTGACCTTAGCCTTAAAAATGATGCTAAATAGCACTAATTCATATCGTATTCATAGGGAATATTTTTGGTGCTATAGCATCTGTTGTCAAATGGTAGGCTAGCAGACGTTTGCCCGGGACCCAAACTATAGTGAAAATAGTAGATCTACAAGCTCACAACACAGTGCCTTGTGAGCTTGTAGATCTGCTATTTTCACAAGGCCTACTTCTTAAACGCTTATTTATTTATTTTATTTATTTTTAACTTTTTTGAAATATTTTGAAATATGTATATATAATATATTAATGGAAGACACCAAAAGGGAAATGTATAGCCTACTTGTGCGACCCACAACAATTGGTCCGCGACCCAAACATGGGTCCCGACCCACTGTTTGGGAAACAGTGGCCGACCTTAGTTGTATGTGTGTATGCAACAGTTATGAACGCGTGGTTAATAATGCCACATCAACCTGTTCCCAGACAGGGCTCGTATTCAAATGTGCATTGGATGGGATGATAACAGGACTGGAGGGCATGACCCATGCCTCAGTCAAATGCGAAGCGGCAGCAATAAGTCATTAGAGTGGGCCGAGCCGCTGGCTTTAGCACAGCGTTCACATTAATCCCAGTGAATGAGAACAAACGAGCCGATGAGTTTCTTTTTTTTTCTCCCAGCAACGAGTTTGGCGAGAATGGTTTTCTTCTGCATGATGATCTAGTTGTTATTGCAGCTATATAATATAGCTGTATATCGTATAGCCTAATACTTGACATGTCAAAGCAATGTATCATCTGCAGCCACAGGAAAGACCCGGGGCACACCACACTCATCCAGTGTTATAATGTGTGGCTCTCACAAAGAAAGAGAGGGAAAAAAAACGAACCTGTGACATGTCTCTGAACACTTGCTATGAGTTTGGATTTTTTATAAATAATTTACCGTGACATTTTAGAATAGCGGAACAGTGCGCTCACCGTTTTTAAATCAAAATTGTGGATTTTATGTTTGAGATTTCTTTTTAAAAACACGACCAACAGTTCACAGACGGATCCAAGTTGTTAACTTTACATTTTTGTCATAATTGAGCTAGTATTTATTTAGCAATCGAGTAAAATGGGGGGGAAAAGGTCACAACATACCCCGCGCCCTCCCCTAAGCGTGAAGCTATCAGAAAGTAGGCCTACACGGATACACATTTGGTAGGAATACACCTGCTGTCACCTGCTGTATTTTAACAAGGCTAATAGCCTAATTGCGTCTATATGCTTGTATATCTGGTAATTGATTGTTTTTCTGCACAGACGCAAATGCCAACGACCATTTATACCCTAGGCCATTGGTTCTCAAAGTGGGGTCTGGGGACCCCCAGGGACCCCCAGGAGTCCTTGAAGTGGTACCAGGAGGTCCGCAGCAAAATGAGTTAATAAAGCGTCATTTGGCTATTCAAAAATAGCAGATATACAAGCTCATAGCGCGGCACCGAGTGCCGCACTATGAGCTTGTAGATCTGCTATTTTTGAAAAATCGTGAAAATGTGTGCAAACCTTTTTAATATATATATATATTTTTTTAAGCGAACATTTGTAACTCAAATATTTGCTTCTGGGGGTCCCTGGAACAAAATATTTTGAGATGGGGGTCCGCGGCCAAATACATTGTGGGGGTCCTTGACATAAAACGTTTGAGAACCACTGCCCTAGGCTATAAATCAAACAATTCCCATCATACATAGTTCATACGCGAACAATTTAGGCTACTGTTTAGCTTTTGCATACTGTAGGTGGTGAATGATACTGATGGATGCGGTGCCTCAGTCATTACGTTATTACATCACACTGTGTGTGTGTGTGTGTGTGTGTGTGTGTGTGTGTGTGTGTGTGTGTGTGTGTGTGTGTGTGTGTGTGTGTGTGTGTGTGTGTGTGTGTGTGTGTGTGTGTGTGTGTGTGTGAGGGCAATACAATATTGCAAAGGTGTCTGTACACTTTTTGTTTAAGGTATAGGGTATTCTTAAATATGAATAGAAATAGGTCTACACTTTTACAAGCGTTTTCCGGCATGTCAAAGCAATCGTTCTTTTTTCTATAGGTCTTCAACTTTTGATAACTGGAGGCTATTATTTAGGCTGTGCATTATGCGCATAGGGCTAAACTCAACCAAAATGGTTGTGAATTGCTTTCATAAAATGCAATTTAAACATTGTGCATAGGCTATAGGCTACCTATTGTTTTTAAAGGTAGACAAACGTCTAAAACATTTTCTACACGCGCACAAACAAAACACACCTCGCGCAAGTTTCCCATTCATAATAAAAATATGAATAGCCATGTTATTACATTTATAAACTATGGCATGATTTCCAATGCTTGCAAAACAAACAACCCGTCTTCGTAATCAGAAAACAACAGGGCAAATGCATGCCAAAACCCTCTATGATGATATAGGCTACAATTTCTATGGCTTTGAAATGTATGATCTTCAGTCCGTGCTTAAATAAAAGTTGTAAATCTTCTTACCCGAACACGAGTGAAGAGGCTTCGGGCGGACGATGAGCGACGGGCAGACCGAGTAGAGAGAGAGTTTCTCAAAGTAATCACACGTTTCCTTGGAGAGAATCTCGTCGATCATGAAAGTCTTGTAGCGCCGCCTGGCTGCCTTCAGCTGCCCGGGGAGGAGAGTCTCAGCTCGGCTTGACAGTGCATGATCTCCCGCTGTGCGCGCTATTATACACCAATGATCTGGTCTGGATCAAATTGTGTAAATTAATTTACAACCGGTTCGTAGGACTTTATAGGAAGAGCGTGTCTGTTAGAGATCGTCGGGTTTTTATCATTGTTTTTTTTGGGGTTTGTTTTATAATGTTGATCTGCGCGGCAGCTTCTTCTATAGCCCTGCTGTAGCTTACGGTGGAGCTGCGCTCAGCGCTGCAGTGGTAATGAAGTGACTATGTGCTTCACACCCACTGCTATATAAACCATCCCTGTTCACATCTTAACTACTGCTCCATCCCAGGACACTCTGTCAATCACCCCCCCCTCTCTCTCTCTCTCTCTCCATACTCTCTCTCTCTCTCTCTCTCTCTCTCTCTCTCTCTCTCTCTCTCTCTCTCTCTCTCTCTCTCTCTCTCTCTCTCTCTCTCTTCAATTCTCCCTCTCTCTCACATGTTCTCTCTCACCATATAGCCTACTGTATATAAACTAACCATGCGCATGAACAAAATCTCTAGACTATACCGATTGGTCGTTAATTTATGAAATGATAGGTCATTGTACCCTCTGGCCCGGTGGGCCTATTCATCCGTTTAAACAAAGTATTGCTATTATTAATAATGGCGATTGATATAGTAGCCTAATACAAATTAAGCTGATTTATGCCAAGTTAATCCGTAATGCATTTTTGCAGAGTAGTCTGATCATAAACAACATTGGACATCATTTATTTGTAGGCCTATTTCTTATTTTATCAACTTGTCTTGTAATCTATAAGCCTGTTTTTTTTCCTTTCCTAAAACGTTTTGAAGATGCCTTCCTAAAAGTGTTATTAACATTATAAACAGTGTTAGTAGATGTCGTTAGTAGATGTCGTTTGCTGTAAATATATATTCATATACTATTGTATCTAATAAAATGTTTAATTTAACGAATTTCATACAGGTAGAATTAGCCAATGTTTTACGGCTATTCCGACAAACGGTGGATTGTGGAAAGTGTCCCTTTTCACATGGCAAGTAGGGTAGTAAGGTTTGTGAAAATAGCAGATCTACAAGCTCACAATGCCTTGCAACACTTGTAGATCGTCTATTTATTTATTTGCCTCTTTCTCATATTATTTGACAATTTGGCCAATGTTTGATCAGTTTTTTATAGTGTGTAGATTTTCTTAGGTATGAAAAATGAAAGTCCTTAAATTGTCACTTCGCTGTCATCTGGGGACCCCTCCAAAATCATGTGGGGACCCCCCTGGTCCCGACCCACAGGTTGAGAAGCACTGGATTAGGCAACCCACAACTCCTCACTATTGCAAAACGACCGACGAGTCAAATAAACAGCATACGATTTTAAAATAACACTGACGTGGAGTTAAATAAATAGCCTATATTTTGTGTTGAGACATTGTTCAAGTAGGCTACTTTTTTTAATTACTAATAATTATTACCTATCAATTTGATCTGAACTGTACAGCCATAGAACAATGAAACCTAGCTATAGGCCTATAACTGCAAACAGTTATAACAAACATAAATTGGTTAAACATGTTAAATAGTAGTCTGGGCCTTTTTTTTCTTCTTTAACTTTAAGGTCTTTGAAAGCTTTACATCCTAAACGAAATTGTTGTGTGCAAGAAGCAATTTAAACCTACAAAAATGCAGTTCGGCAGTTTTACATATAAGGCTTATAAGCCTATAGTGTTTTAATGCATCTCTCTTTTAGTGACATCAATGCATAACTGTCAAGCTAGACTATAAAAGTAAATTAAGCATTAGGATGTTAGGATTAGTCAACATCACGATTACGATTACTCAATATTATGGGCCTATGTGGGAAAATGCCAGGAGCTATATCTTCAACTGAAAGAAAAGTGAGTAATCTCATGGCAAGTGCAACTCTCTCATTGAGTGAATGTGTAGGCTATGCCTCCAGTGGTTCTCAACCTTTTCAGGCCGCGACCCCCCAAAATAATCATATTAACCCTAAACCCACCCTGATAAGCACTTGGAATTGTAGGAGTTGGTGCATTCAATTTCGTTTGGTTCCTGCAGCTAAACATTGTGAAAATAGCAGATCTACAAGCTCACAACGCCTCACGTTGCCAGCAACTTGTTGATCGGCTATTTTAACACATTTTTCTTAAATTATTTTACAATTTGGCCAATGTTTGACCAGCTTTTATAGTCTATTGATTACTTTTGATGCAGTAATGGTCTTTTTTCATTTCTATTTTATTTTATTTTAGGTATTAAAAAGGTCTTAAAAGTCCTTAATATGTCACTTTACTGTAATCTGGGGGACCCCCCCTCCCAAAAAAAATAAAATAATAATCATGTGGGGACCCGACCCACAGGTTGAGAATCACTTAGACCTACTTTTCGAATGCATTCCTTTTCGCTGAAAAATCTATTTTGACATTAACCTCGGCCTCTTGTGTGTCGTAGGCCTATCATTTTCCGAACCTCCCGTGAAAATGATGTAGCTTATAATAGCATAACAATGTTTATTATTTATATTACTTTAGAGAAAATGTTTTATTTCTTTCTTTCTTGACATATCTGGTTGGCATATGGACAGACATTTTAAACGTTGTCTTCGCAATAATTGCTGATCATCAGATCATCGGTGGACCCCCCAAAATATCATATTTGAACTGAGGACCTCCCCCCCACCCTGACAAGCACTTGGAATTGTAGGAGTTGAGGTAGCCTATTACATTTTGTTTGACTCTGTTCCACAGATAGATATTGTGAAAATAGCCGATCTACAAGCTCAAAGGCCTGCAACAATTTTTGCCTCTTTCTTATATTAGCCTATTTGACAATTTTGGCCAACGTTTGACCCGTTTTTTATAGTAGTTTGTTGATTACTTTTGATGCAGTAATGGTCTTTCTTTTTTTTTAGGTATTAAAAAGGTCAGAATTCTCACTTCACTGCCATCTGGGGATGGCAGTGAAGTGAAAAAAAAAAACTAAAAACAAAACATGTGGGCCATTTGTGGGGTCCCGACCCACAGGCTGAGATCACTGGCCTATAATAGCGTAATAATGATTATTATATTACTTTCGAGAAAACGTTTTTCTTTTCTTGACGTCTGGATATGGACAGACATTTTAAACGTTGTCTTAATTCGCAATAATTGCTGATTGGATGTTTATTTGAGACGGCTCGTGTCTGCGAGACCCTCAGCAACATAGGCCTGCATGGGCCTGAGAGAGATGGCAGATCAAGTTTTCACTTTGAAATGTCGGGTCGTCTGCGCAGAAACGATTACCATCTTCCCAACCCGAGCACAGGGAGTAAATATAACTCGTTGGAGACCTTCTATCTCTCCTAGATTACACAGCCGAGCCGCCTTGTTCAAAGTGTGAAGGATTATTGCGGAGGAAACATGGCAGCTCTGCATAGAAAAGCTTGGGCAGTTTTTTTTTGGGGGGGGGGGGGGGGGTTTGGTAGGTTGATCAAAGCCAAGGCCGGGAGAAGAAGAAGAGAACAACTGCCGCCGAGAAGCTGTTGCCGCATGTGGATCACATTTTGAGGGGTGGGTGGGGTGGCAGTAGGGTGGGTGGGGTGGCAGTAGGATGGGAAGGGGCTGGGCTGCAGGCGGAGAGTGAAGAGAGAGAGAGAGAGAGAGAGAGGTGTTTTTTGGATACCAAGGCGCACCGATCACCGATGAACCCAACAATCTGAATGCAAGGCTCCGGGAACGGCTAGAGAGGGTCTCACTCTCTTCAGTGGCGGCTGGTGGATTTTTCCCCAGGTGGTGCTACACCAAAAATGAAGCCAATAACATGTACTAGCCTATGTGATCACATAGTTTATTTTGATAGGCCCTGCCCTGGGCTATAGTCATTCATTTGTGAAAGACATGCAGACATAACTAATGGCATGAGAATAAAATTATGATTAAGCCTATACACCTTTTTGTACTTATTAGGCTAATAATAAAATGTAGCCTATTATATGATCAATTTCACTACAATAATAACAGACAAAAAGTTGTTTTGTTGTATAAGTATATTATATATGTTTACAATCTAAGCATTTTGGTATGAAAACCAGCATACTTAAAGAGGTGGTGCCATGGTTTTGCACCTTTTCTGTTTTTCATGTGTCTATGAGGTTGATATAACTTCATTAAGCCCCCTGGTGGTGTTTTTATGGTGTTTTATGTCTTCTCTGACTATTTTGAGTTTCTTCCTGGAGGCTGAAACCTTGAGGGTCAAATATGCCATTAGAAAAACAGCCATTTAATGACACAGTAAAAATATACCCTCCCCCTCATTATCATAACACAACAGGTGTGGGCATGAGGAGGAGGAGGAGGGACTAGGACAGGTGGGTGGTGCTAAGGTGGTGGAGGAGGTGCTAAGGTGAGAACCAGGTACTTAATGAACTGGAGGCGTGCCCACATAAAAACATAATTTTAACACTTTCTGTCCTAGTATAACCATAATACCTGATGATTATGTTTTAGGGGGGGGGGGGGAAATCACTGAAAATCACGGCACCCCGTCTTTAAAGGGATAGTTCACCCCCAAAATGACTTTTTTTCTATCGATTAGTCATCCCATGGAGACTTGAATGTTTTTGTTTTTGTCGCATTACTAAGCCAATAATTTGATGACTGGCAGCGGTTCCGGTAGGAGACGCAAAGAGTCTCCTTTGTGTCTCCTACCGGAACCGCTGCCTACTGGTCCTCTGGTCATCAAATTATTGGCTTAGGAATGCGACAAAACAAAAAAATGTCCATGAATTCAAGTCTCCAATGGGTGACTAATCGATAGAAAAAAAAAGTTTTTTGGCTGAACTATCCCTTTAATCCTGTATCATACAAACCAAACAGCATGTAAATCGGTTGACAACTCAGCGAGTTGTGGTGCTTTTCATGGCTCATATAAGCTTGGTTTTTACTTTGATGCAGGATGGTATCGTGCGTCGAAATCACCATCTACAAACCCCAAAGTCGCATCCGCGACGCATTGTGGGCTTGTAGATCGACGTTGCATAACAACATAGACATTAACAGGCATAGGAAGTGAAGCTACCAGGTGGAGTGAGCGGCAGCAGTCAGTGCAGTTCTATGTGTATAGATTATCTATACACATAGAACTGCACTGACTGCTGCCGCAACAGTCTGGCCACGCGAGACTATTCACTCTTCAATGCAAGTCAACGGGGCCTCCGTGAGCGCAGGGTTTCAGCGCCCAGCAGATAGATATCTATAATAGATATCTATCTGCTGGGCGCTGAAACCCTGCGCTCACGGAGGCCCCGTTGACTTGCATTGAAGAGTGAATAGTCTCGCGTGGCCAGACTGTTGCCTCCCACAATTTTCAAATGTTTCCGGTCATACAGTGTGGGACTCGGAAGCTCTGATCATGATTAGAATATAAACCGGATGTGAAGCCTCCTCCCCATTTCTGTTTCGTCTTTACAGTCGTGCAAATTTATCCTAATATAAATACAAATCATCTAAGTATATTTAGCTTGCTGCTTAGCAGAAATGGAAATGAAAGAGTAAAATGTAAAGATATTTTAAAAAATATTTTTGTGAACGGAAGTGCCAGTTTCCTCTCTCGGATTTCGGGAGTTGTAGTTCCAGACTCTATATAGCATTCAGAGATTGTGGAATAGTTGTCTGGCTACGCGAGACTAAAGAGTGAACTACCCTGTAAACAGGAAGTAGGCCTATAAACAGGAAGTAGGCATATAAGCAGTATTATGTTTCACATTGTCACACCACAGACTAATATGTTATAAACCCCCCAGCAAAATTAGAATAATTTAAACAAATTATAGTATATAAGTATATAAGTATAAAAAACTGGTTTCAAGCATGACAAATATTTGTAGTTTATTTTTACAAAGCTGTGGGGGAGTGTCCACGGAAGGCAGTGAAATAATTATTTTAGCCAGAAGATGGCGATGCACTCTCGGGTATAGCATGACACACTGGCCTAAAGATGGCGGCACACTCTAGGTATAGCATCAGAAGCCTGGTATACCTTCGGTGTACCATGGCATAATTCCTAACTACACCAGTCTACTGCCATCAGTGATTCTGATGACATCACTGAAACTCACCTGAGCGTGTACACAGGTGAGGTGATTATCGGCTCCCAAAAAAACTGCTCTCAGCAGGAAATGCCCAAACAAGGCATTTCCTGTTTACAGGGTCTTTAACATGGCGGGTGAATGGTAAAAATTGTTTGCGCACACAGCATTAAGTTTAGACAACGTAGAACAGTTTTTATCTTCATTTTATGGCAGATAATACATTTTACTCACTAGTAATTAACTATATGGTATTTACCTTGTTTGTTTGATCATTTAAAATACAGGCTATAAAGATATTTTAAAGGTCATATTTATTCAAGGAAGATCTAGAGGTGGTGGGCGCACTAGTGCCCTCTATTGACGGGCCACCACTGGATATACGGCGTACCGATGAACCCAACAACCTGAGAGCAAGGCTCCGGGAAGGGTGAGAGCGGGTCTCTTGCCACCGAGCTGGTGGGACTTCTGGAAGGAGGAGGAGGAGGAGGAGAGGGGGGGGGGGGGGTTTGGTGGTGGATCATTTTTTTAGTAGCCTGCACTCCGCTTCTATATAAGTCCACAGCAGCGGCTACTGAGCGGGATTTCTAATCCGGCTGCTCCGGGGCTAGAGACGCCAAGCAGATCAATCAATTATAACAGTTATGCACTGCCAGCGCAGGCGCATGCAATAACTGGGGGTCCTTCCCAGTACCAATGGCCCGCGACAAAGAACACAGGATACTCTTCATTAGGGCGACTTCGGAGCATCAGGGTGGAATCTGACACTATAGGGTGGATTACAGGCAAGACAAAGAGCTTAGTGGAGAGGGTGCAAATGCACCTCTACTTTTGGAACCCGGCAGCTTTATTGGGGGATATGCATGTTGATACACCACGGGAGCCGTTGTTAGCGGCCTAAGCACTTTCGGAAGGGTAGATTATGACCTCAACGTGGACATTAAGAGATTTGGCCTGCAACTTTGTTACAAGCACCGAGGGCAACACAGCACAGCCGCTAATTGTAACGTGATATGCCAAGTCTCAAATGAAACGGGGACTGATTTGGAGCTATAATTCTAGTACACACAATCGTTTTTAATAATATCTAAGTCAAGTAAAACCTCGGCAATTCTAAAACTGGCACCCTGCAATGACCTTGGAGACCAAGGCTACCTGTGCTCAGGCTCAAGTAAAGGAGAAAAAAAATTGTTTGGCCATGCCAGTATCCTATAATTAATCAGTGGCACATTTGGATTGGCATCCTAAATGGAAATGTCACATACAATCAGTGGTGTAAATTAAAGTACATTTACTCAAGTAATGTACTTAAGTACAATTTTGAGGTACTTTTACTGGAGTATTTCCAATTGTCTATACTTTTACTTCTACTCCACTACATCTCAGAGGTAAATATTGTACTTTTACTCCACTACAATTATAGTAAAGTAACTTTACTTTTGAGATATGCATTATTATAAAACATACATTAACCACTTTAGCCTTATTTTATACATAGGCTATTTGATGTGAGCTTGTAGATATGCCATTTTCAAATATTTTAGTACTTTTACTTTTGGTATATTTTGATGCCAATACTTTTACTCAAGTAAATTTTGAATTCTAGACTTTTACTTGTAACTGAGTATTTCGATATTGCGGTATTGGTACTTTTACTTAAGTAAAGAATTTGAGTACTTTTTCCACCACTGAATATAGCTGATCATATGGCCCAGTTATATTTATCATCTTAATTGAATCAATAAAGGGATGCATGCGGCGCCACCTGCAGATTACCATAGCCTGCTGTACAAGCATATTACTTACACACAGGTCATTTATAGAGGCAGACATGCATGCATAACTGTAAGTACTCTCAGCATACAATATAGCTTACTTATAGTTGTCCCGACTCCTGTGCAGGAGTTGTAAATAGAAACAATGCGCCACAGCACAAAAGGAGCCTGCTATACCCAAAGGACTGTTGGTTCAGTTAACCCTTTAAGGCCGGGAATGGATCCGTCTCATTTTAGATTTATTTGGGCCATTCAAAAATAGCAGATCTACAAGCTCATAGCCGCGCTACGAGCTTGTCGATCTTTGGTATGGTGGAATGGGAGATTAAAAAAAAAAATCTTGATAATTTGTGCAAATCTTTCTATATATATATATACACACACACACACACACACACACACACACATATACATACACACACACACACACGGAGCAGTATGGGTTGGCGCCGCCGCCCCAGCCTGTGTCTTCCGTGAGGAAGCCCAACAAATCCACTGTGAGGCCTTTATAGGAGGGCCATTCAAGCAAGTCGCAAGTGGAGCCTGCAGTACCACCACGGCCAAGACACCATCACGCCAGAATAAAATATTTGGAGCGGGGGAGTCTGGTGCAACGCTCAGGTCCTGGACCTGGTGAGACGGAGGAGGAGCCCGGCCAGGAGGCCATCCACAGAGCCTAGCCCCTCCATGTGCCAGAGTATCTCCTCTCCCCCAGGCAGAGTAGTTCCGGACAAGCGGATTGAGTGGCACTGTCTTTCCCTAAGAGGACTGACCGTGGGTAGCTACCTGGGACGTAAGTCGGGGCTTGATCAATCCCGGCTGGGTCACCTGGGCGAGGGTGTATGTTGCGAGACCCAAAACACCTGTTGACCCCAGGCTACAACACTGATGATACGTCCCAGGTGAATCCATGTGATGTTTTTTCCACACACACACACACACACACACATATATATATATATATATATATATACACATATGTCACAGTACGTTTGGAGAACCAGTACGATTGAAGACAGAGCGCTCGTTTTTAGGCACGGGGCTCCTTCGGGGCGAGGCGGGGCTTTTCGAGACAGGGTTTATTAGCGAGGCTCGCGAGGAGGAGGAGGACGCGGCGCTGCGAGGCGGCGGTTTATTACGCGAGGCTCGCGAGGAAGAGGAGCCTCCTCCTCCTCCTCGCGTAATAAACCGTCCACCTTCTCTCCTTCTCCTCCGAGGAGGAGAAGGAGAACGCGGAGAGGCGGGGCTTTGATGCGCCGACGCAGACCTATCTTTTGTTGTTCCCCCCCACATAGCAACCAGGACACTACGCTAGGGGAACCATAATATCTATGAGGGGAACGCTGAACACGCGTTCACACGCACACGCTTGTCCATGACAGAGGCGCGCCGTCTAGTAGAGCTTGAGGCCGAGGAAGCGCGCCCTCGCGCCTCCAGGCGCGAGTGCCCGCGCTGACCGGCCGATGCTCTACTAGACGACTCAGCGCCGTTTGAGTTGTAAACCGATAGGGACAGAATAGTTATTTTCATGGATCACTGTGTGTGTGTGTGTGAGAAAGTAAAACAAAAGCCAGAACACAATAAAAGTATCTAAACAGTCCTGCTTTCAATAAACCAAAAAAAAGCATGAGCGCGTGTGTGTGCGCTTGCGTGTGTGTGTGTGTGTGTGTGTGTGTGTGGCCATATATGTTTGCGCACAAGCCTGGCTTGTGGCTCCCTCTAGTGCTGGGTGGGTGGTAAAAACGAGTGCGCTTTCTTCAATCGTACTGGTTCTCCAATCATACTGTAACATATACACACACACACACACACACACACACACACACACATATATATATATATATATATTTTTTTTTTAAAGCGAACATTTGTAACTCAAATCTGTGCTTCTGGGGGTCCCTGGAACAACATATTTTGAGATGGGGGTCCACGGCCAAATTTATGTTTTGGGTGTCCTAGTTTGAGAACTACTGATATTATAGCGACATAAGTTTAAAAAAAATATATACATTCGTAGAATCCCCCAGAATCAAATACGAGTTAAAAATGTTCTTTGAAAAATATATTATTCAAAGATTTGCACAAATTTTCAAGATTAAACAAAAATTAGCAGAGGTACAAGCTCATAGCGCGGCACTGTATGAGCTTGTAGATCTGCTGTTTTTGAATAGCCAAAGGATTCTTAAAGTGACACAGACGTGTTGTCGGACTGAATGGGTTAAAATAGCAATGCTTTTTTTGTCATAAAGATTTGCAAAGAGATCAGTAAACACAATCCAATGAAAGGATCTTTATATATACACACAATAAAAACAGATCGTTTCACAAAAATAAAGTTTCTGTTCAGAAGGAAAAAAAAGTCTCAATGGTATCAAACCTAAACAGAAGGAATGTGTTCTAATATTGTACTGCTGGTGAAATAGAGTCTTCGACGCAAACACATTTGTTTCTTCTCATTTTCAGTGGGAAAAAAAAACAATTACACTACACTTGGGGCACTATTTTAAAATAAAATCTCCATAACATAACTGGCCAGCGTCCTAAACACATTTCTTTCACAAACATTTGAATACTTTCAAAAATAAATATTTAAAATACAAAGAATCCTTTCCAAAACAGCGAATTTTTGTGCAGTCGGCTAGTCACTGCTTTCATAACCAATAACCTTTTTTTTTTAACAATACATTGCCAGAAACTCACATAAGAGCTAAGAATTCTAAACTAAAAGCAGTTTAAAAGCAAACAATGATGGCACGCTGGCATAGACTTGTGTATCTCTTAAATTGGTTGCATGTTAACAACCTTAAATTGGTTGCATGTAAACAACCAGAGTAGATTTCCTTACTTTCATTCACTTCCCAGAACAATGTACATGTTTATAAAAGAGAAACAAGGGCCTACTCTAAAAAAAAAAAGACTCCCTGCAAAAAATAAAAAATAAATCCCAGAATGACTCAGTACCGTCGCCGTCTACTGTCTTGGTAGCCTCGGTTGTCACTTCGGTCATCGCTGTGACGGCTGCTGCCTCTGTTGCCCTGGTAATTATTTCCGCCCTTGTTGCCATGGTAACCACCGCTACCATGTTGCTGCTGTTGGTGGCGCCCGCCGGAGCCCTGCTCGTCGGCGTAGCGCTGGCCTCTGCTGTAGTGACCGCTGCTCGTGTTCATCTGGGACGAATGCTGCCGAGAGGAGTCGCTGCTGTCATGTTGTTGTTGCCCACCTCCATTACTGCTGCCACCGTAGCCTCCACCTCCACTGGCAAACTGTTGCCTCTGCTGGGGTGCCGGTCCCAGCAGGCTCCCGTTCCCAGCCTGCTGGAGCTGCTGCATTTGGGTCATCTGGATCTGCAACATTATGTTGCTCATCTATAGACAGAGGAAAAGATGGTAACTCAGGCCCCCTATAGACCAGTGGTTCTCAAACTTTTTCAGGCCAAGGACCTCCAAAATGATATGCATTTGGCCGGGGACCCCCCATCTCAAATAAGTTGTTCCAGGGACCCCCAGAAGCAAAGATTTGAGTTACAAATGTTCACTTCTATGCATTTGATGTATGATCTTGTGTCTTTGCTTACTGTAAATCGCTCTGGATTATTCACAATGTTTCAAAAAAAGCAGATCTACAAGCTCATAGTGCGGCTATGAGTTTGTAGATCTGCTTTTTTTGAGTAGCCAAAGTATTAAAAGGTTCAAATTATTGTGATGCTATATTAACACATTTTGCTGGGGACCCCCTGGAACCCCCCCAAGGACCCCGGAACCCACTTTGAGAACAGATGCTTTAGACGACAACAGTCTCTAGAGAAAAGGGCAAAATAAAATATCAGATATGCCCTCCGTTTACGACGGCAACGTCGTTTTCGGGGATTGAATCTGCAACTAAGTTTTCACTTTCACACCGTCCAGAGTGAAAAACTTTGGAAACGCTCAGCGACCCGTCTCCATGTAAACGGTTACAACGGAGGAAACGGCAAAACGTGTGATGTTTTGGTTCACGTCGGCTCTGGTGCAGAGCCGTAGAACCACTGTTGCCAGATTTTGTGAGAAATAAGTGGCCAGTTCTATGAAAACAAGCCCAAAAGAAGCGACTGGGCTACATGAGCACTTCAAACCTATACAGTACATTGGCTATTTGAAAATGTCCGATCTACAAGCTCTCACAACGCGTCGCATTTGCGACGCGTTGTGAGCTTGTAGATCTGCTATGATATATACCATCAGCGCTGAGCGCCGTTAAGGATTGTGATATTGGTGGTCTGCAATATTCTGCCGACAATGTGTATGTTTGGCCACACACACACACACACACACACACACACACGAGAGGAGACCAATGACACTTCATCAGCTTCAACAATAGACATCACATCAGAAAATGTATGTTTGATGTGATGTTCAGTTTTTATGGAGAAGTGTGCATGAGAGAAATCTGGCGTTATGCGTGAGCGCACTGTAAATGGTGCATTTATATAGCGGTTTTATCCAAAGCGCTTTACATAAGATTGTGAATTCACACATTCATACACCGATGGCGGAGGAAACCATGCAAGGCACCAACCTGCTCATCGGGAGCAATTTTCAGTGTCTTGCTCAAGGACACTTTGACACCAACTCTGGGGGAGCCCGGGATCGAACTGGGAACCTCGCGGTTCCCATCCGGCCGCTCTACCCCTGAGCCACTGCTGCGGCCAGTGGCGCACTGTGGACTACGTGGAGCTTATATGGCTCGAACTTTGACCTACAGTAGTTTACGGCGATTACTTGTGTTGCATGTTCACAATTCCAGAGCTGCACGACACAATTTTTTAAACGTAACAAGACTTGGAAGATTACAAGACTGTACAAGATTTGTGGAAGTGCTACGTGGAGGCAGATAAGTAGGGATAGTTTGTATACTATTCTGAACGGTTTCATTTCAATCTGTCATCACTGCCCTATCCCCATCTTGCATACTAGCCATGATCAGAGATTTCTGCCTACTGATTACATCTGGGGGAATCTACATTCAATGTATGGGCTAGAGCAGCAGAGAAAACCAGTGCCAACAAACCCACCATCCCAATATGAAGGACTGCCCTAAAGACAGAAGAAGGCAACAAAGCCTGTAATTGTTGCTAATTGAAGGTGAACAGTTGGATGTATAGGCTTCGATATTATGTCACATTTGAACAACAAACTATAAACTGTGTCAAGCTGCTGTGTCAGTAAGAATGGAGATATGGCTTACCATGACTTGTTTTTGCATGTTATCAGGAGATCCAAATGGCAACGACGATCTTTGCATTTGAGGGCTATAGGGTGGAGAATTCATCTGTCCTTGTGCCCTGCAAGGAATTATTAAATTTGCATTAATATGAGGAAACAGTGCAACTTTCAAAAGCCTAATTTCCAAACACCAATAATGCAAATATAAGGACAATTTTACCAGTGTTGAATATACTTGCACAAATTATTATAATTGCAATATAATTGCAGAACACTGATGTCTGACTTGTAATCTCAAAAATAAAGAAAATATTTGATCCATCCGTCTTCTAATCCACATAATTTGCGAAAAAGACTATTTAACGGTGATGTGTCTAGCAAACACACTTCCAACTATACCAATAATAATACTCCATTATATACAATCATTGCTGCAAATGAGCAACTTTTTGGCTTTTGTCAGAGAACTTTTTTTTTAAATCACACCACTATAGCGCTACACAAATTAAAAGTTTTAAGAGGCTTAAGCCCAAATAGATTCCCGTTGCATATACACTGCATTCTTACCACTGGCCATGTGGATTCGGTGTGTTTCCAGGGCTTGAAGTCTGAGAATTCACTGTGCTTCCTGTGATGAAATGTGAAAAAAAGTGTAAGAAGTATGTCTAAACAACTAATTCCACTAAATGTAACATCATCATAGAACAATGTTACTCAAATGGGGGTACACCTAGAAGCCCTCAGAAGTTATTAAGAAAAAAGCTTTTGTATTACCTGCCAACACTCCCCATTTTAGTGGAAGACTAATATCGGAATACTGATATATTGATTTCAGCTGTTCCAATTCCAAACATGACCCGCTTTAATTACTTCAGTCTATATTATTATTATAGACTGATTATTATAGTTAAATGACTTTATTTTATGTCCAATGTATTTGTATTTAAGTTCATAAAGTTCAGAAGTTTTCACGCGGAAGTTTCCCGCCTGCCCTGCGGAATTAATTGGAATACCGACTACATCTGGGGAGAAAAGGGGGGTTTAAAAAAAAAAAGAAAGAAATGCACTTCTAAATTTCAGTCCACTTGATGCGAGACATTCCGCTTTCTAAAGCTCCTTACACACCGGGGGCGATTTTTTCATGCGAATAATAAGTTTTCTTTAAAAACCTTATAAAGTCAATGCAAGCTTCCACGGAGCGAAAAAGCGTCTTTTAATTATTCGGAACGAGTCCGAATTTTGCGTATATTCGCCGGTGTGTAATGACCTCATCACTTATTACATCCACATTTCGCTAGCCGCGCATGTACAAACGCGTTATTTTTTTTTTATGTACATTTTTGATGACTTTTGCTCTTTTTACATACATGTATTTAGTGACTCAAGAATGTAAGGCTAATGAAAAGTCAACCTTGTATTTATTTATTACATTAACCTGTCATGGTCTTGTGACATGGGGGCAGGGTTGCCGATGCACCAGAGAAAATGCCCTATTTTTCAGCTCATGTCAGAGCCTTTGGGACAATGTAAGCAATGGTCAGACCAGCTTAACTCTCTTCCTCTTCTCTGCCTGTAGCCTGTTGTCATTGCTAATGTTTGTTTCTGAGCAAACACACAGGCCAACAAGCCATTAACCCATTCAATCCGGGAACGCATCTGTGTAATTTTTAGATTTATTTGGCTATTTTTGAGGGGGAAAAAAAAACAAACATGAAAATGTGTGCAAATCTTTAAATATTTATATTTTTAAAGCAAACATTTGCAACTCAAATCTTTGCCTCTTGTGGGGGTCCCTGGAACAATATATACAAATGAATATCATTTTGGCATACTTGACATGACAAAAGTTTGAGGACCACCGATATTATAGCAACAAGTTCTTTTTTTAAACAGTTTAATTAAAACAAATATATTAGACATTTGTAGAATCCCCCGAAGCAAAAAGATTTGAGTTAATAATATAAGCTAATAATGTCCGCTTTAAAAAACATAAATCAAAGATTTGCACAAATTGAAAGAGAAAAAGAAAAGCTGATCTACATGCTCACCACGCGGCACTCGGTGCCGCGCGGTGAGCTTGTAGATGCTTGTAGATGCGTTCCCGGTCTGAATGGGTTAACCAAAAAGAGCTCATTGGAGTCAAGTGTCCACTCACACAGTGAAGTTGTCAACTTATAACATTATGGTTACACTTCTGTATACTCTCAAAGAGTATAATGTCAGGATTTTACCTGTACGGGGTTGCACGTGGATGGTTCTTCCAAAGAGCGCCGTCCCGTCCAGCAGCTTCAGGGCGTAGGGCACGGACCCCTCATCTTTATAAACAGCAAAGCCGAATGTTTTCCGTTTCCCATCGTTGTCTTTGGGGATTTTGGTTTTGCTGAGAGGTCCTGCCTGTTAAGATAAAGACAAACCGCATTCTAATGCATGGATTGGACACACCAACTCTGCCCATGTTTTTTCTGTTTTAAAAAATATATAATTTATCCTACAATTTTTTACACATTTTTCACCCAGTGCCAATGCCTAAGCTTGTAATCCTGGGCTCTACTCTCCCTCTGCCAGCCTGGGGAGAGCCCCAAACTGAGCTCAAGCTTCCTTCAACGCATGAGGAGTGAGCAGACCGCTTCTTATCACCTGACAGGGGGGAGTTTCCCCGGTAGGACGTAGCGCGTGGAAGGAACAACGTTATTCCAACCAGTTTCTTTCCCCTCCATCAGGCGCCCTGCCTGACCAGGGGGAGGAAGTATGCCTGTGTTAAAATACCACATGAACGCCTAATGTTAGCCTTGGATCAAGACTATCATAGATGCATTTGATCGAGTCTGACCTTTGTCAAGACTCGATCAAATACATCTATGATAGTCTTGATCAAAGGCTACATCTAATGTATGTATGGACACAGTGGTGTAAATAAAACTAAGTACATTTACTCAAGTACTGTACTGAAGTACAATTTTGAGGATTTTTTACTTTACAGGAGTATTTCCAATTACATTTTCAGTACTTTTACGGCACTACATCTCAAGGCAAATATATTGTACTTTTACTCCACTACAATTATTTGAAAACTTAAGGTTTTGTATTCTGATAGTAATCATTGCTATAGTGTTTTTTCAGTAACAGATGTCTCCCTGTCTCTCCAGCTCTTTAATAAACAGAAAATACATTTTTCGGTAGGTGTCAAAATCGCGGCCAATCAGGAGAAAGTACCCATTTTAAGCTTAATTTGTATAGTGTTCCAGTCCCAATTTTGCATGCTCATTTCTTAGTGTCATCACTTCCAATTTCACTTGTTTAATCTGTATCCTGATTGAGTTCTCTGTCCTGGTTGGATAAAATTGGAAATTAAACTGAAACGAAAATGCATTTTCTGTTGTATAAAGAGGTGGAGAGACAAGGAGACTCCTAATACTGAACAAACACTATAGCAATGAGTACTATCAGAATATAGAGCTATTTAACAATTTTAACCAACGCAAATCACTTACCCTACCTTTAATTACTTTGTTGATTTGGATTATTATTACAAAACTTACATTAACCACTTGAACCCTATAGTATATACATTTCGGCCATTTGAAAATAGCCATCTACAAGCTCAAAATATCACAAAACGTCACGCATTGCATGCATTGTGAGCTTGTAGATCTGCTATTTTCAAAAGATTTATACATTTGAAAACTTGTGAAATGTCCATTGTTCATTGTGATACCTATTACCAATACTTTTGTACTTTTACTCAAGATCTTTTTTTATTCGGGACTTTTACACAGGCATGCAAACAGCCCCGAGGTGAAAAAGGTGACATGTTGTTTTCTTTCGGGTCAGGTGTCACACAATTGCCCTATTTGGGTTCAAAAAGGTGACTGTAGCTGAAAAGTGACACGTTTGCATGTCTGCTTCTACATCGCAATATTGATACTTTTACGTAAATAAAGAAATAGAGTACTTTTGTTTTTACACAACTGCACACAACCCCCCATCCAATGTTGGACTTCAGACCATCAGACTCGCATAACAAGCTTGACAGCGAGCCTTAACGTTAGCAATGGTTGTTATCTATCCTTATATAAAGACTCTCGTAGATGTATTATATCGACTTTGATTTTTTTTCTTTTTCTCTAAGAGAGTTTTAGCTACCACCACCCCCCCCCCCCCCAGACTAACCTGGAATATCAGCTCCAAAGCCCGCAGGTCTGCAAACATGTACAAATGCTAAATATAAGGTGCTTACCCGCTTGCCCCAAATGTTAACTAGGTGTCCGGCGTGTTTGTGCAATGTATTAGTCCATATTCTTCAATAAAGAAGTGTTTTAATCCCGTCTGTGGCCGAACGCCATTAACCCCCCTCGTTTACTTCCTGTTTACATTGAGTGCAATTCGGGTTTTCACCGGATGCGCCCCCGAGACTACTGCCGTCACAGACGGGATTAAAACACTTCTTTATTGAAAAATACGCACTAATACATTGTACAAACACGCCGGACACCGAGTTAACATTTGGGACAAGCGGGTAAGCACCTTATATTTTGCATTTGGATTTGGAGAAATACGGGCTTTACTGGTGACATTTCAGGGCAATCTGGGGGGGAGCGGGGGGAGCGGGGGGGGGGGCTAAGACTCTCGTAGAGATAAAGAATTGTCAAAATCGATAAAATACATCTACAAGAGTCTTTATCTGAGGCTATATTCATTCAAAGCCTGGCTGGAGACCTTTTAGCTAGTGTTTTACCACGGCGTATAATATACTGTTAGTGTTTACTCAAACCTGTCGCTGAAACTCTGTTCATTGAAGTGAAGTGTCGATCTCCACTAACGTTAGCTACAAAGAGCTAGCCTGGCTAACGCCATCAGTGTGCTGCTGTCTCACCTGTAAGAACAGCTCGAATAAAAGCTCCTCCGTCACTCTCTGGTCCAGGTTTCTGATGAAGAGAGTTCTGTTGGCCTCTTCTTCAATTCCCATGGTGACTGGTGTCCTTCTAACGTCTCCTCACAGCAGCAAACTGAAAGCAGACATGTGTAAACACGGCCAGGCGCCGCCAGATTTATACAGAGAGGGCCGCAAGCTGTCGTAAAATGCTTAATGTATTACCGTAAACCATGCTGTTCAGTGTTGCCAGATTTTGCGGGAGAAATAAGCAACGAGGTCTATGAAAACCAACATTGACGCCAATACGGAAGAGACAGTTCATATGAATGGCCTTTAGTTTCGCTGTTTTACCCCTGCGGGTGTCAGAAATAATTTATTTTAACGCAAGCGGATGGGTTTTTGATACACTTTAGACTAGATTTTCTTACCTTAATACAAATTCTCATAAATACTATATGCTTCCAGTTGCTAGTTTAAAGTCTCCTTTCAATCATCATGATGTGCGTTTTGGTAAACTATGGTCCCATTTATTTTAAAATTGACGATAAAGTAGGTTATGCTCTGGTTATGCGGGATGATTTGATTGACAAGCTACACAACCAATAGCATTCATTCCCCGCCCCCGCTTTTGATTGACATTCTGCAGGATATGACATATGACACGATATTGAAAGATTGCACACAGCTGAACAATCGGCTTCATTTACGGTCTGTAGAGTCTAGGGGCGTAACCAGAGCCGTCTGGGAGAAATGCGGGGCCCTATGCGAAGTGGCGTGCGCGCGCGCGCAGCGCGCGTGCGCTCCCCCATCCCCGCGCGCGCGCGCGCGAAGCGCGCGGGGATGGGGGGGATTTTTTTGGCGGTTTTGGGCGGATATTTCCGAGTTTTTGGTGGTTATTTGCGGTTATTTCTCGGTATAACTCTTAATAAACGTGAATCTGTTTTTTTTCTTTTTTTTTCTTCTTTTTTTTGCGGGGCTCCCCCAAGCGCGGGGCCCTGTGCGACCGCACCGTTCGCACTACCCTTCCTGCGGCCCTGGGCGTTACGCTGGCCATTCATTTTATACAGTCTATAAGGCTGGGCATGAAAACAAGCCCAAAAGACGTGACTACAGTCTAGACCAGTGGTTCTCAAACTTTTTCATGTCAAGGACCCCCCAAAATGATATGTATTTGGCTGCGGACCCCCCCCCCCCCCCCCATTTTTGAAACATTTTAAAAACACAAATCTTGGACGGGGGTCTCTGGCACAAAATATGTTTAGATGGGGGTTAGAGACACAAATACATATATTAATTTGGGGGTCCATGACATGAAAATATTTGAGAACCACTGGTTAAAATAATTGTGAAGCAATTAAGACCAAATAAGCAACCGAGAAAACGTAACCCGCAAGCCGCAACTATATTTACAGCAACTTTACAGAAAAACAAGCCCAAAGTCGCTTATAATAAGCAGACATGGCAACACTGATGCTGTTACATCTAACCGTCAGTCGTAAAAGCATATCCCTTTGAACTCGATGATATCTCCATGTAGCCCTTTAGCGTTAGTGCTCTCCCAGGCGCAATGCTCTGCTCATAGACCGAAAATTCCACTACCGTGCGAGGTTTCCGTCTTTAGTAAAAATAAACAAAACTATTTTGTTATTCACCTTAACAAAGGCTGCTTTGTGTTGTTGAAAGTCTATTCTCCAGGATGGGAAGCCTCTCAGCACCCCACCTTCTCTGTATAATACACCTTTTGAGAAGAAAAGAAAATTACGGAAATTATTTTATTTACTCCACCGTGCCCTCTACAGATCTGATAAATGGTCATTTATATTGGGGTCCTGAGAGGCTTCCCAATGGAGAATAGACTTTCAACAACACAAAACTGCCTTTGTTTTTACATTTGTCTGTTTGTTTTTTTTACATTCAGAAAAAATAGCCAATTTAACACAGAGGTTCCCACTCTTCCACACTCTTCCTTGGTGCCCATCTATCCTGTTATGTACCTACCACATCACTACAGTATATATATATATATATATATATATATATATATATATATATATATATATATATATATATATATATATATATATATATATATATATATATATACATATATATATATATATATATATATATGCTGTGTTCATTCTGTGTTAGTATGCTGTGTTGTTCAGTGACTAAAATGTCTAATCAATCAACCCTATTCAAAGAAAAGAAAAGAAAAAGTAATGAAAACTACTAGATAGAAAATATGAAATGATGCTACATGATTGGTGATGTGAAACGTGTGTTGAGATGTTCTTATTTATTATATCTCTGCTGTCCGGCAGGAACCAGCTAACTCCAAAATGTTAATTTTTCAGGAAATGGAAAAAGGAACGAATATTCTTTGTGCTCAAGTCTCCCCGACAAGATGAGTTTTGTCCCTAAAATGACCTATAATCATTATGACTTATTTTGTATCATTTTGGACAGAATAGCCAATTGTACATCGAGGTGCCCAGATGTCCCTAGTGCCCACTTATCCTGTATCCAAGTGGTACAGTATGCTATGTTTATTATTTAGCCTGTCAGGTGGCCTGGATGCTGCAGGACTTTTGCAGGGCTAACAACCTGTGTTAGGGGTGGCAGTTCATGTTGATTTAACAATAATGAGATATTTAACCTTCCCTGGACAAAACTTGTCAACAATATTTGGGAGAATGTGGTCAAAATAGAAGGTACACATGCAGCTATATGCATGTGTTTTTACTGTGGTTTCCACCAGTGGTGGAAAAAGTTAAAGTATCAATACTGCAATATAAAAATATTGCGTTACAAGTAAAATACCGGAACTTAAAATGTACTTGAGTAAAAGTACAAAAGTATTGGCATAAAAATGTACTTAAAGTACCAAAAGTAAAAGTACTCATTATGCAGAATGTCCCATTTCAAGTTTTCAAATGAATAAAAATCTTCTGAAAATACCAGATCTACAAGCTCACAATGTGTCGCATCGTGACGCATTGTGAACTTGTAGATCTGCTATTTTCCAAATAGCCAAAGTCTAAATATAGGGTTAGTGTATGTTTTGTAATAATAATCAAAATCTACAAAGTAACTAGTAACTAAAATGTTCTAATAATTGTAGTGGAGTAAAAGTACAATATTTGCCTCTGAGATGTAGTGGAGTAGAAGTAAAAGTACTGAACATTTGAAATACTCCAGTAAAGTAAAAGTACCTCAAAATTGTACTTAAGTACAGTACTTGGGTAAATATACTACTTTACACCACTGCATGTAAAGTATTCTGTATAGTATATACAGTATATAAAGTATACTTCTGGCGAAGGCAACATCATTGAGTTTGGAGGTGAAGCGCGTTGAGTGAGAGGCTCGACTTTCACCCTAATCAGATGGCCCTTGGACACAGGCTGCCCTTCGTATTAATTAGATTGATTCAAAGCATAATGATTTTAGCCCTTCATGCTTGGGGAATATCTTCTTCAGCACAGCCTGGCCGGGGGGTGAAGCCCAAATGTGGGAGATAAGGATGGCATGTCAATTGCAATTTGACTTTCCTCTTTTTGCACTTCACGGCTGTGTAATTTTTCACAATACCCAACTGGAATCCTGAGTTGAATGTTAGGCCATAATGTGACCACATTCTAGTATAATGATTATGTTATAACCATGCAGTGGTGGAAAAAGTACTCACATTTTTACCTTAAGTAAAAGTATCAATACCACCATGTACTCTGTTACAAGTAAAATTAAAAAATGACTTGAGTAAAAGTACAAAAGTATTGGCGTCAAAATATACTTAAGTACTAAAAGTAAAAGTACTCATTATGCACAATATCCCATTTCACATGGGATAAATGTATGTATAAAAATCCTTTGAAAACAGCAGATCTACAAACCCACAACGCGTCGCTTTGCGACACGTTGTGAGTTTGTAGATCTGCTATTTTCAAATAGCCATGGCTGAAGTGGCTCATGTATGTTTTACAAAGTAACTAACTAAAGTTTTCAAATAATTGTAGTGGAGTAACAACATTTGCCTCTGAGATGTAGTGAGTAGAAGTAAAAGTAATGGAAATTGGAAATACTCAAGTAAAAAAAAAAAATTATACTTAAGTACAGTACTTGAGTACATGTACTTAGTTGCTTTCCACCACTGGTTATAACCTTGCAATATGCATGATTTATTTGCATTCAAGATGTCATTTGTGTCATTTACAATGAGGCCTATGTCAATAAAATGCTAAATGTGCCTAGAATCTATGCTGTCATCGTTTGCCATAAGAATCGTGTAGCCTATGTTGTGCCTGGTTGTTAACACTTGATGTATGGGTGCTGCACTCCCACTAAATGCTCATTTAAAGCATTGAAAGCCTTTGCCAGTTGAAAGCAGTAAATAAAACCTGTACAATAAAACCTGCACCTGTGCAGTGTTATTTGAGGTCTAAAGTGCTTGAATCTATTTTTGGTCTCTGTCCATACATCTCCCTAATGCATTTCCTTTGTATTTTACAACCATAGGGGTTAGAATTTAGAGGACTACAAAAACCGCTGTCCCATGGAACAAGGCACTCAACTGGGAAACGGAGGTAAAGGAGGTGTAAAATGTGGGGAATTGAAAGACATAACAGGCAGACCTGCTGAGTCTGTGTGTGATACAGAGCGGAACATCCATTTAAACTGCCTCCAGGAAGTGAGAATGGTACTATGCATTTGTCATCCTTTAAATGCTGGTTGTCTGATGATCGTTCTATTGAATTCAGTTGAATTGCAGTGGAGCCATTTTATTAGAAGTCCTAAAATTAAGCACACTGTTGATCCAAACCCATTAGCTGATGGAATGTTTGTCCTGAGAAATGTTTCAAAGCATCCTGACCTGAACCACCAAGAGGTGGTTTGTCCTACTGAATTACCTCCAGTCTAACAGTAGGTGGCAGCAACGATCCAGATAATATTGCACCTTTGCACCTTGAAACAACATGCTTGTGCTTTGTGATCGCTGCATCTTTGTTGTGATCACAGATGATTGCTTATGCACTATATATGCACACATGGACATGCTCAATATTGAGGTCTTGTTTGCGTGGTTCTAATGGCCTACTTTCACAATGATAATTTCAAAGGGGTTCTTAGTTAGGTAGGTGATATGGATAAGTTTAATATTCCGTCTCCTTCTTTGGGTAAAGAGAGTAGAAATTGGTGGGCAGGAGATTACCTTTACCATCACAGCTAGAAGGTCCTGGGTTCGATTCCCGCCGGGGACGCTTTGGGCGCTGGGGGCGTGTCCTCTCCTCCGTGTCATCAGTGCCCATACCCTAGGTGGGGTTGGTGAAATGGCCTTTCTGTGTGGAGTTTGCATGTTCTCCCCGTGTCCCCTAGGGTAGGTACCCTCACAAAAAAACATGCAGTAATCCTAGTATCTATACTGCCTCCCCCTGGTCATGGTCGATTCTAGCTCATGCCTCCTTCAATGCTTTCATGCATTGAAGGAGGCATGAGCTCCGCTCTGTGCTGTCCCTAGGCTGGCAGAGGGAGAGTAGTGCCCAGGATTACTTAGACAATTGGCACTGGGTGAAAAAAAAAATGGGGTTGCAAAATTGTGGGATAAAAATGTAGAATATTTATTTATTTGCACTTTTAAAAAAACTAAACAAATTTGTAACAACAGCATAATATTGGTAATATTTGTTGTTGTTGTTTTAGGTTATGGTTGATTTAGGTTTTCCAAATCATTCACAGTGTAGTGTCAGGGGCTGTTATTAATTAGGCCTACCAGAAAACCTTGTCAGAGTCATCACAGACCAGAAACAACATTTGAATTGTTTCATCTCTTGTCTCATAAGTTGTTTTTGCCCAATGGCTGACATCCGGGATCCATAGAGAAGAGCTGAAAGTGAGAAACTATCCAACTTTCTACATAGCAGTGCTCTCCAAAATAAATATACAGACTAACTGGTAAACCTTCTTCTTTACGACCTAAAGCTTCTAAGTAGCATGTTTCATGTAGGCCTTCTCCAGTGGTGGAAAGTAACTAAGTACATTTACTCAAGTACTGTACTTAAGTACAATTTTGAGGTACTTTTACTCTACTGGAGTATTGCCAATTTTCAATACTTTTACTTCTACTCCACTAAATCTCAGAGTCCAATATTGTACTTTTACTCCACTACAATTATTTGAAATCTTTAGTTACTAGTTACTTTGTAGATTTTGATTATTATTACAAAACACACATTACCCACTGCAGCCCTATACATTTCGACCATTTGAAAATAGCCGTTCTACAAGCTCACAATGTGTCACGATGTGACGCATTCTGAGCTTGTACTATTTTCAAAAGATTTTCATATACATTTGAACTTTTGTACTTTTATAATTTTATTTTTTTATCTGGACTTTTACTTGTAACAGAGTATTTCTACATTGCAGTATTGATACTTTTACGTATTAAAGTAAGAAATGTGAGTACTTTTTTCCCACCACTGGCCTTCTCCCTCTTGTACCCAGGAGATTCACCCAGTCCCACTAGAACAGTCCCAGATCCAGCCACAATGTTCCCAGTTGTACATTCTAGAAGCTCTAATCAACAGATTCACTCACCACCACCATCGACATCAATAGAAGACACATGAAGTCACTCAGCTCACTACTGTATCCAAGTAGAATAAATGACTAATTAGTCTCTGGCTGACATCACTGCATATGCTACTAAGGAAGATTTATTCAGTGCAAACCCCAGCCGAACGCCTTGTTCTTCTGCACATTGCATTTCAACAAAGTAGGTCACTTGGTATCTGGAATATGTGTATCGAGTACTGGGGTCCCACAAGGGTGTGTGTGTGTGTGTGTGCTCCCCCCTTTTCTCTTCTTCACACTATTCACCCCATGATTGCATTCCCTGGTTTCGCTAATTGTCATTTGCAAAATGACACCACTTTGACAGGTTTAAAAAGCAATGATGATTAACCCCATTCAATCCGGGAACGCATCTGTGTCACTTTAGACTTCTTTGGCTATTCAAAAATAGAAGCTCTACAAGCTCATAGCCGCGCTATGAGCTTGTAGATCTGCTATTTTTGAAAAATCGTGAAAATATGTGCAAATCTTATATATTTTACAAATGTCTTCTAAATCCTATCAATTTTTTGAAAAAACGTACGTTGCTATGTCAGTGGTTCTCCAACTTTTTCATGTCAAGGACCCCCAAAATGATATGTATTTGGCCGCGGACCCCCATCTCAAAATATGTTGTTCCAGGGACCCCCAGAAGCACAGATCGGAGTTACAAATGTTCGCTTTAAAACAGTATATATATTCAAATTTCCACAATTTTTCAAAACATAGCAGATCTACAAGCTCATAGCGCGGCACACTGTGCCGGGCTTTGAGCTTGTTGATCTGCTATTTTTAAATGGCCAAATAAATCTTAAAATGACACAGATGCGTTCCCGGTCTTAATGGGTTAATGTAATTATAGAAGGCAGGTCAGCCAGCGATCTGGAACGTAGTGTTTTAAAAACTAAAGAGATGATCTTTAACTTCAACAAATCAATAGTGAGTTTGGAACACTTGCTTATAATTGGCTTTGTCATTGAGACTGTAAATAATGTGATGTCATGTACAGTAGGTGTTAAGAAGGCCAAGCAGTGTCTGTTTTTACTCTGCCATGTGTAATTTATACGAGACCTGCACTGGCCTATACTCGGGAACGATGCAAATATGGAATGATAAAAGTTGGGAATGCATGCCCCACCCGCAATGGTGGAAAGTAACTAAGTACATTTACCAAAATACTGTCCTGTACTTGTAGCGCCCAGGATTACTTAGACAATTAGCACTGGGTGAAAAAATGGGTTACAAAATCATGGGGTAAAGATTTACACAAAAAAAAACTGTAAAATTGTGAGATATTTGTACTTCCAATTTCCAATACATTTACTTCTACTCCACAAATATTGTACTTTTACTCCACTATAATTATTTGAAAACTTCAGTTACTAGTTACTTTCAAGATTTTGACATACATTAACCACTTCAACCCCATATGCGACGCATTATGAGCTTGTAAAGCTGCTATTTTCAAAATATTTGTATACATTTGAAAACTTGAAATGGACATTCTGCATAATAAGTACTTTTACTTAGGTACTTTAAGTAAATTTTGATGCCAATACTTTTGTACTTTTACTCAAGTACATTTTGAATTCCCGACTTTTACTTGTAGCAGAGTATTTCTATATTGCAGTATTGATACTTTTACTTAAGTAATAAATGCGAGTACACCCGGTTAAGTGATACCCATTGTAGGCCACCCGTTGTACTCATTGTCAGAGTCAACGAGTAAAAGGCCAATCTATGATGTCAGTACTATGACGTCATATTGATGACATCAGGGTACATGGGGATTTGCAAATGTATCTATTAGGGATAAGTGCCGATCCGGACGGCTTCCTACACAGCACATCACTCCCTCAGGATTTTGAAGGCCACTAAGATGGAAAATGTTCTCACTCATTAATGTCATGGTATGGAAACACAAGGCTGATGTGGATTACCACCAAACTTACAGGCGCGTGCGTGCATAGATACATAAAGTCAGGGGTCATCACGCTTATGGTGGACATTTTTGTCAAAATTACATTTTATAATGAGCATACAAAATGACATTTTGTATGCTCATACAAAATGAGCGGGCGATAATATTACCACAGAAACACATAAAGAGCTAGCCCTGAATGACCATAACAGGTCTGTAACTCTGAGAGTGTACAAATGGAACCAAATGGACCCGTAAAAAAAAACATTTGAGAACCACTAGCACTAGTTGGACTCCTAATGTGCCATAATGTCATTAGTAAATCCGTGTCATACACATTCTGAAGAAAACCTGGAGACTTGTCATTCAGTAATTGGGTCTTATGATCAAAATAAGAACATTATAATGATGTGTAAAAAAGAAAATCTAAAATTTGCCACGGACAAGACCAAGTCTTTGCCACGGACACATTTGTCCGTGTACGGACATATTGATGACCCCTGATAAAGTAGCACTGCCTGCCACTGGTATAGAGCAGTAACGTAGGCTACTCATTACCCTGATGGTAATTATCCAATCAGCTTTCTTTACCATTCTTTCTCATGCAGTTCAAGGAGTCAATAGAAAGGAGCTAAACTGAAAGTCAGTTGCTTGCAGTGTTAACAAAGCGCTTATATGCAGATAGTGAACATCAACAATAAAAGAACTGCCCGCGCACACTGCCCAACTTGATTGTACAGAAGGAAATGTATTGGAGCAAAGTTTTGGTCAGTGACGACCTTCCTCAGGCAAAGTATGCCTGGGGATTTCTTCTATTGCATGCTAACCTTAAAACATAATACTACATAGATTAGTAGCTATTCATATTTAGTATTTGTACTGAATATAGAATCGATATGCAATACAATTGTATCAATAAAAATGTTGAGCCTCATTTTTTGTCCATGGGTTGTTAGTTATTGAGTTAGATACTATAAACATTGATTGATTAAGGGAAATTCAAGCATAGCAGCAATTGCAGTGAAAATGAAACACAGGAGAGGTACGAGTTGGAATCAAGAACCAAACCAAGCTAAGTAAGAGTACAATTAAATATATTAATATAAAATATATGAATAATATGAAACATAGATCATTATAGATAGATAGATAGATAGATAGATAGATAGATAGATAGTAGCCTAGATAGATAGATAGTAGCCTATATACTGTATCATATTAAATATGATTATACAGTAGGCTACACAGCACACTTCCTTTGGTAGGGCATGACCATTCACTTACACATCCTCCACAGCCATGAGTAATACCTGAGAATGACCATTCACTGACACATCCTCCACAGCCATGAGTAATATCTGGCATTTGCATCCTGCTGACCAGAAGTGGTTCTGCTGCTCTACCGACTTAAGTATGATTGATCAGCATGCCCTCACACTGGCCACAGAGCCCATTCAAACATCTCCATTCCTATTAAGACCCACCACTACATCCAATAGCAGCAAGGGAGGTGTAAAATATAAGATCAGGGTGGTGGAGGAGGAGGAGGAGGAGGAGGGGGTAGAAGGAGGATCTGGAGGTAACGGATAAGCGCTGAGTAGCACTTATAAAAAAAAAAGGTTCAGGCCATTAAACCAATCATTGAATGGGGAAGGCTCTCGATGTCATTGCGGTGTAAAAGCCAGAGAGCGATGGCTTAATTAAAGTTTCATCCAACAAATATTCATAGGGCATTTGATGATCCCGAATCATTTAATTCCACATGAATTATGAATATTAATGAATAGGAGCGAGAAGAAGTAAGTCAGGCTGATGCAGAGGGGTAAGAGCCTGAGGCAAAGATGCCGGGATGGGTATGATGATGATGGTGATGATGAGGACAAAGTGTCATGCCACCAGTGTATCGCCGTACACTTTGGTGTAGAGGCACTATAATTTCCCCAAGATGTCACCCAGGCCTGACTACTAGACCAGGCACTGGCTGGCTGCCTTGGTTGGTGGGTGGCCTACATTCTGTGACCCTGTCCCTTGTCGTCACGTTCCCCGTCTTTGAATGCACATTGATTTCAACCGTTGCCCTAGAATGCTGCTCTCTTCTTTGCTGTGCATGTCTTTCACCTCAAATCTGTGACTATTTTTGACAAGTGTCCAAAATAGTCAGAGGTCTGGTCGTATTATTTTGAACATGAAGCATCCGTCTTAATCTCGGAAATTGAGGCACATGGCAACCGTTCGGTTTTATATTGCTTAGTGCGATGCCTGTCTGAACGCATGCCCCTTCAGTTATGCAATACCTGTTTTTATATAGCTACTTTATAGATACAGGCCTGCTCATATTTGAGCAGGCCTCATATTTGTGCTGCTCTGCCAATATAAGTGGCAGCGTGGGCAATGGACCTCCTATCACGTATGACACCTCGGGTGTGCAACTGCAACGGTTTTTTAACGGCAGTGATAGTTAGAAAGTTACATATTACCATTTTGTACAAACGAAAGGAAATTGCTTGCGTTTTGCCCGAGCAAACTTATCAACTACCACCATTTCAAATTCAAAGTCTCACTGATTGTTTTCAATATTATGTAGGAGAGAGTTCCATTTACTGTATAAATAGTTCTGTGAGGTTAGTCTCCCTGGTATGTGGGTTTGAGTTCTGTAATCATATAGTTTTCAGTCCACTGGCACAGCTGGGGGTTCAAGTGCCTTGCTCGTGGGTTTCCTCCAGACCAGCAAATCTAAACGGTTCCTCTCATTCACATAGATAGACAAATATATTCAAATGTGGATTGGAGTCCATTGCCCTCTGGACTATTATGGATGTAAAAGTCTGCTGAGGGGTGTCCGAGTTGGTTCGTTCACTCAAACATTGCATGTTGCTGCTGCACTAGCCTCGGAAACCCAGGCTTTTTTTTTTGTTACAAAAGAAAAAAAGCCTGGGGGAGCGATGCAGGAACGATGGTCTTGGACCTTGTTATCTCCTAACCAATCAGAGTGCAGAGGGGCGTCGCTCTAAATTTGGTGACGTCAGCGTGCTCCGTGCACAGGCCGAGGGGGGGAGGGGAGGGGAGGCGGGGACATAGATTGGTGAAGCAATAGGAAGCCACGCACAAATCCAGGCGGCTGTGTTTGGGTCCGCCCTTCAAGACCATGGATTGAGCTCGTAGCCTCAGGCTACTGCTGCACTGACAGAATGTGATTATATTTCCACTTCTGTGAGTCCACACACACGCATGCACGCACGCACTCACACACGCACGCACGCACGCACACATACACACCAGTGGTGTAAAGTAACTGTAATTACATTTACTCAAGTACTGTACTTGAGGAATTTTTACTTTACTGAAGTATTTCCCATTCTCAATCATTTTACTTCTAATCCACTACATCTCAGATCCACTACAATTATTTGACAGCTTTAGTTACTAGTTACTTTGTAGATTTGGATTATTATTACAAAACATGCATTACCCACTTCAGCCCTATATACAATTTGGCCATTTGAAAATAGCCGATCTACAAGCTCACAAGCTTGTAGATCTGCTATTTTCAAAAGATTCTTATACATTTGAAAACTTGAAATGGGACATCCTGCATAATGAGTTTACTTTTGGTACTTTAAGTACATTTTGATGCCAATACTTCTGTACTTTTACTCAAGTACATTTTGAATTGCGGACTTTTACTTGTAACATTGTAGTATTGATACTTTTACTTAAGTAAAACATTTGAGTACCTTTTCCACCACTGCACACACACACACACACACACACACACACACACACACACACACACACACACACACACACACACACACACACACACACACACACACACACACACGCACACACACACTTGGCAGAGAGGGGAGGGATCCACCCTGTTGCTACAGTATACTGCAGTGCTGCTGAGTAGCAGTATAACAGAGAGAGAGAGAGATGTCTGGCATCAGCCCCATGCATGCGTGCCACAGAACGAACTGACTGCGGCACAGCAACCCGCCACTCTTCTCTTCTCCTCCTTCATTTCACTTACTGTACCTCAGAGAGTCCCTCGCTCCCATCTCCTCCCCCCTCCTCCTCCTGACTTATAATATCTCCCCTCATTTTCCCTCCAGAGACGTGTTTTAAATGACTTAAGTTAACTTCAATGATGAAGAGCATGGGAAGAGGGGCCGTAGGTATGTTACACAATGAAACAGGGGGGGCAACATTTTAATTTGCTTCTTCTTCTTCTTGTGTTTGTTTTTATTTGTTTCGCCCTCCCCTCCAACCCAACGCCATTTTTTTGCTTCTCTCCCTCCTCTTTCGTTATCCCTGTGAAGGAAGTGAGGTGTCAGCACATTTTCAAACCGAGCCCCGGCGAGTCCTCGGGCTCTCGTTCCTTGCGGCCGCCACACATTAAGGCAGAGAGTAATGCCCCTGTGCCGAAGGTACCATATGGAGGGGTGTTATATGTGTGTGTGTGTGTGTGTGTGTGTGTGTGTGTGTGTGTGTGTGTGTGTGTGTGTGTGTGTGTGTGTGTGTGTGTGTGTGTGTGTGTGTGTGTGTGTGTGTGTGTGTGTGTGTGTGTGTGTGTGTGTGTGTGTGTGTGTGTGTGTGTGTGTGTGTGTGTGTGTGTGGGGGGGCGTTTGCACAACTGTATGACATAAATGACATCAAAACATCTCTATATGAGTTGCCGTGCAATAGTATGATGTGGCAAAAGAATAAATAAGTCTTACAGCTCATCACACTGCAAATCTCTAACAGGTTTCGATATACCTACGTCCTTATCCCCACCCCTCACCTTACTCTCTCTATCTCTATCTACCCCCCTCCCCCCCTTACCGCCCGCTGATTTAGTTTGAGGCTTCAAACACCTTTTCTGAAGTTAATGAGATCTGTTTAAAGACGCTTTCTCTTTTTTTTCTCTTTGTTTCTTGTGTTCTTCCAAAAGCATGCATTCTCTTCCCACCCCCCTTCCATCTTGATAGTCAGCATAGTGGTGGTGTCCAATATTTCTGCTGTGGAGCAGAACAGGGCCTCATAGTCAGTCAATATACTGCAGCTCATTGCCTGCTGCTCTGAAGCTCCAGCCCCACCTCAGAGGGAGAGTTTTCTCTTTGAAGATTCTCATCGCTATGATAATCGTCTGATCAGGAATGAGGCTGGGTCAGACCGGCTCCTTGAGATGCAGGTAGTCGCTTTTCAGGAGAAAAAAAAACGCAGGATTAGAAGTATTTCTTGAAATGCACACTTGAGTTCATGAAGGCTTATAGCAGCTTAACCAACCCTGTGGTAATGCCATTTTAACCACATGAACCCCTAGCGTCCCTATTCTGGGCATATGGGCATATTTTCTTTCTTTTTAAGTGAAACATTTAAAGCAGGCAACAGCCTAAGCATGCAGGCAACTGTTTGAATTACAACGCTTTAACTGGAACATATGTTGACTGTAAACTTGCTTATATCCACATGCCAAATTTTGTGTTTGAAGATTACTGACTGGAGCAATTTGAGATAACAATATCTGAAAGGGTATTTTTAAGTATGAATAGGCCTAACATCAAACCGAGGCCATAAAAGCATAGGCAGTAAAGTACCCAGAAACGTATAGTAAGGGCATTGTGGCCTGAAATCTTTTATTCAGTCACATGCAAAAACATGAGAAAAGTATAGAGCAGCAGAATAAGGAGGAAAACATTATATTTTGATGATTACAGTTACAATTAACCCTTAAAGCACAAATCACTTGAAGCTAATTTCCCATAACTCCCGGTCTCCCGCTGAGGCAATGCTCAAATCAGACTACATACACGTGCAAGTGTGTCACACTTGCGTCATTACGCAAGTATGTTTACACAGCCAGAAGTATTCCTGAGTGACAGAGGCTGTTATAAGGATGCTTAAGCCATTCAATCCACGGGAACGCATCTGTGTCATTTGAGATTTGAGCTATAACCATTATTTTATACTTTGGCTATTCAAAAATAGCAGATCTACAAGCTCGTAAAGCAGCACCGAGTGCCGCGCTACGAGCTTGTAGATATGATTTTTTTTTTAAACATCTTGAACATTTGTGCAAATCTTTGAATACATATTTTTTTTTAAACAAAATGTGTAACTCATATCTTTGCTTCTGGGGGATTCTACAAATGTCTAAATTCTAACAGTTTGAAAAAAAAAGAGAAAGAAACTTATGTTGCTATATATCAGCTTTTCATGTCAAGGACCACCCAAAATGATATGTATTTGGCCGCGGACCTCCATCTCAAAATATGTTGTTCCAGGGACCCCCACCAGAAGCGAAGATTTGAGTTAAAAATGTATATATATATTATATTCAAAGATTTGCACACATTTTCAAGATCCCCCCCCCCCCCCCCCCCCCCAAAAAAAGCAGATCTATACAAGCTCGCCGCACTATGAGCTTGTATATCTGCTATTTTTGAATAGCCAAAGAAATAAAAAAAAGACACAGATGCGTTCCTGGTCTTAATGGGTTAACTACCCTATAGTTTAGCCTTAGGGCCCAAATTGCCAACCTCCGAGAAGTCGGCGATGCAAGTGAAACAGAATTGCATTTAGCCATGTCATTTCACGGAGCAGCTATCTGCATTGCCAGGTTGTTTATGGAGTGCATAAGAAGGTCAAAAATTCCTCAATCTTGTTGGTAACGCTCTGTGCGTAAATTAATTGCCGGCAGAAGCTTTATAGAATAATTGAATCGGCTGCCGACCTTACACTGGCATAAAAACTGCTGAGCTAACCTTCAAATACATAGAAGCTCTCAGGAGACCTCTCTGTGTTGTTGTTGTTGTTGTTGTTGTTGTTTTTTCTCTCTTCGTGCTCCTCCCACCCCCAGCACACTTTATCTTCACTGTCACATTATTTCAAACTCATGCAGGAGCTCCAGGCTCTAGGCCGTGCCATGTTTCTAACCACGAAATATTAGAGAAGAAAAGTTTGTCAAGCAGTTTGTCAGAATTGAGCAAGATCATCAGGACCATGTCAACGCCACTGAATGTGTCTTCACTCAGGGCTTGGATATGTCATTGTCACGCCTTGTATAGTTGTGTTGTGCTCTGTTATTCTTGATGTGTCCGTTTCTTTGTGACTCACTCGGATTTCCCCTTAACAAGTAACATGAAAATGATTTATGCAAATGTTAATTACATTTTTAATAAGGTGTGTGATGCAATAATTAGTTCATGGTTAGATTTAATCAGCTTTCCAATGCAGAAATATGTTACATAATATGATTACATCAGTGGTTCTCAAACGTTTTCATGTCAAGGACCCCCAAAATGATATGCATTTGGCCGCGGACCCCCATCTCAAAATATGTTGTTCCAGGGACCCCCAGAAGCAAGGATTTGAGTTACAAATGTTCGCTTTAAAAATGTATGTATTCAAATGTTTGCAGACATTTTCACGATTTTTCTAAAATAGCAGATCTACAAGCTCATAGCACAAGTGCCGCTCTATGAACTTGTAGATCTGCTATTTTTGAATAGCCAAGCCAAGCAAATGAGTAGGTGAGAGGTAATAGCTAACAAGTTATCTCTGTATTCATAGAAAAGCTCAGGCAGAAATGACATAAGTGTACGGTTATATTGCATAGATTCTTGGTTTCTGCGCAGGTGAAAGCTGCTCTGACATTTACACAAAAGAACTCAAGCATAACAGTGTACGTGAACCTATAGAACATTAGCCTGGTAAACCCCTCCCTCCGGATATCTCATTTCCATGCAAATGAGATTTCCGGAAGGGGGATGGTTTACCAGGCTAATAGAACATACTGTAACAGTAACAATTCAAATACATTCAAGATCACAATGTCATAGTTACCGACTGTAAAGATAAAGACAACCCACGGATCATTTGTCTTGCAACAGATGGCCTTCTTATCTTCTGAAGGGAAACAAAACAAATGGACTTGTTACTGAATCTATCAGTGATAATTGAATGTGCCCAGTGACAGTGATTTAATTGTGAACCATTATGTAGAGTGGAAGCCAATCTAATTTCCTGTAAGAAATATGTTTTTACTGAAGATGCAGATGCTGATGTTTTCCCACATGAATATAAAGTAGAAATGTAATTTAGAGAAAAAGAATCCATTGACTATATAATGGAAATGACTTAATGAGTACCTCAGTGAGTATAACGATGTTATTCACACTATAACTGGTAGGTCTGTCAGTGTGACATGATCCCCTTTGCTATACAGTCATGTGGTCGGTTTCCCCCGATCACCGGATCACAGGAGAGAAAGAGGAACCCCCCAAAAAAGCTCTTGTATCAACACCCCCACCAGCTGACCCATGGTCCACCCAGGGACATCATACTCAATACATTTTTCAACTATTTATTGATGGGATGTCCACACAAATTTGTCTGACGGCCGAATTGTATATTCGTGTATTCTTCGAAAATTCCGGCAAAACAATAAAAAATGTAATAAAAGAAAACAAAGCGAAGGCTCGTATATTAAATGTGAGTAACATTGATGGAATACTAAACAGTAAGGCATGTAGCGTTATTGTCAGGACCCCATAGCCCATACACAGTAAAATCCATCGTTACTTATTTGTAACTACTAGACCTGTGCCCGTCGGGCACCGGCATACTTGGGAACAATAAAAATAGGGAATGCATGCCCCACCCTGTTATGCAATACCCGTTTTACCCGTTTTCATAGCACCCATTTTAACCGTCTGTCTGTCTGTCCTTGTCCCTTTATTGGCGATATATGGAGATTCCTGATGTTATCAGTATATGGCCATATATGGGCAATGCCCGACTCGACTCCGGGCACTGCACTCCCTCGAGTCGTCTGTCTTAATTTTTTGAGTTAAATTAACGCTGAGGATTTTACTGGGTATGTTGTGGTGCATGTGTAAGAAGAATAGGAAAACCCTATAGTGTTGGGATAGTTTATAATGAGCAGACCCTGAGGCCCTGCTTGTGCATTCATTGAATGTTAGGATAAGATAATGTCTAGTTAAATGCCTAAAAGAGTCTTAAGAACTGGGTCATCCTCATCACGGCTTAAAGTGTACATTTCTAGATGTATACCTCCACCATCCACTAGAGGCTTCTTGCTTCTCTTTATTCATTCCTACCCTCTGTCTGTTCAGTTTGCCTCACTTCAGACATGCTGCTCCAATAATCTGTCATATTACATTTTTATTTTAACCTGGGCCCTATTTTTAGATAATCGAAGGGTTGGTGTAAACATATTTGGAATTGGTCCATTTGATTACCTCTGGACATTTTGTGTGGCAAGCCGATTTGTGTGTGTGTGTGTGTGTGTGTGTGTGTGTGTGTGTGTGTGTGTGTGTGTGTGTGTGTGTGTGTGTGTGTGTGTGTGTGTGTGTGTGTGTGTGTCCATCATGGTCATGAACAAATAGCTGAAACCATGTCCCACATCTTAAATGGGTGCCATGTATACAGGGGACTCTAGGCATGACAGAATAGTGGATTTGATATCAACAGATATCACTTCTATTTTCAGGTCCTCCATCATGCTGTATAAGCATTCTACTGTGAAGCCGAGCATGTTTAACCTGTGTAACGATGATTCTGTGTTCTCTAACATTTCAGCTAACACCCCTGATGTCATTGTTGTTAATGAAAACCATAGGGAGGTGTTCATTCTCGAGGTCGGCTGTACTTTTGATTACAGCTTAGAGGAAGCCTTCCTAACCAAAGTGCTAAAATATCATCAGCTCGAGCAGACCATCTCTCAGCTAGGCTACAGATGTAAACTTTTGTTTTTTTTCTTTGGTAGTCTAGGACACGTGCACAAGTTGGTTGTGAGGGGCCTGCAAATGGCCGGCCTCTCCAAAAGGAGGGCTAAACAATTAGCAAGGTACTGCTCAATATCAGCTATTATAGGAAGCCGCTCAATTTGGAGGAGGCGTTGTTTCCTTTACCCATGATTGTTGTCCGCTGTGTTCGACAAATATGCCATCTTTTGTTTTGTATGTAACAATGCTCTGCTTTACATGCACTTTGTAACTGGCTGTTTTCCCTTTATCTGACTGCACTGGCAGTGTTTATGTCCTTTGTACATCTTGTACTTCTGTTTATGTGGACATAAATAAATATTTCAAATGTGTGTGTGTGTGTGTGTGTGTGTGTGTGTGTGTGTGTGTGTGTGTGTGTGTGTGTGTGTGTGTGTGTGTGTGTGTGTGTGTGTGTGTGCTGTCTGCATCACCACCCTCCTCTACAGCTGTGAAGCATGGACCACATACAGCCGTCACATCAAGACCCTGGAGCGCTTCCATATTGGATGCCTACAGCGCATCCTGGGCCTCACCTGGCGTGATCGTGTCCCTCATACTGAGTTACTGGCGAAAACAAACTGCCGAAGTATCGAGGCCACAATTACCCAGCACCAACTGCGCCGGCTTGGACATGTGATCCGGATGCCTCAAGACCGACTGCCCCGCAGAGTGCTGTATGGCCAGTTACACCACGGCCGGCGCTTGGCAGGGGGGCCGAAGAAGAGGTATAAGGACCAGCTAAAGACTTCACTGAAGAAGTGCAAGATCAGGCCTGAGGACCTTGAGACTGCTGCTGCTGACCGTGACTCGTGGCGGCAGCGCTGCCACGAAGGAACTCACAGGCTGGAGGAGGACAGGACTGCCAGAAGGCAACAACAGAGACACAGGAGGAACACACCCATGACTGCCATCACCACTACCGCCACTACAACCTACACATGCCCTACCTGCAATAAAACATGTGGTTCCAGGATAGGACTTTTTAGCCACCTGCGAACCCACCGCTAAGGACATAAGTGGACGTCATCATCGGACTCGATGGACAACCATAAGCAAGCAAGTAAGTGTGTGTGTGCGCGCGCACCCGCGCCCACGCACGTGCATGCCTGCGTGCATTCCTGCGTGCGTGTGTGTTCTTCTACTTTTTTTTAACTCCCAGAGACCACTGGAATAGTGTTTGCAGACAGATACTATTCTGTCCTCACACTTGCGTGTCTGTGCAAAGGCTAGACAGATAGCGTACAACTCCCAAGGCAATTTCTTTAGAAGAGTCTTTACTGTAGTTTTGCATTGGGTTCACATTGATTTTGTAAGACTGTAAAACATAAAAATAAACAAAGACATGGGTTTCAGAAAAGCATTCAAATCACAACAAATATACTGTTATTATTTGCAACTGAAATACACATACACATAATATTCGAATTTACTTACAGACATATCTACTCCAAGACACACAAAAGTTGGAGAGCTGTGGAGAACACACTGCTGCATGCATGCTTCTCAAAAGACCATGTAGGAATGAACTACTTGCTTTGGACTGTACCATGTCAAGGAAATAATTAACACAAAGTAACCACAGGGTGGCGAAACTGGAATGTACCATTTAAAAGGGGTTGACATAACATAAAGCAACCACAGGGTGGCGTGTCACAATAACAATTAAAGAGGTCAGGGGACAGCACACTCCCTGCCTGGTATAATAACTTGTATACCACTAATACTCTGTCTACAATAAAGCATAGAATATTACTTTTCACCTGAAAAGAGAACAATCACTTCCGACACAGGCCTAAGGTATACTTTGGCAGTCCCTTGTTTAACAATTTTTACTTCAACCTTGCGAATTCTCTTGTCATTGCTGGGGATAGCCTTGACGATAAGCCCAACTGGCCACTCGTTGCGCTTCACCTGACAGTCTTTGAGAAGGACAACATCTCCTTCCTGAATGTTGGGTTTGTCATCCTTCCATTTCCTGCGTGTTTGGAGTGTTGACAGATACTCCTGCTTCCAGCGCTTCCAAAAAGTGTCTGCGAGACTCTGATTTTGTCAGGTCTGCATTTGACAAGCGGCCACCTACTCTAATCAGGCCTTTTTCATCAATAATAGGGTTCAGATTCTTGATAGGGCTTTGTTTTGAGATTTCTGTTCTCTTTGACATAGATATGAGTTCATCTTTAAAAGATTCTTGCTGCACACACCTGATTATGAACCTCTCAGCTTGAGAGAATTCTGAGGAACTGCACAGCTTCTTACTGTGATGCCAGCCTTTACAAGAGTCTGTGTGTGTGTTGCTGGAGAATGATTTGGCAATGTGGGTGAGAGTAGCCATACCTCTCACTAGTGACTTCCAGGTGGAGAACCTGTTAAATCTGTGTGACCCCAGCTGCTGTTCAGTGACCTTAGTACCAAGGGCTGTCACTTCAGGCCTGATCTCGTCATCACAATCTGGGCCAATGAGGTTGAAGGATTCTGTCTCTATGTTTTCCTCTGCATCAGTCTGGTACAGGAATGCCGGGCCTGAGAACCAGTTAGTCTGCTGTAGAAGAGCTGCTGGGACTGGTCTCGTACCGTGGTCTGCTGGATTTTGACTTGTAGCTATATAATGCCACTGGTTAAGGTGAGTAGATTTTCGAATTCGTGTCACTCTATTTGAAACATATACATAGAATCTACGAGAGGCATTGTGAATGTAGCCAAGCACAATTTTGCTGTCAGTGTAGTACCTAACTGCATGAAGATCAATGTCCATCTCCTCAGTAATCATCTCTGCCAGCTCGACTGCTAAGACTGCTGCACACAGCTCTAAGCGTGGCACTGTGTGGGCAGGGCGTGGAGCTAGTTTTGATTTGCCCATGATGAAGCCTACATGACAGTGGCCATCACTGTCTATAACCCTAAGATAGGCTACAGCTGATATTGCTGTAGTAGAGGCATCAGAACATATGCATACCTCTCTGTGCTGAGTAGATGAGAGTGAGACTGGCACATAGGGTCTGGGGATATTGAGTTGCTCAAGATCAATCAGCTGGTCGGTCCATGCCTTCCACTGAGCCTTTCTATCTACTGGGAGTGGAGTATCCCAGTCTAACTGTTCTGAGGACAGCTCTCTGACTAAGGCCTTACCCTGCACAGTTATGGGGGATACAAATCCTAGGGGGTCGTAAATACTATTTACTGTGGATAAGATGCCTCTGCGTGTAAATGGCTTTACATCTCGGGACACTTTAAACGTGAAACTATCGGTTTGTAAGTTCCAACTCACCCCAAGACTCCGCTGCAGGGGCAGAGGGTCCACGCCTATCTCCAGGTCCTTTAGATCTTTCGCTCTGTCATCTTTGGGGAATGCTTCCATGACTGAGCTACTGTTGGATGCGAATTTGTGTAGCTTGAGATTGCTGGCTGCTAACATCTCTTTAGTCCTCTGCAAGAGGCTGATTGCTTCCGCTTCTGTAGGAACAGAAGCAAGTCCATCATCCACGTAAAAGTTTCTTGTGACATACTGTTTTGCGTCTGCTCCATGTTCAGCCTCACCCTGCTCAGCTGCACGTCTAAGTCCATAGGTGGCTACAGCTGGGGAGGGACTGTTACCAAACACATGCACTTTCATTCTGTACTCCACTATTTCCTTGGTGATGTCATTATCTTTGTACCACAGGAATCTTAAATAGTTTCGGTGGTCTTCCCTTACTACGAAGCAATAAAACATTTGCTGAACATCAGCAGTGACTGCAACCTGCTCTTTGCGGAAACGTATAAGGACACCTAGGAGTGTATTGTTTAAATCGGGTCCACTGAGGAGTGTGTCATTCAGGGAGATGCCTTCATACTGAGCGCTTGAGTCAAATACTACTCTAATCTGCCCTGGTTTCTGTGGGTGATAGACACCGAAAATGGGCAGATACCAGCACTCTTCACCTGGTTTCAATGGTGGAGCTGGTTCTGCTTGGTCATTCTCAAACATTTTTTGCATGAAACTGACAAAATGTTCTCTCGTGTCAGGTTTTCTTTCTAGTGAACGTTGCAGAGTGGAGAGACGTTTTAATGCCTGCTTTCTGTTGTTCGGTAACTGACGACGAGGTGAGCGAAATGGCAATGGTGCCACCCAGTGGTTCGCATCATCCATGTACACTTCTCTGTCCATTATGTCCAGGAACATGCTATCCTCCACGGACAGAGCAGGTTTGTCGTCATCTGGAGTCCTAACAAACACACCATCTCCCAAGCTGTCTGTGCTAGGGGTTACAGTCTCTAGACAGCACTGAGGCGTTTTGTGCGGCTGTTGTGTGTCAGGAGTGAATCTCTCCTTCACTTGAATCCTGTTCCTGCAAGGACTGAGCAGAGATGTGCGTCCGTTGTGTAGCACATTTGTTTTGAAGATGCTCACATCTGATGGCTTGTGAGCTCCTCCCAAGCATACTTCTCCCACTATAACCCAACCCAAATCTAGCCGTTGTGCATAAGGCGTGTTGTGGGGCCCATTAAACTGCTCACGTACCTTGTGTACACTTAAAATATCTCTACCTAAGAGAAGGATGATTTGGGCTCTTGGGTCTAGTGCTGGGATCTGGTTTGCTACTTTTTTCAGATGGGGGAAATATTGGGCAATGTCAGGTGTTGGAATTTCTGATCTGTCTTCCGGCATCATGTCGCATTCAATTAGAGTGGGAAGTTTTACCTGTGTTTTCCCATCAATGGACTGGACAGTGAAATTGGATACTCTCCTCCCTGTTGTCTCCATAATGCCTGAGCATGTTCTCAGAGTGTAAGGGGCTGAGTCACCGCTAATGCCAAAAAGATCAAAGAATTCAGATTTCACTAATGACCGATTACTTTGGTCATCCAACACAGCATACATTTTCCTTGCTTTGTCAGGGTGACCGGAGGGAAAAACAGACACTAAACAGATTTTGGAGCATGATCTAGGTTTTGACGCTACTCCACATATCTCTGTGCACTTTGATGTGACCACAGCAGACGAGGCAGTCTCCTCTGACTCCCCGCCTTGATCTCTCACAGTTGTAAGTGCCTCTGCTATCCAGGGAGCTGGACCAGGATGCAGCGCTGAGGTGTGTCTATCACTGTTGCATTCTTTGCATTTGAGATTGACATTACAGTCTTTTGCAATGTGCTTAGTGGAAGCACAACATTTAAAGCAAATCCGCTTTTCTTTCAGATAAGCCTTACGCTCGTCTATGTGCTTACGTCTGAAGTCCCGGCACTTGGACAGTGGATGTGGCTTGTTGTGGATTGGACACTGAGTGTCTGGTTCCTCGGTTTTCTTTTCAGGGCCTTTGGTCTGAGAGTCTGCTGTTGTAGCTGAGACTTCAGTCTTTTTAGCTGACACAGATGTTTTGGATACATTCCTTAATCCTGGCTTGTCTGTTTTTGTAGGGCTCTGGTGACTAGTTGTAGAGAACACAAAGCTAGGATCATTCCTAATCCTTGCTTGGTCGACAATGAATTTGGTAAAGAAGCTAAATGGTGGATAGGAGACTCTGTGGTCCTCCTTATACTTAAAGCCACAGGAGATCCATCTATCTTGCAACCGAAATGAAAGCTTGTCCATGATTGGATTTATTCCACGGGGTGTGTTAAGATATGATAACCCTGTCAAGTAACCACCTGACATAGCTGCGTCAATTTCCAATAGGATGTCGCCAAGTTCTCTTAACTTTATGTTGTCCCTGTCTGAGAGTCTAGGGAAGTCATCTAGTTTTTTCAGCAGGGCATTCTCTATCACCTCTGAGCACCCATAACTTTCCTCTAATCTCTTCCAAATCATCTTGACCCCAGCGCTTGGATTGTTAATATGCACTGACCTGAGTCTTTTGGCCAACTGAGATGACTCTGGGCCGAGCCATTTTGTGAGCAGATCTAGCTCCTCTCTGTCTGTTAAATTGAGGTCTCTCATAACACTTTGGAAGGAGAACTTCCACGCCCAGTAATTCTCAGGACAATCATCAAATGTCAGTAACCCAGAACTAACGACCTCTCTACGTATCATGTGTTTTGCTAGGTCATCTGTCTCTGGAGGATTGAAATGAGAGTCTCTGAAAGAGTAGTTTTGTGCTCTGTGCTTTTGAGCACTTTCTGGCACTGAATATGCTCCTTCCTCTTTTATGTACACTCTAGGCCTAGGGGCATTGTTTGTGTTGACATGAGAGGGGAGAATGTTTGTGTTATGAGAGCGAGGGGCATACTGTGAAATTGGGGTGGAACGTAGGGGCATAGAGTCTGGTACTGCTTGCTGAGCATCAAGTGCTATAGACTGATTTTGATCATATTGTGTCATGTCTTGGGCCACTACGTGGTTCTGTACATACTCACTGGTTCTTTGCAATGGATCTTGAGTGGCCAATTCTGTTAAGTCTCTATTGGGCTCGCCTTCCAGTTCAACTGCAGCCTCGTAGACCTCTGCCTCTGCTGAAGCTGCAACTGCTGCTCTCTGTATATGCAAGACATGTAGGTTGGCTTCTACCTCTGCTATGCGTCGTGCCTTTTCAGCTTCCACCTCTGCTCTCCTACGAGTTGCCTCAGCTTCAAGATCTGCTTTCTCTCTCATCATGTTTGCCTCCCGTTCTGCGTAGGAGACCTCTGCCCGTGCTGCCTCTGCCTTTGCTCTGGCTTTGGTGGCTGCAGCACTGGCTGCTGATCTGATGGAGCGCCCTGAAGTCTTGCTGGAGTGCGCTGAAACCTTGCTGGAATGCACTGAAGCCTTGCTGGAATGCACTGAAGCCTTGCTGGAATGCACTGAAGCCTTGCTGGAGTGCGCTGAGGCCTTGCTGGAGTGCTTTGAATCTTTGGAGCCAGAAGCTTGTGACCTGGTCACAAAACTCTCCTCCATATTCTCTGCAATCTTCTCCATACTGGCTACTAGATTGATTGCAGCTTGGTATCTTCTGGTTAATTGAGCATGCAGAGTGTCAATCTGTAGACAGCTCCCATTTGTTTGATCGTTGAGTGGATGTCTTCTTACTATTCTGTCCTCACACTTGCGTGTCTGTGCAAAGGCTAGACAGATAGCGTACAACTCCCAAGGCAATTTCTTTAGAAGAGTCTTTACTGTAGTTTTGCATTGGGTTCACATTGATTTTGTAAGACTGTAAAACATAAAAATAAACAAAGACATGGGTTTCAGAAAAGCATTCAAATCACAACAAATATACTGTTATTATTTGCAACTGAAATACACATACACATAATATTCGAATTTACTTACAGACATATCTACTCCAAGACACACAAAAGTTGGAGAGCTGTGGAGAACACACTGCTGCATGCATGCTTCTCAAAAGACCATGTAGGAATGAACTACTTGCTTTGGACTGTACCATGTCAAGGAAATAATTAACACAAAGTAACCACAGGGTGGCGAAACTGGAATGTACCATTTAAAAGGGGTTGACATAACATAAAGCAACCACAGGGTGGCGTGTCACAATAACAATTAAAGAGGTCAGGGGACAGCACAGATACTGTATAAGAATATGCAAACAGGACAGATGCAAAATGTCAAGAGGCGAACTAGGGCCCACGTTTTCCAAAAAAATAAGAAAAAAATAAAAGAGAATCCCCTTAAAAACCTGACAGTCGGAAAGGAATTCAACCCGGCCAAACGTTGTGTTGCCATATGCATATGAGCTGCCGATAATAACAAACAAAGGAAGATGTCAGAGCCTTCTTAACTGAGAGCTGAGGTTTTGTGAAGAATGAACTGGATTTGCATTTGCCTATTCCTGTTTTATTTAAAGTGACAGCAACACAAGTGCACTCGGATGTGGCCCCAAGGTTACTCCGTGGCTTGATGCTGCTTCTTATTTAAAACCTGTCAGAAAGTAAATAAATTATGCATATCAATTCATGCAGCAAGTACAAGAAAAATGCCATTGAGTGTAATCATAGCAGCAGGTATGGCTGTGAATTGGTGGGGGTGACGGTGCTGTTTCCATAAATCTTCTGTGTGCATCGTACAACCCTTGCATGTATAGGTCTGATAGCATCACACAGGCATTTCAAATTCACTTCATGGCAGCGAACAGTAAAACGGAGATGATGCAGCCTCATCATGGCTCAGGGGGATGTGTTAATAGCAGATTTATTGTTCGCTCTATTGTGTCTAACAAGGAGTACGGACAAACCATAAGCTGCATACCATAACAGTGAATCAACATCCTGTCAGGGCACATGGGTACAGAGGGACAGATACAGTATGTCACCAAATGGAAAGGAAACACAATTTAGATTTGTGTTGCAGTTTGGAAATTATAATGATATTCATTGAGAAAAAAAAGAAAGAAAAATGCCTTTTGCATTTACTTGTATAACACCACCTGACTTTAAGACTACTTTGAGACTGAGATGCTTTTTGCAGCATCTGTGGAACTTTGGGTAAGTGAGTCCAGCCTTGCCAATCACCAGTGGTGGACAGTGACTAACTAAGTGCAACTAAGTGCATCTACTTGAGTACTGTACTGAGGTAAAAAATATTTAAGGGGCCAAGGCCAAAGGGCCGTGGACCCTTATTGCATCTCTACACTTTCATTATTATTCTTCCGCCGTTTTTACTGTCACGGCCTAACCGTGCATACGCTTTTTACGAAATTCGGCCATATGGTAGATGGTCATGAAAAACGATCAAGAAATGAATCTCACAGTCATTCGTCAAAAGGTGGCGCTATAGCACTCAATTGAAAAATGCCAACTTTGAACAGGTACAACTCATGCCCTGTTTGACCTACATTCATGAAACTTTGATACACACATGTGTCTCCTCATGCCTCACAACTTTCGTGGCCTGACTTTTGACCTCTGACCTTTAGATCTCCCACCATTTTGGTGGGAGATCTATCCTCTTGGGATTTTTGAGCAATCTGCACAAAACGTTTTACACATGAACTTTGAATCTGCACAAAACTTTTTACACATGAACTTGAACATGAACCTATGCCGACAAAACGTTAGTGGCGGATTTTCCATATGTGAAAAAAATTAAGCTTTTATGAGCCAATGAATATTGCAGTTTTATGAAAATTATTTGTCTGCCCCTAACACATACATGCAGACTCACATTTGTTTGAAACTTTGCAGTAATGTAGAGGGTCATTCCAAATATCACTGAAACCAATCTTACTCCAATTGGCCAAAGGGGGGCACTATAGCAATTTTTTGAAAATGCAAACTTTAAACAGGCATAAGACATGCCTCGTTTGGCCGACAGCCATGAAACTTGCGTACACATGTGCCTAGACTCATGAGGAACACATCTATCACTTTGACCAGTAAGCTCCGCCCTTCGATTTTCCGCCATATTGAGCAATTTGAAAAACACTTAAACCCAGGATTTCTGAGCAATTTGCGTGAAACTGTGTCATCTGTGTCAGCTCCTTTTTCACAACTTCAGGTCTGTTGGTCCAATAGACCATATTCACACGGCGGCCATATTGCCATTAAGTCAATGAAATGCCACCCAGTTGCCACCCCAGTTGCCACAGCAACGCAATGTTAAATTCCAAAATGGCCACAGTGTGAATATGGACTATGGCTTCTCGCTACAGCATCTGCCTCGTAATCACAATGTCGCCGGTTCAAGCCTCACCTCATGCAGACTTCATTTAAATTGCATTGCACACAATATGATTGTATCAATTAATGCATGTGCAGTTGTTAAAGATTTGAGAGTATGTTTTTTCAATGTATGACATACTTCGTTGTGAAAATAGCCGATCTACAATCTCACAACTTTTCGGATAGCAACGCTTTGTGAGCTTGTAGATCGTCTACTTTCACTAGTTTTGGTACAGAGGAGACATCACATTTCTCTATTGGTAAATGGTTTGAGAAAACAACTGATCTTAGTGTTAGTGAAACAGGGGCTCGGTTCATGGCAGAAGGCAAGAGTCTATGATCTTCAACAGACACCATCATGCTGGATGAAGCCTTAGCTCAATCACTACTGTGACAGCCTTCGACAGGTTCGATTCCTGTCTATGGCCATGGGTTCAGGTGTCCATGAGTAAGGTTCTTAACCCTGGATTGCTAGCCACAATCCCTCAGCACTCTGCTCAGCTGTTGCGAATGCTCATTTGTTAATTACATGGGCTGCTTTGTCTCAAGTTCAATCTATTCTGTTTCTACGTCTTATTGTGCTATTGTTGCATATTGCTTTTTGCCTTTGATGCCTTTGCCCCGCTTATCGCTGCTTGCAGCTATATATATATATTTTTTTATTCATACCGTCCATCCAGGATATGGCCAGTCTCTGGAGCTGTTGGAACAGCTCCAATGAGCCTTGCTTCAGTTCAAACATGTTGATGTCGGGGATGAATTTTGCATTGAAAAAACATTGTGGCTTCTGCATCATGGAGTTGCACATTAATCATCATTCGAATGTCAGTTTATTTAACATATTTAAACAACAAAGCTATTCAATGTGATTTACATGAAACATTAAGCATTAAGACATCAACACACAGAACACATTATAAAAGAAACTTTGAAAATAAAGATAAAAATGGAGAAGTAGAATTATAACAGAAAACTAACATAATATTACAGTGCAGAAGAATGATAAAAAGAAAAAACAAATAACACAATAAAAGTCAATATACAGTGCACTAATATGAATGAGGAGGACATAAAAAACTAACCGTTTTCTATATGACGGCAAATAAGTTCAAGTTCAAGTGCTCAGCTTTGCTGGTCGGAGGGGCAGGCAGAACGCAGAGAGACGAGAGAGTAGCCTAAAGCTGGTTTTCTATCTGGTGGTCGGGACCCCCAGGACGGCGCCCACATTTTTTCGGGGGTCCCCAGATGATTAGCTTAACGTGCAACATTGTTTTCACACTCAACAGTAAACAAACCAACATACAGTATCAGCATAAGCGTATACAGGGTATCTGTACATTTATAAAGTTACAATGTAAATACATTTAAGACCTTTAAAATACCAAATTGGTCAAATTGTCAAATATTACTTAAGAAAGAGGCAAACATTGTGAAGGTACACGATCTACAAGCTCACAACGCCTCTAGTTCGCCTATTTTCCCAATATTTATCTGTGGAACCAAGTCAAACTAAATATAATGCCTACATTTCGAAGTGCTTGTCAGGGTGGGGGGTTCCCAGTTAACATATGATTATTTTGGGGGGTCGCGGCCTGAAACGTTTGGGAAGTGGGAACCCTTGACCTAAAGTAAACAGAACAGTCCCAGTGTGAGTCACGTATTAGATGGACAATATCAGTCACTAGAACCAAGGACGGGTCTTTCTGATGAATCTAACATGTTTAAAATGGAGTTTGAAGTTACAATGGGTTTGTATAGGAAGGGGGCGTGTCTGATACAATGAATATCAAATATCTAAATACTGAATCAAGCAACTTAAAACCTGACTGGGGGGCTCACAAAAGCCTGAGTAGACGATAAAATGACTCGTGAAGTTTTACGTTTTTTTCAAAGTGAAATATCCCTTTAAGTAAAGTCATGTGATTAGAACTTGCTTAAACATTTGACGATTAAGGTCTAATATTTCTCCAATTTCTACCAGTATATCCAGCCAAAGAAAACACATTTTGGACAAAATAGACAATTTTACATCGAGGTGCCCAGATGTCCCAAGTGCCCACCTATCCTGTATCCAATCAGACATGCTCAGTCTGGAGCTGTTGCTGTGGTGTCAGATGTTGTGCTGACAACAATACCAACAACAGCTCCAATGAGTCTAGCTTCAGTGCAAACATGTTGATGTCGGGGCAGAATTTTGCATATTAACCTCATGCATCCATGGTCAAAGCTGCCTGCTTGTTGTTGTCAGTGGTGGAAAAACCTACTCCAATGTTTTACTTAAGTAAAAGTATCAACACTGCAATGCAGAAATACTTGAGTAAAAGTACAAAAGTATAGGCATGAAAATGTACTTAAAGTACCAAAAGTAAAAGTACTCATTATGCCGAATGCCGAATGTATAAACATCTTTTGAAAATAGCAGATCTACAAGTTCACAACATGTTGCAAAGCAACGTGTTCAAATAGCCTATGTATATAGGGATAAAGTGGTTAATGTATGTTTTGTAATAATAATAGAAATCTACAAAGTCACTAGTAACTAAAGTTTTCAAATAATTGTAGTGGAGTAAAAGTACAACATTTGCCTCTGAGATGTAGTGGAGTAGAAGTAAAAGTACTGAAGCACTGCAGCACATTTCAACAGCAATGCAATTCAAACTGCTTTACATAAAATATTAAAGGAGGAGTTCACCCAAAAAATTACACACACCATGAAGCCTTGAATCCATGATTTTTTGTTTTTTTTGTCACAATCCTAAGCCAATAATTTGATGACTGGGTGGCTGCTCTAGCCTGAATATCAGACTGACGCTGCGTGGAGCTTCAGTCTGACATTGGCTTCAGTGTAGGCGATTACAAGGGGGATTACAAACCAATCCTAAGGGATCCCCAACCCCACCTCCGACTCTCATTGGACAATACATTTTGTACCGGAGAAGTTCACATTTACAACACCAGACCAAGAGGCAGTCCACTCAGAGAGTGTGCAGGGTCTATCTATGGAACCAGGCTATGGCTGCTCAGTAGGAGACTCGATTTGATAACTCTGGTCATCAAATTATTGGCTTAGGAATGTGAAATGCGACAAAAGAACTCATTCAAGGCTTCATGGGGTGTTTCATTGATAGAAAATGAGTAATTTTTTTTTACTGAAGTACTCCTTTAAGCATTAATACTGTGCTCAAGACACATAGTGTAATAAAAAGAAGTAGAAATAAAACAGCAAAAGAAGAGAATAAAATGACAGTGCAGATTTTTTTTTTTCAATGCATTTAATTTACTCAGTGATTATATTGGAATATAGTCCCCTGGTGATATGGTTATGCAAATGTGTGTGTCATCTGCATAACTATGGTAACATATTTTGTTGTTTTTTAATAATCTGAGCGTGTCAGAGCATGCAGATGTTGAACAGATGATTTTCCAGAATGGAGCCTTGCAGAACTCTGCATATAGAATGCTTTTTGTATTTGTTTAATTACCTGTAGAAACTGTCTTTAAGTAAATGCCGAATCCTATATTAAAATAGTCTAATGGGTGGACGGTGGACGTCACAAACTTAACAACTGGACTTAACACATTCACTGGCCCAGAGTTCAGGGGTCGGCCATGACAATAGTCACACCAGGGGCCATGTGTAGCCCTCAGGGACCACGTTATGGGCCACAGGCACACTGTTGCTCCAATTCACACCAACAACTTGGCACAAATACCTTAGTCACCCTCTCTGTAAAGGCTACATGGGTGAATGATAAATACATTATCTCAACATCGTTGTTGCCCAAGGTTATCCAACCAAGGGCAAAGTGTGCATAATGACTGTACGGGTGATTAAATACATTTCCATGGAATAACCATCAAAAGCAATATGAAAATGCTTATTTGTGCAGGTGTACAACAAGTAACACAGTGGAAGGAGGAGGAGGGAAGGGAATGGTTAGAGGCGGTAAAGCAGAGAGTACATCATTTGGAGGATGTGATATCAGGAAGACAGTGACTGTCTGAAGAAGAGACTTCACTTCACCAAAACACCCAACTCAGAGATCTGAGACACTCTACTGGCATCCAAAACGTGAGATCACTTTAACCTTGTGTTCAATGTTCATTAGAATAGCTGTTGTTTTCAGAAGAATGTTAAAGGGACTACACCATGAATTAAAAAAATAATAATAATATTTAATATCATATTGTTTATGTCCCTCAAACGTTTTTCAAAAGGTTTGAGCCTAAATCAAGCCTCAGATATACTCATTCCAACTAACTTCTCTCTGGCTTATAAAGCACTTTCACCTGCAATACCACATTGTCCTGTTTGGCATGTGGCACTATTGAGCCAGTTTGTATGCATGTTATCTCCTGGTTCTGTGTGAAAAAAAGTAAAAAAATAATAATAATAATAATAATTGTTTTTATTTAAAAAAAAAAGAATTGGTTGGAACTGAAAAACGGGAGGGATTGTACCCTGACGTGACGTCAGGGACAAAATCAGTTTGGCCTGTTTTGAGACCAATTTACAGAAAACCCCAGATTTGCTGTGAAAGCCTGAGTGTTCAAACTGGGGTATTTTTGGGGATAGAAGAGAGGTAGGGGAGACCAAAAACACACAAAAAAGAAGAAAACGTAAAAATTCATGGTGTAGTCCCTTTAAGAAGAGTGGTTTAACATATTTAGTTGTGTCATTGTAATATTCAGTCAACTGCACTCAATTCCAGCCATTATGTCTTGCTCTTCTGAACGGGTTACAGGGCAAACACAGAGTCTTAAGATGAATGACACACTGGAAAATGGCACCAACTTCTCCATCCCCTTCTTATCCTCAGAAGATGACACCATGGCTCTACAAATTGCTATCTACTCTATCTACCTCATCCTGGTTTTTCCCACCAACAGCTACATTGTTTGGCTGATTCTCAGTGGAGCTGGTGGGACGATAGCCTCAGAGTTCTTTTATCTCAACTTGACTGCATCTCTGATCATCTTTTCCCTGACCGCTGCTGTCTTCTACTTTGCATGGCTCTTCACAGGCATCTTTATTTTGGACATGGTTCGTTACTTTATTTTTTTTATTTTCACCTTCTCTGTGTGGAGCGTTACTTAGCGGTGGTTCACCCTGTGGTATTTCTCAGGTACAAAGCTCTTCGGTATAGGGTGGCCTGTTGCTGCGTTGTCTGGCTGACAGTGTTTGCCTTCAGCTCGTTATATTTTTGGTCATATTTGGTGGTGTCATACATCTCACTGGGCTTTTGCATTATGTGCATTTCTGTGGTGTCTTTCTGCTGCTTCTCGGTCCTCAGAGCTCTGAAACTGCCTGGACCAGGAGAAGGACAGAGGGACAGTGGGGAGGGAAACAACATGAAGAGAAGAGCTTTTAGAATTATTCTGATCAGCTTGATAGTAATGGCACTGACTACACTGAGCCATATTCCTTATGTTCTGTCTACACTACTGAGCACCCCAGTTGCTATTTACATCACATATATAATGGCCACGATGTCAGTGTTTGTTCATCCTTTGCTCTACATCCACAAAGCTGGGAAACTGCCATGCTTCAAGGGGCTCTGAAAGCAGGATAGATCTCTTAACAGACATGTGTGTAATGTTATATTTTAAATCTAATCAAAAACTTTCACTGTGTTAGAGAAACTTATTGAGGTTATTGTTGTTATTGAATTCGAGGTTGAATTAGAGAAAACTGTATTTTGAGATTATTATAATTACATTGCAATTATATATTATTGTTCATCGTACGTATTTTTTTTTTTATTCATGAAAACAAATTGTTTCTCAGGCTAAATGCATGCGTGATTAATAATTACAAATAAAAGTGTAACAAATCTGACATTATCACTCCTCAAGTTGACTCTTATAGCAGGTGATTTGACACCACTTCATCTGAAATGATTGTTATAACTGTTGGAGTTGAATTTCACCTTATGACCCACACAAAGTACAGATACTTGTAGCACGGAGACAATAAGGAAAAACCAGACTCAGACAGGCAACCAAGGGTATAAGGAAACATGTTTGTATTCAGATCAGAGAGACAATAGAAGGTTACAGTATATCACAGGTCCGCAACATCGGCCGTCCATCTCTCTGTAGTGTAACAGAGAAAGCAGTAGCTTTTAACATTGTCCAGTAACATAAACATATGACATCATAGGATGTGACATCGATGAGGTTCCGTGCGAAGGTGGACTTCTCGGATTGGATGAGAGCGATGGTTACGTCGTCGTCTGATGATGGTAGATGATGGTAGATTATGATGGAGGATGATGGTGTGACAGTTTATCTCTGGACAACAGCGTCCCCATGTCTGGGTCAACAGGTTTGACATCTCTGACCTGTCACTGGTCAGTGGAGATTTGGTGACACTAAGGGGAGACAGCTGTAGAGAAGAGAACACCCAGATACCGTGTTCCCAAAACAAGATTGCCACAGAAAAGGCCTGTAGCATGGATTTGACCTTGGTTGGCAGACAGAGAGACTGAGAGTACAGAGTACTGAGTACTTTTAACATGACAGTATTACAGGCCCATATGAGACCATAATTAATAGGACATTTTAACCAGGTTAAGGACCCTAGACACATTATGATAATTAAGATAAGATAAGAGATCAAATGACTCTATCAAGCCTACATCTTATCATGATTTGGATAGGGTCAAAGGTCAAGCTGATTGTACCTTGTGACATTATTCAAAACCAACTCACAGACAGGCAAAGATTTAAATGACTTAAAGGCAAAAATAAATGGTGTTAGATAACATACACATTTATACTTCTTCAAAAGGACTGTATAATTTATTAATTTATTCAAATAGGAAGCAAAACAGGGTTTATAGTTCATGAATTCCCAAGACACTCCACACGTGTCCAAGTTTTCCCTTTGCAACTTTGCAAATAACTTTATTATAATTCAAAAAAATCTCAGCTAATGTCACCGTCCCAAACAAACCTTTTCAACATGTTTTGTTTAACTGTAAGACAGACAATTTTAGCACAGTAAATGACCCATGGCAGCAGAGAGATTGAGAGGGAGGGACAACTTACTAATCTGCAAGTTTTCATATTGAAATCTGACAAGAAACCTACGTCTCCCGTCATTGATTGTTTCTGTACACGTTCAGAAATAGAAAAGTTACCTTCCTCATTGTGGAGCTGCGGTCCATGTGCTCTTATCAAGATACAAGTATTTAAAATGGAACGGGACACTTCTGTACTATGTAAATTTGTACATCACTTTACACTTTATTTTGGGGAAAAACTTACGTGATATCGTCTTAAAACTCAAGAAATACTTCCTGATTGCATGTAGGCATGTGGGCATCAAACATCTGTCTATCCAAGACACAAGTTGAAATGTAAGACAGAATGGAAATCAAATTTACTGTTTGGCAGAGTTTAAAACAGTTTGGCATGGCAGTAGCCTACAGTTGACTGTAGTATGAAACACAGTTTTAAAACAGGTTTAGAACCAGATATAAAATTAAAGTTTAGCCCTGTATGTACAATTGTATGTACAATTAGCAGGTATTGTGACCTTATAGTTGTCCAGGAATTGGATTTAATGGGGTGGCTTCTAAAATGAAACACAAAATGAAAATGAAACACAAAACACAGCAATTAAACATTTAAATCAAATATTTAAATCAGATATTCATCAAACTCCCCTCTATTTGACACCCATATATATATCTATAATATAATGTGTGTCAGATGATTTGTTGATGAGAAAGGGGATGGAAAAAAAAATTAAATTAATTTTTCCCTTAAAAAAAAAAAAAAAAAAAGTTATAATTAAAACTTTTAAAATTAAAATATAACAATGAAAAATAAGGAATAAACAACTTTGTTCTGAAGAGTATATTGAAATGAGATAAGTACAGAAAAATCGCTTCTGAAAATTAGCAAATCTACAAGCTCATAAAAAATCTTAAGTTAAAATGATAAAATATTTTCAAAACTTTTAAAAGAAATCAAAATGACTTTATAATAAACTTAATATTATAGTTAATGTTTCCCAATATTGATATAGAACAAATTGAATCTTATTGTGGGTTAATTTAACGGATCTATGTTTTAAATGGAATTCAATAGTGACTCAGCTACAGGATTACGTTGCCATAGAAACGTGTCTAACATACCACTAACACTTCCTGCTGAAGGAATTATGGGAAATGGAGTCTAAGTAGCCCAGAAGGAATTATGGCAAATTGAGTTTTAAGAGACCAGAGCGATCATTTTGGATGAGCTGATGACGCTAAATTAATGATTTGTCACTGACAGATCCTTGGAAGTTTTACTTTGTTCTAACTGACAGGGGAATTAATTAAATTTGGACTAAAATTGTTATAGAACAAGCGAGACAGACACACATTCAAACATTCACGCATGCCTGCATATCAAAATCGCTCATACATAGATAGCAGAAGGGAGAAAAAGATAAACAGATAGAGACTTTCATTCCTTAGCTCCCTCGCTCGCCCGGACACTCACACACCGTAGACAGCTTGCTGACCCATAGAGAGAGAGAGAGAGAGATAGAGAGAGAAATCGTTCATTACTACACACAGACATACAAACATACCGAACATAGATATCTTCCAGCAACAAACTAATTTTGGAATGAAAAAGATTTTAACCTGATTGGTTTACTTATTATTTTAATTATATTCAAAATATTTTAAATAAATTAAAATGTATTTATTTTTTAAGGCAAGAATATATTGTACTGATGGTTCAATGAATTTAGAACAGTGTTAAAATATATATATATTTTAAACTTTTAAAACAAGCCTTCATAGTTATAGTGTGATTATTATTCTTGTCTGTAACTTAGCCTACTTTGTTATTAGAGCAGCTCTGAACAAGAGAATGTAAACAGATAAGACACGGGAGAAGTTAGAGGCTGTATTGGATCAGGGATTTAAAAGTTATTGTTAAAGCTCAATATATTAAATGGATGGATGATTTAACTACAGTGGTCAAAATAAAACAAACATATAAGACAAAACAAAAAAATGTACTGACAAGTAAGTAAAACACAAACTTCAAACGGACACACGGGCCGATGCAGAAGTTTCTGAATTAAAAGGGAGACAACCTGGCAATTGTCAATATGGGTCGGACATTCTAGTAATGTTCGGTATGCAGCTGGCTGGTAATGTTGTACTGACATTGAAAACACAGATCTGTATACATGGTGTTACCTGTAGCTAGCAGGTAAATGTAGCCAGGATGTAGGAGAGCAACACTGGAATACTCTCCTCTGTGGGCTGATATGAGACCCGATTTGTAACATTAACCCACATATAGCCAATAGGCAGTGTAAAAGGAGGGCTATACCACAGGGGTTAATCTGGTAGGTCAAATATCAGTATAGAAGGAAAATTTTTACATTATGACAATTGTAAGGATATATTCATGCAGGCACACAGACAAACCCCCCACCTAGTGTAAAACTAATATTAGATAAATTCACCCGCACCGAAAACCAAAGCGTGAAAAAGTGGTATTTCGAGGTACAAAAAAATAAATCCATATATTTATATATATAGCCATGCATTGCTCGAACACCCAAGTTGAATTGTGGGTTATTCTAGACGCCTTGACATGAATATATATATAAATAAAGACAAATAACTGATAGTAACAGCTGATAGTCAAACATCTGTGTAAAAAAACGTTGGGGTATCTCCGGTGGTCTCATAAACATATACAGAGACAAAGACAAACTATATAATGACCCAGGTAGATAAGAGAATTTATGAGACATTCAGGAATGTTCTCCCAGGGAAAAAAGGTGATAAAACATTTTTACTTGACTCACTCCCTAGCGGAGTTGTATTAAACAGTAATTTACAAACAGGCTGATAATTATGAGACAAATGGTTCGGTAAAGACAATAAAGAAAAAGGTATACTCATCAGATCAAGGTTCACAGGGAGAAGTTACATGGAGGTCCCAATCACTGGACCATGGTACAATAAAAAATAAAAATATATACTCATCAAATCTGATGTTGGTTCAGGGATCCCGACCCCGATGGCTGGACCATGTGGAATTTGAGACATGTCGAGGGTCCAGTCCAAAGGTCCAGCGATCGCGTCCGGGTCCAAAACAAAAATAAATTGTGATACTGTTCAAAGTTAACCTTCATCTGAATAGAAGTGATAAGTCGTTACACCCAAGGCCGGTTCGTTTGATACGTATTAAAACATGGTCTGCCGGGGAAGAGAGTCTGACAATAGCAGTTCCCCCCCGTACACCATATTTCAAACATATCCTGGCTCGATAAGGACCAATTGTTGGAGTTGAATTTCACCTTATGACCCACACAAAGTACAGATACTTGTAGCACGGAGACAATAAGGACAAACCAGACTCAGACAGGCAGCCAAGGGTATAAGGAAACATGTTTGTATTCAGATCAGAGAGATATAGAAGGTTACAGTATATCACAGGTATGGTTCCGCATCATCGGTCGCGTCTCTCTGTAGTGTAACAGAGGAAGCACGAGGCTTTAACATTGTCCAGTAACATAAACATATGACATCATAGGATGTGACATCGATGAGGTTCCGTGCGAAGGTGGACTTCTCGGATTGGATGAGAGCGATGGTTACGTCGTCGTCTGATGATGGTAGATGATGGTAGATTATGATGGAGGATGATGGTGTGACAGTTTATCTCTGGACAACAGCGTCCCCATGTCTGGGTCAACAGGTTTGACATCTCTGACCTGTCACTGGTCAGTGGAGATTTGGTGACACTAAGGGGAGACAGCTGTAGAGAAGAGAACACCCAGATACCGTGTTCCCAAAACAAGATTGCCACAGAAAAGGCCTGTAGCATGGATTTGACCTTGGTTGGCAGACAGAGAGACTGAGAGTACAGAGTACTGAGTACTTTTAACATGACAGTATTACAGGCCCATATGAGAGCATAATTAATAGGACATTTTAACCAGGTTAAGGACCCTAGACACATTATGATAATTAAGATAAGATAAGAGATCAAATGACTCTATCAATAACGATCAGTGAATATTGAACCATCAGATCATCTGTGTTCTATGTCTATCGATCAGGGGTGTGATCAAATGGTTGTAGCTTGCAGGTGGTTAAGTTTAGACATGGGTTTGATGTAGTTTAATTACTTCACTTTATTTAAGGGTTAGTGTAGAGTTTGGTACAGGATCCACCAAGCCATGCTCTGACACCAGTTACTAGCATTTCCTTTATCAATGCTGTTATGCTTATGAAATTGGGGCCGCAGGTTGTGTGGGTGCCTTCTCTTTCTTTTTTCCCTGCAGTGCTAAAGGTGATTGGAGGCAGAGTGACAGCACCTGGTCGTCATTCATTGCCAATCAGCCAGCAGCCAGCAAGCTCCACCTCAGTACTCAAGCCATTCTTCACCCTTATGTGCTGAACTCTCATTGCCATACCTCTTTGTGGCTTTTTGCCATATTTCAATCGTTAGTGCTTATTTGTTTATTTGTTTGTCTATTTTTTACGTACAACAGAATAAAAAAATGATTCACAAGGAATCAGTAAAGATGTTAAGGAAAATGCCTAAAGAAGTGGCTTTTTCCATGAATGTTTGTACATTAATTATAGGATAAAATTACATAAATATGGAATATACACATCTATTACAAATGAAACATTAATGTCATACGTGCTTAAAGTAGCTTTATTTTGTGCTTAATTACAGACATGGGAAGCTTCTGGTAGGGGTGTGCTTCCCTTTGTTTTGATTAACTTTCTCCTGTTTTTGTATTAGTCAGGGAGACTAGAATTGTAATTTGACTTGGTGCAGATTAGTGTATTTATTTATTATTTAGTGTGGTCTTTGGTTTGTTGTTTTGGCCTTGGTCACCCCGACGTCTTATTGCTTCTGTTCAGTTTCTGTAAAACGTTCATTATTGTTAATAAATGTATACTTTTCTTTAGTTGTTTGTGCTCATGCTCATTTGTTACTGTCCTGTTTTCCCCTAGACCTCAAAAAGGGGTCGTAAGTGCTGTCTGACGGATTAAAGGAATAGTTCACCCAAAAAATTACTTATTTTCTATCAATTACACATCAAATGAAAACATCAAACATGAACATAGAAAGAAGTAGAAATAAAACAGAAAAAGAAGAGAATAAAATTACAGTGCAGAAGAATTTGCTCAATGCGTTTAATTTACGTTATGATGCGTTATGATTATATTGGAATATAGTCCCCTGGTGATACGGTTATGCAAATGCTGCGTCGTCTACATAACTATGGTAAAAATATTAAAATTATCTAATGGGTGGACGGTGGACGTCACAAACTTAACAAATGGACTTGTGAGATGCACCGTTGCTCCGAGCCGCACTAAACTTGGCACAAACACTGCAGGCTCTGCCATCAGTCGGCCCCTGGTGTGCCTGTGGCTACAATAGGGGCCCCGTATGGCCACAGGCACACTGTTGCTCTAATCCATACCAACAACTAGAGGGTAGCACAGGTCCTAAACCAGCTAAGTCCACCAAAGGGGGGTGGAGTTAGCTGGTTTTGACTCCAGGCTCCACCCCCTTTTGACCTCCAACCTCATTGTGAGCTTGGAGGTCCATTCAGCTGTTCTGATCAATGATGAACAAAACCTCCTAACTCCATTTGTGTTTTGTTTTTGTCATTTCCTGAGAAATGAACATTTTGTAGCTGGTTTCTGCCGGCCCGGACAGCAATATATATATATATATATATATTTCAGGTTAGAGATGATAGTTGTTTTCCTTCCAGTTTCTTTTCCAATTATTTTTCTTATTACATGAAAATTAAGTATTTATTTCTCCCATGCACACACACACAGCCTGTATTACACTGAGGGAGGTCTTCTGATTATCTTATTTTAATAATTTCCATCTGGCTAATTAGGGCTTATTTTCACGGTGCCCAGAGGTGCACTTGTTTGTATTGTTCTATTTTACCACTTGGTTAAATGTTAATTGAGTTTTTCGTTTGCCGTTAATGCTTTGCACTCAAAGGATTTGTTCCAAATTAACTTTAAGGCCTGTGCAGGTGTTTAAATTCTGCTCACATGTCCTAGGTTTGGCGCATAATGATTTGTTGTTAAACCATGTTTCTTCAATACTAATAGGCCGTCTGGTGGCTTTGGAGGCCACATTTCACTGAAGTGCTGTTGCCTATCATGAACAAACTCTCTCATAATCTTTACTCCCCAACATGATATTGAATATCACTTCTGCAATTTTACAACATAATTTTAGCTGCTTTCTATCTACATTCCTTTCACCACTCTTTAGCTTATCAATTTACTATAGAAACTGTCCATGCACTGACACTTTAATCTCTGTCTATTTCCACTTAACATCCTTATTAACATTATGCAAATGTTGCCAGAATGAGAAGGATTTGTGCATGCTAGGCAGCTCACAGGGAGGACCAATTAGTGATTCACCGCCATACGCCAGCCTTTGCAGTGAGGCCTGTTGGCACGTGCACAATATGGGAACGACAAAGAATGATGTGAAATGACGTGACACGATTGAAGTGTGAAGTCAAAACTGGGCAGTCAAGTACGCCTCTTAGCCAATCACAATGCGAGGTCGGAACTAACTGTGACATCACCGCCAATATAAAAGTGTCTCACATTGACTTCCAGCCGAAAGATTGAGCGACTGAAATTCAGCAAGCATGCAGATATTTGTGAGGACTCTCCCTGGCAAGACTATCACCCTCGAGGTCGAGCCAAGTGATAACATCAGGAATGTCAAGGCCAAACTCCAGGACAAGGAGGGCATTCCCCCCGACCAGCAGAGGCTGATCTTCGCTGGCAAGCACCTGGAAGATGGCCGCACCCTGTCTGACTACAACATCCACAAGGACTCAACCCTCCACCTTGTCCTGCGTCTCACGTCAATGCTGCGCCTGACGGGAGGGCGCTAAATCATTCCATAATCTTAAATTATTTTGTATGTGTTTTTTATCTACTCTACTATAGCTTAAAGTATGTTATGCTGGCTAAATGGCTTACACAGATTTAGGACTCAAGGGTTTAAGTGATGCACATGATATGAGGTGTTAAATGAATCCAACATGACAGGCGGCCTGGGGAAGATGTCAGGACCAGCCTAATAATCAATTACTGTACTGTTTTTTTTTTAAGTTTGATACAGTAAAATAGATAAACAGCTGGCCAACTGGACAGGAGATCTGAGCTCCATGGGAATCAAAGGATGCACATGGTAGTCTACATCGTCCCCAGACCAACAGTGGGGATTGGAAAAACAATTAAATGAAAGAAAATAGCGCACCTCTGAGCACAGGTCTCCGCCAGTCCGGGTTTGCCTACCCAGGGCAAAATCCAAACTTTGGAGGCGAGTCGTAACCAATCGTAATGGAATCTGATACATCTTGATTACATGACTGCGTAGACGATGAGTTTTGGACAAAATCTGTAGGAGTAGTAGCAGAAAGTGTGTTTGAAGAAAACGCTAAATGACAGATGATAGTCTGGCATTAATGGGAGGAGTCAAACTGGGGTGTTGCATCACGATCAAAGGAATGCATGTGGATTTTTTATTTAGTGAATGCTTGTTTCACGGCAAGCATTCAATGATTTGTAGCATTTTGTGCAAAATGGGTCCCTCCCGGCAACTTTGAAAGGCAATCGTAGCCAATCAGAATGGAGCCTGAAAAATCTGACAGATTTAGATTTTGATCCGATTCGTCTGTCCCCCGCCCTACATATCTCGTGAACCCAAGGGAGTGATGCGCTGAGTGGGAAGTCGATCGGATCAGCGGATATCCAAACAAATATTGATATATCTGTAAATCCCCATCCGTAGGTGTACCCTGATGTCATAATATGACATCATAGTATTCATGGACTGGTCTTGACTCCATATTTGAGCATTCCCAACTTGCATCGTTACTGACTTGCGTCGTTCCCTGGGCACCGGTTTAGTTTTATAAAACCCACAGACAGACTTAAGCACTTTCAGCCTGGAGTTCCTATTTTCAGCATGTCATTATATAAGTTGGGATTCTTTTTTTTAAAAGCAGATCTACAAGCTCATCACCTGTGTGAAATATTGTGATATATTTTTGGTATTATGTATGCAAAAATATAATCTAGTTGGGAATTTTGTTCCTTGGCCTGTTGTAAGTGTATAGGCTACACAAGATATATGATGCTGATTGGCTTAGTGGTAGTCTATTAGATAACCTGCACAGCTGTACACACACACACACGCACGCACGCACGCACGCACGCACGCACGCACGCACGCACGCACGCACGCACGCACGCACGCACGCACACACACACACACACACACACACACACACACACACACACACACACACGCACACACGCACGCACGCACGCACGCACGCACGCACGCACGCACGCATGCACGCACGCACATGCACTCAAGTGGTCACAATATCTCCGCCTGCCTGCAGGATAATTATAATAAACTCGAGTTGGGAATTGTTTTATGCTGTTGATTGTATCTTCATCAGCCAAGCGATTCATAATTCATAATTCATGGGCCCTTTTTGGGAGATTGTGCATGCCGACCACAAAGCACTACGATTTCTATATTAAAAAAATAGTGTACATAGTTTACACAGCACCATAACTCGTCACTTTAGGATACATGACACTTTTATGGAAACAGGAGTCCCAAATAGAGTACTTCTTCCTGTGCGTGAGAGCCCCTTCTGCAGATGATGCAATCAATCTATTGAAAGAGTCGTGAAATGGTGCCGTGAAGTAAAGCAAACATGCGTATCAGCTATTTCTGTTATCCATCCACCAGTGCCAACATTTGTGAATGTTTTGGTGACTTAGCATCTTAGCTAGAGACATTAAAAGTGTGATTTTTGTTTAATCAAAAAGAACTTGGGAAAACTCCCAAATGAGTTTTGTTTTTCTTTTTGCAATCTTAACGATTGTAAATCTCTCTGGATAAAAGTGCCGTCTACAGACCTGAAATATTTACAGAATGATACAAGCTGTAACGTTATATATCTATCAGCTGAAACTGTATCACCACTTACACAGTACTATCTTGAACCCTTAATTCACATACAAAGCTGGTGCTCATAGCTCTGCTATTTTTCCTAATTTAGGAAAAAAAAAGGTTTTAATTAAGGTGAAGGGGGTTAAGTCTGTCTGTGGGTTTTATGAATATTGAACCAATTAAAAATATTAACGAGCTTGTGACTATAATAACTACATTGCATCCATTGGAACATTTCCTGAAAAATAACAGTTTTCCGACATATGAGCAGCCAAAGGAAGGCTGTTTGATTTAGACGGCCAGGAACTGCGTCTATTTTTACGGCTCATGAGTGCCAGACGTCTTCTGTGGAAACCCAAATTGGCGATTCAATAGGGATTACCATTCGGTGATCAGTCTCTAGTAGGCGGAATTGGCCGGGGAGGAGGTCTTGAGTTGGAACCATGTAGGCGTCAAAGCCTAGGTTTTCGAAGTCGGTATATTCATAACTTCAGTACAGCCAACAGCGACAATATTGGTTGTCCATTATTGATCCCGTGAGGGGAAATTCTGTTTTAGCTTCACCCATCTGACGGCTGCTCAGATGGTCCTGTTGAGGGCACAGGAGGGAGCAGTGAAGGGTCTTGCTCAGGGACACTTCGACGCAGACTGGGAGGACTGGGTGGTTGAACCCCAAGTGGCCTCTGTACCACTACCCACTCAGCTGCTGCCACGAATAGACACTGTAACATGTTAACCACACTGTTTACTATTAATGATGTTTGGATATGAGTGTGGGATGCGTTGTGGTGAAACGTACAGTAGGTCTTTGAAAATTGTGTGTGTGTGTGTGTGTGTGTGTGTGTGTGTGTGTGTGTGTGTGTGTGTGTGTGTGTGTGTGTGTGTGTGTGTGTGTGTGTGTGTTTGTGTCAGTGTGTGTATGGGGGGGGGTGTTGCCTGCAATGGCAGACAGAGAAGAGGAGGAAGATGTGCAGTAGACATGCTGCTCTGAGCATAGTGGAGGCATGCTTAGAGAATGTAATGTCAATGTTACCTGCTTCCCCCACCCTAGCTTCTGTAGCCCCAAATAAATAACAAAATTGGATGAAGGAGTGGAAATTAGGTTTGAGTCATTGAAGACATTGAACATTTTCACCCGATGCTTCAGAAAATGAATATTGTTATTATAATTGTAATAACTAGAGGTTTGGGCCGCTTCGCGGCCCTCACATCGAGGCCAAAATAAAATAAAAGAGTGCTGCGGCCAAAAAGAAGGAAAGCTGCTGTGGCTAAAATGTTAAGATGTAGTAATGTAAATGTGATTTTTTATTAATTGTACAATATGCAAGTACATTGAAGACGGGGAAAGAAGCCTATATTATAGCCAGAGCTCTGATCAACAGTCTGGAGAGAGACATTTAATGCATAATTATGAAACAATAATGATTGTTTCTGATCAACTCGTTTGATCAGCTCAATAGCCCAGTATGATCACAAAGAGGGGGTTGCCCCCCCCCCCAACTGCTGTGACATGAGAGATTGGGTGTAATATGATTCTTCCGCCAAGTAAGCGACATAGGACGTAGTGCAACAGTGCAGCTATGAAATGCAATGCATTATTAATGGGATGCCAGTGTTTTCTACAATGGGCTAAGTAAGACTGCCTGTCAGTGTTTGTATGAGAGAGCAGGGAGATGGAAGCCTTTGCAGTGTTACCCAGCTAACGCTTGATATGTTAAAAGCCCTCTGTGGATGTGTTCTTAAAGCTGCCCTGCACTCTCCTCCTCCTCCCCTCTCTCTCTCTCTCTCTCTCTCTCACACACACACACACACACACACACACACACACACACACACACACACACACACACACACACACACACACACACACACACACACACACACACACACACACACACACACACACGCCACACACACACGCACACATACACACACACACACGCACTCACTCACTCACACACACACACTCACTCTCTCATGTCACACACACTTTTCTCTTTTCTCTCTGCCTTTTCTAAGTTTACTCTCCTATATTTGGCCCGTGTCCACATGGCTGTCTCCTTTACTTTTAACAGTAAAAGACATGGTGGAAAGTTTTGTTCAAACAACACTACCTACCTCTCTGGGGATCTTGTCTCCATGGGGAGAAAGGAGGCCAGTAACCTGAGTAGATTGGATTGGCCCTTAGCAGAAAGAAAAGGCAGGCAGCAATAGAGGAAATAGTGCCTATAAAACGTGTGCGGGTGCGGGTGCGTGAGCGTGTGTGCGTGTGCGTGTGCGTGTGCGTGTGTGTTGAAAATCCAGTTTCAAGTGGTCTCCAATTTCTCCATATATAGAAGTCAGGACATAGATCTGACTTCTGGATTTGGGTAGACATTCTTGCACCCGTAATCCGTAAACATTGCGTTTGTGATATCCCACAAGCCAAATTTTATAATTTATGAATTTGATTTCTTTATGCCTGAATCGATATAATACAATTCAATCTCTTTATTTTTAAATCTATTTGTAGGTTACTGCTTTCATTGTTGTAATCTATACTGTATGAGTAACGTGACATATATCACATCTGTTCCAAGACGCACAAAGCCAAAGCCATTTAGGACAATCAGAATGGCGGACAGTCCAAAGTTGGTAGCCTGTAATACGACCTGCACCTCCAATCTCAAAATGTATGAACATACGTGTGTGTGTGTGTGTCAGGGGCGTAGCCACGGGTGGGCATAGGTAGGCCTGGGCCCACCTATTTGGTTTTTCTGCCCACCCAAAATAAAAAAAACGTTTTTTTCCTTTTTTTAATTATCATATTCAGCCATTTTGATAACAGTGTATATATTGGTATCTGAAATCCGTCACAAACCCGTCAAAAAACGCTATTAAAAAATGTGCGCGCTTTCACCACTATACCCGCCCGGGGTTAAAGTGGGCTAGCCTGTTTTATACCCCAGGGGTATATATTCTAGGCTAGTCCAGTTTATACCCCAGGGTATAAAACAGGCTAGCCCAATATATACCCCTCTAACCCAAACTATCCCCCACCTCCCCTTGTGTTTATCATTAATTATATCGTTTATATTTTTTGTTGTGGTGTAAAGTAACTAAGTACATTTACTCAAGTACTGTACTTAAGTACATTTACTCAAGTACTGTACTTCAGTACAATTTTGAGATATTTTTTACCTTACTAAACTATTTCCAATTTTCAGTACTTTTACTTCTACTCCATTTCAGAGGCAAATATTATACTTTTACTCCACTACAAATATTTGAAAACCGTTACTAGTTACTTAGTAGATTTTGATTATTATTACAAAACCTTCATTAACCACTTCAGCCCTATATACATTTTTGGCTATTTGAAAATAGCTCACAATGCATTGCGATGTGACGCATTGTGAGCTTGTAGATCTGCTATTTTCAAAAGATTTTTAAACATTAGACAACATTAAACAAACTTGAAGTGGGACATTCTGCATAATGAGTACTTTCTACTTTTGGTTCTTTAAGTACACTTTGATACCAATACTTTTGTACTTTTACTGAAGTACATTTAGATCCTTTTCCACCACTGGTACAATGTGTGGACTCTATTTTTGTTACATGTTGACTTCTGCTCTGCACTTGCCTCTTTAGAGTGGATGTGCATGCTTGTTCGCTTGTTTTATGACTCAACTTTTCCCACGGTTGAGTGTTAAAAACGTACACAAAAACATTCACACACAAGTACAATCTCATTCATTACAGAGGTCCAAATTCACTTCCAAGAAATAGAGAAGATCTAGAAATATTGAGTCCCCAGACAGTCAACAGCTTCTGCACTCTCTCTCTCTCTCTCTCGCACGCACGCACGCACGCACGCACGCACGCACGCACGCACGCACGCACGCACGCACGCACGCACGCACGCACGCACGCACGCACGCACGCACGCACGCATTTTTAAGAAGGGAAAAAGTACATTATAAATGAACCACTTTAGCCCTATTTCAAATATTGTGAAAATACAATCTCACGTTTTGTATTGCGACATTTGTGACGTAGAGCTGCTATTTTTTACTATTAGGCTATTTATATATATTTTTGTTTTAATACAACAATGTGCTATTAAAACGAAAATGTTTGTAATTTGTACTTTTGAATATTATGTATTATTATTTAAAAAAAGCAAGTACTACTTTAACTCAAATACAAATTAGATTTTCATGTGTCGTTGAGTAATATTTGGAGATGGAGTATTTATACTTTGACTCAATTACTGTAGTTTAGTAGGCTACTATCCCACGACTCAGCGAGTCCCCAAGTCATCAGTCTTTGGATATGCAGTCATCATGTTTACAACCCCACACCACTAGCTCCTGAGTCATCTTGATAAGCTGTGCGTAAATTAAACGTCCACAAATTACCACAAACGCACTGGAAGACGAGTGTCGATAAATCTCCATGTGATATGAATGCAATGCATTATTAATAGGATGCCAGTGTTTTCTACAATGGGCTAAGTAAGACTGCCTGTCAGTGTTTGAATGAGAGAGCAGGGAGATGGAAGCCTTTTCAGTGTTATCCAGCTAACGCTTGATGTGTTAAAAGCCCTCTGTGGATGTGTTCTTAAAGCTGCCCTGCACTCTCCCCCTCCTCTCTCTCTCTCTCTCTCTCTCTCTCTCTCTCTCTTTCTCTCTCTCTCTCTCTCTCTCTCTCTCTCTCTCTCTCTCTCTCTCTCTCTCTCTCTCTCTCTCTCTCTGTCATACACACACACACACACAAACGCACGCACACGCGCACGCACACTCGCACGCACACACACACACACACACACACACACACACACACACACACACACACACACACACACGCGCCCGCACACGCACACACAGTTTCACCCTCGATTTCACCCTCGCTTTTTCTCTCTGCCTTTTCTAAGTTTACTCTCCTATATTTGGCCCGTGTCCACATGGCTGTCTCCTTTACTTTTAACAGTAAAAAGACATAGTGGGAAGTTTTGTTCAAACAACACTACCTTCCTCTCAGGGGATCTGGTCTCTGGGGGGGAAAGGAGGCCAGTAACCTGAGTAGATTGGATTGGCCCTTAGCAGAAAGAAAAGGCAGGCAGCAATAGAGGAAATAGTGCCCACCAGTAAAACAAAATATGTGTATGCATGCACAGTTGCACACAACATGCATGTATATGGTATATGCTCATGACTGATTTAAATGCACATTCACCCACCACACGTGCACCAACTTGCATACACAGACACACGCACGCACACATACACACACACACATGTGTAATCTGTGTAATCTTGTTGAGATCTAAATCACACAGAACTCATTGCATTACATAGGTTGAATTTTACTTTCAAGAAAAAGAAATGGAAAGGTCTTATGAGTCCCCAGCTTCTGAACTTGTCAATTGCTGTCTGACACACGCGTGCACACACACACAAACACACACACGCACGCACTCACACACACACACACACACACACACACACACACACACACACACACACACACACACAGACACACACACACTCTGCCCATGCTAAGGCTGCTCATATGTCGATATAGAAGAAAAAAAAAGCAGTAATCTCCCGCTAGCTTATACTGTCAGCTGCAGACATTGGCCCACATACTGTATGTGAACAGCAAAAGGCCATCCTATTCCTATCAGCCAGTCCTCCAGTCATCAGTCTTTGGATATGCAATCATCACATTTTCAACCCTACACCACTGGCTCCCCGAGTTCACCGACAGCTTGATAAACTGTGTGTAAATGAAACATTCTCAAATTACCACAAACACGAGTGTCGATAAATCTCCCTGTGAGATGAATGTGTCAGTCAAAATAAAGTATCAACTCTCTCGGAATGATGGCCAGCAGCAGGGGGGGGGGGCACTGACTATACCGTTTTACGTAAGTAAAAATATCAATAATTGTTTTTAGAAATACTCAAAATGTGCAAAAGTATTGGCCTAAAAAACTAGTATAAAGTACAGTAGTAAGTTTTCAAATGGATAAAATGTATTAAAATCTTTGCGTCACATTGCGACGCGTTTTGAGCTTGTGGATTGGCTATTTTCAAATTGACAAAAGTATGTATAGGGCTGAAGTGATTAATGTATGTTTTGTTATAATAAAGTAACTAAGTTTTCAAATTATTATAGTGGAGTAAAAGTACAATATTTGTCTCTGAGATGTAGTGGAGTAGAAGTATTAAGTATGGAAAATTGGAAATACTAAGTAGAAATACCCCAACATTTGAGTACAGTACTTGAGTTGATACTTGATACTAGTTACTTTACACCCCTGGAGGAGAGAGAGAGAGAGAGAGAGAGAGAGAGAGAGAGAGAGAGAGAGAGAGAGAGAGAGAGAGAGAGAGAGAGAGAGAGTTCTTCAGGGTGTGAGCGGGTGTGTTTGGTGGTTTTTCCATGCCATCATTTCCTCTCTACCTGGGATAAATCATGCTCATCCAATTATGATAAAGTTTTGTGGCCCCCAGATTATATGGCGAGGGGAGGGAAGAAGGGAAGAAGGGAAGAAAATCATTCTCCCCAGACAGTCAAGTCCCCCTACAGTGAATAAGACTGAGATTTCATTCTGGCTTCAACAGGCCATGTCCCTTAATTAATGGGGCTCGGCTCAGCGCAGGATGGTGCAGCTATTTAAAATGCTCAATGCTATTTTTTTTCTCGCCTGCTCTCTCTCTCTCTCTCTCTCTCACTCACTCACTCACTCACTCACACACTCACACACACACACACACACACACACACACACACACACACACACACACACACACACACACACACACACACACACACACACACTGTTTTCAGTTTGTCTCTTTCCTTCACTATCCCCACACATTCTATCTCTCTGGCTCTCTTTCGTTCCCTCACTCATGGTGACATTAGTGATTAATTTAGCCTCCGCTTGCCAGTTCCGGAAGGATGGGAACAGTGTGTGTGTGTGTGTGTGTGTGTGTGTGTGTGTGTGTGTGTGTGTGTGTGTGTGTGTGTGTGTGTGTGTGTGTGTGTGTGTGCGTGCGTGCGTGCGTGCGTGCGTGCGTGCGTGCGTGCGTGCGTGCGTGCGTGCGTGCGTGCGTGCGTGCGTGCGTGCGTGCGTGCGTGCGTGCGTGCGTGCGTGCGTGTGGGTGTGCGCTCGCGTGTGTGTGTGAGAGAGAAAGAGCTTGCATCTAGGTTTGTGTATGCACGGGTCTGTGCGTTTGTGTGTCTCATGAGCATGCTTGTGTCTCGGTCGGTCTGTCAAGTGTGCAAGTTTGTGTTTGTGCACGTAAGCATCTTATGCGTGCGTGCGTGCGTGCGTGCGTGCGTGCGTGCGTGCGTGCGTGCGTGCGTGCGTGCGTGCGTGCGTGCGTGCGTGCGTGCGTGCGTGCGTGCGTGCGTGCGTGCGTTGTGCTGGTGGTGCTGGTGGTGGTTGGGGGGTAGAGCAATGATGGGTTGATAGATTGATGCCTAATGTCATGTGCAATCTGGTGCCAGGCTGGCATTGGAAAACAGGGTCCAGGGAGGCTTGGAAAGGGACCTGCATGCACACTTTAACAAGCATCTGGCAACTTTGTTCCCCCAGAGTGTCAAGCCATTATTTTTAAACACCACTGAATGCTACACTTCTCAATTCATGCCATGGTTGAATGCCGCTTTTCCTTTCAGTTCAATGAGGGAAATCACGAAAAAATGGATACTGTTGCTGTCAGGCAGAAACCTTGTATCTCCATAATTAAACGTTTTATGTTTTTTTCCCCAAATGAATGCCCTACTTCATTGTACAAGAGTGTCACGCAAAAGTAGCATATACAAGCCCACAATACATTGATTGATTGAATACTTTATTAGCAGTTTGCAAAAAAAAAGCACAGTTCAATGCAAGGTCAGCTAAGAGGATTTAAAACCCAAGAAAGAGACATGTCGTGTGAGCTTGTAGAGCGTCTATCTTTGCCTTTTTATAAGTTAAAGTTAAAGTGGTTAAGTCTTTCTGTAAGTTTTATATATATTGAACCAATGAAACATATTAACAAGAGTGTCACGCTCTGCTCCGCAGCCCTTGGACTTTGACTGCCCTTATATGGTGTTGTACTCTTTAGGCCTGTTCTTTAGGCCTGTTTAGGCCACTATTCTGTTGTATCATTCCAATTGTATTCCGTTATTCTGTTGCTGCCTTTTGCCCTGGTGTTTGGTATCTTATTTTGTAGTATTGTTTCCTGTCTGCCTTGTTTACTGTTTCCTGTCTTGTCTCACCTCCCTGTAATTATTGTAACCCTAGTCACCTGTGCTCGTTGCCTGTTAGCCTATCCTGTGTTGATTTGTCTGTTGAGTTCACCTGTGTCCTGTTACTCCCCTGTCTATTTAAGTACTGTGTTTCCTCTGTATCTTTGTTGGTCCGTAAATCATGTCATGTGAGTTATGTCTAGTGCTTGATGCCTACTGTTCTGTTTGCCTACTTTTGGAAACCTCCGTTTATTTAATAAACCCTTTAACATTCCTGCCTCGTCTGCTTTCGGGTCCTGCCAGTCACTCATGCCTGACAAAGAGCTTGTGACTAAATAATAACTACATTGGACACAGGATCTTTTTTTCCTCTGAAAAGTAACAAGGTTTATCTAACAGTAGTGATATCCCAAATCACTGAAGGTGAAGTACTGTACCACATCTACCAATAGTCCTCCCAATCAAAGAAAGAATAATTGAAACCGCGTCTCGTCTGCTATAGACCATATTCACACGGCGGCCATATTGGAATTTAACATTGAAAGTGCCGCCACCCGGGGTGGCTACTTTCATTGACTTCATAGAAACATGGCCGCCGTGTGAATATGGTCTATAGCAACCGGTTTCAGTGTGTTGGCTCATGTGGAGCCAGTGAGTGAGAAGGGAGATAATTAGTGAATTTGGCCGGAGTATTGTATGGATGGAATGAACTGGCTCACTCTTGGCCCTCAGAAGCGAATCATCAGACACCAGTGGTGTACGTACATGAACTACAGTAATGAACCCCAGACTATCAAAGTACTGTAGCACATGGCATAGCAAACCACTTAACCCATTAAGACCGGGAATGCATCTGAGTCATTTTAGATTTCTTTGGCTATTCAAAAATAGCAGATCGTGAACATTTGTGCAAATCTTTAAATATATATTTTTAAATCGAACATTTGTACTCAAATCTTTGCTTCTGGGGATTCTACAAATGTCTTCTAAATCCTAACAGTTTTTTGAAACGTTGCTATAATCAGTGGCTCTCAAACTTTTTTCATGTCAAGGACCCCCAAAATGATATGTATTTGGCCGCGGACCCCCATCTCAAAATATGTTCCAGGGACCCCCCCAGGAGCAAGGATTTGAGTTAAAAATTATTGCTTTTTTATGATTTTTGAATAGTCAAAGAAATCAAAAAATAAGATGCTTTCCTGGATTGAATGGGTTAAGCCAGTGATATTCAACTGGCGGCACGCAGGCCAAATCCGGCCCCAGTGGAGCTTTTTTGTGGCCCCTGGAACATCCCATGTTCCCATGTTAAATTAAATGTCATTTTTTTTTTATTACATGGTTGGTTGTACAGGATGACCATTTTGAATGCTTTTATTAAACGTTAACTGAAGATTTGTTTATGGTTAATCAATCAACCATAATGTAGCTTTCAAGTAGTTCGGCAATTATTATTATTATTTTGTCACTACAAACCACAACAGGGGTTTTTGAGTGCACTTCATCCATCACAAACCATCCATCTGTAACTATTTCCGTTATATTGGATGAGCTATTTCTTTATGGATATTGTTCATCTTCCATCATTGCCATCTTCATCCACTTCAAATACATCATAAGACCTTGTGCTCTTATCACCCGGGTACTCAAAACAAACACAATGTAAAATCCTTTCATTCATACGAACATGTAAACACTTCAGCTGGCCCCCAATACAAAAATGCTTCCATGCCAGGGACCCGTGCACAGAACATACTGAAATATCCACTTCCTATTTTCTTAATATCAAGAAAATAGGATCCTGTGCACTATAAAGGACTGACACAGAAATGTTCCTATCAAACATCAAAATGCATGCAGTATGAAGCAGGCCCTAATAAGTTACCTTAATGGACATACATGTGTGCATTATTGTGTCCTATCGCACCTATAGCACACAACAAGCGGTTAAACGGTTTTGTTGTCACGGTCTTGTGGCCCCTGACTTCAAGTAATTTTACGATTGTTGTCCCCTGCCTAATCTAGTTGAATATCCCTGGGTTAAGCCCTATACTTTGTTGCGCGACAAATACGTGCCACAACTTGATGTGAGCATGTAGATTAGCTATTTTTGCAAGCAATTTAAATGTGTAGAAGATTTTGAAAGAATTTGAAATATATATAAATAGCGAGGGCAGGGTCAATGAGGTTATACCACTTTGCTTCTGATGGTGGCCATTAACCTGTGTAATAGGCCGTGCAGGGCAAGTAATACGTATTGTATGCAAGAGCCATACTTAAGCAGCATTTAAAAAATGTTGTTACATTTTGGGTATTAGGTATCTGATCACACTAATGCTGTACTAATATAATATTACTTAGCATTTACAATACAATACCATACCACACGTTAAAATGAAAAAGACAAGACAAGAAAAAAGACAGCAATAACATCTTTGTACAGTTATTATAATGCAGTTAGGAGGTGCACGCACATCCAAACATTTCGACGGGTGCTGGATCAGACTAAATAAACTTTGAACAAAAGGAAAAGGTCAAAAGTTAATATAAAGCCATCATCCAAGTGTTCAAATCATCACATTACCTGAGCTGAGCCCTATTGAATTGATTCAGGCAGGAATGTTTAAGAATTCAGCCAAGTCAGCCACGTAATGAATTCATTTTCATTAGTCTAGCAGAGAGAAAAATCCTCTGCATGCCAGATTCAACATCCCCGTTGAGGATACAGCACAGGAGATAGTCATATCACTTACTTACACTGTACTTATGCCACACAAGTTTGGATGGAGTGTGTTGATATATTTTCTATTCTTAAAGGACAAGTCCGGACTAAAATAACATTAGCTTCTTTTCCCTACTTATATTGATCCCAAATGACTGGCCATGGGGTCTATTTGCAGAATTGCCCCTGTCGTCCAGTTTCCCCAGCAGCCCCCATAGCATAGAGGGGAGCCCATAGCATATCGCTACTCACGCTATTTGTTGCGTTCAAAGTGTTTAGTTCTTTTTCATGAATTGGTTGTCATTACGCACGCATCCATGTCTTGGTTGTCCCACAAGAGACACCACAGTCTCGTAAATCATGTTTGTGGGTGAGTGTTCGGCGCAACTGCCAATCAAAGTGACTACTGGGCTGGCCAATCACAGCGTGTCTTTTCCGAAACTTGTTATTTTAGTCCGGACTTTAAGCCTTTAAAACGGGAACGCATCTGTGTAACCACTTAAACCATTGTTTTATACTTTGGCTTGGCTATTCAAAAATAGCACATATATACAAGCTCATAGCACGCCACCGAGTGCCGCGCTATGAGCTTGTATATCTGCTATTTTTGAAAAATCTTGATTTTGCAAATCTTTGACTATTTCTTTTTTAAAGCAAACATGTTTAACTCAAATCTTTGCTTCTGGGGACTAAATATTTTCAGATAGGGGTCCGCGGCCAAAATACATATAATTTTGGAGGTTTTTGACAGTTTGAGAACCAGAACCACTGATATTATAGCAACATACGTATTTTCAGAAAACTGTTAGGATTTAGAAGACATTTGTAGAATCGGAACCTTAGGCCTTAATGGGTTAAGTCTCCTTTGGTTCAGCACTTATAACAGGTCCTGTTTTATTTTTCTTGCGTGATTTTCTAAAACCTTCACAGCCTCAATCTATAAGCAGAGTGCAAAGTAAAATTAAATAAACTAGAGACCAAACCACATGTAGACAAAATGAATGCTGTCTTGTATTATGAAAATAGAAACACAGATTACAAATGATGCATGAGCTCAGATAAGTATAGTACAGGCTGTTTATCACTGGAATGGTAAATCATTATTTTGTTAGCTTAACTATATGTTTGGTTTAGTTTTTTGTCTAATATTATTTTTCTATTTGTAAATTTTCTAGGTCTAGTTTAATTTTCTATGTGAACCTTTGTTTTGATCTAATCTAAGTACATTAGTTGCCTAAAACATTAACCAGTATTCAACCTTCAGTATAAAGTAATATCAAGAATAAAATGTTTAAAAGAAGTAAATACATCAATTCCCAATACCAGTAAACCTGCAGTGTAAACCCTAAGTGTAAACCCCATTCATATGTGTATGAAAGTCCCATACTTACTGTATTGTGAATGTCAACGTACAAAGAAAAGGAAAACCTTCGCATGCAACTCATCACAATGTCTGGGTGCATCCTTGGACTGGAAAAAACTGTCCTGGAGCATTATCACATAAAACCATGAATAAATGTTTACTATTTCACATAAAACAACTGCTGGTACAAGTTAACTCACATTTGTCACATTTGCCTGACTTCTTGATTCTTCTTGATTCTTGATTCCTTCTTAACCCATTCAAGCCGGGAAGGCATAGCAGATCTACAAGCTCATAGTGCGGCACCGAGTGCCGCGCTATGAGCTTGTAGATCTGCTATTTTGGGGCAAAATTGTGTAAATTTTGTTCAAATCTTTGAATATAATATATTTTAAAAGCAAACTTTTGTAACTCAAATCTTTGCTTCTGGGGATTCTACAAATGTCTTTTTGAAAAAACTTATGTTGCTATAATATCAGTGGTTCTCAACCTTTTTAATGTCAAGGACCACCCAAAATGTATTTGGCCACGAACCCCTATCTCAAAATATTTTGTTCCAGGGACCCCCAGAAGTTGTAACACGAGTTAAAAATGTTTGCTTATATATATTCAAACTTTTCAAAAATAGATCCAGAGACTCCAAAGTCCAGCTTGTATATCTGCTATTTTTGAATAGCCAAATAAATCTTAAAATGACACAGAAGTGTTCCCGGTCTTAAAGGGTTCATTCACTGTTTGCCCTCCCTGGTCCTCTCAAACTGCCTCATTAGTGGGCAGACAACAGGAGCGGAGGGAGAGACAAATTTGACGCGAATTTTCCACCCGTCCGCCTGCGGACTGAACTCAGCCCGACGTGCATTCACCTTACGTAAAAAAAAAACTTTGTCAACTGTAGGGGCAGTAGTGAGAAAAAAAGATTTCCTCTGTTCCCTCTTTCTCCAAGAAAGAGTCGGTGGAAGTGACGTCGTCAGTGGTGGAAAAAGTACTTAAGTAAAAGTATCAATACTGCAGTGTCGAAATACTCTGTTATAAAAGTCTGGTAATCAAAATTTACTTGAGTAAAAGTATTGGCAACAAAATATACTTAACCAAAACTCAATGTGCAGAATGTCCCATTTCACAAGTTCAAAATGTAAACATCATTTGAAAATAACCGATCTAAAAGCTCACAATGCGTTGCGATGCTGAGCTTTTAGATCGGCTATTTTCAAATGGCCGAAATATATATAGGCAGAGCCGGCCCTTCCATTAGGCACCGTAGACAATTGCCTAGGGCGCCATGAGGCTGGGGGAGCACCCAACAAGCCTAGATTTTATTAATTTTTTTTAAAGAATTGAAAAATATGTATTTGTGTATTGTTTTATAGAACACATCATCATCATCTGTTTTTACGTCTGGAGACCCCTGTCCAGGACAGGCTTCAGACGCGCCTCCTCAGTAGACTTGGCTCAGATCTGAACCCATTTGATTTGACGTTAGGAACCTGTTGCGACCGCATGCCCTTGCTGACGTCCCAGGCATTAAAAATAACTCTTGAATTTGTACGTTGTAAGTATTTGAAAAACTAAAAGTTAGGTGTGCCCCATCAATGCACCCCTCTCTTTCATTCGTTTTTGGTTTCGCCCAACCCTGTGTATATCCAGACGGCTCTGCTTTCAGATTCAACAGTGTGGCAGAATCAGAGGATGTCTACTGTGTTCTACCTTCTGGGTCTTTCACTCTCTGTGGCAACACGGAGGATGTACAGTATAGACAGGTTTCTTGTTTACAAACATTAGTGGGTATGTGCGCATTCAGGGTGCAAAACCACTTTAAAAGAAACACGCACAGCTGAGATTGATAAACTGTTTGATGAGAGTCAGCTAGAGCCATGAGCTGCAGTAGGCTATGTGATGGTGTTCACGTTACCTCAAGTGTCAAACTAAAGATATTAAGACCTTTATTGCTAGAAGGATGCATTCCAGATGCTGTAAAGAGTGCTGCGTTCATCCCAAACTGAAACTGTTCATTAATTGCAATGGTACAGTACAGTACAGTACTTTTTTCCCTCCATAAATTAATGACCTATTTCTTACATTTCTGATCACAATCCAGCTTTCTCCGCTCATAAGCTTGCCATGGCTTCAAGCTCTGCAATTTGTCTCTGCATGGTTGCCACCACAAAAGGCTTTCGAACCTTTGTAATTTTCTTTTAGTACTTTGAATAGTTTACCTGACAGGTGTCTCGCATCCACTGCTCGCAAAGTGCTTCCAAAAATGGTATGGCCTTAATTGAGCAATTTGACCTGCTGTGGTACAAGTCACAGGCAAAAGACTGACAAAAAACACTGACATTAATTGCAATGGTACAGTACAGTATAACATACTGTACATGGACATACGTGCTCATGCAACAGCCACACATGTGAATGGCAACGAGCCAACGACATGCACAATACCGTCAGCACAGCACATAAGTCACATTTCTTTGACATAAGACTTTCAGAGGTCTTTTAACTCCAGTTGGTTGCCTAGCTAACTTCAGCTAAAGTAGCTAATGTATGGTTCTAGCCACTGTATAACGCTGTAGCATTTTACTGCATCTACAGTATACAGCATTAACTCTTCACAGTAACATCGTTGCTGTCGGTCAGAAACCTTGTTATCTCCATATTTCTTCACAATCATCAATCATCAATCACAATCCAGCTTTCTTGCCATGGCTTCAAGCTCTGCAATTTGTCTCTGCATGGTTTCCACCACAAAAGGCTTTTGAACCTTTGAAATGTATTTTAGTACTTTGAATAGTTTACCTGACAGGTGTCTCGCCTCCACTGCTCGCAAAGTGCTTCGAAAAATTGTATGGCCTTAATTGAGCAATTTGACCTGCTGTGGTACAAGTCACAGGCAAAAGACTGACAAAAAACACTGACAAAGTAGAATAAGCCATTCAATAATCACATAGTGGGGAGGAAATCATAAGGTCTTGACTTGATGAAAAACACAATAATTATATTTCAGGAAAGTTATAAACTTGCTGAAGTTAGAGTTCTCCTCCTAACACTATGGACCAGAGCTAGTTGCCTCTCTCTCTCTCTCTCTCTCTCTCTCTCTCTCTCTCTCTCTCTCTCTCTCTCTCTCTGCGTGCATGACAGGAGATTACTCTTATTGAGAATAAAACACCATGCTATCTACTTACTTAGCTAACACCCAATGCAAATTCATTCATATTAATAAGTCTAATAGTTTTGTTTTCAATTTAGCAAATAACAAGGATGATATCCTTGTTATTTGTTTTTGAAATAGTCTTATTCAGGCTATATTATTATTAATAAATAATAGGCTATTGGGAGGGGGGGGGGGCGTCAGGTAAAATCCTACCTAGGGCCCCAAATTGCTCAGGGCTGGCACTGCATATAGGGCTGAAGTGGTATAATGTATGTTTTGTGAAAATAATCTAAAACTACAAAGTAACTAGTAACTAAAGCTGACAAATAATTGTAGTGGAGTAAAAGTACAATATTTGCCTCTGAGATGTAGTGGAGTAGAAGTAAAAGTATTGACAATGGGAAATACTCCAGTAAAGTAAAAATTAAAAAAAAAAAATTTAAAAGGTGTACTTAAGTACATTACTTGAGTAAATGTACTTAGTTACTTTACACCATCGACGTGGGTAGAACAGCATAAACACGGAACCAGCATGAGACGCTCACATAGCAACACTGAACGCCAACATGCAGAGTTGCATTGTTGATTTGGTATGTGGTTGCACTCTATTTTAATGACGTGACGTGCACGTGTTCAAAACAGTCAAGCAAGCCCCCACCAATAGAGTACAGAAGTCCTGACGTCACTTGTTCATCCCCTGGTTCGTAAAAGTAATTTCTCTATGGGGAATAACATTGGGTCATCTTAGAATCGTCTCATATAAGAATTGTGGTCCAAAAATAAACAAGCTGTCTCGGCGATACTGTCAGGGAGGAGGTTCTGTATCGTTTATGATAGTCAGTCACTCATATTTGATACAGTCTGTTTCTGGCGAAAATGTAACTAATTTGGCGGAAGTAACATTAGCGTTTTCTCACCGTCAGTTGATGCTTTGATTGATTGATTGATTGATTGAATATTTTATTAGGCAAAAAAAAATGTAAAACAGCACAGTTACATTTTAAAATACTTTGTCTAACAGGTCCGTTCATAAAAGTCCTTGCGGACTTGTTTCCAATGAGGGCCTTGGTATTCAATTCATAGGCATATATAGTGGCACCACAGTTCAAATATCATTACAAAAAAACTGCAAAAAAAATAACACTATGTACAAAAAAAAAAAAAAAAAAGGGTAAAAAAATATGTACAAGAACAGGGGGGGGGGGGGTCTGCTGTCTAACGGGAAAATGGTACTACCTCCTCTTTTGGCCTCCTGAAAGGTGATTTTGCAAGGCTCTTTTAAATGAGCCCAGCGAACTGCATTTTTTGAGGGATGGAGTTAGACTATTCCAATCATGGGTGGCAGTGCTGTAGAAGGAGAATTTGCCCATGTTTGTTTTATGGGTGGGTGGTACCAAATTGTTGTTAACGCTCCCTCTGGTATTGTAACTGTGGGTGTCGCTAACCTTTTGGAGGTATTTACTCAGATATGCAGGAATAGGGGGCATATCGGGCAAATTTGCATTTACAATTTTGAAGGCCAGTCCCATTTTTTGTTGTTTAACCCTGTCTTCCACCCTGAGCCAGCCTAGGCTGGCAAAATGGGTGGGAGAAAGGTGGGTCATGGGCCCCAATCCGAGGAGTAGCCAAATCAGTTTGTTTTGGGAGGTTTGAAGCTTAGTCTTCAGTGACACTGAGGTGTTGGAGTACCAGGAGGTGCAAGCATAGTCAAAAAGTGGTTGAATCAGGGCCCCCGAGAGGGTCCTGAGGGCCTGAGGGTTGACAAAAGAGGAAACTCTGCCCATAAATTTGGTTCTCTGGGTTTACTCTTTTGACCACCTTTGTAGCCATGCTTTCACCTGTCAGGTATTTGTCAAGAACACAACCCAAATAGGTAATCTCTTCTTTGCTAGAGATAATTGTGTCATCGACTTTGACCTTGAAATCATTTACATCCATCTGTCTGAGGGAATGTTTGGTCCCAAAGAGAATGGATTCAGTTTTCCCAAGGTGTAGTGACAGTTTGTTATCGGTAAGCCAAGTACGGATTTTTGAGAGTTCGGAGCTGAGCGCCTCCTCAACTTGCAACTTGTCCTCTCCCGAGATCAGGAGTGCCGAGTCATCAGCGAACAGGAATAATTTGCAGTTACAGGCAGCATTCATGTCGTTAATGTATAGAAGAAACAGTAACGGCCCTAGAATGCTGCCCTGAGGAACCCCACAGCTCACCGGGAGGGATGAGGACATGGTTCCGTTGATGTCAACCACTTGTTCTCTTCCCTCCAGGTAAGATCTCATCCAGTTTAGTGATGTGCACTCAAAACCAATCGCCCTCAGCTTATTAAGTAAAATTTAATGGTTTACAGTGTCGAACGCTTTTTGGAGGTCCAACATGACCATGCCGCAGTATTTGCCCGCGTCTACCTCACGTTTGATGTAGTCGGTCAGATACAGTAGGCGTGTGTCAGTGGAATGGGAGGTTCTGAAGCCCGATTGGAATTCAAACAACAGTTTATGCTCGCTGAGGTAGCTGTTGATTTGTTCTTGAATTAATCGCTCTACAACCTTTGAGATGGAACAAAGGATGGAAACAGGCCTATAGTTGCCAGGTTCTAATTTGCTTCCTTTTTTATGCAGAGGGATTACTCTTGCCAACTTGAAATCCTGTGGGACGTGACACTGGCTGATGGATAGGTTTGTGATTTGGGCTACTATGGGGGCAATAGCAGTAGCTGCGTCTCTGAGGAATCTGGTGGGGATATTGTCAAGGCCGGTGGCCTTGTTTGGCTGGAGGGCGAGTAGTTTTTTCTGCACATCATCAGCATTTACTGGTTTAATATACTTCATATGAGTCAAACTGCTGGGATCATTTGTTTATTTTGGGAACACAGTTCTTATTTGACACGATATTAAACACGTCTCTGGGAATTCAGAACGGGGGTGGAAAACCACGAACCAGGTAGGATGTGTAAATTACGTCAGACTTCGGTGCTCTATTGGTTTGGGGCTTGTATTTTGGTTTAGCTTTTTTCGCTCTCTTGTTCTCAGCTGATTGATGGGCTCTCAGCCAAGTTCTCACGTATGTTGTTGGATCCCAGAACCTTCGAGGTGGACCGTTTATCTTAATGAACATCAAAGATGCTACCCGTGAAACCATTAACCGTGTGCGGGTTGGGGTGATAATTTGATTCATACTGTAGCGCTGAATCCTGCATTGCATGCAGGTAGGATACTGTAGCACTGTCGGTTCTCGGTTGCCAAAATGCTCTTCTTATAAGTTATACAGTGTATTTGAGGACGTATTTGAACACACCTGACGACCTGAGCTATTGTTATGCAAAGTAGCCAGGTGGGTATAGGCTACTCGGCGCACGGATCGAGTGGAACGCATTCTTGTGTGCACGTGCGCATCCGTGAAAAGGTATAATGACTCGAGGTGTAGTGGTACACACACACACACACACACACACACACACACACACACACACACACACACACACACACACACACACACACACACACACACACACACACACACACACACACACACACACACACACACACACACACACACACACACATACACACACACACACACTGCAGTGGTGTAAAGTAACTAATTTCATTACTAAATACAAGTACTGTACTTTTTTTTTGTTATTTTTACTTTACTGGAGTGTTTCCAATTTGCTGTACTTTTACTTCTACTCCACTACATCTCAGAGGCAAATATTGTACTTTTACTCTACTACAATTATTTGAAAACTTAATGAACATCAAAGAACATCAAAGATGCTACCTGTGAAACCATTAACCGTGTGTGGGTTGGGGTGATAATTTGATTCATAGCGCTGAACTAGTTACTAGTTACTTTGAAGATTTTGATTATTATTACAAAAGATGCATTACCCACCAGCCCTACATACATTTCGTCCATTGGAAAATAGCACATCTATGCATCGCATTGTCTTGTAGATCAGACTTTTATACGAGTATAACGAGTACTTTCTACTTTGGTACTTTAAGTACATTTTGACGTCAATACTTTTGTACTTTCTGACTTTTACTAGTAACAGAGTATTTCTACACTGCAGTATTGATACTTTTACTTAAGTAAAAAATTATTGAGTACTTTTTCCACCACTGACTGTCTATAGCCCCCACCCCCTCTTCCACCAGTCCCTGGGGCTACCATTTGCGAATTCATCTCTGCCCTCACAGCATCCTGCTCAGCTGTCACATCGCATTGTGCCACGCGCAGACAGCCAACGATAACAGCATCGGGGCCTTTCATATTCCACACATGCATCCAGCTCCACCGACATGCATTGTTACCCCATAGAGTAGACCCTATCTGTGTGTGTGTGTGTGTGTGTGTGTGTGTGTGTGTGTGTGTGTGTGTGTGTGTGTGTGTGTGTGTGTGTGTGTGTGTGTGTGTGTGTGTGTGTGTGTGTGTGTGTGTGCGTGTGTGTGTGCGTGTGTGTGCGTGTGTGCGTGCGTGTGTGCATGTGTGTGTGTGTGTGTGTGTGTGTGTGTGTGTGTGTGTGTGTCTCTCTCTCTCTCTCTCTCTCCCTCCCTCTCTTTCTCTCTTTCTCTCTCTCTCTCTCTCTCTCTCTCTCCCATATCCACTTTTACTCAAGTAAAAGTATCAATACTGCAATGTAGAAATACTCTGTTATAAGTAAAAGTCTGGAATTCAAAATTTACTTGAGTAAAAAGTACAAAAGTATAGGTATCAAAATATAATTAAAGTACAAAAGTAGAAAGTACTCATTATGTCCCATTTTACCAAGTTCAAAATGTATAAAAAAGTATTTAAAAAACAATGCATTGTGAGCTTGTAGATCGGCTATTTTCAAATGGCCGAAATGTATATAGGGCTTGAAGTGGTTAATGTATGTTTTGTAATAATAATCAAAATCTACAAAGTAACCAGTAACTAAAGTTTTCAAATAAATGTAGTGGAGTAACAGTACAATATTTGGATCCGAGATTTTCTTTCAGAGGTCTTTTAACTCCAGTTGGTTGCCTAGCTAACTTCAGCTAATGTAGCTACTGACCTATTTCTTAAATTTCTGATCATGAACAATCCAGCTTTCTCCCCTCATAAGCAAAGTACAAACGTAACCAGTACACCAGTTACAAAGTAACCAGTAACTAAAGTTTTCAAATAAATGTAGTGGAGTAACAGTAAAATATTTGGATCCGAGATGTAGTGGAGTAGAAGTAAAAGTAAAATTGGAAACACTCAAGTAAAGTACAAATAGGCCTGCCTCAAAATTGTACTTAGGTACAGTACTTAAGTAAATGCACTTATTACTTTCCACCACTGGTTGTCGGGTTGGAAGATGGGATCCCCATGCACCCCTATACCTTTTTTTCTAATGTACTCTTTTTGTAATGCTCTGGGTGTCTAGTAAACACATTAACTCTGAATATTGTCTCAAAGTGCGTACGTCGGCCAGATTGGATTGCCAAAGAAATTTGGAAATTCAATAACTTTTGAACTAGACACAAAATTAACCAAAGTCCCTGTGTAATATTGTCACGGGTTTACACGTTTGTGTATATAATCTGAGCTATATTATTATTATTATTATTAATCTAAACAATATCTGGCAAAAATATCTGTCTACAAACATACATACCAAACTATACGTTCATGCAAACTCTGGAATCACTTACTGATATAGTGATTTAGGGAAGGATGTCAGAATACGAGTTAAATAAGTCTGGGCTATTCAAAAATAGCAGATCTACAAGCAAATAGCGAACTTCGCCGAAGTTTGCCGATGACACAACCGTGGTAGCGGGACTCAGTTGTAAAAGTGATGAGTCTGCTTACAGGAAGGAGGTGGAACTAATGACATCATGGTGCAGTTCACACAATCTCCCTAAATGTGGACAAAACTAAAGAGATGGTGATCGACTTCAGGAGAGCCAGCTACTGCTGACCATCGTTTGCGCCCCTGTGGAAAGGGTTCCTCGTGGTTCGTCTGGAAGACGACCTGACCTACACCATCACCATCATTAAGAAGCTCTTCATAGTAAATAATTTGGTCCTCTTCCTCTTCTTCACCCTCCTCCTCCTCCTCTTCAGCAGTTTTCTCTAGCAAGTCAGTGAAGATTTGACCCACTGCTTTACACCTAAAAAAAAACTGATGTGACAAATAAAACGGATTCTGAGGGGAAGGGCCCAGTGGCCCAGAAGACCTTAAACCAGTGGTTCTTATACCAGAGAGAAATTAACTGAAAGCAGACTCAATCAGAGATGCTACAGTAGTTTAACCACTTAAACCCCAGCACCCGCATCGTGGGTTAAAGCTTTTGCAGAAAATAGCAGATCGACAAGCTGTAAATATTCACACACCAAAATATCCAGGGATTTCCCTCCATGGCCTACTGGCAGCATGCACAAGAAATGTGGCTCTGTCTGGTCTAGCCTGCTTCCAGACGAATCTGCCATTGCAAAAAGAAATTGCCCTTGGCAGATTAGGTCTGGCCCCTCTCAATAGAGATTGGATTTCTCTCCCTCCGAAGTTGTGAGGGACCAATCAGGGCCCGGTATGCAAATGTAGGGCGGGTTTTTGTCACCGTAAATGGAGGTTCCACACAGAGATTCCAGACTAATATCTACGCAGTGATATACACATACAGACAGACAGACAAACAAACCATCTTCTAGACGGCTCGCCCCTTAGGAACCACACAGTAAAAAAGAAAAAAAACGTCTCATCTTCACACATCAGGGACTGTAATGGAAGCCAGAATATAGGGCACAGGAAACAAGACGGTGGGCTGGGCAAGAGGAAGTGTTTTGCTGGCAAAATGTGTTGAGAGTGCAACACAGGGACAAAAGTCTGATGGGAACTGACAAAGTGAAGAGAGAGACATGCGGGGGTGGGTTTGGGGGGGGGGGGGGGCAATGAAGGATGGACTGAGGTTGGGAAGCCTTATAAGAAGATAGCTGAGAGTAACTTTTGGTGACTAACAGTCCCAAATTCAAGTCAGAACAACTTGAGGCAGATGGTCTGGGAGATAAAATGGCAGCACCGACGTCTGACATAATTACGCATCCTATCTGGGTCGTGTTTCTTTTTCTCCCCCATTCTGAATTCCCATAGACATGTTTAATATCGCGTCAAATAAGAAGTGTGTTCCAAAAATAAACAAATGATCCCGGCGGTTTGACTCATATGGATATGAAGCATCAACTGACTGTGAGAAAACGCTAATGTTACTTCCGCCAAATTAGTATTTTTTTTGCCAGAAACAGACTGTTTCAAATATAAGTGACTGACTACCGTAAACGATACAGAGCCATCTCCCTGACAATATCGCAGAGACAGTTTGTTTATTTTTGGACCACAATTCTTATATGAGACGATTCTAAGATGACCCAAGGTTATTCTCCATAGAGAAATTACTTCCGCGACCCAGGGGATGAACGAGTGACGTCAAGACTTCTGTACTCTATGCTTTGGTGGCATCAAGGTGTTATGGTATAGGCTATACCATGGTATTTATAAGATTTTCGGTCAAAAATACAGACACTCCTCTTTCTATTCATCTCTTGAGCCCTAGCATCCCTATTCTGGGGGCAACATTTGCAGAAAACAGCCGCTCTCGCAATGCGACACGTTGTAGATCGGCTATTTTCGTCAAAGAGATTTGGTGTAGAGGGATAAAAGACTGCACGGAATAAAGTGCCAACTCAGGTCTGTTTTACTAAGTAAAAAGGTCAAAGTGGTTAGACTGATACGGAGATGCATATTGAGAATTTGTTTGCCGTTGCAGTTTATCCCCCTTTGATCCATGCATGTTTCATCCTGCACATGCGTTGGTCATCTACATCAGTGGTTCTCAACCTGTGGGTCGGGACCCCATGATTTTGGGGGCGTCCCCATATGACAGTGAAATGACAATTTAAGGACTTTTTAAGATCTTTTTAATTGAAAAAAAAAACTATGAAATGAAAAAAGACCATTACTGCAACAAAACATTGGCCAAATTGTCAAATAATATAAGAAACAGGCAAACAGTGTGAAAATAGCCGATCTACAAGCTCGTGAGCTTGTAGATCGGCTATTTTCACAATATTTATCCGGAACCGAGTCAAACTAAATGTAATGCCTCAACTCCTACAATTCCAAGTGCTTGTCAGGGTGGGGGGGTCACCAGTTCAAATATTGTTATTTTGGGGGGTCGCAGCCTGAAAAGATTGAGAACCACTGATCTACACATTGTGTCCTGAATTTGACGTATGGCCAATGGGAAAGACCACCATATATTTCATATAGTTTTATTTTCCCTCCAGTCAGACCAGGTTATTTTGGAATAGTGAATTCCCAGTATACTTTAAGTATAGTTTTAACAGGAAGTCAACACTAGTCTGCAGGACAGTAGGTGCGATAAAATGTGTCCCCTCAGGTCCCAGTCTGTGGAATAGATAACACCTCACTGAAATGCCGTGCCAACACTTCAAGAATCAAACGTGTTTTGCACATTTTTTTTGTACACACTCACACAAGGAAAGTGATCAGATGCATAGACGCCGATACTGTGGTGGCCGCGGGGCATAAGCCCCCACCTGAAGTGATCAGCCCCCACATCAATCTCAGATGTCGGGGGCCAAACTTACAGTACCATTACCACTACTATAGCGGGGCGCAGCTCTGAAGATGCAAATGTGTGCCCGCGAGAGGGCCGGCAACGCGCCGTTAACACCTATAAGAATAGCCCAGACAGAGAAATTTTCTTTTTTTTTTTGGTTCGCGGCTGGGGGGGGGGGGCGGCTCTAGTGGGGGTCGAGTTGAGCCCCCACGGCCGCGTACATAAATCGGCGCCTCTGGTCAGATGGGTGGGCCGTGAACACTTTCAAGATTTTCAAGTGGGCCCATGATTCAGAAAAGGTTGAGAACCACTGCTAAGAATAAATGATATCTCTTTCTGGGCAAGTAAAAAAATAAATACCTGAGAGGTGCTTGCAGTGCAAACACACCTTCGATGCATTAGTGTACTCTGGGGCTCTGCTGTATAGCTGTCAGCATCCAAAAAAAACAGGGTCTACATCAAAGAGATGGAAAAACAGAAGCTGCAGAGTGAATTAGCCGTCAACGCTGAGTGGCTGTGACAGAGAGATACCATAAGGAAGAAATAACAGCGGAGCATCAGGGGCGGGCATTTGATTTAATCGGAAGCGATATGGAAGGGATCCCTTTTGTCGAGTCTGGGAGAACAGAAAATGCACATGGCAAGAACATTATGACCAAGTCATCAGTCGTGGTCATCATCCTGCAGGAGCCTGCCCCGAGGAGGCACACTTAACAAAGTACAGCGACGCTGTGGCTCAGCGCTCCGGCTCGCAATGCAAAGGGCAGATGTCATATTATAATGGTAAATGTCTCCCCTTTCTGCCGATTGGGCTTTGAGTTAATGACATTCCTTGGGGTTTGTTCTGTTGTGGGAACATGTTTGTTTTTGTGGTGGATTATTATTTTTTGTTTATCCTAGGGCACCGACATGTAAGGATCCTCCTATTAATACTCACTGTGGTTTCATTTTCACGCTGTTTTTCATTCTACTCTTTCCTGTTATCTAGTCACATGCAGGCATAGGAGCTACCTTTTGCAGCCACAGTCTGGTGCTATTGGCCACTGAGGAACTCCTCTCCTGTTCTCCACTTGAACCCTTGTGTCCCTATTCCCTATTTTCGGTCTACACGAAAATGTTTAGTGTAGACCGAGAACAGGAGGGGGCCTAGTATATTGCCCTGGGGGACTCCAGTCAACTAAGTATAGGGTTTAAGTGGGGCACCTTGACAGCAGCGGCAGTCTTTTCCCCAGCTTAGAACACGGCAATTTCTTAGACCTTTAAGCCATACCGCTACACCCCGTGAGATAGTTATATGAGCTTAGCATCTGGAAATATGGGATTTGAATGATGTTTCATGGCGTAATAATAAGATTAGGTCCTTCTATAACGAAAAATTCTAATTTGAGCTCATGGTGTGAATGAGGAAAAACCTCCTTCAGGGAGTTAATCCATTGACCATCTTTATGTAACCTCATATCGTCGTTGTCGGGCAAACACCTCCTATCTCCATGTTTCATCTTTTTCGTTTTTTTCATAAATAAATGCCCTACTTCATCAAGCTCACAACATGTCGCATCGCGGCATGTTGTGAGCTTGTAGATGGACTATTTTAATTATTTTAAAAATGTTTTTTAAAATACTAATAAAAAACGGAACGGTTTTGGACACATACAAGGTTTCCTCCCGACAGCAACAATATGATGAGACATGATGCATGATGTCACTTTGCCCTCCCTGTCTCTGCCTGCTGAACATTTAATACAGCCTCTCAACTAAAGACACACATACATACTGTAGTGTACACAAGCCATCTGTTTACTCATCAGGCAGGCTAACAGCTAACCAGTGTTGATTTTGTCGACTAAAACTATGACGACTAAAATGTTAGTCGATTACCTTTTTTCACTGACGAAAACTAGATAAAAATGTAATAAAAACTAAGCTATGATGACTAAAACTAAGATATACTGACAATTTAGTCAACAAATAAAAACTAGACTAAAATGAGATCCAAAAGACAAATCTAAAAGACAAATTATTTTATGTTTGGTGTCGGGTGTTGTGCTCTGAAAATAGCAGATCTACAAGCTCACAACGTGTCGTGTTGTGAGCTTGCAGATCGGCTATTTTCAGCATGCATCCAAGTGTAAAATCAGCCATTACGACGCCATCAAGGCACCGCCAGAATACATTTTAAATCTTATGATATTTAGTCGACTAAAACTAGACTAACAAAACATTGCAGATGACTAAAATATGACTAAAACTAAATGGAATTTTATTCAAAAGACTATGACAACATTTGCTGTCAAAATCAACAGCTAACGCCCTGCTTATGCTACCAGTCACTTCCAATGTTACTAGTTCAGAACAATGTTATCAGCTAAATATGATTTGTATCAACAAAATATGATGTAAAAGCCAACATAGCTGATGTCGTGATGCTGAAAATGCAAATCGGACACTTCAACGCTCGCTCTACATTCTCTCAATCGGCCAAATGGAAATCGATTTTATTATAATCTCTTTTGTTTATGTTTTTGTGTGGGAAAAGCATGTGGTTCCCTCTCACGTCTTTTTATCCAGTGATCAAAACTCAATCTGCAAAATGGATTGATTTATCTGTCGAGGCAGTATACCGTAGCCTCTTTGCAGCATCACCGTTTTCCCCAACCGCATCAATCATGCTTATACGTCCCATAATGCAATCAAAAGCTTAATGGCGGACACGGCCCAGGCAGCACAATGCTGATGCGGGACATTTTTCTTGCTGGCATAAGTGGACATGTAAATAAGTGAGTTAGGGTCATCAGAATGTAGAGTATAGTATGTGTGTGGGTGTGTACAGTTATGTGCTGTGTGTGTGTGTGTGTGTGTGTGTGTGTGTGTGTGTGTGTGTGTGTGTGTGTGTGTGTGTGTGTGTGTGTGTGTGTGTGTGTGTGTGTGTGCGTGCGTGCGTGCGTGCGTGCGTGCGTGCGTGCGTGCGTGCGTGCGTGCGTGCGTGCGTGCGTGCGTGCGTGTGTAATATGTACGTATATTATCTTGTGGATAATCAGAATACAGATATTGAACATGGATACGTGTGTAGCATAGCAGGTGAGTTTGTGGTGATAGGCGTCATGCATGACAGTGTGTATTCATACTGTACATTTATATCATTGCCGTTGATATAAATGTATTTCATATCATCGTATTTTATATAATTGGGAAGCAACCTTGTATCTCCATATTTCAACCTTTTATGTTTTTAATGCCCTACTTCATCATACATGCAAGTGTCACACAAAAGTAGTGACACTTGATGACTGTGAAAATAGCTGATGTACAAGCTCACAACGCATTGCAAAGTAACGCTTTGTGAGCTATTTCAGCTATTTTCACTTTATCTTTTTTTCTTCTTTTTTTTTATCCCACAATTTTGCAACCCCATTTTTTTCACCCAGTGCCAATTGTCTAAGTAATCCTGGGCGCAACACTCCCTCTGCCAGCCTAGGGAGAGCCCAGAACCGAGCTCATGCCTCCTTCAATGCATGAGAGCTTATTAAACAGCCTTCTTGTCACCTGACAGGGGGGAGTTTCCCCAGTAGGACTTGGCTCGTGGAAGGAACACGTTATTCCAACCGGGTTACTTTCCCCTCCATCAGGCGCCCCGGCTTACCAGGGGGAGGCAGTATAGAGACCAGGATTACTGCATGTTTTTGTGAGGGTACCTACCCTAGGGGACACGGGGAGAACATGAACACTATTTTCACTTTATCATAATAAAAAGGAAACGCTTTTGGACATTATGAGGTTTCCACCCGACATCAACGGGTATGTGAACATGTGTGACTGTGTATGTGGTGACGACAACGTCAGCTCCTTATCGATTCCACTCCTTCCACTCGCAGGGCACATGGGACAGCACAGCCTGCCAGGGTGACAGGTGTCCTTGTCAGCCTCATTTCTTTTGCTCTGCTTTTCTCTCTTCCCCCTTCACCCTCCTTCCCCTGTTTGTTTCATCACAGGGACGCACCCCAGAGGGTTGCACATGTGACAGGCATTCCCAGTCGATATGGAAGACGCAGAAAGAGAGGTGGAATAGAGAGACACCTGCCGCATGCACGCACGCTCGCACGCACGCACGCACGCTCGCACGCACGCACGCTCGCACGCACGCACACACGCACGCACGCACGCACGCACGCACCAGTGTTGATTTTGACAGCAAATTTTGATTCAGTTTTAGTCATAGTCTTTTGAATAAAATTCCATTTAGTTTTAGTCATATTTTACTCATCTGAAATGTTTTACTGTTAGTCTAGTTTTAGTCGACTGAAATGTATTCTGGCGGTGCCTTGATGGCGTCGTAAAGGCTGATTTTACACTTGGTTGCATGCTGAAAATAGCCGATGTACAAGCTCACAACGCGTCGCAGCGTGACGCGTTGTGTGTCACATGCGTGACACTGGCATGCAACTGAGCTTAAATCAGGCGTAACTTCAACCCTAAAATTTGAAAATGGTCCTAAGAATGTGTATTTCTCAAATTCTACTATGTAGATGTGTGTGTGTGTGTGTGTGTGTGTGTGTGTGTGTGTGTGTGTGTGTGTGTTCGCTCGCACGCGAACACACACACACACACACACACACACACACGCCGACATATGCACACACCCGGTCCCGCACGCGTGTCCTTGCGGGACAGCCGGACGTGCTAACCCATGCACCATGTGTTCTCTCAGGACCACTTTAACCCATTTAGACCATCTGTGTCATTTTAAGATTTCTTTGGCTATTCAAAAATAGCAGATATACAAGCTCATAGCATGTAGATCAGCAATTTTATTTTAAAAAATCGTGGATTTTTTTTGCAAATCTTTGAATATATATGTTTTAAAGCGAATTTTTCTAACTCCGATCTGTGCTTCTGGGGGGTCCCTGGAACAATATATTTTGAGATGGGGGTCCGTGGCCAAATACATATCATTTTGGGGGTCCTTGACATGGAAAAGTTGGAGCACCACTGATATAGCGATAGGATTTAGAAAACATTTTTAGATTATGTATTTGGCCTCAGACCCCCCCATCTCAAAATGCTTTGTTCCAGGGACCCCCAGAAGCAAAGATTTGAGTTAAAGATATTCGCTTTAAAAATATATCTATTTATTTAAAGATTTGCACACATTTTCAAGATAAAAAAAAAAATAGCAGATATACAAGCTCATAGCGCGGCAATCGGTGCCGCGCTATGAGCTTGTAGATCTGCTATTTTTTTTGCGCTCCCAGATTGAATGGGTTAAGGTGAGCTTCAAGCTGACGTGGATGGAGGACCAATCCCAGAGGAGCAGGTAACCAGGGGGGGGGGGGGGGGGGACAAGGTGAAGAGGGAGGAGAGGTAATCACTATATTCACCGTAAAGGCTCTTTATTATGAGGATACGCTGCAATGATGCAACTCACTCATGCATGAAATTGAAGGACTGACACACTATATGTTTTCATCTACCTTTTTTTATTTATTTTTGTCAGCTTTGCACAGTTCAATAATAAGTCTGACACGGGTTGGCTGAAGTAGGTTTAGGCTGTTGTTTTCTTTTCCCTCTCTTTTCCTCGCTCCCATCAACTTTTTGTTGTCGTTGCTTATCGTTCAAAGCACAACAGGGTCACCTGGGAGACAAATAAACAGTTGCCTTTTTCAGGAAGGCTGGTTTCTGTGTGATGGAGGTGGAGAGACCTTCCTTTGACACGCTGTGTCCAGGAGGATGGCGATAAAGGTTGTTTTTTCGGGGTGGGGAAGTGCTGTCAGCAAAATATCAGCTCGAGAGGACGCAACAACACGGTCGTCGGTTCAATGGTTCTCCCAGTGTCCCCATGGCAGTCATTCACACTGACACACTGTTCAAACGCCACCGTGTGTGACTTCATTGCTGGAATGATGCATTCATTTGAATGAATCTACAGAGGCTACATCTACGTGTTGATTTCGTCGACTAAAACTATGACGAAAAATGTTTGTCGACTACCTTTTTTCACTGACAAAAACTAAATAAAAACTAAGCTACGATGACTAAAACTAAGACTAAATATTATTGACAATTTCATCATAAAAACTAGACTAAAATGTGAGGGAGGGACTAGTGGAGAAGAGATCCAGTAGGACTAAGGGACAAGTAATTTTATTGGTTGCGCTCGGGTGAATTATGCTCTGAAAATAGCAGATCTACAAGCTCACAACGCGTCGATGCGTTGTGAGCTTGTAGATCTGCTATTTTCAGCATGCAAGTGTAAAATCAGCCGTTACGACGCCATCAAGGGACCCCCAAAATAATGTTTTTGTCGACTAAATCAACAGTAGATTCAGTCGACTATAATCTTATGATATTTAGTCGACTAAAACTAGACAAAAACTAACACATTTCAGATGACTAAAATACGACTAAAACTAAATGGAATTTGATTCAAAAGACTTAACTGAATCAAAATTTGCTGTCAAAATCAACACTATCTACGAGGACTGAAGTCTGCACTCCACGCCTCTATGGAGGCAACACCATTAAAGTTCTATTGGTGTCTATTAATAAGGTCAAGTGTTTCATCTTACGCAGCGCAGATTATAGTGGCTGACTGACATAAAGGGGAGTTTGGGTCTGGTACTGATAACAGGTGAAACAAACTGACGACTGCAGATGTGTCTGCTGACAGTGATTTGCTTGTGTGTCACCGCTACTCATAAAGGCTCATTGACATTGTGCATTTGTTGTTTCCCCCTTTTTATATATGTCATGGCCTTTGATTCACTTTACTCCTTTAACTATACAGTATATACAGAAATAATAATGGTTCTTAAATGGTTCTTTAAAAGGCTACATATACTGTAGGTCCACGAAAAACCATCACCTACTATAGAACCATTTCATTTAGTGAATGGTTCTTCTGTTCCTCATATGGTTCTAGAGATTTTTTTTTGTCAATGTTCTTTGAGGAAACTACAAATACCTTGAGGCAGCTTTAACCACATAAACCGTGTCTTAATAGGTGAACATTCATCATTCAACATTCTATCTACAAGCTCACAACAATGCGTTACAACGCAACGCTTATAGATCGGCTATTTTCGAAAAATGAGAGGGCCAAGTACAGACTGAGAGACACTGGTCGATGAAGTATATAGGGTTTAAGTGGTTATGGGTTCTCTAGGACCAATCTAAATAAATGGTTCTTTAAAGAGCCTCCGTCTGAAAGGTTCTTTCTAAAAGCAAAAATGGTTCTTATATGGATGGCATCACTCCAGGTTCCAGTTGGCACCTTTACTTTTCTGTGTTTAAGAGAGAAGGAAAAAGAGAGAAGTCAGCGTCTGTCTTAGCACCAGTTTTAAAACACTGCAGGCCATTCAAAGACGTCAGCATTACCACAGAGAGAATAAATGTTGTGTGTATAATGACACTGGCAATCAAAACACCATTATTTCAAGAGTCTGCTCTCCGGTTAATGTATCGTCGCTGTTAAGCAGAAACCTTGTATCTCTATATTTAAACGTATTATGTTTAGATTGTTTTCATAGAGTAATGTCCTACTTCATTGCACGAGAGTATCATACCAAAGTAGCAAAAATTGCCAATATACAAGCTCACAACACGTCGTGATGCGACGCGTCGAGAGCTTGTAGATCTGCTACTTTTGCTTTTTGAACGTTTGAAGGATTTTCACCTATAATTACATTTTGAACGTGGTTAGGTCTGTCTGTAGGTTTTATAAATATTTAACCAACAAAAGGTATTGATAAGAGCTTTTGAATAAGTAACATTGGATCCATTGGAGCACAGGTTCCAATGGATCCTGAAAAGTAACAGTTTTGGACATACAAGGTTTCCGCCTGATGGCGACAATATGTTTTATTATAGCTAGCTGTCTGGAAAATAAATTGAGTTTGTGTGGGCACATTTTTCACCCCAATGTGAAAAAGAAGATAGCCCTCACAGTGACTCGTACACTGTGCCATCACTCAGACAGGGCTTATTTTGAGGCATTTGAGCCAAATCACGCCACTCACTGATTGTCTGGAACCAAAGGCATTTCCTGACTATATGATACAAACAGGAATCACTTTGACATATTTAGTCATTCGGACCCGTTTACACTGGCAGCCAAATCCAGCCTGAATCTAGCCTGAATCAGATTGGAATCCGGTTTGTTTTATGTAGTCTGAACAGAGACAGGTCACATGGAATCTGATTTTTACAAATCCGACCTGAGAAACATTCAGAAGTGGTTTCAAATCTGATTCAAATCTGATTTCTAAAGATGCGTCTCCGTCTGAACGCAGTAACCTGATCTAACCACGGAAGTCACATATCAAACTGTCCAAAACGCCATTTGCACGTCATTACAGAGTGTGAGAATTGATTTAGATTTACGAGAGCGCAAGGGGTGTAGCGAAAACAAAAGAATAGTGCAGCATACGTTTTACAGAAGAAATGGCAAGCAGCATTCAGTGGACAGATGGAGATATTCAATGTCTCCTAGCACTTTGGGGGGATGACTCAGTAAAAGCGAAACTTGTAGGAATGTACAGGAACAAGGCAAATATATGAAGACATATCTCGCAGCATGGCAGAACATGGGTTCACAAGGTCCTATTATGCAGTGTCAGAGGAAAATAAAGAATTTTAAGAACACAGATAAAAGTCATGACGTCAGGGCGCCTTACTTTTGGTACTTTAAGTACATTTTGATACCAATACTTTTGTACTTTTTTCAATTATTTTTTTTATTCCGGACTTTTACTTGTAACAGAATACATTGCAGTATTGATACTTTTACTTAAGTAAAACACTTGAGTACTTTTTCCACCACTGTCCACAAGAGCACTTACAGTAGACGAGATATCTCTGGTAGGTCAGCTACACTAACTGGGCCTTTGTCCAGTTTAATTGCAGTGCTGAGCCTTGGCTTGTGTGCCAGCAAATTACATGCCTAATACACAAAAAATTCCGTAGTTGTCATTGACTGATTTGGAAAATATTTGGAAATTGAGGTCCTTGGCCTGCTGGCAGGGTGCACTAATATGATGCTGATCGGCTGAGATTATCTGCATGCACGCACGCATGCACGCACACACGCACGCACGCACAAACACACACACTCACAAACACACACACACACACACACACGCAAAGACACATGGCAGAATGCAAGAATTTCTTGGCGTAGATTAATGCTATCTTATGGACTAATAAACATTGACACATACGGTGTCCTTGGCACTGTCTGGTGAGCAGGCCAACATAATTTCCAGCAATGTCTGGTTTCCCCAAACATAATTCGTGCAATTTCTGCATTTGTATTGCAATAAGGACACTAAACTCAGAACAACTTTACTTTAGTTAATCAAAAGCACATTCATTCTATAAATCATTTGAGATCATGCAAATATGATTATGACAAAATGTTGCTTGATGGCCTGATTACTGGCCATTACTGATGATGATTACTTTATTCTTCTGAGACACATAGTGTGGGGAACAGACTTCAGACTGGAGCTGTGTGCGATGGCTGTTAAGTTAATACTTATTAAGTATCCAATTATGCTGGCTTTTTAACCATACAAGTCTGTGCTTTATCGCTGATATAGCCCGCGTCGTTGAACTGGTGCTTCACGCTGGTTTCCGTTAGAACACCACTGAGCTGCTCAAATAATATGCTTTGAACCATTTATGGTTTAAATGTGGGAGTTGACAGGGCAGGATATTAGGATTGTGCACACTTTCAAGATTCAGATTCTTAAATATGTGCAGAATTGGCATGTAGGTGTGCGTGCGCATGGTGTTATAAATCTGATTGTGAATGGGACCCGTGGAGTGAATGGTGCATAGTAAAATTTGCAGTAATGGAAAAAGTACTCACATGTTTTACTTAAGTAAAAGTATCAATACTGAAATATAGAAATACTCTGTTACAAATAAAAGTCCGGAATAAAAATTTCAAATAGCAAGTATAGGGATAGAGTGGTTAACGCATGTTTTGTACCTATGAATGGCCAGCATGTCCAATGCGCTTCAATGCAACCACAGGGTTCTGGGGGGCTCTGCCGAATCACAGCACGTCTTTTCCGAGACTTGTCAGAATCTAGTTGTATAAATACAACGGGATATTTTTATACAACTAGATTCTGACAATTCCCGGAAAAGACATTCTGTGATTGGCCAAGAGTCAGGAAGCGTGCCTCCTCTAATATGGCGGCCGTGATACAGGTCGCTCCAATGAACTGCAGCGGCCAATGAGGTATCTAGGTTTCTATATCTATGTGTGTTTCTCCCAACACACGCTCCTGCTGCTCTGCCCCAAAACCAGACACTACTCACTCTGGCAGAAGCCCTAAAACCCTCAGTTGACCTAATTACAAAGTGGCTCCAGGTGTGCGGTGTGTGCATGCATGAGGCCTTCACTTGGCAATGGTTAGAGCAAAGGCGGCACAGAAATCAACACATGCAAACTTCCATTGACTGTATCTGTATGACAATGGGTTTAGGAGAACACCAGAAGTAGGATGTGAGTCATTAAAACCGGGTCATTTTCGATTTTTGCGTTGGCTATTCAAAAAATAGCAGAGGCCCCTAGTGTAATGGAGATCAGTTGTTGCAGGCACGCTCGGACGTAAGCACGCGCGCACGCACACGCACACGCACACGTGCGCACACACACACACACACACACACACACACACACACACACACACACACACACACACACACACACACACACACACACACACATCTGGGAACCCATTTTGGTAAAATAAAAAAATCACACACACACACACACACACACACACACACACACACACACACACACACACACACACACACACACACACACACACACACAGTAATGAACAGGTTTTTTTCCAGGGTGGTGACATTCTGCACGCCTCCAAAATACCCCATCTTCAAAAAAAAAGATCCAGCCAAAGAGAGGAACCATTAAAGACAACACACCAGTGCCGTGGCTCAAGGGAAATGGTGTTCCCTTTAATAATTCAGAGACAGACAAACAGAGAAAGACAGGTTGTCTGTTACCATATTCCTTTTGCAGCTGTGTGTGAAGATGCAAGAGTTCTTGAGGCTGGCATGGGGAGGGCAGATGCAAGCATATGTTTCCTTTTAAAAAAAAATCTCCTGCTTTCTTCTTTTTGTGTCCCCCCACCCACCCCTACCTTTTTCTCTTTCTGTGACTGGCCATCTAACCCAGCCATTTTTCACTTTGGACAGCGCCGGTGGCAGACTGGGGTCATTAGCCCATTAAGACCAGCAACGCATCTGTGTAATTGTTTTGATTTCTTTGGCTATTCAAAAATGTAGCAGATCTACAAGCTCCAAGCTCAAATCTTTGCTTCTGGGGGTTCCTGGAACAAAATATTTTCAGGTGGGGGTCCGCGGCCAAATACATATCATTTTGGGTGGTCCTTGACATGAAAAAGTTTGAGCAGGCCTAGCAACATAAGTCTTTTTTTTTCTTCAGAAAACTGTTAGGATTTAGAAGACATTTGTAGAATCCCCCCAGAAGCAAAGATTTGAGTTAAAATGTTCGCTTAAAAAAATACATATAGTCAAAGATTTGCACGCATTTTCACGATTTTCAAAAAATAGCAGACCTACTAGCTCTGCTATTTTTTTTATAGCCAAAGAAATCAAAAAAATGACACAGATGCGTTCCCTGGTCTTGATGGGTTAGTAACTGTCTGGACACTGTCCCCAAAAACAGCGCGTATAGCTGTGGGGGGAAAACCTCCCAGCACTGGGGCCGAGTGCCTTTCATATTGGATCTACTTGCAGGCCGATGATGTCCTGCTTTTGACAAGTGTGGGCTCTTTGTCCCTCTCCCAAGGACCCAGGGCTGTCATGAGCCCCTGAAAAAATCCTGAACGCCTCGTCTCCAAACAGCCCCTGTCGGTCGGCCCTTGGAGGATAGCTGTGGGACGGATGGATGGATGGATTGACGCACTAGGGCTCAGCTCAGGCTCTTAGCAGCTCCTTGTCTCCATGCTTTTTGCCACTCACAGGACTGGCACAAAGTAAATAACGGGGGAGCTTTGTGAGAGGTAATCAGACGGAAAGAATCCCAAAAAGGTCATGATACTGAGACGGGGCGATATTTTCTCCTCGAGATAAATACCCCTTTGCTTGACTGTCAGGATTTTCCCGCGGAGAACACCCGGCACTGTCTGTTGTTAGAAAAAAAATGAAGAATGTAATCTGACTGAATCTCTGGCTCAATCATGCGAGACACCCATAAGCACGCAATCCACTTTTGGTGCTCTTGCTCTCCTGAACCCCATTTTGCCTCTGCGATGATTGCCGAGATTATTTGATTCCAGGTGGCGGGGCCTATAACATATACCATTTAAAAATGATGATGGAAAATGGTGGGCTGTTCATGACATGAGTACACTTGTTAGACTGTCATCAGTGATGCCCTCGTGTTTTGTGTGTGTGTGTGTGTGTGTGTGTGTGTGTGTGTGTGTGTGTGTGTGTGTGTGTGTGTGCGTGTGCGTGTGCGTGTGTGTGTGTGTGAGAGAGAGAGAGAGATAGAGAGAGATCAGGCATGGAGTCCTTGAGTGCTCAGAATGAGGGTGTGGGGGGGGGGGGACCTGGACTGCAGTGGTGATAATACAGTTCACACCAGGCTTCTGTTTTTTTGTGTGTGGTCCAAATGGAGGCTAAACATGGGAGGAAACCACTGATTTACCACCAATTCCCCCAAGCTGATGGTTCCTGGTAAATGCAAAGAGGCAGGAATCCTATCAAGGAGAGGTATAGCGTATCAGCGCGCCTACCAGGCCCTGATGTGTGTGTCAACTCCAATTAGGACCATCACCATAATTGGATCTCTGGAATGGGCCAGTCTGCTCCAGTTCTCCCCTTATTTGGCAACGCAATGTAACTGTACCTATTACTATAGGCAAAATAATAAAGAGACAGTTTATAAAGGAACAAAGGCCTCGCCTGTCAAGAAAGAAAGAAAGATTTTCATAGTCACGTATAATAGTATTGTCAGTAGTCAATAATAATAATAATAATAAACTTTATTTATATAGCACCTTTCATGACATGAATGCAGCTCAAAGTGCTTTACAGAGTAAAAAACTATAATAGAAAAATAAATAAAGCAGAAGTGCTTCACAGAAAAGCAGTAATACTTTAACAACGCAAAAAGAAGAGCAAAAAAACATTTAAAATAATGGCAAAAAATAATGGCATTAAAATAATGGCCAAAACAAAAAGGCAGTGAATCAAGCAAAACAGTGAAGACATGAATAACAACACAGAGATTTAGAAACAAAGTCTCTGTGAAAAAAAATCTATTTACAGTATATTGTCAATGCTTGCACTTTGGCACGCCTAAATCCAACTCCCTCATTATAACATTTTAGCTGTAGCTGTGTTGCTTACATCACAGTGTACCAAGGTCAACCTAGTCTTTTTTTTGTACCCGTCCATAGTTTTTAACCTTTTGAGGGCAGCAAACTCACACATTTGGCCTGGTGTTAAGTTACACTCAGCGTTTTTTTACATGCAAAATGTGTAATCACCTCATAAAAGTACATTTATTTTATTCAGTAACTTAATAAGCTGGACAATTCAAAGCAAGAATATAGCTGGACCAGCGGTGAACTGACGCTTTTACATTTTAACCATATTACATTTTCATAGAAATGTATTCATGTATTACATTTTTTAAAAGCTATTTTGAACAGAGAATTTTGCAAATTAAATGCCAGAGTAGTCCTATTGATAAAAGCACAGAACCTTTAGTTAAGTAGACTAGAGGACCTTTTGTCCCTCTTTGACTGCTGCTTGTCCTATGTCATATACGTCAAATTACCAGGAATTTGCACAATGACTCATTATTTTTTTCGTCTCATGGATGGAACCAATTATGCATTAAATTGCTTTCCTGACATTCCCCATATGTTGGTGGTGTTCACAGGGGTTCTGGAAAAATGGGCCAATTAGAAATGTTTTCCACAAGGGATGTGAGTGTTCATCTTCACCACAAGATGGAATAATGGGACAGTGGGTCTCTAACTTTCTCCTAATCCTCAAGCAAATGAAAGAGAGAAAAAAAAGAGTGTTGGGTACACAGCCTTGACTTGCACCATTGAGCTACTGCAGCTGTGCGGAGTATACCCACTAATTAGCACATGACTGAAGCCATTAGGCAATGGTGACCCTCAATGCATAGACTAAGGGCAGCTACACACTGTACGACTTTTTAAGTGGTCGGGGAGTCATCAGATCGTTATGTATTTCACACTGCTGGAGTCTCTTTCTTGAAATCGGCTGTCATATATCGTTGTGGTTTTCATACGATTAATTGCCGACAACTGCAAGAGTTCACCAATGGAGAATTTATTGGCAGATTTGGGAAGGGTTATATACTCTCAAAATGTAATCTCAAGTGGTAAACTTGATTGTTTAAGGTACGTTATCTTGATTACTTTGAACAATCTATAGAAAATGAACGAGGAAATTATGCCTTTTGACAGGTTGCAATTAGACTGTTCTCATTATTGTCATCTGTAGTTGTTATACAACATTGGGGGGAACTATAATCAATTCATCTTGATGTCTCCCTCCCTCCAAACACTTTTCGGAGTAATTCAATTAGCAATCGCAGCTTTTTATCGGTTAACTGCAGACGGATCCAATTACCATGTTTTTGCAATCAAATAATCCCATTATGTGTAAATCCCAAATGTGAGTTGTTGTTGTGTAACCTATCTCCGTTGCAGAAAGCCTGTGTGTGTGTGTGTGTGTGTGTGTGTGTGTGTGTGTGTGTGTGTGTGCGCTTTGGTGCATGTGTGTGTGTGTGTGTCAAGAAACAAGGACGTGCTTTCGCAGTGGTGAAACAGATTTTTTCCTGCATACACTGCACTGTGAGTTACTGTGAAATTCACCAGAGCATTGCCTGAATAACTCGAGTCAAACAATGTGGCTTTTAATTAGAGCCATGCACCCAAATACTAGACTTTATACTCAACGGAACCGTGACTATAAAATGTAAACACTAGACTTCCTGGCCTCTTGTCTGAACTGGAAACGTTTTGGTTTCTGTCACATTTAGCTGTTATGTGAAAGGAGCCTGGTGTCTCGACTTGACACGTGGAAAGGGTAGTGCTGTGGTGTGTACAGTACAGTCAGTGGTGTAAAGTTAGTAAGTACATTTACTTAAGTACAGTTTTTAAGTATTTTTTACTTTACTGGAGTATTTCCAATTTTCAATATTTTTACTTCTACTCCACTACATCTTAGAGACAAATATTGTACCTTTACTCCACTACAATTATTTGGAAACTTTAGTTAACTTACTAGTTACTTTGTAGATTTTGATTATTATTACAAAACATACATTACCCACTTAATGCAGCCCCATATACATTACGGCCATTTGAAATAGCAGATCTGCAAGCTCACAATGCGTTGCGATGGGACGCATTGTGAGCTTGTAGATCTGCTATTTTCAAACGCATTTTCAAAAGATTTGTATACATTTTAAAACTTGTGAAATGGGACATTCTGTATAACAAGTATTTTCTACTTTTGGTACTTTAAGTACATTTTGATACCAATACTTTTGTACTTTTACTCCGGACATTTACTTGTAACAGAGTATTGATACTTTTACTTAAGTAAAACCATTTGAGTACTTTTTCCACCACTGACTACAGTACAGCTGAAGTGACGTATAGGTGACTCCTTCACCTCAGCTTTTCTTTCACCATCCCCTCTCTGCATATACAGTAGGGAGCAGGGGGTTGAGCGAGCGAGGGAAGAAAAACAGCAAAGGAAAGGTAGAGGCAGACAGAGAAACAAAGTGAGAGAGAAAGTGCCATGGGAATAGAAAGAAAGAGTAAAAGAGAGCATGCGGAACGATAGAAAGCCCACGGGGGGCTGGTGGTGGTGGAGGGGTGAGAGTAAGAAAGAAATGGAGAGAGGCTCATACTTACATACATCTTTCTATGCTTTTGGAAAACACTTGATTTTCCTGGTCACCAGTCACATATCTACGGCAGTGGTGGAAAGTAACTAAGTAGATTTATTTAAATACTGTACTTAAAGGGATATTTCACTTTCAAAATTTGTTTGGGTGATTTTATCGTCTGCTCAGGCTTTTGTGAGCCCCTCAGACAGTTTTTAAGTTGCTTTATTCAATATTTAGATATTAGATATTAATTTTATTAGACACGCCCCCTTCCTATACAAACCCATTGTAAGTTCAAACTCAATTTTTAACATGTTAGATTCATCAAAAACACCCGTCCTTGGTTCTGGTGACTCATACCGCCCCCCTAATACGCGAGGGGGACGTGTTTTTTCAATTACTTTTTTCTTTTATTGTCTCCGCCGTAGGTGGAGAGTATGTTTTCGCTTCGTCCCGCCGTGTGTGAGCATGGCCCCTAGCCAAGCTAACATTGGTCAAGCTCCACGTGACACGTGGTAATATGTTGACACCAATGCCTTTGATTGGCTAGAGGGACGCATGACGAAATAAAATCCTATAAATAGGTGTGTCACTTCAAAAAGCTGTTTATGTTTTTGAAGTGAGGTAAGGCAGGATCAATCAGTCTTGATTGGAACAGTACCTTCCAGTCCAAATCACCCGTCCGTGCAGTGTGTGTCCCTCTGAGAACACCTAACATTGGTCAAGCAAAGGCGCAGAAGGCCAAAGCTAAGAAAGCATACTCATCTACAACAGTAACACAGAAGAGGACTATAGAGTTGAATTGATCCCACAACAAGGCCGAAGTCTTAATACTATAACAATTGGCCACCTTGATCAAATACATTATGTAGCACTAGAGAAAACTGACATAGATCAAACACACCAATCAACTGCTGAAACTGTTCAAGACAATGAAGATGAAGAAGACAGACAAGTATTTGAACAAACCAGTCAATTACGACCACTCCCATATGACACATTGCTTCAAGAAGAACATTCTTTAGATGCAAACACTACATATTCAGTCGCCCCTGCAGAACACCAAAAACCACGCACATTCTACCAACAGTACCTTGCAGTACAAATCACCCGTCCGTGCGTGTGTGTGTTCCTCTGAGAACACCTAACATTGGTCAGTTTTACGTGACATCACAATATGTAATATAAATATATAAATAGGAGGCTGAGATCACACAATGTAACTAACTCCCATTATGCAAACTAAAGAAGCAGCAAATGAGCATCTGAAACCTGATGAAGACGCAAAGGCGCAGAAGGCCAAAGCTAAGAAACAGAAAGAAGGAATGAAATTAAACAGAGCTAAGAAACATAGAGAAAGAATGAAATTAATCAGAGACAAAGAATCGCTAAATGACAAAAGACGAAGACTAGCCATAAATGCTGACAATATGACACAGCAAAGATTGCTACAATCTCTGGAAGAAAAAGTTGAAGAGTCTGTAGAGAACATCGAAAGGAAAAAAAGGAACTGGTCAAAGTATTCAAGTAATGAAAGACAACATCAACAAGCACATAACACCAGTAAGAAGAGACGGTACAGATCACAAGAACTAGAAGTTCTTGTGATCACTCCCATATGACACAGTCCAAATCACCCGTCCGTGCGTGTGTGTGTGTCCCTCTGAGAACACCTAACATTGGTCAAGCAAAGGCGCAGAAGGCCAAAGCTGAGATAGCATACTCATCTACAACAGTAACACAGAAGAGGACTATAGAGTTGAATTGATCCCACAACAAGGCCGAAGTCTTAATACTATAACAATTGGCCACCTTGATCAAATACATTATGTAGCACTAGAGAAAACTGACATAGATCAAACACACCAATCAACTGCTGAAACTGTTCAAGACAATGAAGATGAAGAAGACAGACAAGTATTTGAACAAACCAGTCAATTACGACCACTCCCATATGACACATTGCTTCAAGAAGAACATTCTTTAGATGCAAACACTACATATTCAGTCGCCCCTGCAGAACACCAAAAACCACGCACATTCTACCAACAGTACCTTGCAGTACAAATCACCCGTCCGTGTAATAGCACGGGTCTGCTGGCGGAGACTTGTGCTCCGAGGAGCACATTTTCTAGTTTTTAATATTTTTTTTCGGAAAATGAAAAAAATTAAATACAATAAAAAAATAAAAGAAAATAAATGGAAAAAATTATCTCAAAAACACGGCCCCCTCACGCATTAGGAGGGCAGGGTGAGTCACCAGTTTTTGATGAATCTAACATGGTTAAAATGGAGTTTGAAGTTACAATGGGTTTGTATAGGAAGGGGGCGTGTCTGATAAAATTAATATCAAATATCTAAATACTGAATCAAGCAACTTAAAAACTGTCTGGGGGGCTCACAAAGGCTTGAGTAGATGATAAAATAACCAAAAGTTTTTTTGAAAGTGAAATATCCCTTTAAGTTAAACCAAAACAAATGATATTAGTACTTTACTTGAGTATTTCAAATTTCCAATACTTTTACTTCTACTCCATTACATCTCCGAGGCAAATATTGTACTTTTACTCCACTACATTTATTTGAACACTTTACTTTGTAGATTATGATTATTATTACAAAACATACATTACCTACTTCAGCCCTATATATTTCGGCCATTTGAAAATAGCAGATCTACAAGCTCACAATGCGTGACGATGCGACACATTGTGAGCTTGTAGATCGGCTATTTTCAAAAGATTTTTATACATTTGAAATAATGACATTCTGCATAATGAGTACTTTTACTTTTGGTACTTTAAGTACATTTTGATGCCAAATTGCCAATGCTTTTGTACTTTTACTCAAGTACATTTTGAATTCCGGACTTTTACTTATAATTCAATATTGCCGTATTGATACTTTTTAAGTAAAACATTTGAGTGGTTTTTCCACCACTGATCTACGCTATCAGGTGAGAGACAATATCACGAGAGGTGCTACGACCGCAAGCTGTCCTTGTACTCTGTAACTGCTCTCCCTGCCATCAGGGCCCATCATGCACACCAGCTCCCGTAGTGGCCAGAACACAGGAGACCATCACCTAGCTATCACCCTGAACTAATGGAGCTAGGGCATACGGGTGGCATAGAGGTAAAAACGCCCCACCATAGCAGAGGTCAGGGTTCCATATATTCCTGGCAGCAGTGCCTCGGGCTTGGCTGGGGCGCTCCAACGAACACATTATTGGTGGGATTTGCTTTGTGAGGAAGCAGGGAAGGAGGGGATCGTGTCCTTGTCGCTGGTTGGGACGCCTGTTCCAAAGGGAGGGGAGCTGAAAGAGACAGCGGGAACTTCTGTGCAGGTTATGCTTTCCTGGTGAAAAGAAAAGCGGCGGATGACTTCATGTGTAACGGAGGAGGCATTTTGTTGTTGTCTACTGCGCCTCCGCAGGCCAAAAGTCGGGGTTGCCATCAATGATGGGGACAGCAGCGGTGGCGGCTGGCCAATAGAGGGTGCCAAGGTATGCCCCAGAACTCATCCTAGACCAGGGGTGGGCAACTTTGATGAGGAGAGGGCCACTGTATTTCCACACTCACTCCAGAGGGCCACATTGCATATCTCTGCTGTCCAGCGCGAACCTGCTAACTCCAAAACGCTCATTGTTCAGGAAATGAAAAAACAAAATATAAGTTTTTCAGGAAAGGAAGAAAACCTTATATTTTTAAAACAAAGCAATACTGCCTCATCAAAGTTGGTATAGTGACTTTATATATTGTCAGATACTTGCATGTGCCATTATATTATCAACACTTTACCCAAATCCAGCGCAATTAAGACTTAAGTGGAGTTAGGCGTTTCCGACGAACAGAAATCCATCTCAAGTGGAGTTAGGAGTCCGAACAGCTGACAATAGCTCTGCTGCTGAGGGAAGGGTAAAAATTTCCAAAAGCTAACAATGGATCTCCAAGCTCACAATGCATCACAACGTGTGAATTAATGCCCTGATGCTTCATGACACTTATTATATAGGCCTACAATAATAAACAGGACTTTAAATATTACAATAACTTCTGCAAAGAGTCAGTAGAAGTAGCGCGACAGAAATGCTATGAACTCCTTTCTTCTTGTCACATTGCTCTCCTCATTAAACACTTCATATATTTTAGAAATATAATTACTTGTTTTCATAACATTAGCATCAGTTTGATAAACAGGTACACTGCATAGTTTTAACAGACTACGGGGAGTTTGTTTACGTGGTCCTCCTCCTCGCTCACTGCGCAACGTGCTCTGCTCATGCTGTGAAAAGGCAGCACTGGAGAGGAGAAAGGGGGGAGTTGTTTGTTTTTGACGGACAGTTTGAGGATCCAATGGAGTTGGGAGTTTTCGTCAGAGGCGCTTTTTAATACTTTTCATAGGTTATTATTATTATATGTTTTACACAGACGTAAAGGGTGTTCAAAAGCGTTGATTTATGAAGAAAAAAAAAGCTGAAAATGGAGTTAGCTGGTTCGTCCTGGACACCAACAATATACTCTCGGGCAGACACCTCTTATCTCCGTATTTTAACTTTTCCCGTAAATTAATGCCCTGCTTCGCCATTCTATGTCACACAAAAGTAGCAAAAGTAGCAGATCTACAAGCTCAAAATGCACCACACTGAGCTTGTAGATATGCTATTTTTGCTATATTTTTATTGGAATCCTGAAAAGTAACATTTTTATTTAATTGTCTCCGCCAGGCCGAAAGGCCTGGCGAGAGAGTATGTTTTGCACCCTGTCCGTCCGTCCGTCCGTCCGTCCGTGTGTCCTGTCCGTCCGTTAGCAGCTAATCTCCGGCACCGTTGGCCCGGTCGCTGTGAAACTGTGCACACACACTCCCTGGATGCCAATTCAGAACCTCTGCCTTTTCACATGGGCTTGTTATAGCGCCACCAGGAGGCCGATATGTGCAAAACCCATTTTTTTATATTATTCCTACAGATTTTATCCAAACGTCATGCAATTCGGTACACAGTATCTCTATAGTCATGTGATCAACACGGATCTGTCCGATTTCCCATATTCCATCCTCATTGGCTAAGGTTGGCTTCCAAAGTTTGCAGGATTGGTTCGTTTTGAACAAAATGCCTCAAATCATGAAGGCAGTGTGCGATTTCCGTGAAATTTCACACGTACATTCCCACTAGGCCAAGGAAGAAATGCCACCCTTTTCATATTGGCTTGTTATAGCGCCACCAGCAGGTCTAATTTAGCGAAACACATTTTTGGAACAAAATGCCTCAAATCATGAATGCAGTGTCCGATTGCCGTGAATGAACTGAGAATAAATGGCACCCTTTTCATATTGGCCTATTATAGCGCCACCAGGAGGCTACAATAACGTACCCGACCTGGCGGAGACCTGTGCTCCGAGGAGCACTTTTTCTAGTTTCAAATGTATTTATACTTATGCTAACATTATGAACTTAAATACAAATATATTGGACATAAAAAAGACAATAGAATTTTTATTAAGCTTTATTAAGCTACTGATATAGACTGAAGTAATTAAAGTGGGTCATGTTTGCAGTATTGGAATTGTAACAGCTGAAATCAATAATATATCAGTATTCCGATATTAACCTGCGGGCCGCATTAATTGAAGGTGGGGGCCGCATGTGGCCCCCGGGCCGCCAGTTAATGCATGTCCTCTAGAGCTTCATTGAATAAGACTTAAAATGTTCTTTGAAATACAAGTATATGCATATATTTTACATAGTTAGTGAGTAAAATGTATAATCTGTAATATATATATTATATTTGACGTTGTCTAAAGTTACTGATAGGTCATGTACAGTATTTGCTGCTTGGGGACGCAAGAAGCTTTGCCCACTAACTCTCATTATAAGTTGGCTGTGGGGGAGGTATGCACCCAAAAAATGTATGCAAACAAGGAAAAAAAGAAAGGAACTGCAAAAGCAGCCATAGTTCCTTCTCCATAGACACCTCTCCCATGACTCCTCAGCAGTAGTTGTCCAGGGATTACCCCACAGTACACCGTACCCCCTATGGAACCAAGCAGGTTCCTCCTCCCTCCCCTGGAAACGTTCTTCTCTGTTTAGTGATGGCATTTTTTCCCTCTCCTCACTAGAAAATATCAGGTATTTTTAGACAAGGCCCTGCGGCGATGTCAAATGAGCGTGCATCACACCCACACGCACACCACACGCACACGCAACGTGTACACGCACGCACGCACGCACACACACACGCACACACACACACAAACACACACACACAAACACACACACACACACACACACACACACACACACACACACACATACACACACAAACACACTCACATTGGGGAGCTTCCGTTTTGGCAGCAGGAAATGTAGAAGCATTTGGAGGTGACAACATGCTTCTGGCTCCTGGTCGCACCACAATATGCTAGGGTTTTGTCTGTTCCATTATCGTCAGGAAAGGTTGATCAAGTAATGTTCTCTCCCTCATCGGCTACTGTCAAGGTGCCCTTAATCAAGGCACTTAACCCCCTATTTGTTCTTGTCGATCCTGTCAGTGGCCTGCAGGAGTGGACTGTGGCTGTAGAGAGCAGCTACCGCCTGTGAATATTATGTGAAGCCTGTGAAGAAAAAAGTGTGTAAACTGTCTGTAAATAAACATTATTGTCATAGAAGATATCTGGATATCTGATTTGAATATAAGGTCTCTATATAAGGTCATTTCTGATCTTTCATTTCTACCAAGAAACCCAGTAAAATAAAGCATATATATATATATATATATATATATATATATATATATATATATATAAAATTTATATCTCTGCTGTCGCGCAGAAACCAGCTAACTCCAAAAATAGTGGAGTTAGGAGGTTTTGTTCATCATTGATAAGAACAGCTGAATGGACCTCCAAGCTCACAATGAGGTTGGAGGTCAAAAGGGGGTGGGGCCTGGAGTCAGCAAAACCAGCTAACTCCACCCCCCTCTAACTCCACCCCCCTTTGGTGGAGTTAGCTGGTTTAGCAGAAAGTTTGAGGATCCAATGGAGTTAGCTGGTTTTGTCAGAAGCGCTTTTTAATACTTTTCATTGGTTCAATATTGTTTTAACCAACACACAGACGTAAAGGGTGTTCAATAGCACTGATTTATGAGAAAAAAAAATTAAAAGGCTGAAAAATGGAGTTAGCTGGTTTCTGCCCGACAGCCATATTAACCAGGGTTAAAGTGGTTAACATTCTATCGTTCAGGGATTGACTTACACCGAATTCATCTACCAACTCTTTAGCTGTAGCTTCACACACACCTACAGTATTAACCTTTAGTTTCACTCAATTGAATTTGCAAGTGATTCTGTGAAAGGCAAACCCAGCGATAAATGTTTGGCCGCGCAGAAGTAATTGAGTATTGATGGCGATGTTAGCAGTTGTTCTTTGAAGTGTTATTGTGTCTGGTGTGTTGTGGTGTGGTGTGGTGGGGTGTGTGTGTGTGTGTGTGTGTGTGTGTGTGTGTGTGTGTGTGTGTGTGTGTGTGTGTGTTGTGTGTGCGTGCGTGCGTGCGTGCGTGCGTGCGTGCGTGCGTGCGTGCGTGCGTGCGTGTGTGTGTGTGTGTGTGTGTGTGTGTGTGTGAAATACTAAACAAGTAAAATACCAACCATTAGTACAGGCCAGGCTATAAGTGTCAGCTTGCTTTTATATTTGGTAGCTTGGGCCATGATGTCCTGCAGGCTGGTGGTCAGGGGCTTGGCGATTATGAGGCTGTCCAAGTGAAAAGCAAAGCAGCTTGCAAAATACTGCTCAATCCCCTCCATTATAGGCAGTTGTATTGCTCTATTTGGAGGGGAAGGTGCTTCCTGTATCCATAATATTCCCCAGTGTTGGTAATATGGCAGATGGAAGAGTATAACCTATGTTCTCTGTGAATGTGTTTGTTGATTTCTGTTGTTTACATTCCGTAAAATAGTTTGAAGCCTTGCACTGACGCACAGGTTATTTTGAGTATGGCATTAGAAGCAACTGAAAAATATTTGGGCCCTTGCCCCTTGTAATGTATTTGAAAATACAAAATGTGTGTGTGTGTGTGTGTGTGTGTGTGTGTGTGTGTGCGTGTGTGGAGGTGGCATCTCCCCAAAGACAGCGTAAATGTGTAATTTTTCATGACAGGTTTAAATTAGGCATGGTGGACTGGCCCCCTCGCCAGCCAGCTCTCTCTATCCCTCTCTCTTTATCTCTCTTCCCTCTCATCTCTTGACTTTCTCTTGTTCTCTCGTTCTCTCTCCACCTCTGACACCGACACGCATGCACGCGCGCACACGCACAGACACACACACACACACACACACACACATGCACACGCACACGCACACGCACACGCACACGCACACGCACACGCACACGCACACTCACACGCGCACGCACACACACATTCTGTATACTCACTAAAGCCTTCAGTTCACACACCCTGACATGCTGAGCAGCACTGCTTCAGGGGGGGAGATAGACAGACAGGCAGAGAGAGAGAGAGAGAGAGAGAGAGAGAGAGAGAGAGAGAGAGAGAGAGAGAGAGAGGGGTGAGGGCAGGCAGTTCAAGGTGACCCTCTTAAATCTTACTGGCTGCTCATTCAGGGAAGCCTGGATGAGACAGGCAGGGAGACAGGCAGCAGCATGACCACCTAATGTGGTCCACATCCGGACACAGGAGCACGCCCCCGCCTCCAGAGGACAAAGCTCCATCCCCAACATACTGCCTTTGCTTGCATACGTGTACACTGCAGAATGGAGTTTGAAAATGTAATTGTCCTTTAATGCAGTTAATAATGGAAATGTTGTTGGCACATGGCACACATTTTAGCACCTTATGTCTAACCTCACCTGCTTTTTTAACTACATTTTTATCCCACGATTTTGTAACCCATTTTTCACCCAGTGCCACCCAGTGCCAATGCCTAAGCTTGTAATCCTGGGCGCTACTCTCCCTCTGCCAGCCTGGGGAGAGCCCCGAACTGAGCTCATGCTTCCTTCAATGCATGAGGAGCTATAGCAAGCTGCTTCTTATCACCTGACAGGGGGGAGTTTCCCCGGTAGGACGTAGCGCGTAGAAGGAACACGTTATTCCAACCAGTTCCTTTCCCCTCCATCAGGTGCCCTGACTGACCAGGGGAGGCAGTATAGAGACCAGGATTACTGCATGTTCTTTGTGAGGGTACCTACCCTAGGGGACACGGGGAGAACATGCAAACTCCACACAGAAAGGCCCTTTCACCAACCCCACCTAGGGTATGGGCACTGATGACTCGGTGGAGAGAAGACGCCCCCAGCGCCTACAGCGTCCCCGGCGGGAATCGAACCCAGGACCTCCTAGCTGACACCTGCTTTTTTATGCTATATGTATCAATGTCTATATCGTGGATTTATTTTATTTTGACCTGTTTCTTTCTTACATTTTCTCCTTGCTCTCCCATACCTCTCTCTCCCTGGTCCTGAAAACTAATGATGGAGCTTGCACAGTGTGATTTGACAATATATATGATTCTGATTCTGATTCTGATTCTGATTCTGAAATCCCTGGGCCGATCAGCACCAACATTTTTGTGCAGTCTACCAGTATAGGCCAAGTGAGTAAATCCCCAAAAACTTTTCACATTTGTTTTATACTTATGGAAATATTTAACTTGTTCAAACTTTTTATTTTATAATGGAAGTCAGGTCGGATTGGGACTGTCTGCAGCCTGTGGTTTTGGTTGATCACTCTGGAGAGTTTGGCTTTGCTCCACATAGACAAGTAACCAAACCAGGACACAATATTGAAGTTTAGTACACTCTTACGTCTATGTTTCTGCAGCAGATAAACTATATATATGCAGCCTCCCCGTCCCCCGAGAAAGAGTCTAGTGTCAAGGTATTTGGATGATTGCAAATGCTGGACTGAAATACAGCTCATGATGAATAAAAATGCGATCATCACATCAGATTCATTTGAGGGTCAACATTTTGACCATTTGCTTATTGATGTATTGCTTCTTTGGATGAGTTCCATGCACCATCCACCTCCCCCATTCAACAGTCATTTGGTATTGACTGGAATCCAGCTCCTCCTCTTGAAGCAACCAAAACATTTTAATTTTAACCCTTCTAACTCAAATCTTTGCTTCATGGTTGTCCCTGGAACTAGATATTTTGAGATGGGGGTCCGCGGCCAAATACATTTAATTCTGGGGTTCCTTGACATGAAAAAGTTTGAGAACCACTGATATTATAGCAACATACGTTTTTAAGAAAACTGAAAAATATTCCACAATTTTAAAAAAATAGCAGATCTACGAGCTTGTAGATCTGCTATTTTTGAATAGCCAAAGAAATCTGAAAATGACACAGATTCTTTCCCGGTCTGTTGACACTATAGTCACACATTGCCCCACCCCCACACACAACCCAAACATAATATAGTCCAGGACCCAGAGAAGGTGTCTGTCAGCTCAGACATACATTTACCTGTCTAGATGTAATTGCAGATGTAATTAAAATGTTCCCCCCCTGGGACCACCAGAGGAGCCTGCCTCCTCAGATATGAGGCTAATTGAAACTCTCTAATCATGTCTGAAAGGTCAGAGTGCTCCTCCCCCCCCCGTTTGGAGCTCTTACCACAGCCCTCGCCCCTGTGAATTATCCTTGATGTGGCGGGTAATCAGTTCCTTGATAGAGGGCAGAGAATTTTGTCAATGAGCCTCAATGTTCGCAGGGCAATTTCAGTGACATGCCACTTGGGTTTGTGGAGACAGTCCAATGCTCTCTCTCTCTCTCTCTCTCTCTCTCTCTCTCTCTCTCTCTCTCTCTCTCTCTCTCTGCCTCTCTCTCTCTCTCTCTCTCTCTCTCTCTCTCTCTCTCTCTCTCTCTCTCTCTCTCTCTCTCTCTCTCTCTCTCTCTTTTTGATTGATTGATTGATTGAATATTTTATTAGGCAAAAAATGTAAAACAGCACAGTTACATTTAAAATACTTTGTCTAACAGGTCCGTTCATAAAAGTCCTTGCGGACTTGTTTCCAATGAGGGCCTTGGTATTCAATTCATAGGCATAGTGGCACCACAGTTCAAATATCATTACAAAATAAACAGCAACAAAAATAAAAATAACACTATGTACAACAAAGAAAATAAAAAAGAGGGGAAAAAAATATGTACAAGAACAGGGGGGGAGGTCTGCTGTCTAACGGGAAAATGGTACTACCTCCTCATTTGGCCTCCTCTCTCTCTCTCTCTCTCTCTCTCTCTCTCTCTCTCTCTCTCGCTGTGCTCCTCCGGTACATGGCTGGTGTCCTTAGAATAACAACTGCTCATGAGGTCTCTTTACCATAATCTATTTTATAGTTACATACTCAAAAAAAGTAGAATATCTCCAGCCTCACTAAGGGGCCTGGTTGTCTTTTGTGCTTCCCTGGTCTTAGAATGTATATATATAATATGTTTTTGTTTGCTATTTTTGGGCGGTGAAACCGCCCCTATAAGTGAGATTTGGAAAAATGTACAAATATCTTGGGCAGTGAAACCGCCCCTAAAAGTGAGGTTTGGGAATTTGTACAATTATCCTGCGCTGTGATTGGCCAATCACAATCTATTCAGGACTGTGATTGGCCAGTGTCACATGACACATGTGCATAGCCCTATATAAGCAACCATAACTTGAAAAAAACCATAAATTTGTCACATGACACATGTGCATAGCCCTATATAAGCAACCATAACTTGAAAAAAAACATAAATTTGTTTTTTTCAAGTTATGGTTTTGTCCATCATAAAGAGTGTTTCAATAAATGTATTTATCTTTTGTACATGATTGATCGACTCCGTTCAGTATTGTGATTAGCTAGCAAGACACCACCCACTTCACACAGGGTGTGATTTTTTCTTTTCTTTTCTGTGCTGTGTCGTGTTTTTAAAAAAAAATACTAAAAAAACTAAAGGATGGTATTTTGGGAAGGGTTAAAATGTTTAAGATGTTCATGCTTTACCAAGGTTGTGGTATAATGTTCTGTATTCAGGTGAAACTATGTGGTAGGATGTGCACTTTTCCCAAATAAAGAATTGCAAAAAAAGGAATAACAACTGCTGTGAAGATAAGGTAAAAAAAAAAAAGGATATTCAACAGATATTTGCTCTACCAGGTGGAAAGCGATTGTCATTGGTATAGGAAGAGAGGTGCCTCGGTAGTATTTCTCAATGTTCTCCAAAGCAGCCACCCACTGTGCAATGGATATGCACAATCATTATTATTTTATCATTAGCTCTTATAGTGTATAACGAATGTTGTTGGGATTGAATCCCATGTATAATTAGGGACAGTTGAACTAATTGCTCGTTTACTTTTGTTCCACACTGATCTCACCTTGAAAGAGATCAATGTGTCTCAGTTGCTCAAGCCTGAGAGTGACGCAGTACAAAAATAGCTTTTTGAAATTCCATTTTATGGTAATACTGAGAATTGACTGCAGGTCAGCTCAGCTCACAGTGGTTACTGCAAGTTTCTGCTCAAGATTCCATTGCTGTTCACCCTCACGCTACAGGATTCAGAATCATACATTCAAAATCGGGGCGACACTGAGCCAATCTGCAGGAGGTTTAAGATTCTATCACATCATACGCCACAGGATATTGCCTATACTTTGAGCAGATAACTCAGACCGGCCTCAATCAAGAATGCCTCTGCGATTTTCAGGAGGGGAGAATCAGGCCCAAAATCCATCAGATAGCAAGCAGTGTTATAGAAAGTGGGAAGCATGACGTTTGTGGCATTCCATGCTTCTTGGAAGCTCCTGGTGTTCTTTTACTGTTAGTGCAATCGAGTAACTGGTATATTGTTCTGTTGCGGAATCGTTATGAAAAGGAAAGGATTACTATTAGTTTTGATTTATGTTTTTGTAATAATGACAACACGATCAGCAATTGACGTGAACACCACCTCCATAGATTGCACCAATTTTGAAATCACAGACCACAAGTCTTCCATAAGTGTGACTTTTCCGTTCATAAATACCACATGGTCATGCTAAGCTCTTCTCGCGGTGAACGCCATCTTGAACACACCTGTAGTCTTGCCCTGCTCTCTCTTATTCTCTTTTCCAGTGGTGGAAAGTAACGAAGTAGATTTACTTAAGTACTGTACTTCAGCACAATTGTGAGGTATTTGTAATTTACTTGAGTATTTCCAATTTCCAATACTTTTACTTCTACTCCAAGTGGAGCTTACTATGTAACTGTGCTTGGGTTGTGTGTCTCTCTGTCCGTGTGTGTCTCGGTGTTCACGCTCTCATTGCCTCGCGTCCCCATGTGACTCACGTGCGTGCACTGCCTATTTGCAGCCGGCAGAGTGCGCCAGAGTGCAGGAATTTAGACAATGCTCTGCACACACACACACACACACACACACACACACACACACACACACACACACACACACACACACACACACACACACACACACACACACACACACACACACACACACACACACACACACACACAATGTCAATGTTCTCTCCCCATCACGGTGAAATAACACGGATTACAAGTCCGTAAATACACAATATTTTCGAGCTGCGTTCGCTTCCAGCGTTCGCGCGTCTTACTTGTGTACTTTTACTACACTACATTTATTTGAACACTTTAGTTACTTGTTACTTTGTAGATTTTGAATATTATTACAAAACATACATTACCCACTTCAGCCCATATACATTTCGGCCATTTGAAAATAGCCGATCTACAAGCTCACAATGCGACCTGGTGCGACGCTTTGTGAGCTTGTAGATCTGCTATTGTCAAAAGAATTGTATACATTTGAAAACTTGAAATGGGACATTCTGCATAATTAGTACTTTTACTTTTGGTACTTTAAGTACATTTTTAAGCCAATACTTTTGTACTTTTTCTCAAGTACATTTTTTATTCCGGACCTTTACTTGAAACAGAGTATATCTATATTGCAGTAATAATACTTTTACTTAGGTAAAAAAAATGTAGTAGCCTACTTTTTCTAACACTGCTCTTTTCCTCTCTCTCGCCCCCCATCTCTCTCTCTCTCTTTCTCTCTGTCTTGATCTGTATCTTGTTGTCTTTTCTCCCTCTCAGCCCCCTTCCCCTCGCCCTCCCTCCCTCTCCTTCCATCTTTACCCCCCACTGGTTATAGAACATTGGCTCTTGTCCTCATGTCAGTTTGTGCTGCAGTCTAATTACACTAACTACACCTGCGGGATCCATTTTTCCGTTTGACACATTGGCTAATAGAGAGAGGCGATTAGCTGCTGTGATACACTGTTTCGCTATATGGAATGGGAGTTGCCATCCCTAGCCCACTTAAAAACTGCCAAGAGTGGGGGCTATTGTTCATGTTTTTTTCTTGTCAACGTAATTACACACATGTTACCCATAATTCAATGTGGCAGCAGAAAGGTGCAAAAAGACAAAATTACCCTTCAATGACCGGTCTAATTTTGACTTCTTGCGATTTGCATACAGAGATTGTCTGTCTTCTTATTTTTGTTAAGACCGGGAACGCATCTGTGTCATTTTTAGATTTCTTTGGCTATTAAAAAATAGCAGATATACAAGCTCATAGCGCGGCTATGAGCTTGTAGATCTGCTATTTTAGAAGAATCGTGAGAATTTGTGCATATATCTTTGAATATATATATATTTTTAAACATTTGTAAACTATTTTGTTCCAGGGACCCCCAGAAGCAAAGATTTGAGTTACAAATGTTCGCTTTAAAATATATATTCAAAGATTTGCAAAAAAAATCATCTACAACCTCATAGCGCGGCCCTCTGTGCCACGCTATGAGCTTGTATATCTGCCATTATAAAAAAATAGCAGATATACAAACGACACAGACGCAGTCCCGGTCTTAAATGGGCTAATCACGTAATGTATGCTTTATTGATTTTCAATAAAATCAATCAATACAAATGACATACCATTAGACACCACATGTTGCCAGGCATCACAAAAGAAAAGAAATGCAGTTATATTATTTAGAGGAGAATGTGCACACTAAAACATATCAAATATGGGAATAGAGACGGCGTATAATAACAATAGCGTGTATAACTTTGTGTGTAAAATGTTCATATTCATAACATCATGCACTGCCCTTTCTAGTTGATGGAAAAACACTCTACAAGACATTATAGTTGCTCACCCTTTTAAAACGCACTATGCAGTTTATCTAAAATCACTGTATTATAACTCTGATGGAGCCACTGAGCTGCCTGTCATACTTTAGCATGAAGAGGGCTTTAAATGATACAGAGACATACAGCTAACATTGACTGTAACGTTTATTGAATATGGACCAAACAAAAACAAACAAATCAAAAATAAAGCAATTTTGAGAATTCACAGAACAAATATGTATGTGTGTATATACAGTATAATTTTTTACAGCAATGGTTTTCAACCTTTTTCATGCAAAGGACCCCTAAATTGATTTACATTTGGCCGTGGACCCCAATCTGAAAATGTTTTATGCCAGGGACCCCCAGAAGCAAAGATTTTAGTTAAAAATGTTTGCTTTAAAAAATATATATATTCAAAGATAGGCACACATTTTCAAGCTCATAGCGCGGCACTCGTTGCCGCGCTATGAGCTATTTTTGAATAGCCAAAGCTAAGTGGTTAAAATGACTGTGACGCTATGTTAACTCTTTTGCTGAGGACCCCCCCAAGGACCCCTGGGGGTCCCCGGACCACTGGTTGAGAACCCCTGTTTTACAGTATACAGTATGCTGTAAGTGAGTGAAGACGTTTAATAAACCTCGAGGATTGTGTAATGTCTGTCCTCAGTGACATTGCCAGAGGGCTAAACAGCTAATGTGCTCAGTAATTGTATGCGCCAAGTAAACAAGCACACCGGCAGAGAAATTAGCCAGAGGAGCGCATAAAGAAAATGGTGTCCCTAAGCTTGTTAGCCCACCTCCTAACAGAAACTAATTACAACAAAGTTGGACTCCTACACAAAATTGACTCGGAGCGTCCCTTGAAAGACTAAAACACAATAGGGTTTTTGGAGAATGACACCTGACAGGCCGGCAGACAGCTATTGTCTCCATTTCCATTACACGGGCAGATACGTACTGCAGGGCAAAGCATGCCTCTAGTCTCCACCGTCTCCTGCCTCAGCTCTGAGAACTCCCCTTTCCTTTGTCCTTTAAAATCAAGCTAACAAAAAAAAAGGGGAGAAAAAAAAGAAAGAAAGAAAATAAATCAATGCTGCTTTATTGTGGGCTTTGAATCCACACATACAGCGGGTTGGGGAGGGTGCACGCCTCTGCAACAGTCTGGGGGGGGGGGGTGCTGGTAAGTGTAGGACATCTGCGGGGGATCAATACAACAGCGTGCACATGACAGAAAAAGGGGGAGGGAGTAGGAGAGTAAGAAAGAAATAGAGAAAACGTCACTCACAGTAGCAATACCAAGGCAAAGTCACGACGCGTTATGTAAAAAAAACTGTCAATCGAGTGCCTTTTTTTTCTCCGGATAACCTTGCCTTTCGGGGGTCACAGACTTAGTACAGTACAGTTCATCATAATATGTCCCTCATACCCCCTTCCATCCCAGCTTTGAAATAATGTAACGAAAAGCATTTTGAACCGCTGAAACAGAACCTTGCAGTCTCCATTTTACCAAGTAATTTTTTTCCCCCTCTTATTACACTGCTTCGGCAGTGGGAAATGGATTGGATCTGGCCCTAGCCCGGGTCAGTCTGAATTCTCTTTCTATCAGCCAAGCCACAACCAGTAGCTGCAGAAAACCTAAGTGGTACACAGGCAAGGGAGGGGAAAAAAATCGCTCTCTGGGAAAATGAAAACGATGATTGCAATCTACCTCTTGAGGTGAGGAGAGTTGAAGAAGCCTATGCTCTCAGAGGTTATAGCGCGCTTGACCTTGCTCGCCTGATTTAGATGATCCAGAATCCGAAGTCAAAGCTTTGCACAGCGGTGGAAAAAGCACTACTTGAGTAAAAGTATCAATGCTGCGGTGTAGAAATACTCTGTTACAAGTAAAAGTCCGGAATTCAAAATCTACTTAAAAGTAAAAGTACAAAAAGTATTGGCATCAAAATGTACTTAAAGTACCAAAAGTAACAGTACTCATTATATAGAATGTTCCATTTCGTGTATACAAATCCTTTGAAAATAGTAGATCTACAAGCTCACAATGCGTTGCATTGCAACGCGCACTTGTAGATTGGCTATTTTTAAATGGCTGAAATGTATATAGGGCTGAAGTGGTTAATGTATCTTTTGTAATAATAATCAAAATCTACAAAGTAAGTAGTAACTAAAGTTTTGTAGTGGTAAATTGTAGTGGAGTAAATGTACAATATTTGCCTCTGAGATGTAGTGGAGTAGAAGTAAAAGTACTGAAAATTGGAAATACTCCAGTAAAGTAAAAATACATCAAAATTGTACTCAAGTACAGTATTGTACTTAGGTACTTTACACCACTGTTGATGCAGCATTGACGTGACCTTACTCCTGCTAGAAGGACACTGCTGCAAAGGGGTGTCTGGGTGGGGGTTTGCACGTAGTACTGTTTGAGTAAAGGCAGGAATGGGAATAAAATCTCATTTATAGTGGAACCTGTTCAGTTTGGAGTTATTTTGGTGGCAGACACATGGCGATGGGGGCCAGTAGTGGTGCTTATAGAGAGACTACTCTGTTTGCAAAAGGTCATAAGAACGTGGCTGTAATCTATTGTGTCATTCAGTGGTGTAAAGTAACTAAGTACTCAAGTACTCATTTTTAACTTTACTGGGGTATTTCCGATTTTCTGTACTTTTACTTCTACTCCATTACATCTCAGAGGCAATTATTGTACTTTTACTCCACAAAAATTATTTGAACATTTTAGTTACTAGTCACTTTGTAGATTTTGATTGTTATTACAAAACCACTTCAGCCCTATATACATTTCGGCCATATGAAAATAGCCGATCTACAAGCTAGCCGGCTATTTTGTATACCGGCTAGCCGATATACAAAATAGCCGATCTACAAGCTCACAATGCGTCGCAATGAGACGCATTGTGAGCTTGTAGATCTGCTATTTTCAATAGATTTGAATTCATTTTATACATTTTGAAAACTTTATGAAATGGGACATTCTGCATAATGAGTACTTTCTACTTTCGGTACTTTAAGTACATTTTGATACCAATACTTTTGTTCTTTTACTCAAGTACATTTCGAATTCCGGACTCTTACTTGTAACAGAGCATTTATACATTGCAGAATTGATACTTTTACAAAAGTAAAAAAGATTTTTGCCATTTCCACCACCGGTGTCATTGTGAAGTGTCCTTGAGCAGCACTCTAACTGTTGCTCTGGTATGTTGCTAAAATTGTATTTTGTTTCCTTTCTTACTTTTCATCCCTATAGCTGTTTTTCCTCTCATCCTCCACTTCGTCTGGGTCACCTAGGATGTGAGCCTTAGCTCAGTTCATAAATATTAATGTCTCTTTGCCTTATCCACAGCAAAACTGAAAAATACTGCAGCCTACCTCACAAACCTTTGCTTGTGTTCTTGCCAAATCAAACGATATGAAACATAGATGAGTTGCATTTTCAGGTCAACGGTCTAGCTCTGGAAATGATGATGTTCAAACCTGTTTTCGGGCAGCCCATTCCATAATTGAGCTGGTTAGAGTACAGTACTGTATCTCTCTTATTCTCAGGACTAGTACACTACACTATGGTCTATTTTGTACATGCATTATAAAATCAGGCTTAGCTAATAAAAGATGAGTTAAAGGAGAATTCCTACTTTTTTCTTACCTTTTATATGATGTTATTATATCCTAGGATATGATACAGTAGAAAAACTTCATAACTCCATCCCGAGTCCACTGCAGCTAAAAACCAGAGTGTACGGTCCATGCTCTAGATCGCGTATTTTTATCGCGATTTTATAAAAGAAGGGGAGGTTTCTGTCATTATGAACGTCAGATATGAACAAAAAAATATACATAAAATACGTGATCTAGCGCACGGACCATCCGCTCAGGTATTTAGCTGCGGTGGACTCGGGATAGAGTTATGACATTTTTCTACTGTACCACTCGTCCTAGGATATAATTATATCATATAAAATGTAAGAAAAACATAGTCCGGAATTCTCCTTAAACCTTAAATTTGTATTCCCCCAGGAAACATGGTGTTTGTTGCCCTGCTGTATCAATGGGAATAGAAGGTAACTACATTGTGTCTGATTTATAGATCAAATACTGTGAATACAGTTTAACTTTCATAAAAGGAAATATATCCAATTAATATTAATAAACCATCCAATTTGGCACCTACAATACCTTAAGTGGGATAAGATATTAATTATCATTCATCAATCATATTCAGTAGTCTTTGGCTTTGTTGTTTGTCAGTTATTTTGGCAACCAAACACTACATGAGCTGATTTTGTACAAACTTTCATGCATTCAAACACATACATTTTGGAAATTGGTGAAATTGGCTGGAGTAAGTGTTTGGTTTGAATGAAAACCCTGTACACTCCTGTTCCTCCCTGGCTGGACACCTGAATCTGATATGATCCAAGTAACCCATCAAAGAAGTCTTTTACTTTGGCAGTTAATACTTAAATGTCTTCCAAAAGACTAATGCCAAATTAATAATGAATGATTCTGTGAAAAAGTTTTGTTGTGATGTTGCTAACTTAGCCTGAAATTCTCCAGTTGCCTGAAAGACACTTTCTGTGCTGTTGAAATCACCACCCACACACATGTGAACCTGACTAAATCTGTATCCACAACGCGTTGTGAGTTTCTCCAGCTTTGATTTTCAGCACTACACTGCCATAACACAGAGCAAATAGGCATTATACTTTGTTGCACGAGACAACACGTTAAAAATTGTCAATCTACAAGCCCACAACACGTTACATCGTGATGAAGGAACATTAAGAATTGACTGGTTGATTAACCCATTAAGGACTGAGGTTCCGATTCTACAAAATGTCTGGTTTTCTGAAAAACTTACATTGCTATATATATATTGTGGGGTCTCCTAGCGAGACTCCACAATAAATATCAGTGGTCAATGTCAAGGACCCCCAAATCAAATTTCTGAAAAACTTGCTAAATTGCTATATATATCAGTGGTCATTCTGTCAAAATTACATGTATTTGGTATATTGGCCATCCATCTCAAAATATTGTTGTTCCAGGGACCTCCCAGAAGCAAAGATTTGAGTTAAAAAAAATTGCTTAAAAAATATGTATATTCAAAGATTTGCACAAATGCTCAAAATTTTTCAGAAATAGTAGATCTACAAGCTCATAGCGCGGCACTTGGTGCCGTGCTATGAGCTTGTAGATCTGCTATTTTTGAATAGCCAAAGTACAAAATAGTGGTTTAAGTGGTTACACAGATGCGTTCCCGGTTTTAATGGGTTAAGACCTTGAAAGAAGTGTCTGCATTGTGGGTGTAAATGCTCATCGGTAGCAGTTAGAGGTCAAGTACAGTATCAAGGACACATCAACACTAACCCAGAGGGAGCCGGGGATCGAACCGGAGACATTTATTGGTATAGTATTGTATGGCTTTCTATGTCTTGTTGAATTGAATACATTAGGACCACAATGGAAACAAGCCCTCAGGGCTTTTTGTGTTATCCTTTTAGCGTTTATTGCACGACTGTACCTCTGTACTTTTTTGCAGACTGTTGATAAAGTATTCAATCAATCAATCAATTCCTATTCTCAAGCAGCCGCTCTACCTCCTGCGCCACTGCTCAGGATTGGAAATTGGAAATACTCACGTAAAGTACAAATATCTAAAAAACATACTTAAGTACAGTACTTAAGTAAATGTACTTTCCACCACTGCATAGTTCCATTGACTAAGCATCACTGATGTGCTGATCAAATATCTGCCCTTCATACCACTCTCCTGCACGAAACATCTCTAAACACGTGTTCTTCCTCATACAAAACATCATCCATAAACAAGGACAGTAACAACATGAAGGGAAGGAAACCCCTCTCTAATACATTGGTTCTCAATGTGGGGTCCCTTGGGGGGGGGGGGGGGTTCCAGGGGGGTCCCCAGCAAACTGTGTTAATATAGCATCACAATAAATGTAACCACTTTAACCTTTTTATACTTTAGCTATTCAAAAATAGCAGATCTATAAGCTCATAGCGCGGCACCAAGTGCCGCCCTATGAGCTATGGAGATCTGCTATTTGTGAAAAATCATGAACATTTCTGCAAACCTTTGAATATATATATTTTTGAAGCGAACATTTTTAACTCAAATCTTTGATTCTGGGGGTCCCTAGAACAAAATATTTTGAAATGGGGGTCCACGGTCAAATAAATATCATTTTGCGGGTCCTTGACATGAAAAGGTTTGAGAACCACTGCTCTGTACAGCCCTCTGTTGTGCAAGCAAGCCTAAAAGCTCCCTGATGTTGTTAAAAACTGCTGACGTCGTATTGATGGCCTACATGGGCATAAATGAGAGAAAGACAGACCCACAGACAGATGGATAGATACAATCATTGTGTGCATTGCCCTGTAAAAAAAAGGATTTCTATTGTGCACTGCACGTTACCATTTAGTATGTTGGTGCAGCGGCACAATGTTGCGCAAAGCTCGGTCAATCCGTGAAGCTGATGGGTTGGAATATCAACCGGGAAGTATCAGGGAAGTAGATGCCCCCCCCCCTGCCCCCACCCAACACCCCCTCACACACACACACACACACACACACACACACACACACACACACACACACACACACACACACACACACACACACACACAGTTTAACAATTTATTTTTGTCCACACACAGGGAAAGCATGCAGGGACACAAATATTTTAGGTGCAGTAAAGGTTACATTCTCAAACTCATGGATTTGTCCTCATGATACAACACGCATTTCACTCAGCACTCCATGGGCACGAGTAGCGGCGGCTCCGCCACATATAGCAGCAGCGACAGCACAATACTTTGCCAGCCTTTCTGCCTCGTCTTTGGGCATCCCAAGTTGTCGAAACCCTCCAACAACCAGTCCGTGGGTATGTCCTAGGCTGGATCACCTGAGGAAACAAAGTTCATAGTCTTGCACTGCTGCTTGGTGTTAAAGCGGCCCATGTAGTTGTTCTCATGGGCCTGGAAGTCCACCTATTGCTTTTTCGACAGCGAACGGACATACCGTTGGAAGGCCACCAGGGTCTATTGCCTCTCTTCCCGGTAGCTGTTCACGGGGGGGGGATGTATAAAAGATATGTGAAAAATGAGTCGAGGTACTTCTGTGACCTACTGAGAATGTGCACAAGACATTTGGTGCTGATCGGTCCAGCGGTTTGTGAGATTAGCTTCGGACATAACGACAGACACACAGACTGACCATCTTATATAAGGCTAGTCTCCTGCTGAGCCACGCCGTAAATAGATATGCCATTAGGTTGCTGGTGCTTTGGGAGCCGCCCAAATAACGGCAGAATCGGAAAACAGAGAGAAAAGCTATTGAAAAAATGCCATGATCCAAGGTAAACTATTTTTAAATCCCAGGCAATTGTTCTGAGCAGCCATGGGAACTGACAAGTGACTGACGCGCTGGCAACTCAAGCAAGATAATTTCTTTGACAAGCTCTGCGAAGGAAGAAAGAATGAAAAGATATATGAGAAAGCCAGCACAAAGAAATTATACCCTTTATATAGGCAGTGTGAGCCTAGTGACATGCAAATCCACTATTTGGGGTTTTCCTTTTATCTCAAAGATATAATACAGAAGGAAGTGAGCCTAACTTTCTGTGGTGAAATATCAGCAATGCATTGCACCATAAATATATTTTTGCCCAGGGTGAATGGGGACACAGTGGCATTGCCTCTAGATGTGCAGTGAACAAACAATTAGAAAAATGCCAAAGGTTACCAACATCCCTCTCAACACACGCACGCACGCACGCACGCACGCACGCACGCACGCACGCACGCACGCACGCACGCACGCACGCACGCAAGCACGCACACACACACACACACACACACACACACACACACACACACACACACACACACACAACGCGTGTGTGTGTGTGTGTGTGTGTGTATATATATATATATATATATATATATATATATGTATATTCGGAAAAAAGATCTACAAGCTCACAACGAAACATATTTGTGACGTGATAATTCAAGAAGGTTAGAACAGAAGGGCCCCATGGGATTTTCTGCTCTGGTCCTCAACAGTCTCATTTTGGGCATGAGATCTATTTATCCACTGCCTTTTCATCTTATTATAGACCGCTAATTCAAACAATGCAAAGAGAATAAGTCAATAGTTTAAAACAGTATGAATACAAAAAGACAAATTATGAAATAAAGTGTGTACATCAAACAATAATACTAACATGATTTATGAGACTTAAAATACTGATGATTGCACTTGAATTGATCTTTTTATATGGTAAAAATTGTTGAAATTTCCTTAGTGTCTTTCCCATCACCATCACTGTGCAGTTCTTGCTGAGGACGTCACGTCTCTCTATCCAGTTCCATGTATGGTACACAAATACAAATGGCTGAGATTTCAGGTGTTTTTCTTTTTCTCAGTTCTCTGTCTGCTGGAAAGGTCAAATGATTTGTTGTTTGTCAGAAAGTGTCTTTCCATGTTCCCTTTCTTCACTATCACTACATAGTTGTTGCAATTCATTTTCCCATCAAAAATAATTTGTTGTAGACTAGGTCTTTTGTCACAATTGCTCCAAAGTGGACGAGCAAAACTTGTTTTTTATATTTCATGGTACTGAAGTTTCAAGAGTTATGGTTTCCGTTGAGGTGAACAAGTATTCGAAGTTGATGAGAAAGTCTGAGACCATGCGGCTTAGGTGTGATCATGCCAGTGGAACAATGGAAAAATTTGTGATCAATGAAGGGCATGACAGTATTTAAACGAATGCAGTTTCACAACTAGTTTAATCATACGCTCATTAAGTCTTTCAAAATATTTCTCCCATAAAGGATTGAAAGCCAGTTTTGACATTTTCAAGGAATTAAGGCAGCTTTTAGCAAACATTGCTTCTAGCTGTCTGTCTTGTCTTATGTCCTCACCTGATGCAATCATGTACGGGTACCAATACGACAAATCTTCTGCAACATATTAATGAGCATGTCATCCCGACACTTTACAAGTCACCAAAATCATTACATCTTTGGGGGCTTTTCTTTCTTTCTTTCTAGTACACAGGAGAGAGAGAGATGGGGATTGACATGCAGCAAAGACTGTCAGGATCGGGATTTGATGAGAGCCTATGTAGTATGTTCCTGGACCGCTAGGCCAGTGGGCGCCCCATTCAAATAAATTCTTTAAATATTTAATATAGATATAGTGAACACATTATAACCAACCAAACCACAGAAATGGACACATCTTGCCACGGACATGTTGATGACCCTCATGCGATGATGATATGGGCTGATGAATTGACCTTCATAATTGAATTGACTAATCGAGGCATGCCGGTGGATCATTCAGCAGGTGTTTTTGGTGAATTATTTAAAACAAAACATCCTTTTCATTAAGTTAACCTCATGAACCCTAGCATCCTTATTCTAGGCATGTCATAATAGGAAATATTTATCAAAAACGGATGAACATTCTGCAAAAATGGATGAACATTGCGCGAAAATAGCAGATCTTCAAGCTTGCAAGCTGACACTTTGCATGATGAGCTATTTTCGCTATTTGATTGAAGTACATAGGGCTTAAAAGGTTAAGCTACAGCAAGACCGTGTAAGCGAATCTGTACTTCACTTTACAATAGAGAGTTGTAGTGATATGAACGCAAGGCCGTCCCCCAAAATTGGACTTATGCGGATACGTGCATTTTTGGATATTAAAGACAAATCAGGTTCTCTCCCCACAAGCTCACAGGGCCAGAGTAACTGCGGACGTCTGACCACCGTGTCACCTCAGCGACCCCTGGGACTCTGAGGCGAGGCCCTTGCAGGGCCATAAAGATAAGGATGAAGAAGGAATGCAGTTTGCCAGCCTGAGCTCCGATTACACACCAAGCCACTCTCTCTCTGTCTCCAGCTTCCCTCCACTCTGGAAGTGAAGGGGGGGAGCCCAAAGTTATTTATGACATGCAGGAAATGGACTCAGGAAAGAGAGAGATGGCATCACAGTGTCACACACACTAGCTGGCGGAGCAGACAATGAGCGACATAAATGTGAATAAAACTGTTTGTGTGTTATGTTCGGCGACTTTAAAATATATAATTATTGTCCTGTCTTATGACTACCACAATAATATGAACTTTGGTGTTTTTAAATGTGATGCTTCTCTTGGAAATTAGACTTCGAGGCTTACCTGCTGCCTATTTTAACATAAAGCTGTCATGATTAGTATCTAGACGATTCTAAATTCATTGTGATTCCAAATGTCCAGCCAGATGTGTTAATAGGAAGTCCCCAAGATAAGTTAGCAGAGAAGTTTTAGTTTTCATATTGTAGGAAGGAGGTGGCCACTCCAGCTACCTCCAACACGCCCCCCAATGGGCCAAGGAGGAGGAAGACCCCTCCCTCTCAATAGAAAAGAACTGGCTACCCCGTTCTCTCTCTCTTCTCCTGCACCAGCCCTCCAGCGCTCTTCCTGCTTCTGCTCTCTGCTACTCCTCAACCCAGATGATGACCTGATCCCAGAGGAACCGGGGGGTGGGAGAAGGTATGGGGCAACGACCCATCGTACTGTCTCTCCCACCAAGACCCTGGTAGAGTTTCCCCCCCAGGGACGCTCTCCTCTGCAACTCCGGCACTCTGGGAGGTCTCGACTCCCAGAGACTAAAGATTTTGACCTCTCACTGGACTCTGGAAAAAGACTGTCACCAAAGGGCTATCAACCAGGTCGTATGAGTCTAAAACATGAAATTATGGCAACTATCTGACGATATGCTGTATGGATGTGTAGACTTCTTCCTTCCTAGAGGGCTCCATGAAACATCATTTTCCAGGCAGCGTGGTAGTTAATTTCTGTTCAATTCTTTCCCCACATGATATCCTCGGTTCCACTTTATCTACTAACATTTAAGCCCTCATTTGAGTGGGGGAACTAATACGTTCTTTTTGGTTCTAAATTATCTAACTGGCTCCCTAGTAGTTAGCATATATTGATGGAGAGCATGGCATTACATGCCGGCCTCCCTCAAAATATGGCCTACGATGGAAACCTACCTAGGTCTAAGTCATGACCTTTGAGGACAGCACCAGCCTGTCATTAAACGTTGAATGAAAGATCACCTAGTTATGACGTACAACGAAATACAGTGGCATTTCCGATCATTTTTGTGCATTTATTTTCATTAATAAATTTCTGAGACTATTTTTATTAAGAAGGCGTGTGTCATTCATTTTTTTCTCTGTTTACAGTAATACTATTGGGATATTTATTGCAAGTCTGACAAGAACTCACGTTACTGTTACAGTGACGTAAGTTTCAGTATATATCAATATATATATTGTAATAATTCATAAATTATATTTATATGATTTATGAAATATTACGTCCTGTACCATGCTGAAGTTATGATCTCGGCGTGTGAATACTACAGGTGGTGCCCCGTGTGAGGCAGACTCTTATCCCAATACTGTACGTACTGTAAACACCGAGATATCAAAAATCATATTTTTGAAAAAAAAGAAAAAAAAAATTTTTTTTCTGGTAAAAATAAGAATAATAATAGGCCAATTATTGTTGTTGTTTTCTTCTTTTTTTTTTTCTCGTAATCAATTTTAGTGAATTAAGTTGATCATAACTGTGGATATCTGTGCTGAAGCAAGTCTGTCTGCTGTCCCCAGTGGACGGACGACAGCTGAGTTGAATAGACAGTAGCACTTTTGTTGCCCATAAGTGTGTGAGTAAAGAGCAGAAGTAAGAGCCTCAAGATTTTTAAGAACTGTTTTTAAGCAGTTCTTGGAAATATTGAGTTTAAAAAAAAAGCATAAAAGGGGTTGCTGCTGATAACCGCTGAATGCAAGTTGATCCGCCCTTTTAAAACTGTTTCAAAAGCGTTCGGCAGAACGAAGGAGACACAGTAAAAAGAGTTTTTGTCTTCCCCCCGGGAAACAAATTAAGAAATGTTTTAAGGTGAGTCCGGCACTCAAAAGGTTGAAAAATATTCTTTTTAAACTAGCTACTTAGAAAGAGCCTTTCCCTTTTAAATCCTGACTAATTTACAATGGCCTTTTTATGAATAAAAAGAGAAAGATAGTTATCAGATAACAAAAATCTAAGCAAAACCAAGTGTAAATTACGTCTAAACTGGACTGAGATTTATAACTTTAGTAAAGCTGTTATGGTCTCTAGGAAACCTTTTAGATAGTTTTAACTGTCTTAAAAGGAGGGGATTACTGAAAGGATAGCAACTGTGACGCTTCCTCCTCGCAGAATCCCATTAAAAGCTTACAGACCGTGTTTGAAAAAAATAACAGGTTGAAACTTTTGATTTGGAATGGTTTTATTTTATTCCTATCCTCAGATTCCCAATTTCAAACCCCAGTGGCACAGAGCGGAATGGAAATTCTGTTCTGACCACTGAACCAGGAAACTAAGTTTATGGGTCTTTGTTTCCCTGAGTAACTTGATTACTGGAGGTGGGGGTGTATCCTCTCTCTCTGAGAAAAAGGACAGTAGCCTGGTTCTGATTAAACCAGACAGCTGAAAACCATAGGGCTCTGTGAGACTAGAGAGAGGAGGTGAGACGTTAGAAATGTTTTGGCTTGTCTATGTCTTGCAGAGCGTGTCTCAGATTTCATCTTGACCGGCTGACAAGAGCCTACAGGGTGAAATCTCAGACACTGTCACATGGCTCCAATAAAACACCTATTCATTCATAAAAGTTCAAGACAAAGAGTAAACAGCCCTCTTGAATTTTATGGACTAATAGGTAAGCCCCCTGTGACGTAAGCACGTTGGACGGTGAGGGAGGTCCCCTCTTTTAACCTAAGGGAATTAAAAGGCTCCCTCCGTCATGAGATATTTTCCAGCAAAGTGCATTTGGGTAGCATTAGGCTACTATTTTTGGAGGTAGTGGGTGTTTGTTGTCACACTCCAAATGTCTTGCTCTGGTGTTTTTCTAACTGAATCCAACATGGATTGGGGGGGAAGTTTTACAACCTTCATGTGAGGGCCCTGCCACTCAGCTTTGTAGCTTCCAACCCAAATGTTTATCCAGGCGTGGACAGAATGGCAAGAAATCACCCCTCCTCCTCCTCCCTGCTTGGGCTCAACATAAACATGTCTGTTGAATATTGTGATACTGTGATACTTGTTTGTAGAGTACTAGGACTGAGAGGTGTACCGATCAATTTAAATGTTGTTGACTTACTCCTAAAATTAAGACAAGCATAGGAACTTTTATTGAATAAATTCTATTCAAGTTCCCAATTTATCTCAATTAATCTCCGCCGCAAACTTTGATTTATACTAGCCTACAGTGGCTACCTGGCTTTCAAATGAGCCAAAATTCTGAAATGAACGACATGCAAAGACTTGGTGTGATTGTTTGATTATTCCAAATTTTACCTATGAGTTCACTTAATTTGATTTTGAATTCATGATTCTTATTCTGTCGATCCAAAGCCATGATTTGTTGATTGTTAAGAGAACAACTACATACGATGGTTTAATTATGACAAAACTCTGACTGAATCGAATTGGATTTCAACGTGAAGTCATCATTTTATGGTGATAATTAATTTTTTTTGAAGATTTTAAACAATTACATGCTAAATTGCTGTTAACATTTTTAACTTTTCGAATAAGGATTCAAATTTTAATGTACTTTAAGTCCTCAAATTTTTATCCTGATGATTTCAAAGTTATGTTCGTCTATTTAGGAAACAATCTTAGGCTATTAAATGATGAGAGTCTGTTACCAGATGATTAAAACTAAAGGTTACGTGTGTGGCCCCAGTGTTCTTGTCTTCAGCGTAATGTACTTGCATATGGGATAACATATGTAAGGGTATTACGAAGAGGAGACAGGATGACTAGAGGGTACATATGTAAGCCCAGTTTTCTTATCTTCAAAGTGGTATACTGGCATATGTTATCCCATATGTAGGTATATTACGAAGAAGAGACAGAATAACTATAAGTACCGGATGTAACCCGGTTTGAGAAATTACAGCACCTATTATTTTACCTCCAGTGCCATGCTGTGAGGCCTTGCAAGTTCAAAAGGGACTTTAAAGAAAGGAATGTAGGTGACCACTGCTAATTTCACCATGATTTGATGGGAGCCTAAGTATAATTGGTTTAATGTTTCCGCCTCAATTCAAATTAAGGACAAAACAATGGTATAGGTCAAAGTTTGGCAAAATCCTGATCAAAATAGTGCTTGTTTTGAGTAAGCTCGAACATTTTGCCTTTTTCCCTAAGAAACCCAGTTTCTTTTATACTACCATTCGGAACTAGGCCCATAGTCCTAAGTGTGTATGAGAGTAGTTCCATGCTATTTGTTCCGGTTAATCCGGGCTTCTGAATTCTCTGGGAAGATTGGACTGAAATTACATTTCACTTCAATCCTGTTTACTCCCAGTTAAATGAGAAAACAATGTCACTGCACACTGCTACTGCATACTTAAATTAACTAAAAGTATTTGATTGTATGCCACTCGTACGCAATTTTTGCAACCTAGTCATACTCACCAAGCTCTCAAGTGTTAAAAATCCAATAACAGTATCACGATCATTCAATATAATTCCGTATACGCTAGAGTATCCTCTCAGTGATACAGTGTTTACGTTGCCGGCCCATGCAGTATATATTGAGGCACCAATTTTGTTTGTTGTGACCACTCCGAAAAAAAAAAAGAAGGGAGAGTGCCCAAACAAAGACATTTGTCCAGCACGAGGTGATTAATGCACTGAGAAAAGACTAGGTGGGCTGTATTGAGTTGAGTTGAGAGCCATGACTCCACCGTTTCAAAAAGGTGTAGAGATCAGGTTGCTTCAACCGACCTGTACAACTGGAGCTATAAGAAGTCCCCTCCTGTCACAAGAGAAATAGAGTCATGCCCTATACTCTGTAACAGCCAGAACAGTTGGTATGGCAATTTTTATAAGCAGCCATAGTTCAAGGGACGTAGTTTACCTGTGTTTGTGTATCAGTCAAGAATGATACTCTGTGAGTAACTAAAGAGTAGCTGCAAGGTTGCATGCTCTTAAGTGAAACAAATGTCTTCAAAGCGCCTACAGACCCTGGCCCCAACGCTACAGGTGTCTCCTCTGTGCTTTCCTATGGGGGGGACGAGCAGTTTTGATCTGCTAGTTTCCCCCGGACAGATGATGGTGATACAGTTGTGGGAGCTATATATATAGACATGGGTTTTGTCTCCGCCAAAAATCACAACAAAATTTACAAATTACATAACGGTGACCTACTATACTTTGTGAGTGTATGAGGTCTCATATGGTTAGCGCTAACCGTATCTTAGCACCTCCCTACACCGCAGTATAGTCAGATTCCCCACAATCAAGGTCGCGTCACGGTTTGATAGACAGACCGCATGGAAAACCAATGCGCGTCCTACCCTAGCCAAATGCTGTCCTCTTCAAACTGACCCGTAATCTAACTTTGAGTGCAAAATTGCTGTCCGGAAGGAAAGCCGTGTTTTCAACACAAACCCAGCAGGCATGTACAGCCTGGCGACTGCGGTCTGGTCCTTCCGTGACATTTCAGTTAGCGCCATTTTGAATTACGTCAACACGCCCCTCCCGTTTATAACGTCACAGCACGTGCAACGGCTTTGTGGAGCTAAGAACTCCTTCCCCCACTACAGTTGAGCTCCAGTGAGACATTCACTTGAGATAAAGATCTGTGGTGGTGACGTGACGTTGTGTGAAGACAGACTGGGATCCAGTGTTGTTTTTAGAGGTTTAGCTATAAATGGTGCGTTCGAATCGGCGAGAGTTTGACTGTGAGTTTCACAAACAAAACCGGGGTGACAAAAGTTTCATCTGGGTCATTTCATTGACAACTCACAGACAGAGCCTGGTGGATCCAAACCCAACGGACCATAGTAATTTTCTGAGTTAAAATTTGAGCTCGTTTTAAAGTAAAGGGTTAATAAGTTAACTGCTTGATTCGGAAAGCTAATCTTAGTTCGAATTTGGAAACAGATTATATATTTTTTTTTACTTTTTGAAACAACACAATAAATCTTGACAGTTGCAAAGTATTTTCGGTTATAATACCGTCAGTTTTTCAACGTTTCGGTCGCCAAAGATACTTTGCAGATTGTTCACGTTTATTCTAAAGTTTTTATAATTGGTTAAAATTATTTAAAGTTTAATAAAAATAAAAAAAATTTGAATTTTTTTTTTTATTAATTTTTTTTTGGGATTAATTTTTGGAGATTGAATTTAGTTAAGGTTTATAAAAAAAAAATTTGGAATTGGAATTAATTTTTCAAACTAGATTTTTTTTTTTTCGCATAAATTTCACTTCTCTCTGATTAGTTTTTCCAAATTTAAAAATTTTGTTTTCTCTTTTGAATCTCGGTTATTTTGGGGAAAACCCAAAGGAACCTTCAAAGACTTTTCTCTCAATCAAAGATACTTTACTATTCGAACCAAATAAACGTTTATTTAAAAAAAAAAATAAACTAAACTAAGGAACCTGGGACTAATAATCCCTCTTAAATTTTTAGGTCTCGAACAAAGCTAAACACCTCAAAATAATTATCAGGGAAACCTTGTCTCATCTTCACACGGCCTACTAAGTACAATTCCACTAGTACTTCACCAGTTTTTGCTGCATGTACCACTCCTTCTAGTTTTGTGTCCTACCCTAGCCAAATGCTGTAGGGGGGACCCTTAATTTTGTGTGCATTACAAGCAACCTGTGCGAAACAATTTTTGTCTATTTCAAAAGGTCATGTCATGAGACGTATGGGCCATGTTTCTGTGTGAGGCGCGCAATGCACCCTCCCAGAAACCAGTCCTGCCCATGACGCATGACTAGTAGTCATAGCAACAGACATGAGGTTGACGCTTGTACTATATTTCCACACAGGAGTGACGTAAGCCTACCGCCCCATGATGGCTATCTAACCAGGACACACCTCTGGGTCATTTAATGATAGGCGTATTCTTTAAACTCATGTAAACCACTGCGGCTGAACTAACCATGATCATCGGGGTCGTTTAAACAATTCCTATTACCTTTTGGTTTATGCAAGTCTATAGGTCCCCGGACGGAACTTATAAGTGTTGGAGTTGTGTGATATATTTTTGGGCACTGCCTAAAAATCAATAACTTATGTGGTCTGCTATATCTTGTAATTGTAGGGCGGGCATATGGTTTGCACGCGTGGTATGAGAAAGCACACTTCAAACGTGTATGAAACCGCCCCATACAAACCAATACAGTAGTCACCCAAAACCCATAGGTGTTAATAGTTAACTGCTTGATTCAACTTCAGGCCCATGCGGTGTTGAAAAGTTTTTCTTTCTCCTTTAAAAACGACACATTAAGTTTGACGGTTGTAAGAAACTCTCGGCTATGTAGTTTTATAATGGATTGAATTTATTTTCATAATCAATTGTAACTAAAAACGTACCTATAATCTACTATTTACACTGTTACAAACTGTTTTTCCTAGGACTAGGCGCTGTCAATGATACTGACGACCTATGCTAAGGGTACCAGGTGTAATCAAAGTGTTACTATGTCCAATTAAAATTGGACCCATGCATTAGTGCTACTATAATTTCTTTTGTGGCTCCTGTCAATAAAGCTCTTCTCCTTATGGGTCAAAAGCTTAATGAATGGTTGCAGCTCGAATAGATTAAGCACATTTGACATTTTCCACGTGGCTCCTGAAGCCCGTGCCATTTGCTTTTACTAAATACACTTGGGGCCCTCAATGGGCCCACCATGTCTACACAGACACCCTGACCGCTGGAACTCGATTTCCCGCCCATATAGTCTACCTCGTGGCTCGCTATGCTAAGCCACTTCACAGACCCCAACCCTTATGTGATACAAAACTTGGCAATTTCAGGTGTGACATTATAATGCGGCGCTGATCAATCACTGCGACAAGCCTTGCTGACTACTCAACTCCTCATAAGGGGGGTCAGTCATAAACAATGATATCACCCTAAGATTGCCAACTGTTGACCAAGTCTGTTGACACAATTCAGGGACAGCAGTGCTGAATGCTGGCACCAGGTGCTCATGTCAGCCTATCTAATGATAGCTTGAGGTAACCCCAGGGTGACCCCAAGAACACGTGTAAGTTATGGTCTAACTAAACCTAGTTGACAATGGACCAAGGCTCAAAAGCCATGACAGCATGGTGCCCAAATAGACATATTTACTTTAGGTAACTAAGTAGAGGTCACCATGTTTGTAGTTCTTTACTGTGGTAGGGTTGCAGTTAACACACTGAAACAAAATCTCCGACCTCTCCCTAAACAAGTGAAAATGTGCTATATAAGTCACAGCTACTAAAGGTTGCTGAACACTAATCGGATCGGAAACTAACAACATCATTTAGACATTCAGAGAAGACCATCCTTGCATGACAAGTCAAGTGTTAGGACTCATTTGATGAGTTCAATAATACTTTCAAGGTTTCTTTTGTTTTGTTTTATTTTGTTGCTTGTCTGTTTTTCTACATAGATCCAAGACAAATACCAATAGGGTATTAAAAACCAAAAACTCTCTCCCACACAATATTAGGAATGGGATAAGAGCCGTTTTGTTTGTGTTTTTTTTTTTTATTTGTTTTCCTTCAGGAAAAAACTCATAGAAGTAGGCTCACTTTCACAAAGAGCCACTCTGACTGCATGCTACCCCTTGTGTGTGTCCCCTATTATCATGGCCCTTAAACCAGCTGCTCACCACTCAAAGCAGCCTGTACTCTGAATAGAGGAAGTAAAAAGGTATACCAGAAATGGGTATAGAGACCCCTATACTATGGTCTAAGCACCCTATTTTCTTTTCACCTCTGCGCTTTTCAACCTTGGTGTGTATGTCGCGAATGTGTGACTTTAGTAGTGTTGCCATAATGACATGTTAAGATGATTACCGATCACAGAGGCCGGAAAGTCTCTGGGCCGTGTCCAATTTTTGGGTTTTTGCCCTGCTGTTCTTCTTTTTCTTCATAGACTGATGAACCCTTGATGACATCAAGGATCCAGCAACCATGAACAGGGGGGTCTGTAGTGATATGAACGCAAGGCCGTCCCCCAAAATTGGACTTATGCGGATACGTGCATTTTTGGATATTAAAGACAAATCAGGTTCTCTCCCCACAAGCTCACAGGGCCAGAGTAACTGCGGACGTCTGACCACCGTGTCACCTCAGCGACCCCTGGGACTCTGAGGCGAGGCCCTTGCAGGGCCATAAAGATAAGGATGAAGAAGGAATGCAGTTTGCCAGCCTGAGCTCCGATTACACACCAAGCCACTCTCTCTCTGTCTCCAGCTTCCCTCCACTCTGGAAGTGAAGGGGGGGAGCCCAAAGTTATTTATGACATGCAGGAAATGGACTCAGGAAAGAGAGAGATGGCATCACAGTGTCACACACACTAGCTGGCGGAGCAGACAATGAGCGACATAAATGTGAATAAAACTGTTTGTGTGTTATGTTCGGCGACTTTAAAATATATAATTATTGTCCTGTCTTATGACTACCACAATAATATGAACTTTGGTGTTTTTAAATGTGATGCTTCTCTTGGAAATTAGACTTCGAGGCTTACCTGCTGCCTATTTTAACATAAAGCTGTCATGATTAGTATCTAGACGATTCTAAATTCATTGTGATTCCAAATGTCCAGCCAGATGTGTTAATAGGAAGTCCCCAAGATAAGTTAGCAGAGAAGTTTTAGTTTTCATATTGTAGGAAGGAGGTGGCCACTCCAGCTACCTCCAACACGCCCCCCAATGGGCCAAGGAGGAGGAAGACCCCTCCCTCTCAATAGAAAAGAACTGGCTACCCCGTTCTCTCTCTCTTCTCCTGCACCAGCCCTCCAGCGCTCTTCCTGCTTCTGCTCTCTGCTACTCCTCAACCCAGATGATGACCTGATCCCAGAGGAACCGGGGGGTGGGAGAAGGTATGGGGCAACGACCCATCGTACTGTCTCTCCCACCAAGACCCTGGTAGAGTTTCCCCCCCAGGGACGCTCTCCTCTGCAACTCCGGCACTCTGGGAGGTCTCGACTCCCAGAGACTAAAGATTTTGACCTCTCACTGGACTCTGGAAAAAGACTGTCACCAAAGGGCTATCAACCAGGTCGTATGAGTCTAAAACATGAAATTATGGCAACTATCTGACGATATGCTGTATGGATGTGTAGACTTCTTCCTTCCTAGAGGGCTCCATGAAACATCATTTTCCAGGCAGCGTGGTAGTTAATTTCTGTTCAATTCTTTCCCCACATGATATCCTCGGTTCCACTTTATCTACTAACATTTAAGCCCTCATTTGAGTGGGGGAACTAATACGTTCTTTTTGGTTCTAAATTATCTAACTGGCTCCCTAGTAGTTAGCATATATTGATGGAGAGCATGGCATTACATGCCGGCCTCCCTCAAAATATGGCCTACGATGGAAACCTACCTAGGTCTAAGTCATGACCTTTGAGGACAGCACCAGCCTGTCATTAAACGTTGAATGAAAGATCACCTAGTTATGACGTACAACGAAATACAGTGGCATTTCCGATCATTTTTGTGCATTTATTTTCATTAATAAATTTCTGAGACTATTTTTATTAAGAAGGCGTGTGTCATTCATTTTTTTCTCTGTTTACAGTAATACTATTGGGATATTTATTGCAAGTCTGACAAGAACTCACGTTACTGTTACAGTGACGTAAGTTTCAGTATATATCAATATATATATTGTAATAATTCATAAATTATATTTATATGATTTATGAAATATTACGTCCTGTACCATGCTGAAGTTATGATCTCGGCGTGTGAATACTACAGAGTCAATACATTATTGAAAAAGGGCCTAAGTACAGCTATTGTTTTCCCGGAGAACCTGCCTTGTGGGCCATTAGACAATCACCTCTAAGCCATTAAACAGTCAGACTAGCTGCTTCGGGCCTGAATTGTTCTTCCATGTTGGGAAACGATTAATGGCACAAATGACACTTTTGGACTTGTAAATGCACATGCAACGTATAGGCTGGTCCCGTCTGTCTACAGCGCGTCTTTGTGAGCCCAAACTGCTTCATTTCTATGCCGAGATCAAAGAAGCAGATCGCGTTTGTCCATGTGAATTATGTTAGAAAGTTGAAGCGTGGAAGAAGAAGAAAAAATCCCCATTTGCTCTCATTTCTGTTTTTAGCTCTTTTTTTAAGTCTTCAAATGCGGAATAGATCTTGGTCCTCTTTGTTGTCAGTTCTACTTTGCTCTGAAGCGCCTCTGAGCTATAATTGTGCCTGTGGAGATATAGAGACTTTTGAGAAGTAAAACAAAGTTGCTGTCATACTCTCTAACTTGAGTGGCTTGCCAATACATCCGGGCTGAAGAGGAGGCTTTTTAATGTTACTCACTGAGTTTTCACTGGCACTGATGATCTTGTGGATCTGTACTGGCTTTTGTCGAAAGCTAACAGACGACCTCCTTAGGGATGAGTTTGATTGAAACATGCTTTTCTGTGAAAACTTTCACTTCAGATGGAAGTATAAAAAAGGTTTGAAAAGAGATGTAAAGCTTTCAATATTAAAGCTGGAGTGTTAATTAAACCGAGTGTGTAAAAAATTAAGTGTAAGGTCTGTTTTCATCACCAAGCATTATATCTTATATAAAACTTGGCTTGGCTTGTAACTCTTGAACTGTATAGGCCAAAACCTGAATATGCCTGTTACAGCGCCACCATGAGGCTGATTTGAAAAATGTAGGGTGGCATTTCTTCCTTGGCCTAGTGGGGATGTGCGTACAAAGTTTCACGGAAATCGGAAGCTGCGTTCATGACTATTTATTTACCAATGGACCGAATGCCCCCGCCCCCCAGTGAAAAATCACTAAAATCAGTATAACGATAGAAAGCAATACATGATTTTTTTGAACACTCATCTTTTAATTATTATCTTTACAAACTAATAAAATAACCCTTGTTGTAAAAAAACAAGTTGTCCTTTAAGGGAGGAAAGGCCGGCCGGTGGGCGGACCACGTCGTCACGCTATATAACCATATAAGGAGTTCCCAATGCAGCTACGCCCAAATATGGAGTGTGTTGTCTAACCTAATGTGTCATCATGGCATAAGGCGCAAACAAATCAGTCAGCAGCATTCATGGTCACAAAAGGGGGCATGCCCATATATGGGCATATACTGATGACATGGGCATGAAAGGGACAAGGAATGACTGATATAGAGGTCTCATTAATGGGCATATTGGTGTGCTAGATGTGAGGGCCACATAGCGGCCCGAACCTCTTGGATACTGTATGCTAAATCCTTTGTAGTAAACAAGTCTTTTTGCTAACAGACAGTGGTGGAAAAAGTACTTAAATGTTTTACTTAAGTAAAAGTATCAATACTGCAATGTAAAAGTACTCTTACATTTACTTGAGTTAAAGTACAAAAGTATTGGTATCAAAATGTACTTAAAGCACCAAAGTAAAAGTACTAAAATGTTTGAAAATAACAGATCTACAAGCTCACAACGCGTCGTGATGCGACGCGTTGTGAGCTTGTAGATCTGCTATTTTCAAATAGCCTATGTATAAAATAGGGCTAAAGTGGTTAATGTATGTTTTATAACGTAATAATTTATACCTGCAAAGTACTAGTAACTAAAGTTTTCAAATAATTGTAGTGGAGTAAAAGGACAATATTTGCCTCTGAGATGTAGTGGAGTAGAAGTAAAAGTATTGAAAACTGGAAATACTCCAGCAAAGTAAGAGTACCTCAAAATTGTACTTAAGTACAGTACTTGAGTAAATGTACTTAGTTACTTTACACCACTGCTAACGGAGTATCCTCTCTAAGCACCAGTGTACCTACTTCTGTATTTTAAGAAAATAAATAAAGAAACAAAACTTACTTACAAAGTTTTGTTACAAACTTGAAGCTCTATATTGCAGTAGTAATCTTTGCTATTAGTGCCAAGGGTCTCCCTGTCTCTCCAGCTCTGTAGTAAACACAAAATAACTGTTCTGGTGGGAGCGGGACACTAATTTAATCCAATCAGGAGAGAAAACCCATTTATCAGCTTCCCTTTTATTGTTTTCCAGTTCACTTTAATCTGCTCTTTTTTTTTATCACTTCCACTTTCACTTGTTTATCCTGAATCCCGTATGAGTTATGTCTCCTGATTGGAGGAAATTGATATCCGCTCCTGATTGGATGAAATTGACATCCGGACCTAAACATTTATTTTCTGTTTACAAAAAAGTTGGAGAGACAGGGAAACCCTTATCGAACAAGCACTCTATAGCAGGGTTACTATGGGAATACAGAGCTATTTTATTATTTTAACAAAAGAATATCACTTACAGCATAATAATCATCACTTTGTGGGCAGCTGCTCTCATTGTAATGAATTGATTAGCCACCTTTTATTTGCAACGTTGTTGAGAAAGCCATAGCGTTCAGTCCATATTTATCCATAGAAATGTAAACCATCAAATGACAATTGCCTCTGAGACTAGTACATACAGTCGCTTTGACGGGAAGTGAAGTTTTAAGCCCTGCGGAGGACCATGAGACTCTAGGCTTCGCTGCAAGTCTCCGCAAAAGGGGAGCTTTATTTTTAGCCCTCGAATATAACAGGAAGGGGGAAAGGAGGCCAATTCTACCTGGCAAGATGCACAAGACTGACGACATGAGCTCAGTGGAGTGTAAAGTGAAGCACGGGGGGAAGGATGGTACAGTGGAACAGCTAGAACGAGAGAGAGAGAGAGAGAGAGAGAGAGAGAGAGAGAGAGAGAGAGAGAGAGAGGTGTGGGGGGGTTATGCAAAAGGTGAGTTAGAAGAGAAAAACAAAGAGACAGAGTCAACGAGTTCCTTTTAAGGTGTAAGATGAGAACATTGCTGTGTTCGTAAGCACAAGTTATTCTACATAATTTGTACAAGGTATTCTTTTCTAAATTTCATATCACAAGTTACATACAGTCAGCTTTATATGATAAGATGTCTACATCCATCTTTCTTTGCAAACCCCAGAATGCATACTATATATATAGGCTTATATGAACTCTAATGAATGTTCTGATTGTTACCATGGAAACAGAACTTACACAGACTGCAAAAAACATGACAGTAGACAGAGAAAGCTATTTGCATGCCTTAGTGTCTTGAGTTTAATATCAACTACAGTCATACAGTACACAGGTTTCCCACAATAACAAGGACATGAGTTTATCACAGCAGTTACTTGCAAACAAGATGGCATTGATGCCGCTAGCTATAAAATGTAACTGCGGAGCAGCCGCACTCTAGAATCCAAGGATAACACTGGAATATTAATGTGCATGTAGATGATACACCAGGTTTTACTATGTAGGTCATCCATTCAATCTCAAAACTTATATGGGAGGAAAGGCCTGTGGTGTGACTGTTCAGCTACATGGTAACTGTTTACTTTACATGGGTCCCTGTTTCTCAAGGTGGCAAATGAGATATCATGACACTGTATTGAAGTGAGGGAACAAATTGTGGTCTTGGAATTGTTTGGGGCTTTTTGTCAGCACGTGTGGGGAAAATCTAACTTGACATGGAGAGGCCCACGTCGGCTATGGTGTCAGACGCCGCCGATCGTACCGCAGGCGTGTCTCGGTTTGTCACAGAGCGATGGACGTGTCTTGAAAGAGTCTTAAAACAGAATTTTGTCATCTTGTCATGTTCCTTCTAAACTGCCCTGTTATCTTATGGAGCCCTTTCAACCATGCATTCACAGCTCCGCGCACTGCACCCACCCTCTGAAATACCGCCAGCACTTAAAATGCAAATATCATATCAGGCCCAACCTATATGGCAGCCTGTTAAAGGAGGCATTTCTGTAGATAGAGATTATTGAATAATTTATTGGCAAATCCAATCTACAAGCTACAGGGGAGAAGGTGTGCGTGTGCGTGTGTGTGTGCGTGTGCGCGTGCGTGCGTGCGTGCGTGCGTGCGTGCGTGCGTGCGTGCGTGCGTGCGTGCGTGCGTGCGTGCGTGCGTGCGTGCGTGCGTGCGTGCGTGCGTGCGTGCGTGCGTGTGTGTGTGTGTGTGCGCGTGTGCATGCGTTCGCACGTCGCGCGCACAATGAGACCCTGAACTTAACTGAGCTTCAGGACGAATACCTTGTCTTTCGTCTCATTACAAGGAACGATTGGGGAACAGATCCGGGGCCCCTGCATGGATTCATTATCTCACACACAGAAGCATGCTTATGGCGCGTACACCTCCGGTACCGATCACCTGTCAGGACCTCCACACGGGGGATGTATTTATCGGGACAAAATGAATGGAGGGGGAGGCAGGCCAAATGAATAGTTTGCCTCATAAACACCTTTGATTTCAGGTCTCTCTCCAAGTATGACAACCATTGGTGGGCTGGGGGGGATGACGTTAGATGCAATTAAAGGAAACGATGGGGGAGTAATCACCGGGTGCTCGCGGCTATCGCCTCCATTGATGTGTCTGAAATATGCATAAGGAGAAGGTGATCGCCAAAGACCCAGGTTCAGGCCTCTAATTAAGGGAGAATGCCCCTCAGTAAGTCAGCCGTCATGGCAACAAGGTGGATGGTAACCGCTGCGGGGAAACGAAAGCGATAAAGGTTTGGTCAGCAACTTACAGGAAGTCAAGATATGTGTGCATTCTGTGCAATCTGGGAGACACACACAACATGCACACACACACACACACACACACACACACACACACACACACACACACACACACACACACACACACACACACACACACACACACACACACACATACTGTAAACATGCACGCAACAGTCTCAATGACAAGCCTACTAACTCAGTATCCAAATGTGGGTTTCATTCATATGGATTATTTTTCATTTGTGCCCTTTTTTAACTGCAATGGATTGAAAAATGAAAATAATGCGCAATGCATGTGGAAATAGCTTTAATGTAAACGTTATGCTAGGATACACACTATTATGTAAGCTATATGGTTGAGCTGATGTCCTGCAACTATTCCACACTTTCTTTTTTTTCTGGTTTCAAAATGATATCAATAAGCAATGCCATGCCATGTGGTGTCAACGAGTGTGACTGAAATGTAATTCTGATTTGGTTTCTCACTCCCACGTTCCACTGTTGGTTTCTGCTCTTCTATTTTTGAGGCAAATTTAGGTCACGACTCACAAGGTGTTATTTTTAAACACCGGCCCCTTTAGCCAATGTCTGCCAGCTACGATAAATTCAACCAGCCTTTTTTGGTGTTATTTGCAGATCGTTCCACAGCTGTTGGTTTCT
>NC_137606.1:11993109-12000609 GCF_963280865.1 Gymnoscopelus braueri
AAGATGGCTTGGACATGTCATCAGGATGCCAGCCAGCCGCCTGCCTCGTAAGACCTTGTATGGCCAACTCCACCTAGGCCAACGTTCAGCAGGGGGACAGAAAAAGAGGCTGAAGGACCAACTGAAGACCTCTCTAAAGAAGTGTGAAATTAAGCCTGCTTCCCTTGAAGATGCCGCTGTGGATCGCTCTTCCTGGCGTGGACTCTGCCAACAAGGAGTCCAACTGGCAGAGGAGAACCGAATGAAACAACGCCTGGCTAAAAGTCAAAGAAGGAAGTTGGCCAAGTCTGCACCTGCCCCATCGGGTCAGGCATTCACTTGCCCTGTCTGTGGCAGACAGTGTGCATCCCGCATTAGTAGGGGGTACTAAGTGAAAAATCGTTACGCGGCGGATAAAAGCATGAAATTTGATACAGATGTCCCTGGGGTCATCCTAAAACATCCTAGAAGGGGTGCCCAAAAAAATCTTAAACAGGAAGTGAGTTATGGACAAAATCCAAAATGGCCACCTAAACTGTTGACCGTTGACTCAAAAGACACCAAAATAATCTCCAAAAAGCATAAAATGTGGCACACATGTCCTTTGGGTCATCCTAAGACATCCTAGAAGGGGTGCCCAAAAAAATCTGAAACAGGAAGTGAGTTATTGACCAAATTGAAAATGGCCGCCTAGTGTTGTCGATTGACTCAAAAGACAACTAAAGAATCTCCAAAAAGTATAAAATGTGTCACACATGTCCCTTGGGTCATCCTAAGACATCCTAGAAGGGGTGCCCAAAAAAGTCTTCAACAGGAAGTGAGTTATTGACTAAATTGAAAATGGCCGCCTACAGTGTTGGCGATTGACTCAAAAAGCCTATAGAATCTCCAAAAAGTATACAATTTGGCACATATGTCCCTTGGGTCATCCTAACACATCCTAGAAGGGGTGCCAAAAATAATCTGAAACAGGAAGTGAGTTATTGACTAAATTGAAAATGGCCGCCTACAGTGTTGAAAGATGATGCAAGATACCTACAGAATCTCATAAAAGCATGAAATGTGGTACAAATGTCCCTTGGGTGATCTGAACGCATCCTACAAGGGGTGCCCAAAAAGGTTTTACACAGGAAGTGACCGCCTAAAAGCAGTTGACACAAAAGAAAACATAAGGGGACGTCATAAAAGTGTATAATTTGGTACGTACATTGAGTGCTTCTTAATATATCCTAGAAGGGGTTATTTATTTGTTTGCTTGTTTATTAAACTTTTTAGGAAGGGACCATGTTGAAGAAATTCTAAATGGCTGTTTAAACAGTTGACCATGGCAGTCTGCATATTATGCAGACTCAATACGACAGGTTATGCAGTGCATAACTTGCCGTATTTTGTAGTCTACCTTCTGTTTTCATTTCTACATCACTTATTTATTTTACTTTCTGCATAATTTTTTTATTGTACTCTTTGAATCTTCTTTATTTATCTAACTCTCTGCATATTCTCATTTATTTTACTCTGCATCTTATCTTACTCTGCATATTCTTATTTTACTCTCTGCATCTTATTTATTTTGCACTCTACATCTTCTTGCTTGTTTTACACTCTATCTTCTCATGTATTTTCTTCTTGATCATTACTGTTTTTTTGTGATTAGTGTTTAGTAACTACATGTATTCATGTGTGCCATTTCGCAATTACCAGCACATTGGCATAATGCTCTGCAAGGTAACCCAGCATCCCGGCATCTACACTTTCTCGAACAGAAGGGCTCAGCTTTGCAGCCACACTTGAGTTCTCTACAAACTTAAGCAGCCTCTGGCAAGAGTGTCCATAAAGGTGTCCACGAATCAGCGACTTTAATTTATTTGTCAGGAGATGGTAGAGATTGCATAGCTTTCAGGCTTCTGGACCAAATGCTAGATTGGCTGCTCGATTTGAATATTGTAGCAGTGCAGCCCGTGTGGGAGGAGTGTTTTCCATTGAGAGACTATTCAAACTTTTTTTGGCACCCCTTAGGATGCATTCAGATCACCCAAGGGACATTTGTACCAAATTTCATGCTTTTATGAGATAATTTTTTATGAGTGTCTTTTGCATCATCTGTCAAGACTGTACACAGCCATTTTCAATTTAGCCAATAACTCACTTCCTGTTTCAGATAATTTCAGGCACCCCTTCTAGGATGTCTTAGGATGACCCAAGGGACATGTATGCCATTATGAGATTCTTTAGTTGTCTTTTGAGTCAATCGACAACACTGTAGGCGGTCATTTTCAATTTTGTCAATGACTCACTTCCTGTTTAAGATTTTTTTGGGCACCCCTTCTGGGATGTCTTGGGATGACCCAAGGGACATGTATGCCAAATTGTATGCTTTTATGAGATTCTTTAGTTGTCTTTTGAGTCAATCGACAACACTAGGCGGCCATTTTCAATTTAGTCAATAACTCACTTCCTGTTTCAGATTCCTTTGGGCACCCCTTCTAGGATGTCTTAGGATGACCCAAGGGACATATGTGCCAAATTTTATGCTTTTTGGAGATTCTTTTGGTGTCTTTTGAGTCAACGGTCAACAGTTTAGGTGGCCATTTTGAATTTTGTCCATAAGTCACTTCCTGTTTAAGATTTTTTTGGGCACCCCTTCTAGGATGTTTTAGGATGACCCAAGGGACATCTGTATCAAATTTCATGCTTTTATCCGCCGCGTAACGATTTGGCCATTTTTTGTGCTTAGTACCCCCTACTACATTGGATTATACAGTCATCAAAGGACCCACAAATTGTAGCAGAAGTCATCATCGGTCACGATGGACTACCATAAGCAAAGTAAGTAAGTGTGTGTGTGTGTGTGTGTGTGTGTGTGTGTGTGTGTGTGTGTGTGTGTGTGTGTGTGTGTGTGTGTGTGTGTGTGTGTGTGTGTGTGTGTGTGTGTGTGTGTGTGTGTGTGTGTGTGTGTGTGTGCCTGGATGCTGAAATGAATTCTCTCACTTACTGGGTGTGCTGCCGTCTTACTAACAGGGGTGGCAGCTGCCTAGCCCTGCCTGTTGCAATGTTTCACATGATTGTTATTCTTTGGTGGCTGGCTGAGCACATCTTGGCAAGAGGCCAGTGGCATGTGAGAAATTACATTGCCACAGTAGGGACGGGTGTCTCGTTTTTCCACTCAACCCTTTTTCTATAAGAGAGTTTGACAGTACCTTCGAAAGGGCCTATTATGTCTGCGACTATTCTGGGCTTCTACAAAATAATAATAATAATAATAATCACCAGACGGCCTCAAACTTGTCGTGTGTCCCATATGACCCTGGGATGTGCAGTGCTGAATGGCAATTCAATCGGACCAACGGTGACCGAAAACTGAAAAACCACTTGTGTTTGGGAGGGGTGTTGGCACCGGCTTCCCTGGTTGGCCAACCCGACCAGTCGCAAATTGGCTTGTACATTATAATAGGGTACATAGGGTTCAAGTGAAAACTTTTGACAACATTTTGATGCTATATTAACCACTTAAACCCCAGCATCCGTATCGTGGGGAAAGCTTTAGCTGAAAATAGCAGATCGACGAGCTCACAAGATTTTTTAGCATGTCGATCGGCTATTTTCAGCAAAAGCTTTCCCCACGATAACAGAAAACAGAAAAGACACTCGTATAGAGCCCACTCAACCACATGGCGTTTAAGTGGTTAACTCATTTAGCTGGGTGTGTGATCATGCGGATCAATACTCTGTTACAAGTAAAAGGCATGTGTTCAAACTGTTACTTGAGTAAAAGTACAAAAGTATTGGCATCAAAATATACTTAAAGTATAAGCACAAAAAGGTTGAAAATAGCCGAATAGAATATCTACAAGCTCACAACGCGTCGCATCGCCGAGCTTGTAGATCGGCTATTTTCAAGTAGCCTATGTAGAAAATAGGGCTAAAGTGGTTAATGTTTGTTTTATAATATAATAATTTATATCTGCAAAGTAACTAGTACCTAAAGTTTTCAAATAATTGTAGTGGAATAAAAGCCCCAAATTTGCCTCTGAGATGTAGTGGAGTAGAAGTAAAAGTACTGAAAACTGGAATTACTCCAGTAGGGTAAAAAATACATCAAAATTGTACTTAAGTACGATACTTGAGTAAATGTACTTAGTTACTTTACACCACTGCTTCTCACTGCTACATGCATACAGCAAACCACAAGGCCAAGCTCCATACAACATTATAGCACACATCTATTGTTTTGTTTAACAAACTTGGACACATCATCATCAGTGTTGTTTCCTGGAGTCACTGGGTGTTTGGGGTCTTCCAACAGACACCTTCCTCCAGGCGATCCGACCGAGGCTGATCAGAACCCTTGACTTGGCCTGTGTCCAAGTGGCATGCTGCCGCCCCCACTGTCTCTTGGGGGCTTAGGGTGGCTGGTGAGATGTTAGCAGCAGGTGTAATACTGAAGAAACGCTTTAAAATGTGGGCTATTATATATGTAGGGCAATTCAGGCCAGTTAGCCAGATAACTGCTAATTAATTTAACTACATTAACCGTCTGAAAGCCTTTTCAGTTGCAGGCACTGAATGAGATTAAAATGAATATAAATCCATGCAAATGAGCACAATATCCAGAACATTTCTAGATAAAGGTTAAAAGGACATAAGACTTATTCTAACAGCGTGTTCCAATCTTTAGCAATTGATAGTTACTATCCCTTGATTTATACTTGCTTGAGTACCGTGTCATGCACCAAAAACAGCAGATCCACAAGCTCACAACACACTTTACTGTGAAGCGTTGTGAGCTTGTACTGTAGATGCTCTTTTCGGTGAGTGACACCCAACTAAGTATAAATGACGCTTGTGGTGTGTTCAGTGACAAAACGCACTATACAGGCTCTCTGCTTGCGTGCATGTCCTCGTGTGGTGATGGTCTTATACGCATCATTTGGTTAAATGGAAATGGCTATCTATAATAAATATTTCATCCATGTACAAAAGTGCTTCTCAAGAACGATGTTGGTATAACAAAAGAAATACCATGCATAGATTTTGTGAATATATATATATATATATATATATATATATATATATATATATATATATATATATATATATATATATATATATATACTGTATATATTTTATAATTAACGCATTGTTGACTAAGTTGTTAAGAGGATGGGTTCTTCTTTAGATCCCACGGGAACTTGACGTACAAACATACAAACCAGCACAAATAAAGGGCAGAGCAAGTCAACTACTTTGTGTCATTCAGGCATTAATAATCTGTTTTAGAATTAAATTATATTGCCTTTCTTAGTTTTGTCCAGTATGAAACAAAAGAGACATGTTACAACTGAAACTCTGTTCTGTTCTGTTCTGTTCTGTTGTGTTAGTATTTGTTTTAGAATGTCTCCTCTGAACAAATCTCTCAGGGGCACATGAATGAGATCCTACAGTAGCCTTTAATTACGTTATTTATTTCAGACTTTAGTAGTAGCAACATGTTCCAATATCATTCCGTCCTGTAAATTTATGCCAGCTTGCATTGAGAAGCGCTTTTAGACATTTTTATGGCCACATTGTTAAAGTGAAAAATGTGATACTGTTGCCGTTAACAACAGCTCCCCACCCCCTTTCCTGGCAAATTGTGTATCCCATTTACGCATTCAGGTGTTATATTTTGGAACTATATTGCTTTAGCATTGCCAAGAAAGATAGCAAATTAGAAAGCGTATACTGCAGACGACCATCTGTATTTGTTTTCCATTCTGCTGTGCATTTCAATTTGCCGTGTTTGAATGATATATATTCATGAGCACTAACAAATCAGGTCTTGCTCCATTTCAGGTAAAAAGGTGTGCAAACCTGCTCCATTCTTTATATGCAAGGGAAGGGTTGTCTCGTTCCCTTGTTTCGTGTCACTCTCTGAGTAATTTGTTTACCGAATTACACAAAAGCAACTCGCAGTTCATCGAGCATCCCTCACATTCAGTCAGGAAGAAAGAAAAACAAAACAATGTGCTCCTTCAAGCACGACTCACGTCCATGTGATGTTCCGACGTTTCCCCGGCTGTTTGGCAAGCTGTTCACCCTTCGCAAACAGCAAGTGACAGAGGATCTTCCGCCACACTGGCCAGATATGTAAAATGTCTTTGAATTAGTTTCAGCTCAGCTCAGCAACAGAGTCATCTACAAGTATAATGTTTCCGGCACGGGCTCATCCAAAGTGGGAACTAATGAATTTAAAAGACCTGTTTAGAATCAAGACAATTGCCGATGGGAGCATCCATCATTCCTAGGACTGTTTCCGTCGCGGCCTTGTCTACGTGACCATAATTCCAAAGCCACTGCTGTAGTAGTGCCTTAAAATGCATCTAATAACTGCAGAACAGTGGTTCCCAAATGGTGTGCCGAATCTGCCGACACACACTGGTGTGCCATGAAGAAAAGTGCAGGTGTGCCGTGGCATGTTGTGGCCAAAACACTGAAATACAGCATAATACAGTACATCCATACAAAAAGTTCAGATTTTGTTTTCATTCATATCAAGTGCACTGATTTCTCAATACAGAGGAAATTTCTATACTAAAAACTTGTATTTTAACCACTTTCAACATGGTGTCTCTCTTTTTCGCTTCATTAAAGGTTACAAAAAATTGTAATATTAAAAAAAAGATCCAATATAACTAATAATAATATATTATTATTATATATATTATAATATATATTTATATAATATACTGGTGTCCTTTGAGATTTTGAATTGTCCATTGGTGTGCCTTGGGCACACAAAGTTAGAAAAACCCTGCTGTAGAGCCATTGCATTTGAAAAGCCAGGTGTTTCAGTGGTCCATGTATCTGATGTCTCTCTTCTATATCAGCGGACAATTTTGGCACCATGTCCACAATATGGACACCATTAATTTTTTCTAGGTTATAGAATGTGTCTCCGTATTGGGAGACGAGTGCACACACAAAGTACTGATGTAGGGAAATTAAAACGATTATTCATAACTTTTTGTATACAGTATATATAGCAATAATAATGTGTATAGGCACACCTGGACTTGTCTCATGGTCCACCAGTGTGCCTCTGCACACCGTTTGGGAACTGCTCATCTACAGCAGTGGTTTTCAACCTTTTTCATGCTAAGGACCCCTAAATTGATATACATTTGGCCGCGGACCCTCATCTGAAAATGTTTTGTGCCAAGGACCCCCAGAAGAGAAGATTTGTGTTAAAAATGCAAACACTTTCAAGATTTTTTGAAAATGTTGCGTGGCACGAAGTGACGTGCTGTGAGCTTGTAGATCTGCTATTTTTGATTAGCCAACGACGTATAATATGGATAAAGGGGTGAAAATGTATTAACACCTTTTGCTGGGGAGCCCCTAACCCCCTCACGGACCTCTGGTGGTCCCCGGACCACTGGTTGAGAACCACTGATCTACAGTGTAGGACTGTGAAGATGAGTCACTGCAATCTGGGCTTCAAAACATCAGCATTAGAAGCTGCCGATGCCCCCACTCCCCTTC
>NC_137606.1:12005609-12038109 GCF_963280865.1 Gymnoscopelus braueri
AGAGAGAGAGAGAGAGAGAGAGAGAGAGAGAGAGAGAGAGAGAGAGAGAGAGAGAGAGAGATAGCCCTGTGCCAAAACGTTCATCTTGTGGGTCCACACAGATCAGTTTAGTGCTAGTTGAGTCAGAATCAGAACCTGTGCTTGAAATGAAACAGCGGCACAACAGTTATAACAGGGTTAAAGGCAACGAAGCCCACCAGGTCAGTCATGCATAAATGGCAACAATACCCAGGGGGGGGGGGGGGCGCATGTCATGGCCTTCATGTAAATCACCTTGTTCTTAACCTCCTCCTGGCTGCACATAATACTCATTCAGCACAACTGACCCTCTCGCCAATTTGCAGACTAACGGTGTAGCAGCATTAATAGATGGACAAACGGATGTACTACTAAAGCAGGGGTCTTCAACAGGGGGTCCGGGACTCCTAGGGGCTCCTCAGAGTTGCAACAGGGGGTCCTCCAAATCTTTGTGATAGGATTCTGAGGGGAGTAAGGGGAACATTAGCCAAAAATAGCCGATACAAGCTCACAACGCCTCGCGCTGCGAGGCGTTGTGAGCTTGTAGATCTGCTATTTTTGGCAAAGTGGTTTGTTGTAGAGGGAAAAAAGCACAGAGCCAAGGCCCAAGTTTTAGGCTTTAAGTGGTTAAATGTCTGATAATTACACATTAACATGAATTAATAGAGAAGCTAATGAATATAAACAAACCAAATACATTAATTTGTACAACACTGATGATAGCGCTGTAAAACAAGTCTATGAAGCTATCTATGAAATCGATGAAAAAGTTGTATCTGCAACACAAATGTATACAACATGTAGGGGGTCCCTGCTTCATCTCTCTCTCAGCTAGGAGGTCCTTGGCCTGGAAACGTTGAAGACCCCTGTACTAAAGTGTAATTTATGTCAAGAGTTAACACTGTCAGGACTCGGTGGGAATAGTGAGTACCGGTTGAAATAGTGCCAAACGGTCCAACCTTCTGCAGTGAACCAGCGTACCATCTGCTGTGACCGTCTCATGGCTGACATGGTCAACAATTTATCTGTGATACTTTATAATGAATCTTAACCCATTGAGACTGGGAGCGCATCTGTGTCATTTTTAGATTTCTTTGGCTATTCAAAAAATAGCAGATCTACAAGCTCATAGCGTGGCACTCTTGTAGATCTGCTATTTTTGAAAAAATGTTGAATATATATGTTTTTTAAAGCAAACATTTGTAATTCAAATCTTTGCTTCTATAGGGGATTCTACAAATGTCTTTCGAATCCTAACAGTTTTTGAAATGTTTCTATATCAGTGGTTCTCAAACTGTCTTCATGTCAAGGACCCCCAAAATTATGTGTATTTGGCCGCGGACCCCCATCTCAAAATATGTTGTTCCAGGGACCCAGGGAGGCAAAAATTTGAGTTAAAAATAATAAATAATAATTATTCAAAGATTTGCACACATTTTCGCGATTTTTCAAAAAATAGCAGATCTGCGAGCTCGTAGCGTGGCACTCGGTGCCGCGCTACGAGCTTGTAGATCTGCTATTTTTTAATAGCCAAAGAAATCTCAAAATGACACAGATGTGTTCCCAGTCTTAATGGGTACCTTAAACATGTACCTCTGTACAGAGGAATCTATTTATTTGATGTTCTTTCTTTTCTCAGTCAGTGCTTTACTAGCAGCCATGCGGCGCGGTAACAGTACTAAGCTATTTAGTTGGGCGGCCCCTCCTGATTAAAGTAAAGTGACAGCTGCATGCTAGGTTGTAATTTGTTTCTTATAAAGCCCCAGTTCCATGTCAAGGCTTATTACATGTCAGGATGTGTCACATGCTGTATTTCAGTGGTATAAGTAAACAACGGTTTAATTATTTTAAAGGTTATATATATCCTGCCCTCTTTCTAGCTGCTGGTGATGTGTGTATAGTAAAATTATGAGTATCTTTAGGGATTATGCTGTATAGCCACATCCTACAGTACGTCTTTATAGAATGCAGTGTAGCTTTTAAGCACAGAATGTGGTTGTTTTTGTAACATTTATATGTACTGTAATTCACTGAGGCACTATTCAAATAATTATCTCTCTCTCTCTCTCTCTCTCTCTCTCTCTCTCTCTCTCTCTCTCTCTCTCTCTCTCTCTCTCTCTCTCTCTCTCTCAATAAATAAATAAATAAATAAATAAATAAATAAATATATATATATATATATATATAAATATATATATAAATATATAAATATATATATATATATATATATATATATATATATATATATATATATATATATATATATATATATATATATATATATATATATATATAGTATTATTTGAATAGTGCCTCGGTGAATGATGATTGCTGTGTTTTTGCAACACAGTAGTGCATTTGAATGCACACAAATAGCAGTCCAACTATTTTTGTAGAGGCAAAGAGGTTGAATCAATCTATATTTAGACGGAGCTGCAGGGGGGGGACGGAATCCCAAAGGATGCTGGGACTTCTAGCTGTTTTTTGATTCTATTTGGTCGTGTCAAAGTCTCTGGGGCCTTTCTCCTGGATTCAAGTGCACCAGCTCCCATATATGTTCCTCCTCTCCCTGATTTGAACATGATTGACTTACGGGAACTGCAGAGCAGCCATTATCATATATCATTACCTGTGTGATTGCCAACTGCTGAGTATCTAGCGCAGTTCCCTTCAACTGAGATGGCAAACCCATTCCGTCTTTGGGGAGACGCTGGTTTACGCTCACCTTACCTATCTGGCTAATGTTACATTTACCATGAAGCCAAACCTCATCACGACGTGTCCCCATGGCTGAGATGCGTGCATGTGCATGTGCATGTGCATGTGCATGTGCATGTGCATGTGCATGTGCATGTGCATGTGCATGTGCATGTGCATGTGCATGTGCATGTGCATGTGAGATCCCTTCACAAAGACCATAGAACTTGAACTTGAAGATGACAGAAAATCGTGTAATTTCGTTTACTTAGCTCATATATTTTATTAGAATGTTTTATCTTTATACAGAACTTATCCCCCCACATCGTCCACTTCCCCCACCCTACCACCCATGTCCTATCTACCCCATCCAACATTCTCCCTTGCATCGTCACATGGCAAAACGCAGTAATGTTGTATTAATAACTTGGCTGTAATTACTTCTTTTTTTATATATATAATTTTATCCCACGATGTTGTAACCCTTTTTTTTAAAGACAGGGTGCCGTGATTTTCAAAGATTTTTTCTCCGCCTAAAACATGATCATCAGGTATTATGGTTATACTAGGAGGAATATTTTTTTCAAAAAAGTGTACAGAAAGTGTTAAAATTATGTTTTTATTTGGACAAGCCTCCAGTTCATTAAGTATACCTGGTTCTCACCTTAGCACCTCCCACCTGAACCAGTCCCTCCGCCTCCTCCTACAAGACCACCCACCTAGTCCCTCCTCCTCCTCATGCCCACACCTGTTGTGTTATGATAATGAGGGGGAGGGTATATTTCTACTGTGTCATTAAAGCGCTGTTTTTCTATTAGCACGTTTGACCCTCAAGGTTTAAGCCTGTAAGAAACTTAAAATAGTCAGAGAAGACATAAAACACCATAAAAACACCACCAGGGGGCTTAATGAAGTTCTATCAACCTCATAGACACATGAAAAACAGAAAAAGTGCAAAACCATGGCACCACCTCTTTAAGTGATCCTGGGCGCTACACTCCCCCCGCCAGCCTAGGGAGCCCAAGCATGTCAGAGTAACACTTCACCAACCTAACATTCATGTAGTGAGATCTGGAGGATCTTGCATTGGATAAGTCTGTGTCTCAGACATATAGAGGAGTTTCTAAAAATGTCTTATAAATATAGTTTACTCTAAAATATGGTCCCATTGCTCGTCAGAGAACCTCAGGGAAGTCTCACGTACAGTCAAGTACCTAGAGAATCAGATGGGTTGTCTCCGCCAGGCCGAAGGCATGGCCTTCATTGGCCGAGACTATGTTTTGCACCCCGTCCGTCCGTCCGTCCGTCCGTCCGTCCGTCCGTGTGTGGCCCGTTTTGAACAAAGGAGGCAGAGATTTTTTGTATATTACTCCTAAAAATGTTGTCCAAACATCACGCAAACACATTATCTCTATAGTCAAGTGATCGAGATGGATCCGTCCGATTTTTCATATGTCATCCTGATTGGCGAATTCCAAACATTGCTGGCCCACAATAACCTACCTGACCTGACCTGTGCTCTGAGGAGCACTTTTTCTAGTTGTATATCATTGCAATAAGACACGTTTGATCTGGGTCAAGGGAGAGAAGGTGTTTTTTTAAATATCCAGGAGGGCTATTAGGAAAGTAGAGCAATAGTTTCTGCACATTGTCTAGTCTGACATAAACAAAAGAGGTGGGGAGTTATGGAGGCCAAATTTCAATGAGAGTTCCGCATTAATGAAAAACATCTTCCTATAGAGATCACTAAGGCATTAAAGGTAGGGTAAGTGATTTGCTTTGGTTAAAATAAGTGTTAAATAGCTCTATATTCTGATAGTACTCATTGCTATAGAGTGTTTGTTCAGTATTAGGAGTCTCCTTGTCTCTCCACCTCTTTATAAAACAGAAAATGCATTTTCGTTTCAGTTTCAGTTTCATTTCCAATTTTATCCAACCAGGACAGAGAACTCAATCAGGATACAGATTAAACAAGTGAAATTGGAAGTGATGACACTAAGAAATGAGCAGACAAAATTGGAACTGGAACACTATACAAATTAAGCTTAAAAATTGGTACTTTCTCCTGATTGGCTGAGATTTTGACACCTACCGAAAAATGTATTTTCTGTTTATTAAAGAGCTGGAGAGACAGGGAGACATCTGTCACTGAAAAAACACTCTATAGCAATGATTACTATCAGAATATAGTATTTTAACCTTTTAACAAAATACTTTTTGTTTTAACCAAAAAATATCACTTACCCTACCTTTAATTCAGCATCAAAACATGATGGCTCAAACAGGCCAATGCACTGGGGCCAAGGCACTGGCTCCAGAGCATGCCCCATGGAGGCATGACATTAGTGGTGGCTCAGGTAATTGAGAGCATAGTAATGGATGTAGGGAGAGCTGTGAATAAGAGCATTCCATAAGAATGCAAGCAGGGCACCCATCAGTGTCTATGACCCAGTACAGCAGCTTCAGAATACTGTCAGCCCAATATATTGTTGGGGAATGCTAGCTAGGCCACCTCTTTTCCGACTGTGAAACATTAAGCCCTATTACAAAATGTTAAAAAAAATAGGGTGGATTTATCTTTAGATTTATTTATTTTTTAAATGTTGAAAATGTTTGAAAATTTTAAAGTGGTTAACCCTGCGTGAGATAGTCCAACTAATCTATCTGTCTACATGGGTTCACTAGTATGTATTTGTCTATGTCATCGTACGTGTGTGTGTGTGTGTGTGTGTGTGTGTGTGCGCGCGTGCGTGCGTGCGCGCGACTGCGTGTGTGTCTACATGTGTGCATGATGCATGCATGTGTCTGTATGTTTGTACTATGAATGCCTGACTGCCTGAGGGATTGGAAACCTAGAGACCAGAGGTACACAAACCATCGGTTTGGCCACTCCATGAATGAACGGATCAATTGATTGATTTGTTTAAATGTCTGAATCCCGCTTGCCTGCGGTGTCCTGCGATGCCCACAGCATGATTAACATATACTCACTTTTCAAAGCGAGCGTATGCGTAGCGCGTACAGCGCGTTTGTTTAGATCCAATTGATATCAATGATACCGGCTACACCAGGCGCGCGGATACGTGAGTCCTGCATACACACTCTTTAAAATAGGACTGGATCTGAAAGTGTGTGTGTGCGTATATGCACGTGTGTGCGTGTGTGCGAAAATTCTCTGGTGTAGATCGGCCGTAAGAGGGCCAGATGTAGAAGCCAGAGGTATGCCATAATTAGCCTATATATGTTACAGTTCATGTGGGTAACCAGTACATGTGGGAAAGGCGGAACGGGGAGCGCCCGTTTTCGGTCGCAAGTCGGCACGGGCCGGGGGAGGGTCGCCGTGCCGAACGGGAAGGGACAAGACCGGGGCGCAGAGCGAGCATGCGGGCGCCCCGGCATTTTTTTTTTCATGATACCGATGACAAACTGGAAGCCGACAGGCTAACCGGGTCCGCTAATCGCCGCCCAAGCCTTGAGGACGCTTTTTACCCCGGCAGCCGGTTTTGTTTCCCTCGGGGAGCCTGGTCTCAAACAGACCCGGCCCCGGTCTTCTGTGCCGGAAAAACTTGAGAAACCTTGTGAGGACCATTTTCCTGGATTTTTTTTTATGGTTACCAAAGATGTTTAATGATATTATTTGGCATTTAGGGTTATGTTTACACATTGGTTTTGGATTTATGGTTAAGGGTTAAGGCTTTGGCTTATGGCTTATTTTGGTTAGAATTTGTGATGTACCGTCTCGTTTTTGAGGGGGTCTCAACATAAATTCATATCACATTCACTACATTCTCACCAATGTGACACAGAGCGAGTATATGGAAATTGTGCGACCTTATAACGAGCATTAATAAGGACAATTAAGTATATTAAGATAATATTGAAAATGGGAAAAAGTGCTCCTTTAAACATGAAGAATCAATCAATGTTAACAGGTAAATTATTCCGTCAGATGGAGCTTTAAACAGAAAGGCGTGTTTACCAATTGACTTACTGACATGAGGAACAGAAGAAGAATAGAGCTGAACAGCATGTCTGGCCTGATAAGTACTGATAAAAGGTACAAGATACAGTTGATATATCGTTGAAAGTTTGGAGGATAAAAATGAAAGCATTTCAATTGGAGCCAGTGCATACTGTATGTCTTCTAACATTTAGAGATGACCAATTAAGTGTGAATAACAAAACATAACCATTCTAAAACATTGCTGTCCTCACAAGTATAGCGATACATATTAATGTATGTAAGTGTGTGTGTGTGTGTGTGTGTGTGTGTGTGTGTGTGTGTGTGTGTGTGTGTGTGTGCGTGCGTGCGTGCGTGCGTGCGTGCGTGCGTGCGTGCGTGCGTGCGTGCGTGCGTGCGTGCGTGCGTGTGTTGAGAGGGATGTTGGCAACCTTTGGCATTTTTCTAAAAGGCAATCCTTCTAATTGTTTGTTCACTGCACATCTAGAGGCAATGCCACTGTGTCCCCATTCACCCTGGGCAAAAATATATTTATGGTGCAATGCATTGCTGATATTTCACCACAGAAAGTTAGGCTCACTTCCTTCTATATTATATCTTTGAGATAAAAGGAAAACCCCAAATAGTGGATTTCACTCTGGCTCACACTGCCTATATAAAGGGTATAATTTCTTTGTGCTGGCTTTCTCATATATATTTTCATTCTTTCTTCGCAGAGCAAAGAAATTATCTTGCTTGAGTTGTCAGCGCGTGAGTTGTCAGTCCCCATGGCTGCTCAGAACAATTGCCTGGGATTTAAAAATAGTTTACCTCTTAGAGCATGGCATTTTTTCAATAGCTTTTCTCTCTGTTTTCTGATTCTGCCGTTATTTGGGCGGCCCCCAAAGCAACAGGAACCTAATGGCATATCTATTTACGGCGTGGCTCAGCAGGAGACTAGCCTTATATAAGATGGTCAGTCTGTGTGTCTGCCGTTATGTCCGAAGCTAATCTCACAAACCGCTGGACCGATCAGCACCAAATGTCTTGTGCACATTCTCAGTAGGTCACAGAAGTACCTCCACACATCTTTCACATATCTTTTATACTTTTTTTAAATCTTTAACCTGTGTCTGTGTGTCTGTCCCAGGCATAACTAGGGCTCCGTCTGACCGATCGACTTCAAACCTGGCGTGTGTGTCACAGATCATGACCTGGGAATGGTTAGGGGCAGAGTGGGAATTCGGTCAGGAGGAATTCGGTCGGATCAGCTGTTATCCAGAACCGAAAAACCATGAATGTCTGACCTGTCTGTCTGTGGGTATGTGAAGTATGCACTGAATCTGTGTGTTTGTGTGTGTGTGTGTGTGTGTGTGTGGGGGGGGGGGGGGGGGGGTTGTGTGTGTGTGTGTGTGTGGGGGGGTCTGCTTCCCTGAATAGCCATTCCAACCCATCGGCTTCACGGATTGACCAAGCTTTGTGTAACATTGTGCCGCTGCACCAATATACTAAATGGTAGCATGCACAATAGAAATCCTTTCTTTTACAGGGCAATGCACACAATGTTTGTATCTATCCATCTGTCTTTGGGTCTGTCTTTCCCATTTAGGCCATCAATACGACGTCAGCAGTTTTTGACAACATCAGGGAGCTTTTAGTCTTGCTTGCACAACAGAGGGCTGTTACTAGAGAGGGGTTTCCCTTCCCTTCATGTTGTTACTGTCCTTGTTTATGGATGATGTTCTGTATGAGGAAGAACACGTGTTTAGAGATGTTTAGTGCAGGAGAGTGGTATGAAGGGCAGAGATTTGATCAGCACATAATTATGTTTCGTTGTGAGCTTGAGGATCTTTTTCTTTTATATATATATATATTATATATTGTGGAGTCTCGCTGGGCCGTACACCAGCGAGACAAGCCAGTGGAACACGGGCAGAATTCAGCGCCACCGTCTAGGGCGAGTCATAGAGGGGAGGTACGTACCACTCAAGCCCCCAGAGCCATGGTAGAACAATGTAGCGGCCGTCGCCTGATAGTCAAATCTGGGATTGCAATACTTCCGCAATTAAAACACCACTGTGCACTGTTTGAAACCCTAGTGCGCCTGCTCGGTGCTCAAGACTTAGGCATTTGGGCCAAGGAATTAATTTTTTAAGGAAGGGAAGCCGACGTCATTTTCTCTATCATGCAATTCCAGCCCGCAGATTCGTCGCACTGGGTGGCAGACTCACAGCGGAAGTTTGGTGAAATAACATTGGAGTCTATGAGAGCCGGCTGGACAGCATATGAACAAACACTATTTCTGAACGATTGAGACCTTTATAAAATACTCGGCTCAGGAAATATAAGAAGACATATCACACGTTGTTTACTGCTGTGTTGCTTTTCAATGTGTGCACTGTATAATTTTATAGAGGTATCTAAAGAGCACGAAGTATGTTTCTGAACGGCCAAAGTTATCGCGAGACTGTCCACCATTTTCTGTCTGGCATCCAAATCCCGCGATACCTCCGAGACAGAAACGATGGCTGCCACTGTTTAGATGCCTCAATAAAATGATGTACTGTGCACATCGAAAAGCAAGCGATTAGAAAACAACCTGTGATACGTCTTCTTTTATATTCCTTAACCTATTATATGACAAAGGTCGCAATCGTTCAGAAATAATGTTTGTTCATGAGCTGGTCCAGCCGGCTCCATTCACTGCAATGTATTTCATTGAACTTCCGGTGCGAGGTTTGCCAGTCATGGCACATCCCCGGCGTCCAGCGCGTCTCTTCCTTTCAAAAGCTTCCTTGATTTGGGCACCCAAATTGGGTGCCCAAATGCAGAGCGTAGAGCGTTCTTCCGAGTGCTTAAAGCGCCAGTGAGCAATTTTCATTGAAATGAATAGCTGGGGGCAGTCCACCCTCTATATGTCTCCGCTGTCGGGCAGAAACCAGCTAACTCCAAAATGCACATTTTTCAGGAAATGAAAAAACGAAACAAAAAGCGGAGTTAGGAGGTTTTGTTCATCATTGATAAGAACAGCTGAATGGACCTCCAAGCTCACAATGAGTTTGGAGGTCAAAAGCCTGTAGTCAGCAAAATCAGCTAACTCCACCCCCCTATGGTGGAGTTACAGTAGCTGGTTTAGCAGACAGTTTGAGGATCCAATGGAGTTAGCTGGTTTTGTCAGAAAGGCTTTTTAATACTTTTCATTGGTTCAATATTTAATATTATATAATATATTTTATAACCAACACACAGTACAGATGTAAAGGGTGTTCAATAGCACTGATTTATGGAGAAAAAAGAAAAAAGCTCATAAGCTGGTTTCTACCCAACAGCAACAAATGTATATATACAGTATATATTTATTTACATATTATATTGTGGAGTCTCGCTGGGCCAGATGAGCACAGTGGAACAGGGGCAGAGTTCAGCACCAAGGACAGTGCCTCCGCCTAGGGCGAGTCATTGAGGGGAGGTACATACCACTCTACTTACTTAGTCAGCTTGATGTGATGACACCTGCGCTCTGATTAACTAGCTGAAGACAAGCTGCGCTGAGTCGGTGCTGATCAGGCCTCCCTATACAATGCCCTCACTCTACGTGTTCACTGCCATTGCCTTTCTTTTTGTTGTAGGCAACATAGGACTTTAAACTGAAGCCTGAACGTTTGTGCATGGACATACACACACACACACACACACACACACACACACACACACACACACACACACACACACACACACACACACACACACACACACACACACACACACACACACACACTCAAAATGTGGTCCAGGGACTCTCATGGTTCCTTGAGAGGGTTCAAAATGGCACCTTACAGTTGTGTAATTCTGAGAGTGAACAAATGGAACTAAATGGATCCTTACGGGTCCATTTGGTTCCATCTGTACACTCTCAGAGGTATGGGGGTCCTTGAAATAAAAAAAGTTTGAGAACCATGGAACAGAGCCTTAATTAGTATCATTGGTAACACCTGTGAAGGAAGTAAGGAAAGGCCCAATTTCTTTCCAATATGGCTGCTGTGCATAGAGCCTATTGTGTAGCACACTGGCATAGACACTATGGCACATTACGAGTCCATTAGTTTACATGGAGGTCTAGTCGTTTGTGTTTCTGGTAAAAATTATTGATCAGTTATATTGTCTGTCCGTGACAAAAATAAAATATTGATGAAAACTTTCATCACAAGCTGGCATGGTGATGGCTCCTGCTCATCATGTGTCTTGAGCAAGACTACCACAGTAGTCTGGCCCAAGTGTGAAGACAAGAAATTCTCAATTATGCTAACAGTATGTACTGCTCTAGCCCCTTTCGGGACCCTGTTTACCTTTTTTGTATTTGGGAAGGCGGTATCCAGGGTCCCTTGTTGGTTAGAACACGCTCTCTCGTACCGGCGGCTACCACTGTCTGGTCTCGGCCTTACAGCTCGTCGCTTAGAAGTTGCAGAGATTTCTCAAAGGTACCAACAAGAGCAATACTAACACGCGAACAAGCGGCATCAAAAAGCGGGGATCGGCGATGCCGTTTAACATTTTTAATAATTTAGTCAACCTTAAGCTCCTTTCTCACACTCTGCTCCACTGCCCATGTCCCGCCCCCCCGCGGTGACTGACAAGCTGCGCGTCCTACGTTACGGCCTCTGATTGGCGAGCTCCTACATGCTTGCATGACAATCACAACGCGGGGAGGCGGGACATGGGAAGTGGAGCTGCAGGAGCAGAGTGTGAGAAAGGAGCTTAAGGTTGACTAAATTATTAAAAATGTTAAACGGCATCGCCGATCCCCGCTTTTTGATGCCGCTTGTTTGCGTGTTAGTATTGCTCTTGTTGGTACCTTTGAGAAATCTCTGCAACTTCTAAGCGACGAGCTGTAAGGCCGAGACCAGACAGTGGTAGCCGCCGGTACGAGAGAGCGTGTTCTAACCAACAAGGGACCCTGGATACCGCCTTCCCAAATACAAAAAAGGTAAACAGGGTCCCGAAAGGGGCTAGTACTGCTCTAACCCTGACAAGCTAAAAGTGCTGTTGTCAACCCAGCAAGAGCTAAGGACAGAATAATTAAGGTGAAACCGAGGTATGACTAGCATTAATAATATTAAAGTAAAACCATGGTTATGATCCTGGAAAGCGATTTCTGAGAACTGCCAGTTCTAATGCCTTAACCCCTTCAATCCGGGAACGCATCTGTGTCATATTAGATTTTCTTTCAGATCTACAAGCTCATTGCGTGGTACCGAGTGCCACGCTATGATCTTGTAGATATGATTTTTGTTTTTTAAATAGTGAAAAGTTGTGCAAATCTTTGAATACATATATATATTGTTTTTAAAGCGAACATTTTTAACTCCAATATTTGTAGCCTGGGACCAGACGAATCTGCCAGTGCAAAAAAAAATTGCCTGCAGTGATATAGTCTGGCCACGCGAGGCTACAATATTTGGTCCCTGGAACAAAATATTTTGAGATATTGGTCTGTGGCCAAATATAATTTTGGGTGGTCCTTGACATGAAAAAGTTGGAGCACCACTGAAATAGCATGCATACTGTTAGGATTTAGAAAACATTTTTAGATATGTGGGGAAATATTTTGTTCCAGGCACTCTGAGCTTATATACATCTGCTATTTATGAATAGCCAAAGAAATCTTGAAATGACACAGACGCGTCCCCGGATTGACTGGGTTCAAAGTTGAAACAAAGCCCCTTTGGTCTTAACTGAGCCAAGCACATCTAGTGAGTAGAAATAATCCTCTGAAAAAATGCAATTTCACATCTGACCTTGCAGGGGATCCTGCAGTCACCTTACAGACAATTGGCACGGTTGGTCTACCTGCGAGTGCCTTTGGCTTTTAACGTGCGCAATCATTTTGACGCTCTGCCCTTCATGTTAAAGGTCTAGTGAAAAGAAAAATATGTTTTTCACAATTTTAGAGCATTATCCGTGAACACCATATTATATGGGCATACCTAACAATAGATTCCAATAAAAAAAATGAAAACCCATTTTTGTATTTTTATATCAAAAGTCCCTAAAAAGCCAATCTTACTGTAATTACTTCCTGTGAACGAAAACGTGCTGCGTGATGACATAGATACACTTTCATGAATATAAATTAATCTTGATTACATTCACCTGTGTGATTCCCATAGCTGCACGTTCCTCAAAACACAGCTGATTTTAATTACAGAGCTATTCCGTTTTTAATCTCATTCAAGATGACATCCAGACGGTGTATTACTCATTGTAAACTTAATCAGCACACTAAAATATGTATCTGAATACATTTGAGGTCAGAAATGAGCAACTTGGTAACAAACATTCTGCACAGTGGCCGTCTCTGTCTCCCTTGGCCAGCCTGCACCTGCAGGCCACAAACAATAACACTGCGCACCACGTGAGTGGGTTCTACCGTGCCATAGCCTGAAGGGATGGAACCTTCTGATTGGTTGCGAGGCCGTTTCAGACTGAAACTTCAAAATAAAATGACCGAAAATGTCATCGCACTGGACCTTTAAGAGTGCAACATGATTCTGATTCACACACTGGTATTGTGGCCAATGCATTCCCAACAGTTTTGTTTACCATCCACCAGGGATCTGTGGAAATTGTGAAATTCAGCATGGGATGTTACGGTGATCAGACAGTGTTTATCAACCGCTCAGTCATTCCCTGGAGTGATGGATCAGGACCTTGCAGAAGACTGACTTGCCCACACACCAGGTGTGGGGTGTGTGCCCCATCCCCCCCCCCCCCATCTGACATACAGTATGATGCACTTACTGATTTACGCAGGGTCTCCTCACCATGATGTTCACATCACTCACACGAGTCATCCGGACAGAGCGCACTTCATCAAGAGGAGGGTGGTAGTGGTATTGGTGGGATGGAGACAGGAAGGGATTATAAAACCAACCGTCAAACAAAACACCTTCACCTCCTAACCTGCATCACCGTCCTCCTCCCCCTCCCCACCTCAAGCAGCGGTGGAAAAAGTACTCAAATTGTTTACTTGGGTAAAAGTATCAATACTGCAATGTAGAAATACAAGTAAAAGTCCGGAATTCAAAATTTACTTGAGTAAAAGTACAAAAGTATTGGTATCAAAATGTACTTAAAGTACAAAAGTCAAAGTACTCATTATGCATTATGACCAATTTCACAAGTTCGTCATGTACTGTAAATAAAATCTTCTGAAAATAGCAGATCTGTTATTTTCAAATAGCCAATATAGGGATGAAGTGGTTAATGTATGTTTTGTAATAATAATCAAATAAAGTACAGTAACTAGTAACTAAGGTTTTCAAATAATTGTAGTGGAGTAAAAGTATAATATTTGCCTCTGAGACGTAGTGGAGTAGAAGTAAAGGTACTGAACTGGAAATACTCAAGTAAAAATACCTCAAAATTGTACTTAAGTACAGTACTTACTTGAGTAAATGTACATAGTTACTTTACACCACTGACCTCAAGCCTCTCCCCTCCTAGGGCAGCTCTGTTTGTTTAGCGCTCTGGCCCAGCCTATAATAGCACCCTGTCAATAGTCCTCTGAAGGCTAAGGAATCAATGCCAAGGAAGGCATTCAATTACATACAAACTCATTTGGTTCAATATGGTATCCTAAGCTCCCCAAACGGGTGGCAGAGGCTCCTTAAACATTCTAATAGGTACATTTTATAGGCTACATAAAGATTGTTTTCTATTGCATTAGCCATTTTGTCTGTAGAATAAGGCTGAGATGAGGATAGGAGTGGTTTTCCAATCAGTACTGCCGACTGCTACAGTTTCTCATTGGGATAAAGTATCCCCAGTCAAAGGTGGCTGCCCTGAATAATGATAGCACACGCACGCACGCACGCACGCACGCACGCACGCACGCACACACACACACACACAAAGACACACACACACACACACACACACACACACACACACACACACACACACACACACACACACACACACACACACACACACACACACACACACAAAACCCTTCCAGAGCAGAGGAGGCTTCCCTAGCAGGGAGCGGAACTGAATCGGAGGATTTCACTTTAGTACCAATGAATCTTTTCTTCTTTTTACAGTCGGTGGCACAGTAAATACGTTTGAGCTATGGCAGTGTATGCATTTTCCTTTTGGCCATATTTTGTATATTATTTTGAAAATAATATATTTATTTTCCACCATTGGTAGAAGAATAAATAGTTTTAAATGATACTTTAAGGGCTTCATTAACTATTATTAATCTCACTCAGATGTAAAATCCTTATCTGCTTGAAGTTGACCTAACTAATGCGTTCTAATTAACAATTTCACTCATTTCCTGAGAAGAGGGATGTATAACATTTCCCTGTGTCCACCGATGCTGAAAATGTAAATGTTGTGGAAAACAAAAAACCAAATGCAGTGTGCAATGTGGTGGAAAGGATATTCAGACGAGATTGATCTGTTTACAGCTAAAGAGTGAGGCAGAGTACATTCAAACGGTGTTTCCAAAGACAGATGCGGTTCTTGAGTTAAAACTAAGCTGACTTATTAACTCATTAAGACCGGGAAAGCATCTGTCACTTTAGATTTCTTTGGCTATTCAAAAATAGCAGATATGCAAGCTCAGTGCCGCGCTATGAGCTTGTAGATCTGCTATTTTTTAAAAATCGTGCGAAAATGTGTGCAAATCTTTGAATATAATTTGTTTTAAGCGAACATGCTTCTGGGGATTCTAAAAATGTTTTTTGAAAAAAAAAAACTTATGTTGCTATGTGGTGCTCAAACTTTTTCATGTCAAGGACCCCCAACATGATATGTATTTGGCCGCGGACCCCCATCTGAAAATATGTTGTTCCAGGGACCCCCAGAAGCAAAGATTTGAGTTAAAGATGTTCGCTTTAAACCTATATATTCAAAGATTTAAACAAATTTTCACGATGAAAAAAATAAATATCAGATCTACAAGCTCATAGTGTGACACTCGGTGCCGCACTATGAGCTTGTAGATCTGCTATTTTTGAATAGCCCAAAGTATAAAATAATGGTTATAGCTAAAAAAATATATCTAAAATGACACATATGCGTTCCCGGATTGAATGGGTTAAATGTAAGCAATAATCAACTTCTGTTCACATCTTTCCAAATTAAACCTGTGTTATGTGAATGCTTTGTTTGATCATTTTAACTTCTCCTTTAATCTGTACTGGCTTGTTCAGTCGATAGTTCATTCAGCTTCCATTCCACTCCTTTCATTTATCCCTTCATGTATTAATTCATCTGGTCATGAAAGGGGCTCATTTCGTCAGATGCAAAGTTGTACTGGCCTGACTGCTAGCTGGACCCTTGGCTGTGATTCTGTCCGCCTTCCCTTTGCTTTAATCAGAGCGTGCCAACATTTTTTTCAGCGCCTGTCCTCCGCAATGCCTCATGTTCACCATGAAAAGCTCATGAATAAATCGGGGAGCAGAGGGGGCATCTGCTTCTGACTGAATCCACTGGTCCTTCAAGTGCGAAGAGTTCAGAGTGACTCCCGTTAAGTGGAACGTGGAATAGGATATGACAGGAGGATGAGCTCCGAAATAGCCCCGTCACTTCCTGTCTCTGGCCTCTGATTGATTGGAGATCAGAGGACATCTGTGTGGAGATTTTAATATTGATATATGAAGGAAAAGAAACAGCCATAGAGCCCGCAGGGCCGTGCAGAGACCATTGGCAGGGTCAAGTGTGTGCAAAATTCAAAAAACATTATTGTAAAACAACATACTGTACACCATAATGTCAAATAACTAATACGGTGTATAATACGGTGAGCCATATTAAAAGGTTAAAGCACTATATTCTTATAGTAATAATAGAGTGTTTGTTCAGTAACAGGGGTCTCCCCGTCTCTTCAGCTCTTTAATAAACTGAAAATACATTTTCAGGTAGGTGACAACATTTCATCCAATCAGGAGAGAGTACTTATCAGCTTCATTTTTATAAGGTTCCTGTTCCAATCTGTTTCTTTGTGTCATCACTTCCAATTCCACTTGTTTAATCTATATCCTGACTGAGTTCTCTATCCTGATTGGATAAAATTGGTATCCTGACCTGAAAATGCATTTTCTGTTTAATAAAGAGCTGGAGAGACTTGGGAGACTCCTGTTACTGAACAAACACTCTATAGCAATGAGTACTATCAGAATATAGATCTATTTAACACTTATTTTGACCAAGGAAAATTACTTACCCTACCTTTAATGACAATAATCTAGCTTGTACTGTAGGCCGCTTGACACCGCAGCTATGACTGCCTACAGGCAGCGTGTCTATGGATTTGTCTATAGCTTTGAAACCGAATTTTAGCTTCAGCGAAAACTGTTTGATATTCCATGCGTTTTATAGAGTCTTGAAAAAACATTTTTTGTCAAACATCAGGCTGGCCTTTGTTAATGGCAATTTTGCCAAGATGGAACATTAGAAGGGAACCGATAGGGCAGTGCTAATGAGTCACAGAAGAAAAATGTAATCGAAAATAAATGTAAGTAACTCAGCAGGCAGCAGAAATATAATTAGCTCACAAATGAAATGAACACATATCTCATTTGTGTAATCTGCACAAAAGGTTTAGTGTAAAAGCAACAATTTATGGATGGGTGGAGGGAGTATCAATCAGTGAATTACACAACTAAGTGGTTGCAGCTGTAAAGCATAACGATGTGACGATGTGACATCGCTGCATCAGGTGAAAGGTGAAACTGACTCTTTTATTTATAATATAATCATTATTAATTATATATATTTGTTTAAATACCTATAATTATTAGTTGTCAAATGCTCTTCTTGATAAGGTTTTTTTAAAAGCACTTTGGGCATCAAAGGAGCAAAACAGCATGCTGCTCAAGTTTGCTACTACTGGCAGGCTGTTGATAAATGGTGCATTTATATAGCGCTTTTATCCAAAGCGCTTTACATAGATTGTGCATTACATTCACCCACACATTCACGGCAGAGGAAACCATGCAAGGCACCAACCTGCTCATCGGGAGCAATTAGGGGTTCAGCGTCTTGCTCAAGGACACTTCGACACTAACTCTGGGGTAGCCCATAGTATATGCACAATATGATCTCAACACATCTCTCACTTTGAGAGAGGCAGATGTAATGAGTGCTGGAATGGAATGCATTATCTTGTATTGGGTTAGAGTCTGACAATGTGAACAGTGCTTAGGTGAGGCCATGTGGTGCAGGGCTTTACTGACCCATAAACAAACATCCGATTTGGATCAATACGCAGAGTGGCCAGCAATGCTGCCTCGAGATGTCAGCCGTGAATCTCAAAGGGCCGCCCATCTCCCTCATTAAATTATAAAGGATCCATGAGCCGTGAAACACTATAACACTGAAGGATCCCAGTGGCCGCTATAAATAGAGGTATGCCCAAACAAAAGAGATCATATTGTTACTCGAGAATCCTTTTAGCTCTCCACTTTGTTCGTCCCCCGAGGTCAAGACGTGAGAAGGTGGCGGTGAAGCTCTGGTGGTCGTGGCCACTCAAAAGTACTGAGAGTGTATATGCTGCTAACATCATCAACATGTCAAGGAAATGCAAACGCCACATCGCCGATGATGTCACAGCAAGGAAGATACAGCTGTTCTCGAGGATAGGAACACTCAGAGGTGTAAAGTAACTAAGTACATTTACTCAAGTACTGTACTTAAAGGACAACTTCACCCATTTTCAACCTATCCTCATATAATTGGTCCTCACTAATGATCATGATAAAATGGCAAAAAAAAATTCTACTCGGTCTGTGTCTCAGAGGAGGGCTGTGGACAGTTCAGAGTCCCGTCTACCAGTGACATCATCGATGGGGAATACAAGCTAGTAGAAACTTCAGGCTTTCTATTCCTGGAAAGTTGCAATGCAATAATAGAAGCCATTGTTCTCGTGTTAATACAAATCGAAATAAAAAATGTGAAATCTTGTTGGGAAAAAAAAATCCTGCCTAACGATGATGTCACTGGTAGACGGGTTTCTGTACTGTACACAGTCCTCCTACGAGACACAGACCGAGTAGAAAATAATGGTACCATTTTATCATGAGTATTAGTGAGGACCAATTATATGAAGATACTGTAGGTTAAAAATGGGTGAAGTCGTCCTTTAAGTAAAATTTTCAGGTACTTTCCCATTTGCAATACTTTTACTACTCCACTACATCTCAGAGGCAATTATTGTATTTTTACTGCACTACAATGATTTGAAAACTTTAGTTACTAGTTACTTTGTAGATTTTTATTATTATTACAAAACATACAGTAACCATTTCAGCCCTATATACATTTCGGCCATTTGAAAATAGCCGATCTAAAGCTCACAATGTGTCGCATCGTAACACATTGTGAGCTTGTAGATCTGCTATTTTCAAAAGATTTTTATACATTTTAAAAGTTGAAATGGGACATTATGCATAATGAGTACTTTTACTTTTGGTACTTTAAGTACGTCAATACTTTTGTACTTTTACTCAAGTAAATTTCCGGTCACCGCACTTTTATTTTACGGAATCTGCCAAAGCTTTGTCAATGCAAATGCGTGGATTCATGGTCTTGCACATCTTTCTGGAAAATCCACGCATTTGCATTGACAAAGCATTGGCAGATTCCACCCTATAGGTAAAATAAAAGTGCGGTGTGACCGTGCCCTAACCGAGTATTTCTACATTGCAGTATTGATACTTTTACTCTTTAAGTAAAAAAGGTGAGTACTTTTTCCCACCACGAGGAACACTCAGAGGCCATGATCCTATGTCCATGCACCTCGCTCATTGAAATTATAAAGCCACTTAATGTACATGTACTCTACATCGGGGGTGCTCCCTGCTGAAATGCAAGCTGTGTTGTGTCTGGAAGTTTTTAAAAAATCATGGACCTTGCACTTAGGATGACTAGATTTTAATTTTAATGCGCTTAAAAAAAGAGAGAGCACCCGGCACATTTAATTATCATCAACAACGTTTTAAAAAGGGATGAGTGGCTTCCTGCGAAATGGAATACAATCTCAATGAATACAGATCCCCCCCGCCCCCCAAATGTCATATAAGACCCATAAACTGGTCATATGCTTCTGATTCACAGAGAGATTGGTGGGTGGAAATGGTTGTGTGCACATTGTGATGCGAAACTAATCAGTGAGAAAGAGCGGTTTCCACACTGGTGACTTTTCAGGGCCTGTGGTATAAATATCAACCATCTGTGAGGCCATCTGCATTGGGGTGCTACATCATGCACCAAGGCCAAGCCACCAAACACAGACAGGTTGCCTTCAGTGGCACTTCTGTCTGCTCTCCATTGGCGATGAGGAAGGCCATTGCTGGCCTGGGTCATTAGTATTGACATTGCATTCCCCCCAGTACCTCAATCAGTGTTGTCATCTGTTTATGTATCTCAGTCTGCACTCATAGCCATTACAAATGCCTCTCGTTTGAAAAAATGTTGCCTACATTTACCCACTCAAGGTATATAAGGACAAGGTGTACATAGTGACTAATAGATATAATTTCAAGCTACTGGTTCCTTGTAGATTGACAGCAGTGGTGGAAAAAATACTCAAAAGTTTTACTCAAGTAAAAGTATCAATACTGCAATGTAGAAATACTCTGTTACAAGTCAAAGTCCGGAATTCGAAAATGTACTTGAGTAAAAGTACAAAAGTATTGGCATCAAAATGTACAAGCTCACAACGTGTCGCATCGCGACATGTTGTGAGCTTGTAGATCTGCTATTTTCGGCCGAAAAATAGGCCGAAATGTATATACTGTAGGGCTGAAGTGGTTAGTGTATGTTTTGTAATAATAATCAAAATCTACAAAATAACTAGTAACTAAAGGTTTCAAATAATTGTAGTGGAGTAAAAGTACAACATTTGCCTCTGACATGTAATGAAGTAAAAGTATTGGAAATTGGAAATACTCAAGTAAAGTAAAAATTCCTCAAAAGTGTACTTAAGTACAGTACTTGAGTAAATTTACTTAGTTACTTTACACCACTGATTGACAGTGATGCAAAATGTGATCATGTGGCATCTCATTGTCTCCAATAAGAAGAAGAAGGTCGACCTTTCATAGCCCCGTGGGAAATTCAGTTTCAGCTTCAGCCAGCTGATGGCTGCTCAGGGTAGGTTGGGGGGGGGGGTCTTGTTAGGACTTAAGTGGCTTGCTCAAGGACATTTAGACACACATACTGTAGCCGTACCTAATTAGAATCATCAATTAGCTGAGCTGTGGCAGGTTCCTTTCACAGTACCCATGTTATTTTCTTTTCTATTTTTTGTTGTCTGGTATGTTGGAAATTGGATGAATGTATTGATAATAGATTATCAATCAATAGATGATTGAAATAGACACATTGCATTCAGTAACGCACACACATTTGAACTCAAAGGAACACAATCCCTTTGACAGATATGTATGTTCATGTATAGTATGTCCTTTTTTTATCAATAAAAACATCAATCAGTCAGTCAGTCAGTCAATACAGGGTGGTCCATTGAGGCAAAACGGTGACCTTCTGAATACCAGACTTTCTGATTAGCTTGTGATTAACAGACGGCCTCCTCTACCCGCCAAGCCACGGCCGCCCACTAATAGCTAATACCTAATATCTATAAATGAGACCATCCTTTAAAAGAGGTTATCATGATAACCCCTAGGCAGTATGGGTTATATACAGTTATAATACACCGTACCCCCACAGCAAGATGGCATCTCATAGTGCTAAAGCTGTCCTTTATGGGGACAATGCGCCGTAGATACAATAGTGCCTGCAGTTGACCAGCGGTGGTGATTGTTCAATCAAGAGCTCTTATCGGATCCTAAGATTACAGAACGATTATGGGACCAAAAGCTGCCAATAGCTTTGCTTTGCTGTTCCGCAGCACTATAGTGATTGCTGCGTGAACTGTTTGCTGCAATGTGTTTAGATGGCAGAATGCAGGAGTTGTCTGCCATTCATCATAGTTTGACAGTTTATGCTGCCAGATTCTTTCCCTTCCTTTCTTGCTTTATTTATTTTTGACGGATTTGAAACACATGTTGTTGTAATGTATGTATTTGAACCAGGTTCAACCTGACATCCCTGTTTTTTGGGGGGCCTGAACAGAGTGATGCAAAGTGTCAGGTACAAGACAAGCATACGGTACAAAACGAACAGGTTATTGTCTCCGCCAGGCCGAAAGGCATGGCGAGAGAGTATGTTTTGCACATCCGTCCTTCCGTCCGTCCGTGTGTCATTCTGTCTGTGTACAGCTAATCTCCGGCACCGTTGGCTTGATCGCAGCGAAACTGAGCACACACACTCCCTGGATGCCAGAGCAGAACCTCTGCCCCAAGTTTTTCACATGGGCCTGTTATAGCGCCACCATGCAGGAAGGTGATTTGTGCAAAAAAAATGTTTACAGTACTATATAGATTTTGTCCAAAAATCCCACAAATCGGTACACAGTATCTCTATAGTCATTAAACGAAACAGGTCTTTCAGATTTTTCTATCCTGATTGGCTAAAATTGGCTTCCAAAGTGTGCAGGAGTGCTTCGTTTTGAACAAAATGCCTGAAATCATGAACACAGTGTGCAATTTCCGTGAAATTTTGCACGTGTAACAGAGTGGTTCCCAACCTCAGCCTGATGGCCTGAAAGTCTAATATCTCCCCCGAGCGATAAGGAATTCCCTTTGGCTTAGTGGTTAAGATGTTGGCTTTCCGCGCGGCAGACCCGGGTTTGACCTCCGGGTGTTACTCAAACACATTCCCACTAGGCCGGGGAAGAAATACCACTTGAATTTTCTTCTAAATGCATCCTGTAGAATGTATCATCTGATCTGCAAACAATAATCCACTGCGGATCCCAGTTTACTAGTAGCCAGGATTTCCGTTATTAACCATCGAAGCAGTACCAGTACCGCAGTCTACTTCAGACTTCACTACATTGACCTCACAGCCGCCATGTGTTATGATGGTCAATATAGCTGCACTGTTCCTACACCTATGAGAATTTCCAAATTCTGTTCCATTTTCAGCCACCAGAAGGTGCAAAGAATGGTCTTGCACACCGACATTTGAAGAAATGACTGGTGTTTTAAATTAAGCGTGTGCTGGTTTAGCCCGCTGTACTGGGAAACTCCTGGGAAAGAGTGGGCTTGCTGAAGTACTAGTGGAGGGTGCTTGCAGGAAAATTGCAGTGGTGTAAAGTAACTAAGTACATTTACTCAAGTACTGTACACTGTACTTAAGTACACTTTTGAGGAATTTTTTGTTTACTGGAGTATTTCCCATTTTCAATACTTTTACTTCTACTCCATTACATCTCAGAGGCAAATATTGTGCTTTTACTCCACTACAATTATTTGAAAACTTTAGTTACTAGTTACTTTGCCGATTTAGATAATTATTACAACATATGCAAGAACCACTTTAGCCCTATACATTTCGGCCATTTTCGGCCATCATGTATAAAAATATTTCAAAAGATTTTTATACATGTTGAACTTGTGAAATGGGACATTCTGCATGATGAGTACTTTTACTCATGTCAATTTTGATTATCGGACTTTTACTTGTAACAGAGTATTTCTACATTGCAGTATTGATACTTTTACTTAAGTAAAACATTTGAGTACTTTTTCCACCACTGGAACATTGTATCACTGTATATTGCTAGAGCATAATCAGAAGATTCAGGTTTACCCTTCATAGTGCGGTATCACAACAGTCAACATTCTGTTTCGATGATTCGAAAATCGCAACCTGACTGTGACCTTTTGTGTTCTTTCAGGCATTCAACAATGCCAGAAATTGGGTCTTTAGTGTAAACAACACCCCCATTGATATAAGACAGAAGTCATGTCGAATGGCCAGAGAGAGGGTAGGAGAGTAGGTCATATAAAGCATCTAGTCACCTGTGTGTGTGTGTGTGTGTGTGTGTGTGTGTGTGTGTGTGTGTGTGTGTGTGTGTGTGTGTGTGTGTGTGTGTGTGTGTGTGTGTGTGTGTGTGTGTGTGTGTGTGTGTTCGTGTGCGTGTGCGTGTGTGTGTGTGCACGTGCACGTGGCGTGTTTCTGTGTGTGTGTGCTTTCGTTTGGGTGTGTACATCTAACCATGTATGTGGTTAGATTTCTATTCTCTTGCCGCATCATTCTTTTCTGGTATGTTGTGGATCTATTGTGCATACGGTAATAAATCAGTGTATGAGTGTCTATGCATGCGTGCACTATACAGTGTGTGAGTCATGGTTTCAAGCTATAGTTATTGGGACGGAAAATAATCGAGGGGGGTGGAGGGTGGGCTGGTACCGGAGAGCCACTTCAGAGAGAGAGAGAGAGAGAGAGAGAGAGAGAGAGCGAGAGAGAGAGAGAGAGAGAGAGAGAGAGAGAGAGAGAGAGAGAGAGAGAGAGAGAGAGAGAGAGAGAGAGAGAGGGGGGCGCACGGTGGCACAGGGTTCGATTCCAGAGGGAGCGCTGTGGGCGCTGGGGGGTGTGTTCGCTCCTCCGCGTCATCAATGCCCAGTGCTGCCCATACCCTAGGTGGGGTTGGTGAAAGGGCCTTTCTGTGTGGAGTTTGCATGCTTTCCCCGTGTCTCCTAGGGTAGGTACCCTCACAAAACAGTAATCCTGGTCTCTATACTGCCTCCCCCTGGTCAGCCCGGGGCGCCTGATGGAGGGGAAAGGAACTGGTTGGAATAACGTGTTCCTTCCACGCGCTACGTCCTACCGGGGAAACTCCCCCCCTTAGCGGCTTGCTAAGCTCCTCACGCATTGAAGGAGGCATGAGCTCAGTTCTGGGCTCTCCCTAGGCTGGCAGAGGGAGAGTAGCACCCAGGATTACAAGCTTAGGCAATGGCACTGGGTGAAAAATGGGTTACAAAATCGTGAGATAAAAAGGAGAGAGAGAGAGAGAGAGAGAGAGAGAGAGAGAGAGAGAGAGAGAGAGAGAGAGAGAGAGAGAGAGAGAGAGAGAGAGAGAGAGAGAGAGAGAGAGAGAGAGAATGCCCCTTCATTATTTCAGTAGATTGTTGAGACAGTGAAGAGGGGATGAATATGTCTCTATGGGTCTGAGAGGGCACAGCAGCAGCTACACTCCAGTGGTGTACAGTATTTTTGGGCGGTGAAACCGCCCCTATATGTGAGGTTTGGACATCGACATTCGATTGCACCCCCCCAACCCTGCGCCGTGATTGGCCAATCACAGTCTATTCAGGACTGTGATTGGCTAGTGAAACATGACACATGTGCATAGCCCTATAAATAGGACTATGCACTTAAAAAAAACACATTTATGTTTGTTTTTTTTGTTATAGGGGTGTACAATGGTTGGTCCACAATATTACTTTTCTTCCATCACTTCTTCCATCACTGATGACCACTGTGACCACACCGCCCATTTCACACTGGGTGTGATTTTTACTTTACTGGAGTGTTTTCAATTTTCAGTATTTTTATTTCTACTCCACTACATCTCAGAGGCAAATGTTGTACTTTTACTCCACTCTTTAAATATATTTTGATGCCAATACTTTTGTACTTTTACTCAAGTGACATTTTGAACACAGGTCTTTTTACTTGTAAAAGAGTATTTTTTATATTGTGATATTGCTTTTAAGTAAAACATGCAAGTACTTCTTCTTCCACCACTGCTACACTCCCATGCACCTCTGTGGGTTTTCCTAACTTAGACGCTCTCATATAGGCCATATCATTCAGATGACATTACATCCCTAAACCCTGCCAGTGAGCCAAGCCATGAATCTGTGTGTGTAGCCTTTATAAAAAGCTAGTTCAGCCCTGCATGGGATCATGTTGTTGTGAAGGGAAAGAGCACCTCAATCTGTGTTGTCATCTGTTTATACATGTCAGTCTGCACTGATAGCCATTACAAATGCCTACTCATTTGACAATTTAGCCTGCATTTACCCACTCCTGGAACAGCAACAGACAAGGTGTACATATGATACATAGCCTGCGAGTTAGTTCAGGCAGCATACACTCGAGAGGTTACATGTGTGCTCATTACTATGTGGCTGTATACAGCGTCATGCAAGACCCATACGTCATTCAATGACGTGGCAATCAGCTGTCCAATCGGGCGGGTTATTTAAGCTCACCTAAAGTTCGCGCTCCTTCCGCTTGTGTGTTATCGATAAGTTATCGTTGTAGTCATGCAGCGTTTGCTCCCACCACCACCCCAGCACCACCAGTGGGCTCTGCTATTGGTTCTGTTCTCCATGGGGGGTTGTTATTGTCTCCGCCGTAGGTGGAGAATATGTTTTCGCTTCGTCCCGCCGTGTGTGAGCAAACATTGTTAGCCAAGCTAACATTGGTCAAGCTCCACGTGACACGTGTCAATATGTTGACACCAATGCCTTTGATTGGCTAGAGGGAGGCATGACGAAATAAAATCCTTTAAATAGGTGTGTCACTTCAAAAAGCCTTTACTTTTTGAAGTGAGGTAAGACAGGATCAATCAGTCTTGATTGGAACAGTACCTTCCAGTCCGTCCGTGCGTGTGTGTGTCCCTCTGAGAACACCTAACATTGGTCAAGCAAAGGCGCAGAAGGCCAAAGCTAAGAAAGCATACTCATCTACAACAGTAACACAGAAGAGGACTATAGAGTTGAATTGATCCCACAACAAGGCCGAAGTCTTAATACTGTAACAATTGGCCGCCTTGATCAAATACATTATGTAGCACTAGAGAAAACTGACATAGATCAAACACACCAATCAACTGCTGAAACTGTTCAAGACAATGAAGATGAAGAAGACAGACAAGCATTTGAACAAACCAGTCAATTACGACGACTCCCATATGACACATTGCTTCAAGAAGAACATCTTTTAGATGCAGACACTACATATTCAGTCGCCCTTGCAGAACACCAAAAACCACGCGCATTCTACCAAGACGACCCGTTCTACCAAGACGACCCGTGCTATTAAAATAGCACGGGTCTGTTGGCGGAGACTTGTGCTCCGAGGAGCACATTTTCTAGTTATATATCTCCCTGCTCTTAATGGTTAATGATGGTTGTCTAAATTGTGCTGAGCAGGGAGAAAAATGTAGCAGAGCTTGAACGCCAAGATAAAATATTACATCCACACTTGTATTCTCATTCTATATAGAATATAGAATATATATCAATATATATTCTGTCTATAATATTGGTTCAATGTCTTTGTGAGTTATCTGACTGAACTAATATATATAATTTCAAGCTACTTCTTGTTATACTGACGATCATTATTTACACCTTCTGAGTTCTGAAAGTCAAGATATTAATTATTGTCTCAATTCCTAGATTCCTAGATTGACAGTGATGTAAAATGTGATCATGTCGTATCTCATCGTCTCCAATAAGAAGAATTGGAGAGTTCAGATTTAAAATTAGACAGCAAATTCAAGAAATGAACCAAGTAAATGAATCGAGCATATAGTGATTGAGCAGCTTTGAAAAGAAGCCGCCGCCCCCAAGCACACTCTCTTACGTGAAGAAGGTAGACCTTTCATAGTCCCGTGGGAAATGCAGTTTCAGCTTAACCCAGCTGATGGCTGTTCAGGGTGGGTTGGGGGGGGGGTGGTCTTGTTAGGACTTAAGTGGCTTGCTCAAGGACATTTCCACACATATACTGTAACTGGACCTAATTAGAATTGATCAATATTCAAAGAGCAGCTGTTTTATTATAATTCTTAAAGGGATAGTTCACCCCCAAAATGACTTTTTAAAATAATAATAATTCAAGTCACCTCATGGAGACTTGAATTCATGGATATTTTTTTTGTTTTTGGCAGCGGTTCCGGACACTAGTCTCCTTTGTGTCTCCTACCGGAAACGCTACCGGAAATCGATTTAAGAAAAAAAGCTTTTTGGGGTGAACTATCCCTTTAATCATGCCTTATTAATCAAATAGCCTCATATTGCCTCTACTCTAAATAACCAATAAGGAAATATAGTGCAGGCTATGAAAAAGAACCCTTGAAATATGAACTGTCCTATATGATGCTTGCATGTCTGTTATGGATCGGTCAGGTGTAACTATTTGTTATAGAATCTGACCTCTTGTTGCCCCCCAAAAAACTATCAAACAAACAAACAAACAACTAAATGCTTTAATGTGTTGCTGTAATATCACGTCCATCGCCAAGGATATACAAATAGTTTAACTGGCCTACAGCCTATAGCTATACCTTCTATATATAGCTTACTGTCCTTTAAGATATGCACCGTTTTAAAGTGACATCCCAGAACACTAGCTGTTCCTCGTTGCTGTGGGCCACTGTGCAGTCACTATGCATAGTCATACAGGCAGGACCTGTGATGTAAAAGTAACTAAGTACATTTACTCAAGTACTGTACTTTAGTGCAATTTTCTATCTTTACTTTACTGGAGTAGCTATTTCCAATTTTCAATGCTTTTACCTCTACTCCATTACATCTCAGAGGCAAATAATGTACTTTTACTCCACTACAATTATTTGAAAACATAATTACTATAGTTACTTTGTAGATTTTGATTATTATTACAAAACATACATTTAACAACTTCAGCCCTATATACAATTTGAAAATAGCTGATCTACAAGCTCACAATGCGTCGCGAGTGTGAGCTTGTAGATCTGCTATTTACAAAGGATTTTAAAACATTTCATACATTTGAAAACTTAATACATAATGAGTAGGCTACTCTCTACTTTTGGTACTTTAAATGCATTATTTAATACCAATACATGTGCTACATTTGTACTTTTACATTTTGAATTCCGGACTTTTTTTTTTACTTGTAACTGTAGTATTTCTACATTGCAGTATTGATACTTTTACTTAAGTAAAAAAAAAAACTTCAGACTCTAGTGGTCTCCATCCTTCAGCAGCATCCCGCATCCATTCATCCACCTCTTCAACCCCACCACCCCCCCTCTCTCTCTCTCTCTCTCTCTCTCTCTCTCTCTCTCTCTCTCTCTCTCTCTCTCTCTCCTTCTCTCTCTCTCTCCCTCCCTCCTTCTCTCTCTCTAGTATGTGTGCAGCGGAGGAGGAGACAGACTGCTGCTCACAGCGACGATCGCCGGACACACACTCACACCCCCCCCCCACACACCCACACACACACACACACACACACACACACACACACACACACACACACACACACACACACACACACACACACACACACACGCGCACACACTGAGAGACACACACACACACACACACACACACACACACACACACACATACACATACACACACACACGCGCGCGCACTCACAGAGACACAGAGGGAACCTGCGAGGCACACGTCCCACGCCAGACCAGCAGACAAGCAAAGGAACTTTGATTTGACGCGTCGCCAACATAAGCATGGTGAAGAAAAGGACGATCAGGGAGAGCCACGGTCCTTAGATTACAGCATCGCTGTGTGAAAGATACAGTATGATGTCCTTGGGAGACTCTGATGATCAATGAAGAATTCTCTTTTCTCGTGTCTCTGCTTCATCATTGTGCCTGGCTGCACTGCTGTGTGACTTGGGTCATTTTAACTCTAATGCTTGGGTCACCCCCCGAATGAATGTGATCTGAAGGTGTATATAGTCTGAGAGAGTGATCGCATTGTTTCCAAGCTTCTCTCTCTCCGCATGGGATTTCCAGTCGTGTCTGCTGCCGCTGCCGCGATGATGTCTGCAATATCAAGCTCTTTGTTTCTGGGTGAGTTATTTATATTCATTTCATTACAAATCACTGAATGGTTATAGATAGTCTATCATTATTGAGGATGATGTTGATCGGATCATCATTATTGTATTTTTGGTTGTCTTTTTCAGTTCAGTCCCAATTATTGTAGTTATTTTAAGGTGTGTTGATATTTTTGGGTATTTTATTCATGGAAAGGATGAGATATGCCTATTGTTGTTGAGGATGAGAGAAATAAAATACAAACATACAGTAGGCTTACACACCTTAAAATGAACTACAATAATTGGGACTGAAACAGACAACAGAGACGATACAGTGTGTCTGTTCCTAGGGGAACAGACACACTGTATTGTGTCTGTTGTCTGCTTCAGTCCCAATTATTGTAGTTCATTTTAAGGTGTATGTGTATATATATATAGCCTATTGATATTTTTGTGTTTTATTTATGGCTGATGTGGCAACAAAAAAAAGATTCGGTCTGCAATTTGATACAGTATGATGTCAGGATTTGGTCTGATCTCTTGCACAGTGATCGGCAGACTTTTCCTCTTTTATGTATACAAAGGGCTAAAATGAAGAAATTGCCTTGCAAAGGCACATTTTGACTAATGAATAAGGAAGAAAGCGCAAGCCAGACACTAATTTTCCGGAACGAGACTGCTTTAATTATCATAGCTGGTAGCCTATTGAGACCATTATAAACTCTAAGATTGAGACACATTTTAAAAGATAAAAGTTCAGCCAATTAAAGAAGGGCTCCTCCCTTGGAATCCTCGATCGACGTGTTTTTGTCCATGCTGCTAATGTTTTAATTATTCACACAGCCTATAGCCTTATTCAGTCTTATAACTGAAAAGATTTTTTTCACATAGGCTTCAAAATACTGATGATTTCCTAGCCCACAAGTCCTTAATTGGCCTATAATAATTCTCTAAAATAAAATAAATTATAACAAATCCTGTGTTGCATGTTAACATGCAACGCAGGTTTTTTTTATAATGTAGGCTATTTTATTTATTTATTGTGGCACAACACAACGCCTCTTCTTGTCAGTCAACTTGAGAACGTTTTTGGCAGTTATAGGGACCGGGTTACGCCAATGTTTACGTTTGGATCACGGATTGGCTCTTTAATTATGCCTGAAATGAAAACACATGTGTGTGTGTTTTTATGAAGGCCCATGAACCGCCCAGCACTTCACTTGCAATTGACAAAAAAAGAATGTTTTGTTTGACTGCTGTCAAACAACCTTCCTTTGTCTATATCACTGTTTCCCCAAACGTCTGGGTCGGGATCCATTTGTGGGTCGCCAGACACATTTTTATGGGTCACGAGTAAATAAATATCTATTTATTTTTTGTTTCCTACATTTAGTTTTTGATTATTACTTTTGATTATTAATTTTAACCCCCCCCCAAAAAAAAAAAACCCAAAAGCAAAACTTTTCCTGAGTTAGGAACAAATTCAATGATTTTTCTAAATAATTTCATTAAAAAGAAAAATCCATTAATTCCATAAATTAGAAAACAAATGCTTAGGAAGTAGTGAAAATAGCTGATCTACAATCTCACTAAGTGTCCCGATGCGACACGTTGTGAGCTTGTAGATCTGCTATTTTCACTATAGCTTTGGTCCTGGCTGGGGAGACAACAATTGTCTCTTTTGGGTCTCGAGCCAAAACGTTTGGGAACCATTGGTCTATATAACGACAGATTGCAACTGCTTCGCCAAGTGCGAATCCTAAATTTGTCCTGTCACCATTGCAATGGACATGGGGAGGAGCTGGTATTTTTAATGGATGCTTGATGATGAAAGAGAGACAGAGATGAAAGTCAGTCAGAGGTGTAATGTAAGGCATCCAAAGACTAATAGTGAGCACATCTGCTTTGGTTTGTTTCTGACACTCTCAGAACTGTGATTTGGAGTGATGGTAGCCTACCACCTTGTGCCTTGTGTGTTTTGTTTTGCAGTGCTTTTTTTTTAGGTCAAATTCTTAATATAAGTATTAAGCAGTAGGCTATGCCAGTGGTTCTCAAACTTTTTTATGTCAAGGACCCCCAAAATGATATGTATTTGGCCATGGACCCCCATCTCAAAATATTTTGTTTCAGAGATCAAGTTTTCATGATTTAAAAAAAAATAGCAGATCTACAAGCTCATAGCGCTGCGGTGCCGCACGCTATGAGCTTGTATATCTCTGCTATTTTTGAATAGCCAAACTATAAAATATGGTTAAAGTGGTTAAAAAGATTGTGACACTATAATAACAAATTTTTCTGGGGACCCCCTGGTACCCCTCCAAGGACCCCTGGGGGTCCCCGGACCCCACTTTGAGAACCAATGGGCTATGTTATAATGCTATTAGGCAAATGAAAAATACATTGTGCTTATTGTGGTGTCATGTGAGGTTGAAGGTCAGCCAATGGAGACACTGATCAACAACGCATCAGGAAAAAGAAAATCAATGTTGTTGCACAACACGCTGTGTTATGATCTCAGGCAGTTCATTGGTTTGTCATTTTTCTCAGGGTTAGCCATTGAGCAAAAGATGATGGTCATTGAGTCCATGACTGACTGACAGAGCTATACAAGTACTGTATAGTGGACCTGTCAGGCGGGTCATGACTCTGGTGTCATTTTAGATTTAGCCATGTGTCAAGTTTTGTGTTTGGTCAAAGTCGAAACATTTAGCTTCCTCATCAGTGTTTTACTGACTATATGTTGATAAGGGCAATTACATTGATTATACTGATGATGATGATGATGATGATGATGATAAAGGCTCAAGGTTGTAATTTATTGTTACATCTTGTGTACAGGTACATAAGAGTAAAACTTATTTTGGTTTGGCTTGGGGGGGTCCATTTAGGTTTCCACACTATCAGAGTTAAATGAACAGTGAGGATTTTATGTGTACTACACAGTACATTTCTCTCAAATTACCTAATGTCAGTAGTAATAATACATAATGATACATTTATTTGAATAGCTCCTTTTGAAACAGTTTACAAAGTGCTTCTTTACACAGCACAGATGGAAAAAATGCCACAATTAACTAAAATTAAGTAACAAAAGAGTAGTTGTTTGATACCTGAGTAAATTGAGCAACACTGTTTGGCAGT
>NC_137606.1:12043109-12055609 GCF_963280865.1 Gymnoscopelus braueri
CCTGGCCAGGATGTTTGTCTGTGCATGCATACAGTATTATTTGATGTGAGGCAGGAAATAGATCTGTACAGTATATATGATATGATCCAGGACGTATAGGTCTGTGCTACAGTATATATTTGTACATTTATGTACATATTATGTGACGCTCACCAGCTTGCTTTACCTCCAGACTGCCCCTAATGTGTCATTTTAAACACACAACACATCCATGTGTCAGCAACAACATCTGTTGCATTGATACGTATGACAATCAGCATATGTTGTGTGGGGGCAGTGGATGTGTGAAATATGTACGCTTTCCAATGTGCACGTGCAGTGCACGCGCACCACACAAAGGCACGTGCACATGTACACATGCGTGCAAAGGAGAAAACAACGTGCTATTTCTAACTAAGTACACTGACGATGTGATCATCTAAAATTAAATATAGGCTACTAGTTAGCAAACATCAGGCAAACACATATACAGTAGGCCTAGCATAGTCCTTTCCTGAAGAAACTGCTATGTTAGGCCGTTTTATCCTTGGCTGGTGATAAGCCAGGTTGAAGCCCCTGCAGCCACTTATGGTTCACTGTAATCTCCACAGCCACGGCCATTTCCTAGCAAAAGTGAGGATTTCTGCACAATTTACGGGGGTAAATAACCATGAAAGTCATTGGCGCAAGGGCAAATAGAGCTTTTTTCTTTCTCTCAATTATTTGGAAAACCTCAAGCACCGCACCGTTAGTGATCATAAACATTTTAATGGTGGTCTGTGATTGTTTAATGAAGACATCGCTGACATCAAAGGGCGACCAAAACAACCTGATAAGCGCCGTTACCATGGCCTACACCCTCCAAGGAGGCGTAGCGTGGAACCGTCTCCCATTGATCCATCCCATTGAAGTTCTGCCTCGATGTTAGAGCTCTGCAGCTTATTGACATCGCAGGAAATGGAGCAATCATCTGTCAAAAGGACGAGTGCTCTACAAGCTCTGAGAGCGAGAGATGATCAAACTTCACACTGGATCCGAAAGTTCCCATTTAAAATCATCTGTTTATCCCTCAGTGCTCAAGATGCTATCTTATCTCTGAAGGTTCCAAACCTTGTTTTAGTCCTTTCAAGCATTCTCTCTGCCTTAGTGGGAACTGGCAGCGCGGAATAAAGATGGCACGCTTGTCTTCTCTTAGCAGAACATGCGTTTGATCTGTGTTCTCTGTCTTGTCTTCAAAACCAGGTATATCTCTCTGTTTTGCAAGCTCCTGTGCAATACAGGAGAATAAACAGCTCCGAAACCCGAATTCCCATAATGTTGGGGTATTTTTTATTCATTTTTTCAGCTTCAAGCAGCTTAACATATTGCTTACATCAATGACACAAAATATACTGTGTGTGTGTGTGTGTGTGTGTGTGTGTGTGTGTGTGTGTGTGTGTGTGTGTGTGTGTGTGTGTGTGTGTGTGTGTGTGTGTGTGTGTGTGTGTGTGTGTGTGTGTGTGTGTGTGTATACTGTGTGTGTATATATGTATGTATGTATGTATGTATGTATGTATGTATGTATGTATGTATGTATGTATGTATGTATGTATGTATGTATGTATGTATGTATGTATGTATGTATGTATGTATATCCAGTCAGTTGTAACGTTTTACTAAGAATAGAGGGTTTAAGGGGTTAATTTTACGGTGTAATACTAATTACTTAATGTATAAGTGTGCACATGCCAGACCCCAAGCCTGTGTGGTTGCTCATTTCACCAAGTGATTATGGATTATCATGTCCAAATGGGAATCATTCAGGGAATACGCTTTACAGCTACAGGGAGCCTTGCTACAGCATTCTCGTAAATCTTGAGGAGTGGACGTTACATTCCTGCAATGTACTTCCGTTTTTCCTTAGCACAAAGATGACACTAATGCACTAAACATTGACTTTGCTTTCCTCCTACGGTACACGACATTCAGTTGTAATTCAATTCATACAATTGATTATAGATAAAAACAAACAACTTACGGTGCAAAAGCAAGTTGCACCAGACAACAGCGACCCAGTAGGAGGTTGTTTAGTCCCCCCCTTCCACCAATGTGCAGTGACTGAATGAACGGGAGGAAATGTTCCACGTCGCTCTATTTAGACGCCCGCTGTTCCTTTCAATTTGAAACAGTCTATTAGCCCAGCCAGCAGGACACTTAGTTGTTTTGAACCCGCACGCTCCATTGTCTCACTCCATTTCCTCACCTCTTCACCACTCTCTCCCCAAAGCGTCGGTGCCTTTAATCAGAGGAGACCCCACTGCCTCCCTCAGACATTTATCTTCAGCCTCTTTGGTCGTTCGCCACATGGCCTGGTAAGATCTGAAGATGGATGGTGTCTGGTCAGGGGGGAGGTGGGTGTGTTTGGTGGCCATTGATTAGAGTGGTTGAAAAGCAGAGCGGTTACCTGCACTATAGACATGAACAACACCTGGAAGATTGCCTCTCGTCTCTTTTTCGTTTACCGTGCCGTCCCTCTTTGAAGATAGGACTCAGCCACGCATCTGTCTGTGTTCCATATTGAGGGAGGCAGAAAGTGGTTTCCCTCTTTTTTTTGGTTGGGAGAAAGTCATAATAATAATACAAACCTTTAGCTCTATGAGTATATGTGTCGGTTGATTCTTTTTACTCAAGGAACGGTCAACAAGATTTTAGTTAGTTTAATTGCTCTTCAGTTGGAACTCTATAATGCAATATTTAGGTTCCACTGTAACTGCCAGACATACTCTCTCTGTCTCTCTCTCTCCTAGTGCCTGTTTGTGTGATGGATGGTTTAATTATCCAACCACAATGCTGGCCATTTGGCTGTTCATACCGCAGCGAAAACATTGCAAACTGGATATCGCTGATCAATCGCTGGGTCCGTCCACAATTAAGTGTGTAAAATGCCGCTGATTGCACTACAGTCCGCAGCGTGCCACATTAACATACCGCCCGGCCATTTTTTTTAAAGGTTGTAAAAAAAAAAGCTGCACACGGATGCAGTTTTACAACAGTGCCCTGCTTCACACTAACGCTGCACTGCTACACACATTGTCACCTGGGAGCTGCCCAGTACAACCACAGTGTTCTCTGCTGTTGGCCACTGAGTAACTCCACTGGAGCATACAGGAGCATTGTGTAGGTTTTTTTAGGGTGACTCGTTCAAAGGCACCTTGTAGTTCTTCAGTAAGGAAAGATCATTTGTCATTCCCTCCCCTCCTCCCAGATTGTCCTTGCCGGTCTAGGGACTCAAACTGGAGACCCTCCAGTCCCACGTCTCTTGGCAACCGCTAAGAGGCTGAAAGGCAGGAGATGCGCTCTCGGGAAGTTTGCATAGGAGATAAAGTCACTTATTCAGGTGGTTAGGCTGTGTTCAGAGTACAGTATAGCCTACTGCCCGCACTGAGAAAGCCTTTTTTTCCATCATTTGCCCTCCCTCCCCCTTTCCGTTTTCCAGAGAACGTGGTACAGAACAGATGGCACCCACCACCTTTGTTTTTTACGAGTCGTTAGACTCGACTTGTTGATGAAATGGAGCTCTTTCCGCTATGCTGGCCATGCAGATGTGTCTTTACCCTTTTCCTTTTTTTTTAATGTAGCTAGCTTTATCACAAAGTGCCCTGCAGTACTTGTAGTGTATTCTACAGCCTGTGAAGCACCTGTGGACATTAATTTTTTACCTTTACAACGCTGGGTATAATGCGCTGCCAAAGAGCATTCGTGACATACGTTCTGAGACCTGAAACTATAAAGGCGCTCGCTACTTCTGTGTAGACATGAAAGTGAAGGCTGCCTCATGCGTGCACGTGGCTGCACACTAAACACATAGGCTACTGCAGCCCTGGGGGTAGCGGTGGTGGTGCCTCTGTTGCTGGTGCAGACTCACTGTACTTTGCCGTACTGTAGTGTGCCCTGGGGAGTGGCAAATTGATGCCATCGACTTCCCGGACTCAGTCAGCTCCCAGGCTACGTTCACTGCAGATGCTACCATTATTTCCCCCCTTTGGTTGTCTCCATTGTTTAGTCATCCTTTTTGCCTTTCGTATACAGCATGTCTGTCTGCCCCCTCACTTGTTTATCCTTGCACGTAATGTAGTATTTCCTACCCACACAAGAGCTTAGGACAGCAGTCAAAATGTCTGTCGGGGTTTGGAAGCCTTTGTCCAAACTGTCACACAGTGTATGGATTTGTCTTATTATGGATGACACCAACTGAACTGTTTCTTATATTTGCATAAATGAATCGTGCTGTTGGGAGCTCAAGGCAGAACCGCATTCTTTGCATGATGTGTCTCTTAAAGTATTAAATATGATGTTTTTTTGGTCCTGGCATTTTCTCCTAGCAGCAGACATAATTTTTTTTACGTTGTGTCTCTTTTTTTCTTTTTCTTTTTTTTCAAGAGGGAAATCAAGAGTGTTAGCATTTGGCTCGATATACTGTCTGAGGTCCAGAGTTGCTGTGGAGGAGGAAAGAGCAGTGTCTGCAAACTGGGCCTCTTAAAATAATTAAAGTTGGCTTGATGACTCTGCTCTCCAGATAGGTCCAAGCAAAAAAAAAAAAAGAGAATCTGCAACAAGAATTACCACCCAAACAACAGCAAGCTACATTATGCGCTGCCGAAATAAGGAATAACGAGGGGTCATAGTGTGGGATGCTTAGATAAATCGAAAACAAATGCTCTGTCCTGTGACTGCAGAGTGAGAAATAAGGCTTGTTGGCCACTGGCCCCCCAATCTAGCAAACAAATATTTTCCTATGAAAGGGTGTGTGTGTGTGTGTGTGTGTGTGTGTGTGTGTGTGTGTGTGTGTGTGTGTGTGTGTGTGTGTGTGTGTGTGTGTGTGTGTGTGTGTGTGTGTGAGTGTGTGTGGGGGGGGGGGGGGTGCTGTTTACTCTATTAACCTTTCCTCTTGGATGCACTCTTGACATTGAACAATGTGGAAGAGGCCCACTCCTCGATGGCCCTTTTGCTAATGAGGCAATTAAGTCTCTCCTGCCTAGGTTGAGCGTGGCGCAGAGAGCACGAGTCATCTGCTGCCTCAGCAAACACCAAGCATCTGAACCGCGCTGTGTCCAGAATACACAGCCACTTCCACATACACACATATACGCACGTACGTACAGTACACACATGCATAATGCTTGCAGTGTTTCTTCTTTGTCAATGTGACCCTTAGCAGGCCCGGTAGATCATCAGAAAGGCCAGCCCATATTTAGTAAAGAAGTGGAAAATATCTACTACTGTAGAGTGTCTGCATTTAATCGCAGGAACATTTGAACTTGGAAAAACAGCTACAATGGAATAAAATAGAAAAACCTGCCCTGTTTGTTTTGTCCATTTTGTCTTCTTCATTTGTTCAGAGTAATCCAGTACAGCACTGTACCATTTTAGTGAGGCCATATGTGGAGCTCACACAGCCTATATGATTATGTTATTATCCGGTTATTTGAATGCTTTCACTCCACAAATACATTTCCCAAAAATAACAGTCAATATTACAGAGAGGCTAAAACAAAATAGCTATTGATTTCAGCTATGTTCCACTATGATCTTTCACTTTTATCAGCAAGCAACCATATGAGAGATAGTGGATACTTTATTTCGTGGTTTTGTTTTATTTTTTACAATTTTTTTATCCCACGATTGTGTAACCCATTTTTTCATGTAATCCTGGGCGCTACTCTCCCTCTGCCAGCTTAGGGAGTGCCCAGAACTGAGCTCATGCCTCCTTCAATGCGTGAGGAGCTTAGCAAGCCACTTCTTATCACCTAGTAGCGCGTGGAAGGAACACGTTATTCCAACCAGTTCCTTTCCCCTCCATCAGGCGCCCGTCGCCCAGGGGGAGGCAGTATAGAGATCAGGATTACTGCATGTTTTTGTGATGGTACCTACCCTAGGGGACACGGGGAGAACATGCAAACTCCACACAGAAAGGCCCTTTCACCAACCCCACCCATGGGGTTACTATTTCATGGTTTGATTTTGTGTTTTGGAGTTTGCTTCCAGAGGGCTCCTCGAGAAAAGTCTGCTTGCTAGCTCTACAGTGCATCTCTCAGCAGCACTGTGTGCATTTCCTATCCTCCCTCCCTGACTTACTTCCCTGCTTCAGAGGCAGCCCTTTCTGTGTGTCCTGTCGCTGTGACCCCCACCAAGTGTTTACTGTGTATATCCTTTATCCTATGAGTTATTCATGATGCTGCTTCAAAAAGCCCTGGGCCGGTTGGGAGAGGAGAGGACAAGATAGGAGAAAAGAGGGATGGAGGAAAGAAAAAGGAAAGACTAGGATAGAGGAGAGGACATGATAGGACAGTAGAGGAAAGGAAGTGGTGTTTGTAGCAGAGTGTAACTAAGTACATTTACTTAAGTACTGTACTTAAGTACAATTTTGAGGTATTTTTTACTTTACTTGAGTATTTCCAATTTCCAATACTTTTACTTCTACAACACTACTACAATTATTTGAAAACTTAAGTTACTAGTTACTTTGCAGATATAAATCATTATATTATAAAACATACATTAACCACTTCCGCCCTATTTTATACATATTTTATACTGCTATTTTCAATCATTTTAGCACTTTTACTTTTGATACTTTAAGTATATTTTGATGCCAATACTTGTACTTTTACTCAAGTAACATTTTGAACACAGGCCTTTTACTTGTAACAGAGTATTTTTATATTATGGTATTGCTACTTTTACATAAGTAAAATCCGAGTACTTCTTCCACCACTGGTTTGCAGCAGTGCAATGCGGTGCAAGGCGCTGGAAGATGCTGCTGCAAGCTTGAGGTTTGGCAGCGGCTGATGGAGGGGCGAGGATGTCCGTATGTTGTGCTGATCACAGTCCCAGGAGGCTCATGGGAAACCAGCATACTGATTACTATACGGAGCAAATCCCCTTGATGTGTGTATGTTCATCTGTGTGCATGTGTATATGCAATGTAGTATGTATGGGAATATACAGTATGCACCACTTCCAAGAAAGCATGTGCTCATGTTTGTGTGAGTGTGTGTGTGCGGTTGTGTTTGTCTCTTGCTCTTGTTTGTCTTGGATATATGAGGGTGGGGGTGTGGGTGGGGGGGAATCATGGAGATGCGGTTATCCTAAGGCCACTGTGCTTATTTCCAAGCTAATGTTGATTGTTGTTTGAAATGTACAGTACTGACAAAACAAAGGCAGCAATAATACAACCATATCGTCCAATTAAACGTGACAGCAATTAGTATGTTTCTCCCCCTCTTAGTCCAGTGGCTGCCTGCTACAGTATGTGTAGCTGCTGCGACATGCAAAGGCCCTTGCTTTATTAGGGGTCCACGCTAATATATTTAAGGGATGCGCAATTGTAAAGAGTGATAACGGAAAGGCTTACGGCTGCTCAGAAGGGATTAGGAGACATAGCTATTTGTCTTAAAGCCCGGGCTTAACCATCATACTGCATTTTACTTTGCTTTTTTTCCACTCTCCCATCCCTCTCCCCTTGCCTCTGTCCATCCCTCCTCCACGTCCACCTCTCTGGTAATGAATCGCCCTGTGTTTCCTGACAGTAGGCATGAAAGAGAAATGTCTTACTCGGCAGAGAATGAAGACGGCTCGCTCATTAGCTCTGGAAAGGTGCACCGAGCCAGAAATGGGGAGATGTGTCCGGACCAGATTTGCTTGAAATCAATGCCTGTCTTCTGAAGTCTCCACTGCTGCGTGTCGGCCCGCTCTGCCTGCCTCTGCGATTGATCCGACTGAACTCGCGAGCAATCCTAATTTTCTAATGAGTGTGTGTTTGTGGGGGCAGGCGGGCGGATGTGTGCTTAAGCCACACAGAGGCACGGGGACGGTGTGCTTGCATAAAGACTCGGAAGAATTGAACAGAGTGAATTGATTCCCTTTAGTGGGATCACATTTCAGGGCTCCAGTGCAGGCTTGCACTGTCCTTTTAGATTTGGAGAAAACCAATCAAGATGACGGATCCCTTCCCCATGTGACGAGATCAATATAGAGAGATCACCTCGCCTTTGGTATGAGAGATAGATGCCTCCAGGCCGGCGGGGGGGTGTCCAGTTACAGGACACCTAGAGGGCACAGTGTCAAGGTCCCTGGGAAAGAAAAAAAGTGCTCAGTTTGCAATGGCCACCACCATCAAAGCAACCATGTTTCCTCCACCTACCGGCATAAAAAAATAAAAATATATCACTGGCTGACACCACAAACAATAGGAAACAGCCTTGCTGTTCAGCATACTGAACAAGGCAAATAGCCCCCCAGGCTCTCCTAGCTTCTTCTCACACCAGACATAATCCTTTTCCTCCAACTATACCAGCTACAAGGTCTTCAGAAAGATATTAGACAGAGGAAGATCTTTTTCATTCAATATTCAGGTCACATGGAGAACGGCAGAGGCAGAGGCACTAGAAGACTCCCTTTCTTCTCTTGCTAAGAGGAAACGCATTGAGTGCGTGCACTCCTGCTGTATTTGTGTCACCCTTTAATGCCGTCTGTTGCCACAGGCCCTTGTGCAGATGTTAGGTCTGGCCTATGGTGTACACACACACTGTATAGCCCGACAAGAGCCGAGCTGGCTAGCGCTTTTTTAGCTCAGGCTAACAGGGCCCATGAGTGGAAGACGGATAGGCCTGGGCGTACTTTTTCTGAAGCTATGTCAATAGCCCTGTCACTTGCCCCCTGTGCACTGAAGTGCATTGGGAGACCTTTACATTGACGTGCTAGTTAGCACCGTTTCGTACTTTTGTCTGGGTGTCCTGTGCTGAAGTAGGAGGGGGGGGGGGGACTCTATGTCTTTAGGGAAATCATAACGCATCGGCTTTCCCGAACCCTTTTTTGATTATTAATGGAAGTTATTGTGTTGGAAGCCCAGAGCTCTCCCTGCACTCAACCTAGTTCCATTTGGCTATACTATACCCCCGCGGCCCTGTCCTCCTATCCTCCCTCACCTCCATTTCCTCTTTTACTCATTCCTCCATTGTCCTCCCCCCTTTTCTCCCCAGACCTCACTGCTCTCCCCCCCTGCTGCATAGCTAATCACCCTCTCTGCCATTGATTTCATAGCATGTGTGAGTGCTGTAGTCTCTAGAGAGGGGGACGGGCAGGAGGCTTTTAAAATGTCCTGTCTCGTGGGGCAGACATTTTGATGTATGACGCCACACATTGTCATTTGAACGCATTAGCATGCCATGGCCTGCTCGTGGGGCAAGATTAACATGGGTTTTGAGAGAGCCCCCGTAATTTTTTTGCCTGTTGATTTACTGTATTTATTTTTGGGGGGTTTTCAATCTTCAGGCATGCTAGTTGAGTTCTGCCTAAGAAATCCCATCTACTGTATAATTTATATCAGTGGTTCTCAACCAGTGGTCCGTGAGGGGGTTCCAGGTGGTCCCCAGCTAAATGATGGAGAGTAACCAAATGGACCCTTATACGCAGATCTTTAACTCTTGAGAGTGTAAAATGAAACCAAATGGACCCATTTGGTTTCATTTTACACTCTCAAGAGTTACAATATTGTTAAACATCTGCATTCATTAATTGCTAAACATCTGCATTAATTAATTTACAAGAAGTCTACACAGTTAGTGAATGTGGAAGAATTGTTATTTTGACAAAATCTTATCCAAAATCGTATCCAACGATAACAAGTCTTGGGTCTGAGAGTCTAAATCTCATCAAATGGTGGTCCGTGGTTCTGGATCAAGTCGCTCTGGATTAAGAGTGTCTGCTAAATGCCTAAACTGTAAACTGTAAACTGTGGCTCAAATGCCGAATAAATAATGGACCTTGATGTGAAAAAGGTTGAAAACCACTGATTTATAATGTTTTTTTCACTCAATGTATCAGATTTTTTTTCCCGCCCCCGATTTATCCCAAACGGCCTCTTGCATCACCCTTGTTTGCCTACGTGGTGTTTGAGCTGCGAACAGAGCAACGTTTCACTAGAGTGAACGGCATGGCCATTAATCCTAATATTTAGACTCAACCCTCCATCCACTCCCAGACTCGGCTTGACTACAAGTAATCATATCCCTGAAACCCATGTGTATTATGCTGCAGGGAAGAAAAACTGAAGAAAAAAAAAACACTACAAGTACAGAACGTTACCCCATCAATCTAAAGGCGAGGACAGCCTTCTCCCTCTCTCTCTCTCTCTCTCTCTCTCTCTCTGCCCCACCCCTCCCAGAGCACCATGTTGTTGTTGTTTTTTGTCACTCGTCGTCACCCCCCCCGTCCCCCGTCCCCCCGTCCCCCCGTCCCAGGGGAATATGTTTATGAGCCCTTTTTCTTACTGTGTGTCCACTTCCATCCCCCTCCCCCTCCCCCCTCTCCTGTTATTGGGGCTATGTATGCAGGGCTGTGCAGGGGGGACGGATACAGTAGTAGCTGTGGTGGCTGCAGGGTCGTGATGGATGGCCACTCAGCCAGTGGTGTAAAGTAACTAAGTACATTTACTCAAGTACTGTACTTGAGTACAATTTGTAGGTACTTTTACGTTACTGGGGTATTTCCAATTGTCTATACTTTTACTTCTACTTCTACTATAAGATATAAATTATCATGTTATAAAACATACATTAACCACTTTAGCCTTATTTTATACCTAGGCTATTTGAAAATAGCCGATCTACAAGCACACAACGCGACGCGTTGTGAGCTTGTAGATCTGCTATTTTCTACTTTTACTTTTGGTACTTTAAGTACAAACAGAAATAATCGATAGTTGCAGGCAGCCCTAATCTGCACACTCAAATCCTCAGTGTTACGTTAACTCTGGAGAGTGTAAAGATGCAGTCAAATGGACCGTTTAGTAGCATGAGAGGGAATGTGAGGTAAATGTTTACACCACGGTATGGGGATGTAGACCACTGCCATGTGCCTCTGAAGAGCTGGGGAGGAGATTACCAAAGAAATAAATAAAAGATTACATTTAATGGGATTACAGTAATCTGGTTGTAAATAAAGTGGCAGCGGTGAAATGCTGTAAAATATGCCATCATGAAGTTGCAGATACATACAGAAATGTGGTTTTACATGATGCACCCCTATACTTTGTTGTACACCAGTAGTGAAAATAGCTGATCTACAAGCTCACAACTCTGTGCATTATGAAGCATTGTGAGCTTGTAGATCTGCTAATTTCACTGAAGCTTTGCCAAACGTTCATCCATGTTTGCCAAAATGTTCATCCATTTTTGCCCAAAATGTTCACCTATTCTGACATGCCCAGAATAAGGATGCCAGGGTTCATGTGGTTAACAGGATCATGATCATGAAATGATTGAGAGGCGCATTCCTTTTACAGTTCTTGGTTGACAGTATAGTTGTAGATCACAGTGGATGATTATAATATCCAAATGGAAGAACTCTAAAAACCAAAACAACTTCCAGCACCTCCCAAGTCATCAGATTTCATCACTGAATTCAAGTATTCCTGCAGATTTACATCCCTAATTAAGATTTGTAGCAGCTAATCAGTGGTCTGTGACAGAGTACATTTTGAGTGTCATCTTCCTGAACGCTGGTGCACAGCACAGTGACATCCTGAGTTGTTCATTTACCCATTTGTATTTGTACAGTATACCGTTGCTGTTTGTTTGATTGATTGAATGTTTTATTAGACAGAAATGTAAAAACAGCACGAGTACAGTCAAACACTTTGTCAAACACTTGTCTATAACACAAAAAAAAAGTCCTTGTGGTCTTGTTTCCATTGGGGTCCTAGGTATTCAATCACCAATCATCAACATATAAAATAGCACCAAACATTCAATATCATCACAAATATTAAACACTATATGTACAGAGTAGGGAAAAAGGGGGGGGGGTTGCCTGTCTAAGGCAGAAGTGATAACTACCTCCCCCTTTGGCCTCCTGAAAGGTGCATTTTCAGGGATGTTTTCAGTGATCCAAATTTTTTGAGGGATGCGGTCAGGGCATTCCACACCTGGGTGGAAGTGCTGTAGAAGGAGAATTTACCCATATTTGTTGTAAGGGTGGGTGGTACCACCCATAAAACATCTGTCGGGCAGCAGAAACCTCATATTTCAACTTTTTTGCCCTTCATCAATCAAGAGTGTGGCACGAAAGTAGTGAAAATAGCCAATCTAGTGAGCTTGTAGCTCGGCTATTTTCACTGCCTTAAATCATTTTTAAAATGATAAAAAAGGAACGGTTTTGGACATACAAGGCTTCCACCCGACGGCGAACGATACTCTTTCAGAGTCAAATGAACACTGAGGATGTTACTTCATAGGGATAATGGGAGTTGCTGTGCATGCACTGCTGGTGGCTATGGGAACGGGTGGGGTGTGTATGTACTGTTGGGGGGGGGGGGGGGGGGGTGTGAGGGGGGTATGGATATTTTGAGTTGGAGGGATGTGATGATGACCCACGGACCTTATTGGAGGATGCCGCTCGGTCATGGAGAGGGGGAAAGCGCTGGAGGGTAGAGGCTGTCTGACAGCAGAGCCATGGAGCTTTCAGGTCACAGCGCTGACGGC
>NC_137606.1:12068109-12128942 GCF_963280865.1 Gymnoscopelus braueri
CGCAACTTATGATGAACTATCAAGAAATAATATAACTGTCAAAGCTTCAAGCGAGTGATGAATCGGCAATGCCTACACTAGCACACTGAGTTTTGAAAAAAGAATTGGCTTGTGAAGTGAAAACTCAAGAGGCTCGCTGGAAAGATCTCCAGTAAGTTGTGTGGGAAACCGGCACCTGACATGCTGGCAAAACAACTGAGCGGTATCCAGTACAGAATCTTCCGCATTTCTACAAGTTGTGAATGGTATACACGTGAGACCGAACTGCTCTCTGTGCTTCTCAGCATTGAATTGAGATGCCATCAAGCTGGAGTGTTTGCCTTGAGCTCAGTGCTGAGAGAGATATAGGCTGGAGGGGCTTCTCCAGCAGTGCCTCTGAGAAACTCCCATGAAAGAAAAGGGGGTCTTTTATCTCCCTTGTTGTTTCCGTGCTCATATATCCTCAGCCAACCACAGCCGCACCCGTTATGTGCTACGCTATCGCCTCGTGTGTTTTTGTAGCTGGGGTCTCTGGAGGTTCCCACAAAGCATGCTCAACATGCCGTGGGTGTTGCATGAACCTTTGAAGTATATATATTTTTTTCCCCCAACATCAAATCTTCCCCGTTACTGTATGTCTTTCTCATTTCACTTTTTCCCCGACTCTCCTCTCTTAGTAACAGCCCTAGGGTCAGATTTGTGCGTCTGATGCATGCGGCAGCTGTGTGGAAAACCAGCTAAACAAACCCGATCCTCTGAACTCTCGCTCTGACTCATTTGGAGAAGAGAGCATATAGAGGATAATCAGTAATGATCAATCTTTAATAATCCTTAGTTGTGAGTTGGGGCCCTATCTTGCGCGCCGCCTTACCACTTTTTTTGCCTTTTTTTGTTTTTTACTATTTTTTGAAAAACATTTTAAAATAGTTCAAATAGCCGATCTACAAGCTCACAAACGTGTCGATGTAGATCGGCTAGTTGAACTATTTTAAAATGTTTAGGTTAATAGGTTAATAGGTTTAGGGATAAGGGGTAAGGCAAGCTAGGGCCCTTGGTCTGAAGGCACTCGAGAAGAGTTAACATTTTCCATTTTGCTAAGCAGCCCCCCGTCCCGTCCCCCCCGTCCCCCAAATAAATAAATGAAATAAAATAAAGTCCCACGGCTGCATTTATCATCATTAAGTGGCAAATTAGTTATGATGGAGCCTTTCATCACAAAAAAAGTGTACACTACTGTAGGAACAAACGTAATTACAAGCCATTTCCTTACTTTATTATTTCATGGAGAACCATTTGTGATGATGGAGGAGATATTAAAAGGCGCCCAGTGTGGGAGCCGTTTCCTTATCGCTCAAGTTCTCACGGCATTTTGCCGGACCAGGGGCCATTGGCGGCAATTTGTGAGGACCGACAGGTTTACGCTACAATGTTAGCTCTGTCTGTGAGGCGACCACAGCCAACACGCTACTCGAAATATAATTCAGAAGCTCTGAATGGTTTCAACTGTTAAAGCCTTGTTCTCTCTCCACCCGCCCATCCATTTCTTCTATTATAGTTTATGTTAATTAGCTTACCAATTGCCATTTGTGACCTCCTCATGCACACAAGTGATATCAGCAGGTACTTTAATCAGGGAGTTTGGGTTCTTAGAAAGAACAATTACCCACAATAGCAACCAAAATGGTTAGAGCAAATCTCTTATGGGGGAGGTTGATATTCCTTGACATTAATTCTCCTGCCTCTCTCCTCAAATAACGTACAGTGAATATGTCGGGAGTCCCTAGCTACTGTAGCTATTCGACTGGATCTCTGTCTTCTTTGAAAACTCCTCTACCTGTCCCTTCAAATTATCTCTCTGCCTCCACCCTGGGAGCCGGGGCGCAATGATCCATTTGAGCGGGAGAGACACCCTCCTATTACTCTCAGATTGAACTTGGCACCCCTCAACTGCTGCTTCAATCGCTGCACGGACACGGGAAACAGCACAACTCATTTGTACGGAAAATGTCCCTTAAGTACGTTAATCTGCCCTAAATGGGCAGATCTGGGAACTCGAGCTGTTACACCTGCAACATAATCAATCAGTAACATCCCACCACCCTGCCCTCCCTTTGTTTGTTCTCTCTATTTACAGAAGAGACTGCAGCCTGCCGGCACAGTTATAAGGTTTTAGGGGGGGGGGGTGGAATTAGCAGGGCAGACAAACAGACATAATAGCATAGGCAGAGACTCAGGCATGACTGATAAAAAGATGATTTAGTGGAGCTGACGTTGATTGGGGAGTTCATGCACAAAATGAGAGCCAGAAGATATGAGCCTCAGAGGTTAACGGAGGGCGGTTTCTGCTGTTTCATTTTAGTCTCATCTCCGTGGGGAGCGGGGAGAGGGGAGAGACGTATTGAAGTCAGCTCAGCTTGAGGTGTGTGCTCCGTTGCTCAACGCGTGGATAGCGTAGATCAGAGGGGGCTCTTTAATAAGAAGGGAGATAGGTCCCAGTCTTTGACACCAACTTCGAAGTATATTTCCCCTGTCTCTCTTTCTCTCTCTCTCCTTTCCTCTCCCCCCTGTTCCTTTTCACATACAGACTCAGCACTTTTTTTCTGTGACTAAGGAATTAGCCCTTTTTCTAAATGTCATGACCTTAATCAGAGGAGTAGTAAGAAACTAGAGGGTGGTAGAAACCTGACCGCTTATTTTAAAAAATGCGAAAATAGCAGATCTGCAAGCTCACATTTTTCTTATGTTCACCTGCTGCTATTTTCACTATTTTATGTATGTTCACCTATAGGGACATGGCCAAAATGGGGACACCAGGTTTAAAGTGGTTGATGAATGTATGGTCGCAGACAAGAAAACAGCATAGTACCGTATAACGTGTGAGATGCACTCAGCGACAGATTTATTTGCCAAAAATATTCAGAGATGGAGAAAATATTCATAAAATAACTGAAGTTGAGGTTAACTAAGAATGCTAGGGGGAAGCAGTCATCTCCTGGGACCGCAAATAATGCCCCTTGCCCATAATCAAACTATACATTTTCTTAAAAAAAAAAAAAAAAAAGTTTAGGAAGGGAAAGTAAGAGTCAGAAGAAACAACAAACTAAATGAGACCCTGGGATCCGCACCACATCATGCTTTTGCATAACTGGCAATCTTTGTTTCCATTTAATTCTGTGCAAATCACTGACTGTGACATCTCTGCTCCACTTCATCTGCATATAGCTGCTAATTTGCCAATCACAACAAAGCCACTAACAATCCAGCAAACACGGAAGGAAATGAGAATCTCCTGAAGACAGCACCCAGTGTAAATCCTCTGGCAAGCAATCAACAGCTTTCCCCCTGTTATTTGCCAAATTCCCATCGCTGTTTAACAGGACTATAACTGAGCTAAATAGAAATGTGCTTTCTCACATTTGACTTCGAGGCAGCCATTGTGCAAACAGTGCAGTGAAATTGTAACGGCACCAGTAACCAGTAATGTGACATATTCTTATGTGTGCGCAGCCATGCTTTTTTTTTTCCAAATCACTTCAATACAACTTTAAGAATCCATAAAAAAATTATAATAATAATAAAATAAAATGCTTTATACAGAAGTCTGCACACATGAGAGGTCTGACACATACAGTACCTAGCTCAGTGTTGAGCTGAACCAGCAATGTTTCAGCTCTAACACACACACAGCACCTTTCAGATTCTCTGGCATGTTGGGGAAGAAAAGTAGCACATTGAATATATCTACTCTCAGTGACTTGGGGAGGACTGGTTGTATTCACTAAACACGTGGCCCCACCCTGGTGTGTGGGCGTCCGTGCGTGCATGCGTGTGCACTGTGCATATGAGGAATTGGATTTCTAGTCCACATTGGGTTGGGTTGGGTTGGGCAGCAGATGTTCACGGACATGGGAGGGATGCGGCCGGTTCAAGCAGCAGGCTGCAAGATGTGAAAGAAGCTTGGCTGAAGTAAGAGTTTCTCTCTCCTTGGCACGAACTATTGTGTACATCTCAGCGTGATTCATCTTCCAGCCACACGGCTCAGGAAATACCACGGAATACTGTGTACGATCCCTGTGCGCTCCATCTACAAGTCACACAGCCCAGGCAGAGAACACCATGAAATACTGTGTACATCCCAGTGTGCTCCATCTACCAAACAGCCCAAAAGATGCCCATGAATTAATTCCCTCGTGGTTGTATTTCTAAACTTTTTTCCAATTGAAATGCTGCTTTTCGCCCTCCACTACTATTTCTCCCATATAGTCCCACCACAACACAGCCCAACCCCCCACCCCATCCCCACAGAGTAAACAACTTACTCTGAACACAAGGGATTCAAAGACTGAAGCTAATCATGGTAATTAGCAATCAATGTTTTGATTGTGTCTCCGCTGGCTCGTTACTCTAATGTCATGCGGTTTGTTCTTTACAATCACCCCTTGTATAGAGGTCTGCGTCTCATCCCCCTTTTTTCACAAAGTGTCAACTCAATCATATTATGGACGACCCAAAAGGCTAATGAAACGATTGTATTGACTGCTGGCCATTGATCCAAAGAGGGAGACAGATGAAAGAGGTCCCGAATCACATTTTGCGGTGTCCACATTCATCTGCACGCATGCACACACACGTGAGACTCCCGGTTCTTCAAGGTTGCACCCCCACTTAGCCTCCAGGCTACTTCATCCTGAGTTTATGGGCGCTGGTGGTGAGAGCAGCATTTTGCGTCAACATCATGCCTTCGGGGGGAGGGGAGGGGGAGGGGTCAACGAGGGGTCTTGATCAGCTGACCCTACGGGCCCATGTGGCCATCAACCACCCCCACCTACAACCTGCCATGATGAAGGATGGGCCTGTTAGCGTCACAGGGAGCACCCATGCGTCCCTGAGGCTGATTAAAACACAGGCTGATGGCTTTTATTTACTGCCACATCCCCCTAGAGTAGGTAGTGTGTACGTGTGTGTGTGTGTGTGTGTGTGTGTGTGTGTGTGTGTGTGTGTGTGTGTGTGTGTGTGTGTGTGTGTGTGTGTGTGTGTGTGTGTGTGTGTGTGTGTGTGTGTGTGTGTGTGTGTTTCATATATGTTTATGTGTATACCAAGGACACTTTGGTATACACAAGTGCCTGAAGGCTGCTGACCTCACAACCTCCATCCCAGCAGCCCTGTAATGGATCATGTGAGGGAATGATGGAGGGAGAAGAAGCCCAAGATGGCTTCCGTCTGCCTCCTGCGGAGCTGTCACCCTTTAGCCTTGCTGTTTAGCCAGTTGAAGGTTGAAGGCTGCTGTCATGCACCTAGCTAGCTTGTGATATGCTGGAACGTGTTAGGTGCAGCGTGTGCATGCGTGCGTGCGCGCATGCGTGCGTGTGTGTATGCATGTGTGTCGGACCGCAGTACAGCTGACGGCTTGTCACTGATAGCGACCCCGACCATCCAGTGAAGGTCACTCCAGTCTGGGTTTCATCTGGGCCTCTCTTTGGGACACCTCTGGAGCTGTCAGCTAATTGGACAGTAGGGACTCACACACGGGGAGGGAAGAGGACGGATGGAGAGACTGAGATAGAGAGAGAGAGGGGACATAACTATACAGAGGGACAGCGATGGGGGCAAATGCTGCTTCAGACTTGGATGTAGGAAGGATGTAGTATGGTAGAGAGAGAGAGAGAGAGAGAGAAAGAGGTAGATGAGAGAAAGCCAGGGAGAGCCGAGACATACTGTATGAGAGAGGGAAGGGTTGATGAAGAACTGAACCAAATGTAGCAGAATGCGGTAAATGAGGAAGTAAATTACCAAGTTGTAAAAAGAGCAAAGACTGTCACAGCAAACTAGAAGTCAAGAGAAAAACCATTAGCGCTGCAAGAGAGAGAGAGAGAGAGAGAGAGAGAGAGAGAGAAAGAGAGAGAGAGAGAGAAAGAAGACTCGTGGGAAAATAGCAGGAGGACCAAGTGAAGAGGAATGAAAAGCCAGAAGAAAAGAAACAAGGAGGGAAAAGAAAAATCTGCTTCAAGTCCGTCTTCCAGAGAGCCATAGATTGTGGTTGGCCCACAGAGAGCAGCAGACTGGCCCCCTGCAGGCCGCTGACTGCTGCACCACACCCACACAGTCACATCCTCAATGTTCCTTTAAAGGAGAATTCTGGACTATAGCCTTTTCCTTATCTTTATATGATGTTATTATATCCTAGGACTAGTGGTACAGTCCACCGCAGCTAAAAACCTGAGCGGATGGTCTGTGTGCTAAATCGTGTATTTTCATCACTCGGGATGGAGTTATGAACATGTTCTACTGTACCACTCGTCCTAGGATATAATAACATCATATAAAGGTAAGAAAAAGGCTAGTCCGAAATTCTCCTTTAACTCCCAGAGTGTCAAAATGGACCCTTACATGCTCTCATTGATAAAATAACACTGATTTAACGTGTTCTCTCTCTCTCTCTCTCTCATAGCGTCTCTATCTTCTGTTCTCTATCCCTCTCTGTTGCTCCCTCGTTCTCTGTGGTTCTCTGTTTTTCTTTGTGACGCTCGCTCTCTATCTTGCGGCTATTTTCCATCTCAAACACTCATACTCTTTGTTCACTGTTACGTTTACTCTTTCTCTCTCTCTGTCTCCTTTTTTTCTGCCTCCCTCCTTCCCTCCCTCCCTCTCTCTCTCTCTACCTATGTCCCTATACAGTCAGAAAGAGAGAAACAGAAAAGGAGGGAGAGGAATGAGAGAGCTCCCAGACCTCAGGAATGATGGATTGGGGCGAGGGTGCGTGGAGCAGGAAGGGGTGGTGGCGTGGGGTGTGTGGGTGTGTGTGTGTGTGTGTGTGTGTGTGTGTGTGTGTGTGTGTGTGTGTGTGTGTGTGTGTGTGTGTGTGTGTGTGTGTGTGTGTGTGTGTGTGTGTGTGTGTGTGCACGTGTTTGTGCGTGCGCGCGTGTGTGTACGTGTGCGGGTGTGTGCATGTGTGTGTGTTTGTGTGGGTTTGTGCGTGCGTGCGTGCGTGCGAGCACACACTTACAGTATATGTGTATGTGTCTGTAGTGCAGAGCACTGCAGTGTAGCATGACTGATGGGAACATAGCATTCTTTTCCTGGAGGCTTTTGGCCAGGCTAGGGGTCTGGAACATGGATCCCCCGACGTCACACTATAAAAAGGGTGAGGAGGGCCTTTTATTCCGTTCTTTATGGTCATTCTGAACCCCTGAATCGCGACCGGCGATTTCCATCGGTGTGTGTATTAGATCATGACAGAACGGCGGAGGCAAAAGGAGGAGGGGAATAATGTTGGCAGCCGTCCAAGGCAGCTGCACCTCCACAGCAGGGCTGAGAGACGCTCTGTATTTTATTTATTCTTATTTATTTATTTTCCCCAGCATCATCTGTCGGGCCGGGGGGGGGGGGGTTGGGTGGGGTCACCTGAACTTGCGTGTGAAGCAAATGCCCTGCCTGGTGATGCAGCCAATGAAGCCGCTGGAGCAACTCATAGGGTGAAGTGCCTTGCTCAAGGGCATTGGTTCTCAAAGTGGGGTCCGGTGCTTGGGGGGATACCAGGGGGTCCCAAGCAAAATGTGTTGATATAGCATCACAATAATTTGAACCACTTTAACCTTTTATACTTTGGCTATAAAAAAATTGCAGATCTACGAGCTTGTAGATCTGCAATTTTTTTTCAAATCGTGAACATTTGTGCAAACCTTTGAATATGTATTTTTAAAGCGAACATTTGTAACGCAAATCTTTGCTTTTGGGGGTGCCTGGCACAACATATTTTCAGGTGCTGGTCCGCGGCCACATACATATCAATTTGGGGGTCCCTGGCACAAAAAAGTTTGAGAACCACTGCTCAAGGGCACCTGAATCACTGAGTCGCTGCAAGGGGAGCGCAGATTTTTACCCCTTGGGCCGGTCAATCACTAGCATTCGAATCGGCTAGCGTTGTGGTCACTCACGGGAGCCACCCCCCCTGTCACCACTGCAACGCAGCACTGCTGCCAATAGTTCCTCTATTTGTGTTATATTTATACCCGATGTTGATGCCCCCCCCCCCCCCCGTAATATCCCTCTCTCCCTTAGCCCTCAATCTTGTGCATAAGGTCAGTCTGCTGGAGAGATAACAAGGCTTTTTGACTGTGCTATGACTCACCATCACCGGGGGGATGTGATCCCAAGCCCACACTGTCCCTGCCGCTGCATATGAATGAGCTTCCTCTTTCCCACCTGAGGTATCGAGACGTCTGACGAAGTCGACGCCCACATTCGTCGAGAAATAATTGCTGGTGTGAGAGTAAAGCTCCTTATAGCTTCCTGTTAGAGTTATGAGTCAGGGACCTGGCTGCGCCTGCAGAATAGCCGTGTATTTGAGGTCAAGGTTTAGGTTTATTCGCAGATTAATTTGTGCCTATTCGGATAAATATCTATTCATTGATAGTTTTGGAATGAAACCCTGCATTATGTAACATACTTAATGAGGTTACAATGAGGTTACTTTAAAGGGATATTTCACTTTCAAACATGTTTGAGGTCATTTTAACGTCTACTCTGGCTTTTATGAACACTCCAGACAGTTCAGTATTTAGGTATTTGATATTGTAACTTGAAACTCCATTTTAACCATGTTAGATTCGTCGAAAACACCCGTCCTTGGTTCTGGTGACTGACATTGTCCTTCTAATACGTGAGGAGAACGTGTTTTTTCAATTACTTTTTTTTTAAAATATTTTTTGGGGAAAATTTTAAGAAATAGATACAATTAAAAGATTAAATTTAATAAATGAAAAAAGTTATAAAAAAAACACGGCCCCCTCACGTATTAGGAGGGCAGTATGAGTCACCATAACCAAGGACGCATGTTTTACTTTTGATACGTTTGTGTGACGCTGTAGTGGGGCATCCATTTATGAAAAAAACACAACACGTTAGAATATGGGGATAGGAGGTTTCTGCCCGACAGCAACGATATATTTGAACATTATACAGTAGAGCGTCATTTGCAAATGCGTCAATAGTCCACCCAACCGTTTGTTTCCCCAATGGCAGTGCATCATACTGTAGTATTTGAACTCCAAAAACCGTGAATTATGGTGACGCGGTATCAGAATAAAGGCGGTAAATGCCTCCTCCATTATGACGTGCCTGTACTGCTGTGCCCACATACTGTAGCCTGAGCTTCATTCATTTATAATGAGTGGGTTATGACTCCCCTGAGTCACAATGGAGACCGGTGGGCGATTGTTTAGTCGACTGGAACCAGCCCGTTGGATAATGTGTTTGCAGTGGGCATGTCGCCGGATTTTACACTTATTTCAATGCAGAGGCACAGCTATATATAGATGCTAGTAGCTCATATGATTTGACACAAAGTATATTTGTGTAACATCTTAACCACTTAAGCCTTATGTACTTCGTCTTACAACAAGTAGTGAAAATAGCCATTCTACAAGCTCCCAGTGTGTAGCGATGCAATGCATTGTGATCTTCTGGATGTGCTATTTTCTGTATTTTTGAAATATTTAAAAACAATATATATATTAAAACATCTTTTGGAAAATTTACCAAAATAGGGAAGCCAGGTTTAATGGGGTTAAAAGCATCATGCCGCATCTGTCGCAAAACCTTACAACTCTGATTTCACCAATCTGAGTTTTGACCAGTGGTGTAACTAAGTACATTTACTCAAGTACTGTACTGAAGTACACTTTTGAGGAATGTTTACTTTGCTGGAGTATTTCCAATTTTCAGTACTTTTACTTCTACTCCACTACATCTCAGAAGCAAATATTGTACTTTTACTCCACTACAATGATTTGAAAATTGTAGTTACAAGTTGCTTTGTAGATTTTGATTATTATTACAAAATATACATTAACCACTTCAGCTCTGTATACATTTAGGCCATTTGAAAATAGCCAATCCACAAGCTCACAATGCGTCGCGATGTGACGCATTGTGAGCTTGTAGATATGCTATTTTCAAAAGATTTCTATACATTTTATACATTTGAAAACTTGTGAAATTGGACATTCTGCATAATGAGTACTTTCTACTTTTGGTACTTTAAGTATATTTTGATACCAATACTTTTGTATTTCTACATTGCAGTATTGATACTTTTGCTTCAGTAAAAACATGTGAGTACTTTTTACCACCACAGGTTTTGACTGTGCTTTCACTTTTCCTACAACATGTTGTCCTCTGTAGACTGAGCCATGACCTACATTTCTGTAGGATCCGTCAATTGAATTTCAGGGCCGATGATGAGATTTTGAGCGTGCCCTGCTGTCCGTCCGTCTGAGAATAACACAATTGTTTTCCTGAAAAGTTAACTTTAAGAGGTGAAATTTTCTGCTGACAGCAGAGATGTGTGCGGTACACTTACAGTACATTTGCATATCCTATATATAGAATATCCAAGGGGAGAAGTTGGGTTGAGACATGTTACCACACAGCGCTCTTCTGTATTACTCTATAATTTATCTCCGTTCTGGATCTCTACCACGAGGAGTTATTTTATTATATCACAATGTTCTACATCAGTCCTATTCCTGGCTGAATACATTTACATTTTAGGCTTTTAGATGATGCTCTTCCAGGGTGAGTTACAATTTAGAAATGATCCAGAGTGACATACAAGTGTGATATCAGAGTAAGCATAGTTTGAATCACAGACAATGAGGTAAATAGTCACATAAGTAGCTTGTTATGTTCAGAGAATAACTCACACATACTATTGAGGTGAGCTTGAACAGGTCCGTCTTCACTGAGTGCCAAACGGCAGCGTACATTACAAACCGGTTAACAACAACAACATACTCATTGACGGCCGCATACATTTACATACTTCCTGTCGTACATATCACCAGTGTTGTGAACCTTGCGCATCACAGACCGGAGCCAACAGTGCACTCATACACAACACAGCCTACAGTGCAAAGAGAACAATGCAATTCCTCAAAGAAACGATACCAGTTAACATCGAACCTATAGCATCTGTCAAAACGACCTGCTCTACATGCTACAAGTTACAAGAACAACTGTTGAGTAAGCTATGTTACAACTAGGGATATAACCATAGTGTCATAGAACTATAACAGTAAAAATATGAATGCCAGGGCTTTTCGTGGAATATCAGTTAACACCACAAATACGTGAGGAGAGGTATCGTATTTTACCAGGTATATGCTACTTTAGGTTCTCGTTGTTTTATCTGTGTGGTGATATTTAAAATAATAATAAATAAAATAAACATAACCCACTCATTTATTCATGTACAGTATATACTTTTGTTTTGTTTTGTGTTTTGAAGTCATAATTTTAGTGACCCAGAACACCTTGGCAAGCAGTGGGGATTGAGCTCTCTGTTGTGAGAGCTCGGTTCCCACCGGCGCCTCCATGTTGTACGGAGATGCACAGCAGTCAAGGTTCAGCCATCTTTGATAGATACAGCTAGCATAGATTTGGTTTGCACAGCCTCTCAGGTATTCTTGCAGTCAGGAAACAGGGGATTTGAGAGGGGAAAAGGCCCGCTGCCAAACAGCTCCAAACCTAAACACTGTGAGAGAACATTTCATCCCCCCCAATCTCCTGACGCTCTTCCATCCCTCATCCCTCGGCCCATTTTCTCTCTTTCTCTCTCTGTTTCTCCTTGCCCTCCTCCCACCCTCCTCCTTCTCTCCCTCCCTTTCTTCCGTCCTCTTTTCCTTCTACCCTTCTTCAGCTATTCTTCCTAATCCATCCCTCGTTCACTCCCCGTCTCTTGTTTTCCTCTCCTATATTTCCCCAGTCTCTTCATTTCTCTGTTAAAGACACAGGGCACTTAAAGACACAGGGTCTGAGAACAACAGACTTTAGTGGAACAACTCAGGAACAGGAAGACAGCTCTCCCATGAAAGGCAATGGGTCACCACCATGCCTCTATATGGCCAGTACTTGGTGAGGCGGATAAGTGTGTGTGTGTGTGTGTGTGTGTGTGTGTGTGGGGGGGGGGGGTTCTTGGTGGGCAAGCTACTGTCTATATGTGTATGTGACTATTTGACGAACGTAACTTCCTACTATATTATGTGTGTTTGTGTGTTTGCCCCCGCCCGCTCGCGTGCGTGCGTGTGTGTGTGTGTGTGTGTGTGTGTGTGTGTGTGTGTGTGTGTGTGTGTGTGTGTGTGTGTGTGTGTGTGTGTGTGTGTGTGTGTGTGTGTGTGTGTTCGTGTGTTCGTGTGTGTGTGTGTGTGTGTGGGTGTGTGTGTGTGTGTGTGTGTGTGTGTGTGTGTGTGTGTGTGTGTCGGCCAGCCAGCGGCAGGCTGACGTGTGCCGTCCCATCAGCCACTGGGACTGGTGGGGCTCTGCTCTCTCTCAGCTAATCCAAACAAAGAGAGCCTTGGCCCAGACTGCGGATGAGGAATGTCTGCCCTGCTGGCCATCGCTAAGGAGAGGGGTCAAGGAGGAAGGCCGGGGGTGTTTGTTTGTGTGTGTGTGTGTGTGTGTGTGTGTGTGTGCACGTGTGTGTGTGTGTGTGTGTGTGTGTGTGTGCACGTGTGTGTGTGTGTGTGTGTGTGTGTGTGTGTGTGTGTGTGTGTGTGTGTGTGTGTGTGTGTGTGTGTGTGTGTGTGTGTGCGCGTCCATGTGCGTGCCTCAGTATCCTTGAAAAGAACTTGCTTGTGTGAATTTGCTGCCCACTGGCTGTCGGGTGGTCTATTCTTATCCCTAGACTCACCTGATTTCCATGTATAGTCACAGAGAGATGATAAATGCTGGAACATATTCAGCCCGCACCAGGATCACACACTAGGGAGTTACAGTACACACACATAAAGAAACAGGCCAACAGGCCCTTTCCCAGGGACGTGCAAACACATACAGTACTGTACGTAGATGCACATTCATTGTCACACATTTGCATGCACGCTGTAACACACACTCGCATAGGACACACATGCACTTTTATTGCGACAGCAGCACAGTATTTGCTCTCTATCTCCGTCATTCCTCCTCCATGTGTTTATGTGGAACTGCGTGCTTCCTCTGAGACGCGGGGGTTTTTGTATACAAAAACAACCCATTTTATTTTCCTGAAAGTGGAAACCTGATATAATTTATTTTCCGTTTGCGAAACATTTGCACTGTGTGTGCGCAGTCCCCGGTTGGCTCTTCCCACAAATTCCTGTTGCATTTCAAAACCACACACGTTAAGCAAGGCCCCTTGACGTTTTGGTCTACAGTTTTCTTGGATGAATGGCGAAAAGGCACTCAAGATTTGGAAACCGGACCGTGTGCCGGAGCCAGACTCGTCATAAGCACACTTGTCAATTAGCGAGGCGGTGATGGCGTGTCCAGGATATTACAACAGGGCTAAGTATGCTATCCTGAGACCTTTTTTGAGCCAACGTTTCTATCTGTGATCAAAACCGCGATCACAAGCTGTTGCCTGTTGAGATGATCTCAGACGTAGTTGTTCCATACTTTACCCTGAACCTTGGTCTTGCCCCGACCACACACTTAGACACACGTACATCAACGAGAAAGCTAACACAGAGCCGTCAGTTTTGAAGGTTTGTCTGTGCAATCGCAAAGACGTGTTTATCATTATTTGTTTTTATTTTTTTTCCATCCCATATCCTAAAACATTTGGCAATCCCAGTGGTGGAAAAAGTACTCAAATGTTTTACTAAGTAAAAGTATCAATACTGCAATGTAGAAGTACTGTAGAAGTGTTACAAGTAAAAGTCCGGAATTCAAAATTACAGTAAAAGTACAAAAGTGTTGGTATCAAAATGTACTTAAATACCAAGAGTAAAATTACTAAAATGTTTGAAAATAGCTACATCGGCTATTTTCAAATAGCCTAGGTATAAAATATGGCTAAAGTGGTTAATGTATGTTTTATAATGTAATAATTTATATCTGCAAAGTAACTAGTAACTAAAGTTTTCAAATAATTGTAATGGAGTAAAATTACAATATTTGCCTCTGAGATGTAGTGGAGTAGAAATAAAAGTACTCAAAATAGTACTTAAGTACAGTACTTGAGTAAATGTACTTAGTTACTTTACACCACTTGGCAATCCTTTGTGATTAGGAAAAAAAAGGAAAAGTACAAAAAAATTATAAAAAAAATATTTGAAATCTGATACACTGTAAAATCCTGTGTGTTAATTTAACTCTGAGAATGCACAAAGCAAACCAAATGGACCCATAATTGGTACTATTTGTGCACTTGCAGAGTTCAATTAAAACTCAGGATTTTACCGTGTATGCTAGTGTAAAAGAACAATGTTAATCCCTACCGAGGCCAGGGATTGTATGTGGGCATACAGAGACAGCCATTACCAGTGCCTTTGGTGCTAGCATAGTCAACAACAGTGCTATTGCCAGGTCTCTCGGCTGGCACTGGTCTGAGAGAGAGGTCGCTGAGTGGCACACCGGTGCCAATGTGTGTCAAATGGGATCGGGAGGCTGGCATGTGACATCTAGTGATGGATACAAGCCACAGGAGCATTATACAGTACGTAAAGTATGGCTTTGATGAACTGGTTGAAGAGAGCCAAAAATACAACTTATCATTAAGTTGTCGTGTTCAATTAGATTTTTTGGGGGGACATTTTGCTGATCAATTCCATTTTGGTTAAGATTCCATTAAAGTGCTTTTGGCACTTGTCAGCTCTCATCGGAGGATTTATCATGATGTATAGAAGTCACTTTGGTCCAAAAAAATCTCTTGCACCCTCCTGGCTCCAAGCCTTTGTCCCTGACTGCTCAGTTAGTTGTTTGTGTGTGAGTGCGTGCGTGCGTGTGCGTGTGTGTGTGTGTGTGTGTGTGTGTGTGAGTGTGTGTGTGTGAGTGCGTGCGTGCATGCAGTGTCTCCCCAGTCTCCATCAGCCGCGAGCAGGGCTTTGGAGCAGCTGTGACTGCTTTGAACTCTGCCCCCTTCTCAAATCTCCACCACAACATTAGCAGCATATAACCCAGTCAGATAACTGTAGACTGGCTTGGTTTCAATACAAAATGCATACTGTACTGCTGCTATCTAAAGACTGCATATCAGGTTTTTCCATGTCATATACAGTATAGAATAGATGATTGATTTGTCTTTATTAAAGTGTCATGCTTCCATGGAAGCCCAGCCCATATGGACTTACAGTTTTACATTTCTTTTGACATGAACAATTAACAATTAAACGACATGATCATTCACAAACGATGATCAAACGAATAACGAACTAAAACGCTCAAGCTTCATACTGTACATTACATGACATATTACATAGATACAACTTAAAATACAGCATTGGGCCTCACACCCGCATCTTAACAGGAGACCGGACGTGAAAAGATGAGATTGTCTTCTACTCCAGGCTCAAGAAATATAAAAAATATATAAATATAAAAAAATAGTATAATAGATGTATTAATGTATTATTTGTATTCACTTTGCTCTTTGTATTGTTACAAATTGTTACTTGTCATCTTGGTTTGTGGTTTCTTTCATTGTTCGTAGGCTCGACAACTAAATTACATGGTCGTATTTTTTCTCATTACTTCATCAGTGTGTTTTAATCACTTCGCTTCTCTGTAATAACTTTTCGTAATTGCTCTCTTATCACTTGTCCTCAGACGAACTTTAAAGTAAGCCTCTGTCAGCCTTTTTGATGAGTGACACACACACAAGGCCATTTGCCTTGCAGTTATTATGGCACGGTGAGGTGAGGCGTACCAGTACTGGAAACACTACAGTGTTTTATGTGGCCCATTCTTTCACACATCATCAATGCAGACTTTCCTGGCGCTAATGAAACAATGCAGCAAGCGGAGAGCGGTCCATTTGTGATGAGGGAGCCGCTCCATTTGCCCTGGCACATGCTCAGAAAGCTCTCAGTGGTTGGCTCAGGAGTCTAGTGCGCTGTACCGTAGGCCAGTGCCCAAAATTGGAACTGGTTCACGGTACAGTATACAGCCGCGATCACCTCACATGTCCCCCCTTTGTATCGTTCTAACCCTCCGTCCGTCCATAGCTCCAGGCCACAAACAACACCCGCCATTTGGCGAGGAGGCCAATTAAAAGCCAGTGACATTCAGGCGTGGGAGACCGAGTGACATTAAAATTAATTCCCGCTAAAACCCAGTGACATTACGGCAGACGCTCGGCCAACGAGCGCAGCGGGCACGCCCCGAGTGCCTTTTACTGGCTGCAAGTAACGGAAGGGAAAGTATGAATGGACTTAATGGTAAAAATTATGCCTTTCAAATGTCATTAGACCATATTTTTTTCTTTTTTTCCTTTTCTTTTGGCAGCTTTTGCGATGAAGTACGTATATACTGTACAGAGGGGTGGCTTGGGGATTGCAGCAAAGTGAAGGGGAGCGGCAGCACCCCCCCTCCGATCTCAGTCCAGATCAGCCGAATACATTTACATGTCAGTTATGTACAGTGTTGGCGTTGTGTATACACACAACACGCGAAGAATATAGGCTGTGCACGCCGCATTAATATTTCAAATATGTAAGCCGCGTGTGAATCGAGGGAATTGTAGCGATTTTTTATGCAGAGAGGAGTGGAAATCACTATTCAGATATGGCTGTGCTAAGAGAAGGAGCTCTCTCTCTCTCTCTCTCTCTCTCTCTCTCTCTCTCTCTCTCTCTCTCTCTCTCTCTCTCTCTCTCTCTCTCTCTCTCTACTTCTCCATCTACTTGCCCATGCAGATGTCGTTCCCACCCCCATGTCGCATTTGAGTGGCAGGGGAGCGAGGCTGTGGTAAAGGACATCTCAGGGAGAGAGGACGTTGGGGTTTGAAGGTCGTACCATGGACTCAGTAGCACATTGCTTAGGGCAGCATTAGTGCCACGCTGAAGTGTGTGTGTGTGTGTGTGTGTGTGTGTGTGTGTGTGTGTGTGTGTGTGTGTGTGTGTGTGTGTGTGTGTGTGTGTGTGTGTGTGTGTGAGAGAGATTGTGCGTGCGTGCGTGCGTGCGCGCGTGTGTGCGTTTATACGTGTTTATGCATCTTCGCAAATGCGCCAATAGGTATAGCAGCTTTGTGTGCGTGCGTGCGTGCGTGCGTGCGTGCGTGCGTGCGTGCGTGCGTGCGTGCGTGCGTGCGTGCGTGCGTGCGTGCGTGCGTGCGTGCGTGCGTGCGTGCGTGCGTGCGTGCGTGCGTGCGTGCGTGCGTGCGTACGTGCGTGCATGCATGCGTGCATGTTTGTGTGCCTGCAGTGCACTAACATGCACCCAGAGAAGTACACCATTAGGTATACTGTCTCTATGCACCAGTGTGTGTGTGTGTGTGTGTGTGTGTGTGTGTGTGTGTGTGTGTGTGTGTGTGTGTGTGTGTGTGTGTGTGTGTGTGTGTGGTGTGGGTAGAGGAGGGGGAGGGTGCACTGTCTATACGATGGCTGTGTGTGCTTGCTCCTTCGACCCTGCTCCCGGCTAATCTGTTCTGCTCATTAAACTATACAGGACACCCCCCCCTCACTCTACCTCTTCTATTCACAGTGCACTGTAATCAGCTCCATCCAGCCTACCGTAATCGGCCCACCATCCAGCCGGTCAACCTACCTTATCCAATGAATGAACAAACTGCATTAAGAAGCCCAGCCCTCATCTTCCCTCATGCATAAATAATCATATACTGTATATAGATTATCACCTGGGCATTCGTCGTTGCTCATGGTTATCCGACCTGGGGCTAGCGATTAGTTTTTTTATCACATACCCACAGCCTTATTTATTACTAAAACCCTACATACTTCATTTACCCGGATCCCCCAAGGGTCTATACTTGGCCCCCTCCTTTTTGTACCCTCTGCTCCAAATCCCTTCGTCGAAAATAGCCCCCGTCGTCTATTATGCCACGCAACAAAGACAATAGGGAAATAGCATTGGATCAACTCTTTAATAGAAGAAATTGATAAACAGTAGGTGTGTGTACACTACAGTATACACACAGTAGACCTACACACAGTGAACATACACGCGTGTGCAAGCACGCGTACGCACACGCACTCGTGCGTGCACGCACGCGCACGCACACGCGCACGCACGCACACACACACACACACACAGTCACACTCACACACACACACACAGTCACACTCACACACACACACACACGCGCACACACACACACACACACACACACACACACACACGCACACACACACACAGTCACACACAGTCACACACACACACACACACACACACACACACACACACACACACACACACACACACACACACACACACACACACACACACACACACACACACACACACACACACACACACACACGTCATCATCAGCTGCAGCCTGTAGCAGATCTCAGGTAGAATGAAGTGCTGTGGCTCCCTGGATGACCTGCCCCTCCTCCAGCTCCCCATTAGCTTGGCCTCTTCATGCACAGCACCAAGTGTCATATCACATCACCACCATGCAGATACAGTATACCACCAAAAGAAACATTACCATGAGAAATATGGTGGGAGAAAAAGACTACACTAACACCCTCTCTCTCTCTCTCTCTCTCTCTCTCTCTCTCTCTCTCTCTCTCTCTCTCTCTCTCTCTCGCTCTCTTTCATTCTCTGTATGTGTTTTCCCTCAGTGGGATAATAGCAAAAAGAACAAGATGTTTTAGTTCCTCTTTGGGCTGCAAACTAATCTGCCTGTCTCTTGAACTCTCCTGCTTGCCGGGAGAGATGTGTTCTGCTTTCTAATCAAGTGTTGTATACAGTAGGTCTCAAGACTGAATCGGGTTCTTGGCTTTGGCCTCTGTTTCAGCTCCCTTTGGTCTCAGCGAGGTCTGGTCTTGGCGAACACATTGTTATCCATGTTGGTAAGAAGTCATCTCTCTGGTGGTCTTAGTTCCGGTTCTGATCCGTTTCATACTCAAGGTCATTGCTTGTAAATCTACTGCGTAAAGGGAGAGCACAGACCAATGCAATTGTTTGATGCTATATTAAGTCAGGGGGGAGAAGCTTGTCATTGCCCTGGCACTGTTCCAGCCATGCATGGCACATGCATTATGCACCCTTGACGGGGCAGGCAGGCGCCATGCAGGCGTGGGTGTTTCCAGCGGTGTGTGTGTGTGCGTGTGTGTGTGTGTGTGTGCTTGCGTGTTTGCTCACGTAACCATGTTCATCGGTGTGTGTCTGTTTCTGTGTTGGGTAATAAACATCTGGTTGACAGAGTGTTGTGTCATTATGTTTTTTCTTCTTTATGTTTTCACAATATTCTTTTCTCCGTAGGCCTACTTATCTCTTTCACCAGCTGTTCTCTGTTCGACGGTCCGTTCTCTCCGATTCGCATGTTTTGTCTGTTTTCAATTGAATATCCATTGAAAAAAATAACAAAGTCGAAGGGAGGGAGGGAGGGTGGGATCGGAGGAGGAGCAGAGGTAATGTCCTCTCTCGCCCTGAAGCTTTTTCTTACCAGTCTCTCCACCTTCAACCAGACACCCATCCCCACGACCCCCACCCCCACCAAAACCATTTACCATGCAGCTTCCAGACCAGACAGACGAGGGGACGGTGAATCAGCTTGGTAGCTCACAGCGGGGTGTGAGGTTGTGAGGTTGCTGCTCTCTCTGTGTGTCCGCTGGCACAGAGCCTTCTCAGCAGGGCCACCGGGCAGACAGACAGACAGACAGACAGACAGACAGACAGACAGACAGACAGACAGACAGACAGACAGACAGACAGACAGACAGACAGACAGACAGACAGACAGACAGACAGACAGACAGACAGACAGACAGACAGACAGACAGACAGACAGACAGACAGACGGCGCACGTGACAAGCTGTCTCTTTGGACAGCTGCAGACTGTCTGTATGTCTGTCTGTCTCTCAGGTGGAGAAGAGGCATACTTTTTTGACTTAATCCTGCTTGAAGGCTGCATGCTAATCTAGTCCATTATGCTTTTATTTATAACCTTGTCATTATTGATGCATTCGTCAGAAAGCACTCGGCAGCTGACAGAGGTTATACTAGGTTATGCTACAGTGGTTTTCAAACGTTTTGTGCCCACGGCACACCAATGGGAAAGTCAAAATCTCAAGGCACACTTCATTTGTCTGATGATTTAGAAGATGAAAAAATGAACGGATGGAGTGTTTTAGCTGGACTAGTCTCACGGCACACCAGTGTGCCTCAGTCAGCACATCATTTAGGAACCACTGCTCTGTCTATTCAGCTACACAGAGAATGGCATCTGGCCGTGTGAACATGACGTACGTATACCATAAGAGCTACACAGAGCTATAGATAGCGCTTCATAGCGAGCTCTCCAGACGTAATTGACCGCCACTCGGTCCCTGGGACTGTCAGTGTGTTCCTGGGCGTGACATGAGACGACATTACACTGTCCTGTTTGAATGTAGTGTGTCGGTGACGAGAGAGACAGATGAAGTCTGTAGCGTCCCACCTGCCCCTGTGTATCACTCTGCGCTGCAATAATACTTTAATAGTGGCACACCCAGGGAGAATGCATCTCATTGTTATAGGCCTTATCTGCCACTGACACTGGCAGGATTATAGTGGGTTTCTGTGTGTGTGTGTGTGTGTGTGTGCGTGTGCGTGTGCATGCACGCGCGCATGTGTGTGTGTGTGTGTGGGTTTTGTGACACTACACAATATCCCGAAAGTGCATGAGTCAAATCCCTGGTCATGTTACCATGCAGAAATGTCCACCCACACACACACAGACACACACACACACACACACACACACACACACACACACACACACACACACACACACACACACACACACACACACACACACACACACACACACACACACACACACACTGTGACATAATTCAGAACAGAAACATGTTAACATTCAATCATGGTGGGGTTATAAATCTCAGTTTCGGTTTCAGAAAAAAAAAGTCGATTTGTCAACGAGAGCGAGCGAAACAGAAGAGAAATCTGAAATACGGCTGAACGTCCCTTTTTCACCCCTTTTTTTAAAATTTGTTGTGCTGGTAAAAATGGAGGAGAGAGAGGAGGAGGAATTGCTTCTCTGAGCAGCGAGCAGGCGTTCTCGCATAAACCTCTCAGTGGTCGCACAACGGCAAGCGTCTTTCATTAATCTCCAGACAAAAGCTCCCTGCATCAGCAGAACCTGCCACAGAGTCAACATCATATCCCAAAACTTTTTAGAGAGGAGTACACCATCGCTCCTTCCTCCTCCTCCCTCCCTGCTACACCTTGTTCTTTTTTATTTCATTAAGATAAAAAATGACAACCGGGGGCTGATGTATATGAGACAGAGCACTTAGCATATCTGGACCTTGCTAATATTCTGCCTAAAGTAAATCAGTGTATTCCTCCCTCCTGGGTGTGCTTTCTCATCCCCACCAAAAAAGGTATAGCCCCCTAATCTTGATTATAGCCTGAGCTGCCACCCTCTGAAGACTCTACTGTAAGGTTTAAGCCAAGCTGACACATTTGAATTAAAGAAGTTGTAGGGATGTACAGTACGGTACATAGAACACACGCACGCACGTGCACAGACACACACACACACACACACACGCACGCACGCACGCACGCACGCACGCACGCACGCACGCACGCACGCACGCACGCACGCACGCACGCACGTCACACACACGCGCGCGCGCACACGGACACGCGCGCACACGCACACGCACACACACACACACAGACATGCACGCACGCACGCACACACGCACACACACGCACACACACACATATACGCACGTGCTTAAAAAAAGAGGAAGAAAAGAGGAAGGGATTGAGCGGCAAAGAAAGAGCAAATATTCAAGTCACACCCCCCCACCCAGAGCACTTCAGATCTTATCGTCTGCTAAATTGCCACCTCCTCTCAATGGCATATCCTCAGATGCCTCCTCATCCGCATTCATCATAATGTTTAATTCACTTGAAAGTGGAGAGCGGGCGCATAGGGAGTTTTTTTTCATTCATTCTATTACTTTCAGCTCCCTCAACCTTCTACATCTCCCTTCGTGGCGGTGCTGTCGTGTGGCATTCAGTCATGGCAAAGTTGGAGGAACGTTAATGGTGCTACGGTACAGCCTGAGGGATGTTTGTCAAAGCCCAGAGGAGGATAGGCAGCCTTCAGGCTTCTGACCCTGAGCCTGTCCTCCTATTAGTGCCACTGAGTTGCTGTAGTCATGCTGCACATACAGTCAAAATGAGAACATGATATCACATTTTATCCATTTAGATCAGTGGTTTTCAACCTTTTTCATATCAAGGTCTATTTATTCTGTATTTGAGCTACGGAACCACCGTTTGGTGAGATTTAGACTGTCAGACCCAAAACTTAGAATATTTTGTAATTGTTGGATACGATTTTGTCCACAATTCCATGTTGTATTGATGTGGTACCATAGGAGAGATAACAGGCAAACGTTGATCAAAATAACAATTCTTCTACATTCTCTAATTGTGTAGACTTCTTGTATATTAAGTAATGCAGATGTTTAACAATCATTTAACTCTTGACAGCGTAAAATGAAACCAAATGGACCCGCAAGGGTCCATTTGGTTTAATTTTACGCTCTCAAGAGTTAAAGATCTCTATTTGGTTACCAACTTTCCATCTTTTAGCTGGGGAGCTGGGGTCCACTTGGAACCCCCTCAAGTGGTCCGAGGGGGACCACTGGTTGAGAACCACTGATTTAGTAGATGACACCTTTATGCAGAGCGAGTTACAGTGGGTGAACGGGTATAGTGGTCAGTCACTATAGGTGAAGAATGCTTTGACAGCATAACACAGCCGTTTCAGATCAAGCCTACAGCTTTCGTCTGTTGTATCATGCGATGGTGTCATAGGATGATTGACAGCCCTGCCACCCCAGCATCCAAATGTTCTGATGCAGCACTCACTGCAGATTCAGTCTCTTCTCCACAGAGGGCCCTCAATCTGTAGGTCTATACTTCAGGCAGTGCGGTTTTATGGGTTTTAAAGCATAATATGTATCTTTTACCTCACATTATCTGATGTCTTGCTGCCAAAATATCCATGGATATTTTAGAGCTAAAAATCACTGTTGTGGTTGTTGTCCCAAATTGACAACACTTTGGATCCCTCGAGCTGTTGTTTTAATGACCTGCTATTCTTGGTCGAGTTGATTAGCGGCTGTAATAAGGCAACACGTGCATTGTGGTGGCGAGGCTTCAGTTTAACAAGGCCCCTCACAGCAGGTAAACCACAAACCCAGCGCCGAAGGTTACCTCGAAGCACATGTTCGACCACAACAGAACCAAGCTGAATCCCCGTGCCAGGTTTCTCGCATTGTTTTCCCCCCGCCATTGTTGTTCTCCTTTGTGCTGTAATACCGCTAATAGTGATAGTATAATAGTGCTGCGCGCCACCAACGTGCCAGTGTCAGAGGAACTAACATATTAGCCTTGTTCAGCCGGGGCCTTGCTGTCTTCTCTTTAAATGCTCTTTTAATTAACTTGTGTATAGTCTTCGTCTTGTCATAGGATGCCCGAGCATGCCATTTAGCACGAGGTAATGAGATTAACCTCTCGTTGACCAAAGCAAATGTAGATTAAACGTGATAGTCTTGAGTCTGCCTTTATTTACTTGTGTGTGCGGGTGGGCGACAGGCAGGCAGCCCAGGCCAGCCATAGCTCTGTCAGCAGCATAGCTAGAAATGTCTGGGGGATAGAGGGCTGTGTGTTTGCCGTTGACTCGTGAGTGTGGCTGACCAGCTGTGTGGGGAAGGGAAGAGAAGAGAAGCAAGCCAGGCCTGGAAAATAGTACGACATTCCCTCTCTCTCTCCTTCTCCTTTCTCCCTCACTCTCTCTCCCTCCATCCCTTTCTCCCTCGTTGTCTCTCTCTTTATTCCTGGCTTTCTCCCTCGCTCTCTCTCCCTCCCTTTCTACCTATTTCTGCCTTTCTCCCTCGCTCTCTCTCCCTCCCTTTCTACCTCTCTCTGCCTTTCTCCCTCGCTTTCTCTCTCCCTCCCTTGCTCTCTCCCTCCCTCCCTTTCTCCCTCACTTACTCCCTCCCTTTCTCCCTTGCTCTCTTTTTTTTTGTTTCACGCTCACTCTCTCTCCCTGTCTGATCCACTCCCTCTCCTTATCTCTGCCTCTCCTGCCCTTACTTATGACTGTTCTCTCTCTGTCTCTAGTCTACAGCAACTTTCTCTCGCCCTCTTCGCCTGTCCCTCCTCTCTCTCTCTTTCTTTCTCTCTCTTTCTCTCTCTCTCTCTCTCTCTCTCACTCTCTCACTCTCTCTCTCTCTCTCTCTCTCCTCCTTGAGAAGCCATTGCAGACAGCCGATGAAAACTGGCTTCCAAACACTCAGTCACACTTCCGTATATTAAACACTCACTCACTCATCTCTCTCTCTCTCTCTCTCTCTCTCTCTCTCTCTCTCTCTCTCTCTCTCTCTCTCTCTCTCTCTCTCTCTCTCACACACACACACACACACACACACACACACACACACACACACACACACACACACACACACACACACACACAGGCAACATTTATAGCGAGAAAGACACGAATGATTGCCTTTCCCCTTCGACCTCACAAGCATATGCTCACGTGAGCTCATGAAGAGCAACACATATGGTGTGAGTGTATGAACTGGGCGGGGCGGTGAAAGACGACACGTGGCACCAGCATTTCTTCTGTTGTTTTTCTTTCCTCTTAGTCACAGCACCAAGCCTTGGTCCAAAATGTTGCGATATTGCTCAACTTTTATGGCCAGTCTGATGACATGGGACTACAGGAACGTGAACGTTACACCACATTGCTGTGGAAAATTGAGGCTTAGACCAATTTCAGGTTCCCTTGTTTAGGCAAAATACATTCCACTTTGTGTCCCTTTTCTTGTTGCACACGCACACACTAAAAAGTGCATGTTTGAAGGTCTTTGTGGAGATACATGTGGCTTAATTAAACCATGTTTATGCAAAAAAAAAACGCCTCATATATTTTTAAACGGTTCTTCAAAGCACTTTAATAGCTCTTGAAATCTCTTGAGCAACCTTTGAAAAACGTTCTGTACTGTACAAGCCAAATTAATACCTTTTCAGATGCTATATATAGAGAAGCAGTGTGATATTAGTGGAACATGTACATACAGTACATTATGAATTCAGATATGAATTATGTAAATGTAATTTTTTACAGATTGAACCCCCCATGATCTATATAGCCTGCATCTAACTAATGAAAATAAACTAACTAATGCTAATATATCTTGCTTGCTCCATAATTCCTGCAGTTTGTCCTCATTTCCTTTGGCACGTCTGATTGCAGTTTCCACCCAAGTGGCCTACTTTATTCCTCCTCAGCCTCCACTAACCCTCCAAAAATCACAATGGAAGGTGACACATTTCTCCTCCCTTTTAGGCGAAAAAGAAAAAAATTGCATTTAATTAAGTTTTCATCTAAGAGGGGAGACAACGATTCTGGGTCGTCAGGGTTGACTTACTTTGTCTGAGCTAAATACGGAGCACAGCCGGGCCTTCTCGACAAAAGCTCCGTCGGGAAAGCGCGAGCCAATCAGAGAAGCTTTTTAGCCGTGACCTTTGCCCCCGTTTCCTCCCCGCCCAGTCTGCGTCAAACGCCTCCGCCCCACCCCCCACCCTGCGCTGTGATGAGACTATAGCGAGGGGCCTTGGCCCTGGCTTGCACCGCACCTCGTTTTAATCAGGCTTTTTTGCGGAGTGAAATATGGGCCTGGCGAAGCAGGCTGCAGCAGAGCTCCATTCATCTGGTTTCAATCTCCTTTCAGCCCTCGGATGTGGCCGCGTGGGCATTCCTTATCTGGATGTCAGGGGGGCGGGAAGGACTGGTGCTGTGCAGCCCAAAGGGCAAGCTTATTTATTTAGGAAGCGCTCTCTGTACTCGTGCGCGCGCGCGTGTGTGTGTCTGTCTATGTGTCTGTGTGTGTCTGTGTGAGAGCCTGCCACGTGCGGACTGGGACCTCCAGCGGCAGTGTTGGTCCACAGGGACATAGCTGGACATAGCTAATGGTCTTCTATGGTGCAGTTCTCTTTAAAAGCTCATTTATATTAAAGGGCTCTTCATTCTGATGGTTTAGGCTGGTCAGCAGTGCCTATATGCTCATACTGTACTATTGACCTGAATCATGATTCATGACACCATAGTAGTCATTCAGGCTTGACAACATGGTGTCGATGTGCTAATGCGTATTGGGATTTTACATTCACGTCCATTCATTCTACATTGGCATTTATCTAATGCTGTTAATCAGAGTGACGTACAATGAGCAGCACAGTAGAATGAGCTTCACTTCCTATGAGGTGTGCTTTGTAACACACATTATGCACATGTACCTACTGTATGTATGATTGTTTGATTAACTGTAAGTGTGTGTCCATGTACAATATAAAATGATAAATGGTGCATTTATATAGCGCCTTTATCCAAGGCGCTTTACAATGATTCTGCATTCCATTCACCATTCACACACACATTCATACACCGATGGCAGAGGAAACCATGCAAGGTACCAACCTGCTCATCGGGAGCAATTAGGGGTTCAGTGTCTTGCTCAAGGACACTTCGACACTAACTCTGGGGGAGCCCGGGATCGAACGAACAGGGAACCTTCCGGTTCCCAAGCGGCCGCTCTACCTCCTGAGCCACTGCCGCCCCAATAGGTACAGTAGCATTTAATTGTGTTACCTCCAAGTGACCGATAGTGGTGTCCTTAGGTCATTAGGACAGATGGTAACATTGGTCCATTAGCTCTCCTAAAGGAGCCTAGGAGGACCTTTCTCGGAAGGCCTGGAGCGCCTCTTGTCCTCTGCGTCCCATGCAGAAAGCACTCAGTCTCTGTCAGCTGCCCCAGTCAACAGATCAAAACTGGCACCTACCCACCTGGCAGCTGGTAGTGGGATTCATGACTCGTCAAAGCCCCAGGAGCCATGATGGGACACACCGGGGTGTAGTTCAGCCTTTTTGTTTATCCTTCTCTTTGGGACACAGTATCAATTCACATGCCACACTAACAAGGTCATACTCGCGCTCTGTTGCTGTTCATCTTTCTACTGACAAAGAGAATTGTTATTAGAGCTGTTGGTTTAATGGGACTCAGGTACCACCCCCCACCCATCAGCCTCTTCCACTTCCACACAAAACTTGACCCCTCTCCCCACAGACAGGCAGTCATTGTCGTTACCTTTCCCAGCCACTAGTGAGAATGGATTGGTTGGCCTATGCAGCGGCAGTGATTAACAACAGTGGCATGCACAGCCTCTCATTTTGTGCTTCAGGTGTCCTTCAGGTGTGGATATCTTTCTGCTTAGCTAATGAATCAAGTGAAATGATATGTCAGACGCATACCGCAGGTCTGGCGACAGCACTAATATGTCACTGACGTGGCGAGCCAGCACTGGGCGGATGGAACGAGGGAGTTAGCCTCCCGTCTGTTTTCAATTAGCCAGTGAAATGTACAACATGGGAGCCGCTCTGCTGTGTTTCAGAACCGATTCTCTCGCAGATCCGGCTGAGCGAGTGAATGAGTGAGTGAATCAGTGAGTGTGTCAGTGTTGTCTTGTGGTGAGAAGTATTTTTGCTGTATAAACCCCAGGTGAACTCAGGACTTTTAGACATTGACAAACCTGGCCTAAAGAAAATAATAAAATCTGTATGTATGTGTGGACCAGTGGTGGAAAGAGTACTCAAATGTTTTACTTAAGTAAAAGTATCAATACTGCAATGTAGAAATACTCTGTTACAAGTAAAAGTAACGCGTCGTGAGCTTGTAGATCTGCTATTTTCAAATAGCCAAAATATATATATAGCATAAGTGGTTAATGTATGTTTAGTAATAAAATCAATCATAAGTACAGTACTTGAGTAAATATACTTAATTTCTTTACACCACTGGTTTGGACTGAAAGGGAAGATGAGGTGAAAAGAAGGGCAGAAGTGGGTCATCAACAATGACACAGAGCCCCCCCCTCCACATACTGTACACACACACACACACACACACACACACTCACACACACACACACACACACACACACACACACACACACACACACACACACACACACACACACACACACACACACACACACACAAACACACACGCACACACACACACACACACACACACACACACACACACACACACACACACACACACACACACACACACACACACACACACACACTAGGTTCCCGAAATGTAGCGCCAGCCAGCATGTCCAGATTAGGGGCAACTCACGTCGCTTGCAAAGCTGCTGCTTTAGCGCTGCTCCAAATATAGCGTTAGCTTTGGGCTTGATTTTCCTGCCGTTCCCCTTTTTTCTGTCACATGCGGCCCAGCTCCCACCGTACAGTCCCAGCGCGGTCCCTCGCTGTCTTCCCGCAAGTTGTTAAAAAGGCTCCTTTTGGTGTAGTGAACTGCATTTAATCAACGCCAGTGGTAGCACTCCTTTACAGCAACACGAGGAAGATAGCATGTGAAGTTTTCATCGGTCACACGCCATTGCGGAGCATCCATCACCTAGGCGAGAGAGGCGGGAGAGCCTCGGCGACTACAATGCATTCCACTTCCTGTGGCCGTACAACTAGCTCAGCTCTATTCTCAACCTAATGGACGTAAAAAAATTACTTGGCAGCACAAAGGCTTATTAAGTATTAATCTTTCGAGGTCAATGCCCAAGTCCTGCCACTCCAACGGCGTGATAGGGAGTTCGTTCACGGGGGGACTCGCCACAAATTGAGATTGTTTTTTTTGTTTATTCCTTTAGGCTCCTAGATGGAGCATAGGGCCGCAATCACACCCCGCCATCGAACTCTATTTTGGGCAGTTTTCTTCAGCTGGGCCCACGATAGTCCGGTTGTCTTTGCCTCACTCTCGACTGATCTTCTCCAGGTCTGTTTTGGCCTCCCAACTTTTCTTTTGCCCTGTGGATTCCAATCCAGTGCCTGCCTAGTGATGTTGTCAGTTGGCTTTCGGAGGGTGTGTCCAATCCACCCCCACTTCCTCTTCTTCACATCCTGGCTGATGGCGTTTTGGTTTAGCCTGGTATCCAGCCTGCTTCGCTACGTTCGGCGGACTTTTTTTTCTCTCTTCGCTTCTCAGTCTGGAGAGCACCCTATTGACTCGTTTTGCAGAACTACACTGGAACTACATATGTTACGTTGGGCAACGTCGTTGCTGATTGGATGTTGTTCAAACGAATGACGAATCACAACGATCACACTGTTTTTTTTTGTCCCGCCCCGCACCACAGACCAATCAGAAGCCACGGTAGGTTTCGAAGCTTTTGGCATGTCCCGCCTCCCTTGGAGATAGGAGGCTTTCCAGACTGAGAAGCGAAGAGAGAAAAAAAAGTCCGCCGAACGTAGCGAAGCAGGCTGGATACCAGGCTAGTTTTGGTTGGTTCTCTCCCACAGGCTGGCGTTTGATATTTTATCGGGCCACCTGATGTTCAGGATGTGTCTTAGGCATCGGTTAACAAAGGTCTGGAGTTTGTTGGTGGTAATATTTGTCACTCTCCATGTCTCTGATCCATAGAGGAGAACTGACTTGACGTTGGTGTTGAATATTCTGATCTTGTTTTTGAGGGGCCTTGGAGTTCCAGATGGGTCGCAGCGTGATAAAAGCGTGTCTGGCCTTGTTGATTCTGCTTTTGATGTCATCGTCTGATCCACCATCTTTGCCAAGTATGCTCCCAAGATATGTGAAGCGGTCAGTCTCTTTGATGTTCTCTCCCTGTAGTTGGACTGGGAGTTCCTGTTTGTTGTTTATCCTCATCGATTCTGTCTTCTTCACATTTATCTTTAGGCCAGTCTTTGCTGCCTCTTCCGAGAGTAGTGTTAGCTTGGACTGTACATGTTGGTGCTTGTGAGAAAGAAGGCAGACATCATCTGCAAACTCAAGGCCTTCAAGTTGTTTGGTGAAGGTCCACTGGATGCCTGTCTTACCGGCCATGGTTGTGTTTCTCATGATCCAGTCGATGGCCATCAAGAAAATTGTTGGTGACAACATGCAGCCTTGTCTCACCCCGGTCTTAACTTCAAGAGGGCAAGTAAGCTTTCCGTTGTGGATGATTTGGCAGTTGGAATCCTCATACAGATGTTGGATGATGTTAATGAATTTCTGAGGGAATCCATAGTGTTGCATCAGTTTCCAGATGGTCTCCCTGTCTAAACTGTCGAAGGCCTTCTCAAAGTCCACGAATGTTAGGTAGAGAGGAGACTGCCATTCAATGGACTGTTCGATTATCATACGCAGAGTAGCGATGTGGTCTGTACAGGACCTGTCCTGGCGAAACCCTGCTTGTTCTGGTCTTAATCTCTTGTCCAGAGCTTCCCTCAATCTCTCCAGGATGACTCTGGTCAGGACCTTGCTGGGGACAGATAGGAGCATGATTCCTCGCCAATTACCACATTGCGACAGGTCGCCTTTCTTGGGTAGTTTGACCAGGTGGCCTCGCCTCCAGTCTGCTGGGACTTGTTCCTGCTCCCAGATCTTTTGTAGGAGGGGCTGTAGCATATCTGCTGATGTTGTTGGGTCTGCCTTGAGTGCCTCAGGAGGGATGCCATCTGGACCACCAGCCTTGCCGTTCTTCATCTTTTTGATGGCCTTAATGATTTCAGCTTTGGTTGGTGGGTTGATATTCACATTAAGCTGCTCAGTTGCTGGTGGTATATCGGGAACAGTTAATGGAGGTGGTCGGTTTAGGACTTCCTTGAAGTGTTCCACCCACCGACACCTCTGTTCTGCATCACTGGTGATGGTCTTGCCATTTTTGTCCGTTACTGGCTTACTTGGGTTGGCGTTCTTTCCTGACAAAGTGCGTGTTATTTCGTACAGCCTCTTCATGTTGTTTTGTCTGGCTGCCATTTCTGCTTCTTCTGTCATGTCATGGATGCATCGCCTTTTGTCACCTCTTGTCCTTTTCTTTACTTGACGGTTTGCTTCCACGTACTTTGCTCGCAGGTCTTCTTTCTCAAATTGAGATTAGAGCATATAAATAACCCGGGGAAATAGACGACGGGCATTTCGTGCCCTATGGGGAAACGGAGAGCCGTGCCCACGGTCTCTCTCTTCACGCCTGACGTGCCAGGGGGCGAGAGAGGAGTGGGCGAGAGAAAATGCAGTTGTTTATGTGTGCATTGTGGGCATTATGGCTGTTTATATCGCAGCGAGCCCATCTGTCCACGCCTGCAGCACAACTCTGCTGATATCGTATCATACCGCACAGCAATACCCAGCAGGAGAGCTTTAACCCATTAAGACCGGGAACGCGTCTGTGTAACCACTGTGTAACACATTATTTTATACTTTGGCTATTTTTGAAAAATCCTGAACATTTATGCAAATCTTTGAATATATATATATATATTTTTAAAGCGAACATTTTTAACTCAAATCTTTGCTTCTGGGGGATTCTACAATGTCTAAATCCTAACAGTTTCTTTGAAAAAACTCATGTTGCTAATAATATCAGTGGCACCGAGTGCCGCGCTATGAGCTTGTATATCTGCTATTTTTGATCCAAAGAAAGCTAAAAATGACACGGATGCGTTCCCGGTCTTAATGGGTTAAGTTGATCAGCAGCAGGCGAACCTGTCTTCTACGGTGTTTTAATGAATACAGCCCGTCTCGGTTCTGACTGCGCCATCTGTCAGGCTGGCAGGGTCAAACAGAGCTTGAACGCAACAGAAGATCAACCTTCCACCATCCGTGTTTTCCTTTCAGCGTTCTCTCTCTCTGCTACACTAGAGGTCCCCAGGACGAATATTTCCATTTCGTTTGCACACACCTCTTGCCAAGATAAATAGCTTAATGCCACTCAGAGCGAGAAATAGGCTCAATCCCAGTACAATAGCTCATTGAATGGTACGAGTGAGAGAGGAGAAACATTTTTTTTTGCAGGAATGAAAGGGAAGTTTTGTTTCGTGAGGGAAAGCAAATTTGATTTCTGTCAAAGCAAATGCAATTTCTCTAACCGGATTTGGAGTTGTTTTCTTTTGATATTCCAAATTGCTGACTTACTGCTTTCAAACCACGCAATTGTTTTCTCTTCAGTATTATACGCTTTCTAACGAAAGTGACTTATGGCGCTCTTGACAACAGCAAATGTTTTTGTTTTTGGGTTCTTTTCACTGCGCTTATCTCGATACTGTACATAAATAGACCGGTTTCTCCTAGGTCAAGAACCCAGTTTCAATAATGTATCACCATTTCAATGAACCTGAATGAAATTGATTGGAATTTGTCTTGGTGTGTAGACAAAACCATGCCATACAACAACAGTATGGTGTATATGAAAGAAAAATACTGTCCCTACAGCAGGGGTGGGCAACTTTGTAGGTGGTGAGGGCCACAAAATTTCCACAATCACTCTGGGGGGCCGCATTGTTTATCGGCACTCTCGCCAGTAGTACCCCATTACTCAAAAAGCCCATATAATAGTCACAGATGTGATAAATAAGCCATATTAACAATTATTATTCATTGTAACTTTGTTTTTATTTTGCATTTAGTAATGCTTCAATGAACTAAATACAGCTGTGCTAAACAAAACATTCACATTCCTGAGATGCCTTTCAAAGTATTGTTGTGTAACCTGGCTTAAAAATATACAAAAATAACACCAGAATAATAATCAATAACAGGCTTCTATTAAAATAAATGTATGAATTAAAGTTGTTGCCCACTGCTCAGCAAAGTCAAAGAAAAATAAATGTATGACAATGAACTTAAAGCTGTAGCCCACTGCTCAGCAAACTCAAAGCAGCATTCCTGTTGCATTTCAGTATATTAGTTACCTCAAAAATGTAAATCAGTAAATCAAAAGTGCAATAATTAATCAATGCCTCTTAAAAATATACAAAAAGGAACACCAGAATTATAATCAATAACAGGCTTCTATTAAAATAAATGTATGAACTTCATGTATGAAGCTGCTCAGAAAACTCATTTCAGTATATTAGTTACCTCAAAAATATAACAGTAAAACAAAAGTGGTATAAAGTGCAATAATTAATCAATGCCTTTGTTAAATTTATAAACGTTTAGCCTGCTGCTTAACAAACAAAACAATATTCCTCAGTGCATCATAATATGCATTTCAGTGTATTAGTGTTATCTGAACACTACAAAAGTAAACATAAAGTAGCCAAGTGTAATATCAAATGTTAATCAAATGTCATTCACCCTCACCCACAGTGGATCAATGAATAGTTATGTCTTTAATGAGACATTTGTGGTCTCTCCTGTTGGCGCACAATAGAAGGAATGTCAACGTCAATGTTTGTGCATGCGATCTGCATCAGATGGAACAACGTTTCATCTGACAGCCTGTTTCTCTCCTTTGACTTAATGTGCTTCATGTTTGAGAAGTTGCTCTCACAGATGTATGTGCTTCCAAACATACTGGCCATTGAGAGAGCAAAATCCCTGAGGAGTGGGAAGCGGGGCTCAGGTAGCAATTTCCAAAACGAAATCCCCTTCTCATTTTTCTTTGCTTGAAAAAACGGATCAGACTGTAGTTCGCACAGTTCAAGCTGCAACGCTGGGGGCTGATCTGAGACGGGAGCTGTGAGGGGTGCGGAAAACAGCGCTATCCGTGACTGCATGCCGTGGAAATCTTGGAAGCGGTCTTTGAATTGTTGCTGCAGGGTTTCAATGTCGTTTTTATACTTTTTGAATATGTCCTCACATTCGGGGGCATCTTTGCGCATCTCCTCACATGAAGGAAAGTGGGTCAACATCGGGTGGTCAGATGAAAAGCCATGTTTGAAAAGGGCAAGTTTATTTTTAAATGCGCTCATGTGCGCATAGAGATCTGATACAGTTTGATTTTTCCCCTGCAACTGCAAATTGAGGCGATTAAGGTGCGCAGTGATATCTGTGAGGAAAGCCATGTCACAGAGAAACTCTGCATCTCTGAGTTTAGTGCAGTATGCGCTTGTATCGCTCGTCAGATTTTCCTCCAGGAATGTGGGGATTTCACTGCGCAGCGCAAAAAACCTCTCCAAGCACTTTCCACGGCTCAGCCACCTGATTTCTGTGTGTAGTTGCAAGTCGCCATAAGCAGCGTCCACCTCTTCCAAAAAGGAGATAAACTTTCTGTGGTTTAGTGACCTATTCCCTCCTCGTATTAGATTGGTAACCTTGGTAACTAAATCCATAACATGGCTGAAGTCAAGCTTCTTGGCACAGAGGGCCTCCTATATCAGATAAAAACAAAATATGAGTTGGATTATGAATAACGACTCTCACTGATTAGCGACCTACAGTAGGCTTATGTTACCAAACGTACCTGATGTATAATGCAGTGCAGGATCGGACACTCAACGCCGCTCTGCCGTAGAAGCCCGGCGAATCCTGTGCGTTTTCCTTGCATTGATGGCGCACCGTCGGTAACAACAGCTGACAGCTTATCAAACCCTCCGTAGTCATTTACAGCACTTTGAACTGCGTTGAAAATATCCACACCCTTGGTAGTGCCATGCAAAGAGGCCAATTTCAAAAGCTCCTCATGCACTTCAAATGAGCTGTCAATGGCTCTCGTGTAAATAAGAAGCTGACTGACATCTGTCACATCTGTACTTTCATCCAACGCCAAGGAGAAGTACACACAGTCATTCAGGACTTGTTTGATCTTTCCCTGGACCTGATTCTGAATGTCAAATATTCTACGAGTCACTGTACGACGCGAGAGAGACACGGATTCAAAATTCTTGGCCATGTTGTCATCTCCAAAACATTTAGCCATCACAATGGCGCATCGCTTCGCCGTTTCACCGTCTGACAATGGTTTCTTATTTTTGGCAAGATCAAGTGAAACAGCATAAGATGCCTTGAGACCGGACTCCTGTAGAGTTGTGGCTTTGGTAAAAAGGCTCTGTTGGCCTTTTATTTTAGATTTTAGGTCAGCGACAATAGCACATCTGGCGGCCCCAGTGTACTTCTCATATTTGTCTTTATGGCCGAGACTGGTGTTATAATGGCGATTTAAATTGAAAACTTTCATGGACGATTGTGTCTGTAGGCACACTAAACACATTGGTTTGCCTTTGAATTCTGTAAAAAGATACTCCATTTCCCATTTTGCCTGAAACGTACGATTCTCCTGATCAATCTTTCTTTTAGCAGCACACATGTTTCCTCGTTCTTTTTTCCCTCCTCCTTTTCCCCTCGTCCTTCACTGGTGAAAACCTGCGAATGGATGCCAGGATGTCATGACGTCATATAGCCTAAAGAAGCTCTTACCAGTGGCGATAGCGCGCTCTACAGGTGGACTGTTGTAATTAAAATGGATCATGAAAAGTTGCATGTTTGGAACAGCTGAAGGCAATAGTCCACCATTTCGGATATGTTAAGATTAGTTTGTTTTTCTTTGAGATTTCCAAAGTGCAAAAGAAAATAATTCTGTTTTTATTAACATATTTGAAATAAACCTGGGGAAAAAAAGTTTAAAAAAAAAAAAAAAAAAAAAAAAAAGTTTTTTTTTTTTTTTTTTGTGGGGGGGGATATTGGCCTGGGGCCGCATTGAGTGAGGCCGCGGGCCGCATGCGGCCCGCGGGCCGCCAGTTGCCCATCCCTGCCCTACAGGGAGGATATGCCCTTTACAACACATACACAACACACACATACATAACACACCCACTCAGGCCCACGCAGGTACTGTACACGCACAGTGAACAGGCTAGGTCACACAAAGGCCATGTTCAGACTGGCAGCCAAATCACATTTTTTGGCCTGTCCAGATTGGAAAAGCAGACTGTGTGACAACTGAACACGTTAAAGGAGAAAAAGAAATGGACAGTCTTGAACAGTGTTTCTGAAGCCTTAGCTTAAACGGTTCAACACAAGCTTCCGTCAATTATCCCGCAAGGCAAGCACCGCATGAAGTTGCCAAGATGCATGGCTATAATTATAATTTTAACTGCATAACATCCATTCTGAGATGATGAATTGGGATTTCATTAAAAAAAAGAACATTTTAAGAAAAAAAGAAAACGTTCCAGATAAAGAATATGGGTGTTTCCTTTGTGCTGTGAGCTGGAGTCATAATACTAAGTCATCTGCCTGACAGTCTTTCCACTGTGTCTCGCTGTGGGTTTTACACAGCCACATAAAGGTAGAAGGGAGGAAATAAGAGGGGCAGAATGTCTGCAAATCCCAGTCCAAATGACTTTCCTTTCCACACATTCCTCACAGTAAAGTCATGGGTTTTTAACTTAAATCTTTCAGCTTTGTAACAAAAAACTTTGACTCCCTTTTTAACAATGGGAGCGTACAAACGTAAACCAAATGGACCATTACGGGTCCATTTAAATATGATTGTACAGTCTCAAAGTCACAAATGGATAAATCAACACTGAGGATTACACACACACACACACGCACACGCACACGCACACGCACACGCACACACTCACTCTCACTCTCACACTCACACTCACACTCACACTCACACTCACACTCACACTCACACACACACACACACACACACACACACACACACACACACACACACACACACATATCCATAAAAAGCGCTCAGTTGAGGAGGGCAAACATTTCAAGCCTAGTTAAAGACCTGGCAGGTCTGACACGCCCAGTAAAGGCAGGCTGAGTAGGTATACAGTAGGTGGGGGTTATGGGAGGGAGAGAGAGGGAGGAATGGGGAGTGAGAGGCGATTTATGGAATAGCCTGAAGTGTATAGCCTGGAGTCCTGTATTAGGTGTATGTGATGCACCGGAGGCCTTTGATTGCTCCGTGCCAACTCTAAGAGGTGGACGGAGCTTTTCAGACAGCTTACCCCCCCTCCAGTGTGTGGATGAGGATAACAGATGCCGGTGGAGTCGGGGAAGGATGAGCGCGTAGCGAATGTAAGCAGGTTTCACTGACTCGCCAGCCCTTTGGGAAATGGTGTAATTAGCTTTTCTCCCATCTCCTCCCCCCCGCCCCCCACCCCCCACCCCTCTACCCAACCCAACCCCACCCTCCCCCCTCCCCCTCCTAATTTTTTTTGCTGAGGGAAATGCAGAGTACCTTCGGTGAGGGGAGGGCGGGGGGGGGGGATTAAAAGTGCTAGTCATGAAACTAATTTAGCGTCTTATTTGGGCCTGGATCTGTCAGCGGGACACCGCGATATGACAGCGGCCTTGAAAGGGATGCAAATGAAGGTGAACGCGGGAGCGGCTGGTGGTGTACATTATTTTAACCACGGGAGCCTTGCATTACATTATCCAGATATCGACGCAAGCCATGACGTCTTGCATCTCAATCTTCTCTGTGTTTCCCCATAGGTCCTCCCTCCCTCCTATTCCCAGCTCCATGTCCGATAGTGGTTTATCTTTGGAAGTGATTCCGTTCCTCCTTCCTTTTAGTTTGCCTCTCCTTCCTCCTCCAGAGTCCAGGCTCTTAGGCATAAGTCACTAGAGACGAACACGGCGCACGATGAACACTAGTTTTTTTTTTAATAATGTGTTTTCCTCTCAAGCCTCCGTTGTCTTTCCCCCACTAACTGGACCTGATATCTAAAAGCACCGCAAGTGATGCGAGAGAGAGAAAGAGAGGGAAAAAAAGCAGAAGGTTGTGTCGGGTGCGAGGCAACGAGGATTATGGGATTTTATCCCTTCAAAGCGCCAGCCTGAAGTCAGAGAAGACACAAACCACCCCTCCCCAACCCCATTGACTTTTTCCCCCCTTCTTCTTCACAGAAGCAAAATATTAATGAGTTGGCTCTTGAAAACTACTAGGGAGTGTGGCATGGGGGGGTAACACACACACTATGTATTTTAATAGGACATGGTTTGCTTGGAACGTTTAAAAAAGAATTACCCCCCCTAAAGAAGCAATAATTAAAAGCGCCTGCATGTCTGGCTATATGAATATAGGAGTCTCGAGCCTTGAGAGCCTGCACAAGACTCGAGGTTAGTATTTTTGCAGCCTTTAACTTTGCACTAACGTCATGAGGCTTGTCTGCAGTGAGTAGACATGTAAGGATTTTTCTCCAGTCTCCCAAGTTAGCATGAAGTAAGAAAAGGCATATATAACTTCACCCTCCCTTGAATGATTTGTTTTTTCTGCTGCCACTGTGGCAGTGAGGTATACAAACACTTACAGTATACAGTATATACCAGTGGTGGAAAGTAAATAAGTACATTTACTTAAGAACTGCACTTAAGTACACTCTTGAGGAATTTTTACTTTACTGGAGTATTTCCCATTTTCAATACTTTTACTTACTCCACTACATCTCAGAGACAAATATTATACTTTTACTCCACTACATTTATTTGAAAACTTTAGTTACTAGTTACTTTAAAGATTGATTATCATTATGAAACATACATTAACCACTTCAACCCTTTTTTTTCAGCCATTTGAAAATAGCAGATCTACAAGCTCACAATACGTCGCATCACTACGCGTTGTGAGTTAGTAGATCTATTTTCAAAAGATTTTTATACATTTGAAAACTTGAGATGGAACATTCTGCATAATGAGTACTTTTACTTTTGGTACTTTAAGTACATTTTGATGCCAATACTTTTGTACTTTTGTTCAAGTAAATTTTGAATTCCGGACTTTTACTTGTAACAGAGTATTTCTATATTGCAGTATTGATACTTTTACTTAAATAAAGCAATTGAGTACTTTTTGCACCACTGCTCCCAAGTTAGCATGAAGTAAGAAAAGGCATATAAATAACTTCACCCTCCCTTGAATGATTTGTTTTTTCTGCTGCCACTGTGGCAATGAGGTATACAGACACTTACAGTATACAGTATATACAGTATTATACTGTACATACAGTACTGGATGCACATTGTGCAGGGTCAGGAAAGTACACTGTGTGGTGGAGGGTTGGGGAGCATAGCTGACACGCTGACATTTTTGGAATATTTCACTCGTCTCTCTCAACATCCCTCCACTCCTACTGACGTGTCCCTAGCTTGACATAAAAAAGGAGGTAAAAAAAATCCCTAGGCCTGGTTCAGCACTGAGAATGTGATGCATTTCACACATGGTCGCCATGTTAGATTATTGTCAGCTGTAGCCTCGGCATGAAGCCCTGCTATCCCGGGGGATATTTATACATGTCACAGTGCCCGAGCACCCGTTTTTTTTTCTTTCTGCAGAGTAATTTTCTCTCCTCTCCTCTGCTTTGGTCTTTGGAAGCGGTTTGCAAGATGAGCTTGTCAGTGGCACAAGATAAAAAGTTCCTATACAGATATGGCAGAGCAGAGAGATGAATGCTACCATTGTCCCTGCAACACAGAGGCCTTATACCTTGCTTCACAGTTCACACATACTGTAGCCCGTCCCGCTAGCTCCAAATGGGGTTTGAGCGCCGTCGGTTCTCCTGACGACTGCTATATTCTAATTCATGGGTTGGTGTGTGTGTGTGTGTGTGTGTGTGTGTGTGTGTGTGTGTGTGTGTGTGTGTGTGTGTGTGCGTGCGTGTGCGTGTGTGTGTGTGTGCGCGTGTGTGCGTGTGGTGCAGAGAGGCATTGATTTACCGTCAGCAGGCTATATATCCCCTGTGTTTCCATTATGCAGATAGGGAACTATGGGCGCATGTTTCCAGCATCTACCATGTGTTCACATAAAGCATACATCACACACACACACACACACACACCAGTGCACTGCCAGCTCCCATACACACATAAAATATACACAGGCACACATGTTGTATACCCGTGTAAAAGTTGTGAGTAACACACCCACCCACAGGAAATGGTCAGAGCAGTAATTTTATGTTTTGATCCTTCATTTGTGTTCTCCTTTGCCAACCTATACTGTTGGAGTAAAGACACACACTCTTTCTTCCACAGCACACTGATATCTGCCACAGTCCAGGGTGGATTGACTTAAGGGCTCAAATAAAGACTTTGTGGGCCTCCTCTCCATTCCACTTGCGTGCGGACACACTCACACACGTCTGTGTTACTATACTTGTGGGAACATTACCATTTTGCGACAGTATTTTTTTTTTTTTTTACAATTTTCTTTTTACATTTTGTAACCATAACCCTAAAGCCTGAGTTATTCTTAGCTGTGCACTGGTGTCTGTCTATCTGTCTGTCTGTCTGTCTGTCTGTCTGTCTGTCTGTCGGCTTCGGCTGGTATAGTGAAGGCTCAGGCCCGGCCTGGGCCAATGTGCTGACTGAAGGGGATACAGGGCTTGACTTTGGGCAATATGAGAGATCCGTGGCTGCCTCGTCCCTCCGTCCGTCCGTCCGTCCGTCCGTCCGTCCGTCCGTCCGTCCGTCCGTCCGTCCGTCCGTCCGTCTGTCTGTCTGTCTGTCTGTCCATCCGTCCATCTGTCGGTCCGTACTGTCCCACCAGCCACAGCTATAATAAGATTGTAGGGTTCTGTAGAAAGGGGATTTACTGGAGCACAACTCCCCCTAGGGCCTTCTCATAGAAATTGGTTCCTTCGCATTACACCCTGGTCCCTCTCCCTCTCCCTCTTGTCTGTGTGTATGTGTGTGCGTGTGCGGGTGCGTGTGCGTGTGCGTGTGTGTGTGCGTGTGTGTGTGTGCGTGCGTGCGTGTGTGCGTGCGTGTCTCTCTCTCTCTGCTCTAAGCCTCTGGTGCCAGACCCCACTCCCTTTTGTTAATTATGATATGCCTACTTTCTTTCTTTATGTGCGTAAAAGACCAACCCTAGCCAAAAATGGCCATGTGCAGCCAAGCAGAGCAGAGCCCAAAGCGGGAGAGAGAGAGGAAGAGAGAGCGAGTGAGGAGGAGAAAGATGGAGGGTGCCCAGGGTACAGTTCTTAACATAGCCACCTTATCACCAGTTACCCTCCTCTCGAGTCAAATCTCTCAGTCACGATGGCCTCCTTAAAATGGCATTTCCCGTGTCGGTATGGCATCTCACAAGGACATGTGAATGTGCAAACAGCCTTGTGATAGAGAATTTTATTGCCATCTGCCACCTGGAGCCCAACCGATCTATCACTCTGCTGACTTTATTGGCCATTATTGGCCTATCACAGATATATCAGCATATACACTATACAGTATGTTGTCTAATATGCTTTTGTTGTTTTTACAGATAAATAGCTATAATTTATAGTAAATTATAGTAAGTATATGTATGATTATTGAATTCCCAGTGCTGTTTCAACACACTGATGTCATGTTGACAATAACGTTTATTGTTAAACTGTCAAATATCTTGCCTCCATTACACATCTCTGGTTTAGCTTGTTTGCATCTGCATGGCTGTTAGTGTTACATTCTAAACTAAAAAATAAAAGCCTGGAGATCGAGGCTAGTGTTGCATTAGCGGGGTCCAGGGACCCGCAGGGTTCTTTGAAGGGGTTCAAAATGGACCCAGCTTACAGGTCTGTGGGTCCTTGAAATTAAATCGCTTGAGAACCTCTGCATTAGCCTAAATAGAGAGCCAAGGTCAAATACCAGAACTCAAGTACCTGATTGGTTTTCCTCCCCTCATTGTAAAACTGCCACGGGGTGCAGGATTATACAGCGTTGTGCTCCACAGTGTAGTTGATGTTGACAACAGTACCGGAACCGGGGCCAACACACACCGACCCAGCTGTGCACACTGTGAATGAGGCCAATCCAAATGCAAACGCAAATAGACATCAGGGAAGCTTATTTTGGAAGCACTGTGTCATCCATTTCCGAGCACAATAGCAGCCCCTAAACTGTATATGAATGAGCAGAGGGTGTGCGAGTGTGCGTGTGTGCGTGTGCACGTGTGTGTGTGTGTGTGTGTGTGTGTGTGTGTGTGTGTGTGTTGTGGAATGAGGAAGCAAAGCAAATTCACAAATTCAGAGATCGGCAAATGCGAGAGTGACCCAGTAAAGCTCTCTGAAGGTCATTTCATCGTTCTAGCCATTGCCCCACACACATAATTTCCTGTAGACAGACTGCAACATCCATGTGCCAATCTCCCCAACTTCATTATTTGCCCTGCCTTCCTGTTTTTTCTCGCTATGTGGCGGTTTCTCCCCCTGGTGCCTGGGTAGCTCAGTTGGTAAAAATGCTCGTCTTTGAATCACTAGGTTCTAGGTTCGATACCAGGCACCTCTTAACTCAGCGAATGACTAGCACGGCCTGGGTAGATACTGGGATCTGAGGGTATGAGGTGTGGCGCTGTAACCTCAGCAATCCATCTCTCTGGTCTAGCGCCTTTTAAGGGTGATAGACGCCCTCGTTGCTCGGCCCGATGCCGACAATAAGCTGCTTCGACCTACTTACCTACTCACCCCGAACGGGCCATGTGTCTCCTGACGTCCGGACTGTAGAGCCGGAGGCTAGAGGGGACGTCTTATCAGCCCCATCATACAGACAAGTTAAGGGGTTCTGGTGTGTGTGTGTGTGTGTGTGTGTGTGTGTGTGTGTGTGTGTGTGTGTGTGTGTGTGTGTGTGTGTGTGTGTGTGTGCGTGCGTGCGTGCGTGCGTGCGTGCGTGCGTGCGTGCGTGCGTGCGTGCGTGCGTGCGTGCGTGCGTGCGTGCGTGCGTGCGTGCGTGCGTGCGTGCGTGCGTGCGTGCGTGCGTGCGTGCGTGCGTGCGTGCGTGCGTGCGTGCGTGCGTGCGTGCGTGCGTGCGTGCGTGCGTGCGTGCGTGCGTGCGTGCGTGCGTGCGTGCGTGCGTGCGTGCGTGCGTGCGTGCGTGCGTGCGTGCGTGCGTGCGTGCGTGCGTGCGTGTGCGTGTGCATGTACGTTTGAGAGAGAGAGAGAGAGAGAGAGAGAGAGAGAGAGAGAGAGAGAGTATGCAGGTGTGTGTGTGTGAGAGAGAGAGAGAGAGAGAGAGAGAGAGAGAGAGAGAGAGATAGAGAAAGATTGACACTACTGGGAATAGTTAGTTATATTTTCTGTCCAGTGTTTCATACTGCAGTTCTTCCATGACAAGAGAGAGAGAGAGAGGTGAGAGAGAGAGAGGTGAGAGAGAGAGAGAGAGAGAGAGAGAGGGGGGGTGGTGGTGGTGAGAGAGCGAGAGAGAGACCATCACAGCACAGAGGATTATGGGTGACCTGTGGCCAGTGTTTTCTCATCTTCACACCTTGGGGGAAAATAGTGGGAAAATAGTTCTCCCAGCAGGCAAGTAAACGTTACATTCCCAATCCAGCATTCCACTGACAAACATTACAGTATGGATGGATGTCTGTCCCTCCTCACACATTGACCTCTGCCCTAAAGGTAGATGTTGTACCCATAATCCTTAGTGCTGTAGGCCTAATGGTCCCCCCACTACCCCTACCTCCACTTCTCTCTCTCACACAAACGCATTGCACACATACTGTATGCACATGCACACTGACCCACGCACATAGCCTACATTCTGATCATGTCAGACACTTCTTCCTTTTTCTCGACTTTCCGACTTTTCTTTAAAGTAAATACTGTACCCACAGTCCACAATGCTGCAGTGATCTCTCTCTCTCATTCTCTTCTTTACACACACAAACGCACGCACGCACACACACACGCACACACACACGCACACACACACGCACACACACACACGCACACACACACGCACACACACACACACACACACGCACGCACGCACACGCACACGCACACGCACGCACAGACACACTCCTCGTTATACCCATCACTCTCTGGCTGTCTTCCCTTGACTTCCACTCTAATATCGGCGGGGCGCCCCACAAGACGAATGGCTCTGCAAATGCTGCATTAAAAAGTCATGAATGGGGATACCTTCAGGCTCCCGGAGCTCCTTGGCGAAGTGGCCCTTTTTTTCCTGCTGACTAATGGTTTCAGCTGAGCAGGGGGGGGGACGTGTAGAGCAGGAAGACCTCTGCAATTTGTCCCCGAACCCCTGTGGGTCGTGGAAGGGGCAAGGTGACTCTTGGCCAGTGGTGGAAAATGTACTAAAATGTTTTACTTAGGTAAAAGTATTAATACTGCATTATAGAAATACTCTGTTACGGGTAAAAGTCAGAAAATGTATTTCACAAGTTTTCAAATGTATAAAAATCTTTTGAAAATAGCCGATAAGCTACAAGCTCACAATGCGTCGCATCGTGACGCATTGTGAGCTTGTAGATTGGCTATTTTCAAATGGCCAAAATATATATAGGGCTGAAGTGGTTAATGTATGTTTTGTAATAATAATCTAAATCTACAAAGTAACTATAACTGAAGTTGTCAAATAATTGTAGTGGAGTAAAAGTACAACATTTGTCTCTGAGATGTAGTGGAGTAGAAGTAAAAGGATAGAAAATTGGAAGTACTCCAGTTAAGTAAGAGTACCTCAAAATTGTACTTAAGTACAGTACTTGAGTAAATGTACTTACTGTAGTTACTTTACACCACTGCTCTTGGCCACCTCAATCGGCTTTCACCAATTTGGTGGGATGCAAATTGAGAGCGAGAGAGAGGGTATCCTGGGTCAAGCTGAGACCATAACTGTGATGGATGAGTTCACTGTTTGATTACGATTTTTATCTCTCGGTCTACACTACGCTGTATATCTTCAATGTTATTTTATCTCAGAGACTGTGAAAAGCGAGCCTTTTCCACATCTACATAGCGACAGGTGTGTAAGAGAGGACCGACTAGGGGCGATAAACGTGGCAGAAAAAACTCCCACACACCGTCTTCAAATGCAAAAAATCTGGGAATCTTTAGTGGCCCCGAGAGCTTCATCAGATTGTCTTTGACTGTACAAATGACCATTTTGTACAGTCTCTGTGTTACAGACCCCTAAACTCCTCAAGGATCCCTGGGGGTCCCTGGACCCCAAGCTGAGAACCTGTGATTGCAGTGATTTTTCTTTTTTTAACCATTACACTCATAGCGATGTCATCGCTATGAGCCAATCCCATATGGGGGAAATTTGGTTGGAGTGAGGCGACGTTTAGAGTAAGCGTCCCGGAGCAGCGTCAGTGCTGACTCATAGGCCAATAGCCGTGACATTTTCATTGGCCCTGAGATCACTTGTGGGACTGGGCGTCGGCCCTCCTCAAACGGCTGACCACTGAATGAGTGAACAGGCTGCGGTGGAGGAAAGTATCTAAGTACAATTACTAAAATACAAAAATACTAAATTGTATTTTTTACTCCATTACAATTATTTACAAGGGTTTACAGTAGTTACAAGTTACTTTGCAGATGTGAATTATTACAAAACATACATTATCTAATAAACCCTACATTATACTTATATAGTTGACTGCTCACAACACGTCATGATGCGACGCAAATTTGGAAAATTTCAACAAAACATTTTACTTTTTACAACTTTTACTTTTGGTACTTCATTATATTTTGATGTCAATACTTTTGTACTTATATTCGGCGGCTGTGGCTCAGGAGGTAGAGCAGGTCGCCCAATGATTCGTGGGTAGGCGGTTCAAATCCCGGCTCCTCTTGTCCACATGTCGAAGTGTCCTTGGGCAAGACACTGAACCATACATTGCCTCCAATGAATCAGTCGGCGCTAGCTTGCCACCATTGGTGTGGGAAGTGAGGACGCTGGCGTCGACTGTTCGCTGCTTCACCTCCCAATGTATGAATGAATGAACCATTGTAAATAGCTTTGAGCACTTGGAAAAGTGCTATAAAAATGCAATACATTATTATTCAAGTGAAATTCTTAATACAGGACATTTTCTTGTAACAGAGTATTCTACATCGTGTGGTATTGCTATTTTTACTGAAGTAGCAAATTGAAGTACTTCTTCCACCAGTGGTGAACAGTCAGGCGCCCAGCACTTGACACACTCGCTTTCCACACTTTGGCCTGATTGTATTTGGGTCATGGAGCATTTGACGGTGTGTGATGCTGTCCACAGAGCACAAAAGCACTTCCATCAACAACAAGTAGCAGCCAGCTGAATCACTCCACCCTGGTTGAACATACTGTTTGTTACGTGTGCATGCCAGGTTGTATATTTAGTCTGCCTTAACGGTGACTGGCTGAGGGGGTTACTGGAAGTTTTCAGAATCTGTCCAGCGGCATGCCATGCCTTAATGACGAGGGGAAGTCACAATATTTACACAACCTGGACATGTACCGTATATGTCGTCGGAATCTTCTGCCAGATACCAGATCAACGTTATTTTAAGCTTCCAGAGATTCCCGAGAGCTTCTCTGCGCTCTCAGCAAATGAAATTAAAGCGCAGGTAGTTAAGTTAAATGCTGAAGCACCAAAAATATCCCGCATTTGGGGCGTGTGCGAATGCCAGTGAAAGAATAGCGGGTGTTGGAGTGGGGGGATGGAGGGGGGGTTCGCATTGTTTTCGCTGCACTCTTATTTCAACAACCAGGCACTCTTTATCGAACCAGCTCTCTAGCCCCCCCCCACCCAGTCCAGAGCTCTAGCTTTCCAGCAAATCCCCTCGACGCCTCTGGCTAATTCCAGTCAAGCCTACGGGGCTGTCCAGCATCCTCCCAATAAATTAGCCTCAGAGCTCCCCCCGCTGGGCCACAGGCCTTGACAATCTGGCCGCGGTCCAAAGTCACACACTCACACACACACACACACACACACACACACACACACACACACACACACACACACACACACACACACACACACACACACACACACACACACACACACACACACACACACACACACGCACATATACATGGGAGCACAAATTGGCACAGATGTAAGCACACACAAAGCCACAGGGAGACATTCACATGGGCAAACACAAGCACATGCACGGTACGCACAGGCACATATGCACACACACACACACACACACACACACACACACACACACACACACACACACACACACAAGCATGCATACATGTGCATGCGCCTGCATACTCAAATGACCAATATGTACAGATAAACACACGCTGATACACAGAGATTACTGCTACTGTTTATGAATGCAGACATACTTAGTGCATCCCAGCTGCTGAGCAGCCCCGGGATTGGTAATAGTTAGGATCTTGTGTGTACAACCTTGCCTGCAACTGTGACTCTACAACAGATTGTTGTCTAAATTTACCTTTGATATAGCCGCAGGTCCCAGTTTAGATATGACCTTTGACTTGTGTCCTATTTAAGCATAAAGCTGTTTTCACTAATAGTCTGTTGTCCATAATGTCCTACACCTCCAGTGTCCACAAGACACTTCTCTATCCATTTACTATACTTGTTATTCTTTGATCCTGGTGTGTTCTCAGCCTTATTAGAAAAGGAGGCTTGTGTGTTTCACCGTCTTGGCTTCGTCAGGCACCTGACGAAGCCAGACAATAAAATGAAGTGAAGCATTATTCAAGTGAAGCCCATCGTTGTCATTGAACAATAAGGCTCTTACTATCATGTTAATATACGTATGTGTTGATAGACTCATAATATTTTTATGAGTCTATTTACTCCAATGAAATTACTCAGTGGTCAACAATACAGGACTGTAACACGTATGGACGTGCATGCTTGCCCATCCCTGAACCACTTCCCCAGTTCAATGCAGTGAATAGGAACCTTGGTTCACATAATATCTGCTTAAATACAAATTAAACAACACATGATAATAACTCAGATCCTGCTGTCTGTATGCCAGGCTCCCATTTACTGTGCCTTCTCTCTATCCATTTCCCATTAAAAAAATAAAGTAATAAATAAAAAAAGCTTTTTCGTGCTGTTTATCCTCAGCGTGTGTGAGAGTCTGACATATTTCAGCGTTTGTCAGATGATGATTGTGATTCTGGGTCATATCTCCCACTGCTACTTCCATCTCCATTTCCTGTACTGGCGCGGTTCCCTTCCAGCATCTGCCTCTTGTCTCAAGTTTGGATCTAGCTTGTGCCTCTCCCATCTGACAGTGTGTATGTCTCTCTCTCTCTCTCTTTCTCTCTTGCCTTTTCTCCCTCAGTGATGCTCGGCCTGCTGTCAGTGGGCGCCCAGACAGAGATGAAGCGGGTTGTGGGGGACAACGCCACGTTGCCGTGCCATCATCAGTTCTGGCAGTCAAACTCCCAGTCCATCGACATTGAGTGGCTACTGCAGAAGCCCAACTCCAAACAGAGAGTGGTACATTATTTTGTTTTTTTAATACATACAAACAAACAAACATAGAATTACCTTATGAGCCTACTTGGCTCATAGCATTTAAAGTATGGCATGTCACTGTTGACTTGAAGTCAAATCATTTCCATTAACTATAGGCCATTTCTCAGATACAATAGTATTTAAAAGAAAATTAACATAACCTATCGCTGACTCATAAATCATTTGATTGTGTCTTTACACCAGTGGTGTAAAGTAACTAAGTACATGTACTCAAGTACTGTACTTAAGTACCATTTTTGGTATTTGTACTTTACTTGAGTATTTCCAATTTCCAATGCTTTTACTTCTACTCCACTACATATCAGAGGCAAATATTGTACTTTTACTCCACTGCAATTAATTGAAAACTTTAGTTACAAGTTACTTTGTAGATTTTGATTATTATTACAAAACACACTAACCACTTCAGCCCTGTATACATTTCGGCCATTTGAAAATAGCTCACAATGCTCACAATGCGTCGCGATGCGACGCATTGCGAGCTTGTAGATCTGCTATTTTCAAAATATTTTTATACATTTGAAAACTTGAAATGGGACATTCTGCATAATGAGTACTTTTACTTTTGGTACTTTAAGTACATTTTGATGCCAATACTTTTGTACTTTCACTCAAGTACATTTTCAATTCCAGACTTTTACTTGTAACAGAGTATTTCTATATTGCAGTATTGATACTTTTACTTAAGTAAAAAATGTGAGTACTTTTTCCACCACTGCTTTACACAGCTTGCAATGTGCATATACATACTTTATTCAGTTCTGCAGAGAAAACCTTCTCTGCTGGCACACTGGAGATAGGGTTCAGGATGGCTACCGTCGCCAGTTTGGCACGCTCAGGATAGATTTAGCTGAAATCCCAATGTGGAAATTTAAATTGAAATGTAATTTTAGCCTATTTTAATACTGTACTTAGAGGGAATTATTTTCACCTGACATTTTGCCCTGAGAGATTTCAACAAAATATTCCCCGGATAAAAAACCTGGAAACCCTAGTTCCCTTGCCCTGTTTGAGTGATGCTGATTGATTTTAAACATCAGCCAGAATAGTTATACATTGACTGAATGCACTAAGACCTAAGTTAGTGTGAAAGCTTCATGTTTTAGTGCTGCTGTCAAAGGAACAATCATGGCGCAGAATGTTCCAAAATTCATTCTGTAATCATAAACCTCTGGACTTTTTTTACTTACTTATTTTATAGCTGTCACCTCCACCTCTCCATTCCACTTCCCACTAAACCTTTTTTCATTTTGTAATACAGTTACGGTACGTACAGTTTCAGTACATCTATGAGTTTTTTTTTTCTCATAACAAGTACAAAATGTCCTTGCATTGTGAGGTAGTTTCACTGGTAACTTAAACAATAGTAACAATACATTGAAACACAGAGTGATCTGCAGTAGTTCCCTATGCATGTGTACAGTATATTGTTTATGCTTCAGCTTTTATTTATTACTCATCTGATGAAGCTCATAGGAGACCGAAATGACATGTTTTTTTTTACTTTACTTTACTACTAATTGGCGGATCTGTATCATATTTCTTGTTGCCCCAGTAATTGCCAGCAGGCCAAGGACTTCAGTTCCCGAATATCTTTCAAATCAGTCAACGACATGCCATTTTGGGAATTAATATTAAATCACAGTGCAATTGTCCCTCCAATCATTTTAAGATGAATGCAATATTAAGTGAGTATACTCTTTGCAGTGTAGCAAGAATATTACGGTAAGACAGTGTGCTACTTCTACAGTACAACATCACCTGGACTGGTTGAGAGACTTTAATTGGCTGTCTCTCCCAAACATACAAAAAGACAGTACTGATAACTTTTAGACAGGTTTTGTTTGTTTTTTCAGCTTTGCCTTGTTCCTACCCTAAATGAAACATAATATGGCAGCTGTTGTGAAATCTCAACAGGCTCTCAGTGTCAGTAGAAATACATTTCCTTTATTTTGAATTCATTTGTTAGCGCAGTGATGTGATCGTTGGCGTCTGGGAGAATTAACGGTGGGAGAAAAGAAAATGAGAGAAGAGGAGGCGCATGGAGAGGAAACAGAAGGGAGAGTGAAATGAAAGAAAATAAGGGGTGAAAACAAGTGTAATGCTTTGATGCTTCTGGGGTGGGGGGAAGTAGGGGGCTGGCTGCACACAGTGCGTTGAATATTTATCGGGAAGATAACATTGGCGGCGCCATTAATTAAAATCAAACGTTTGAAAATTTGATTAGGAAAAGAGACTGTGCCTGTGGCGGAATGAATAAATCTTTCTTTTGTTCCGTTCAAAGGCCATGGTGAGAGGGAAGAGTGCAGCTTGTCAGCATTTAGCCTCTGTTAGCACAAGTGCACAGGCTACAAGCGCTGGGGTTAGCTGACAGTGCATGTCCAGAGGAGACATGGCTGCCACCCAGACCAACATGCTAACGCTAATGCTACATGATAAAAGGCTAAATATATATAAAATACTGCATAATTGTTCCTGAACCGCATGTCATTCTCAGTGATAGGGCATTCAATGTCTCACTGAACCAACAAACAAGCTAATTTTAAATACAAATGAAGCTCTCAACCAACCATAGGGCTGTCTTTCCTAAAGGCCTATTTTTTACACTCACCAGCTCTCTCTCTCTCTCTCTCTCTCTCTCTCTCTCTCTCTCTCTCTCTCTCTCTCACATAAACATATGTTCAGAATAAGCCCAGAACGTATAGCCACAAGCGTACAAAATCTAACACGTACACCTGTGTAAGTATATACTGTACTCGACATCCAAAATTCATGAAGGCAACAGAAGTGTGCCCACAGGCTGACGCATGCAAAACAGTACCCAGTGCAGCGCAGGTGCCAGGGCTGTCGCTGTGCGCCTGTGGCAGCGGCAGAGCTTAGTACCGCGTGTGTACACGTGTTTGTTTGTGCGCGCATTTATGTCTAGATACAAGGAATGGTGGTTGTTGAGGACATGTGTGCGCGCCCGCTCGTGTGTGTGTGCGTGCGTTGTGTTGTGTTGTGTGTAAATGGCCAGTCGTCACCCGTGGTCACAGCAGGTGGCCCATGCTTGTGTGGCGCTGATACACTGTGGCACCAGCGTTTAGCAGTCCCCATCTGCAGGTGCTCACTAGCCCTGAGTAATAGGGCACTGTGACAGCTGTGTTTGTTTGTGTTGAGAGAGAAAGAGAGGCTGAGGGAGGAAGGGGGGAGGTTGGGGGGGGGGTACAATGACACAAAAGGAGAGAAGGGTATACAAGTGAGAGAGGGAGCTTGTGAGAATGGGAGGGGGGGAAGGGCAGAATGTCGACTTTGTACTATTTCTGCAATCATTTTCAAAAAGAAATCTCCCACGTTTTTTTTATGATGTTTGTACTGATTGTGTTGCGTCTGACTTGGCATGGTCTTGGTCTCATTTATCATAGACATCATTTTTGCCATTGCAAAAGGCCATCATCGGGGAAAAAATTACTTGTAGTACTTGAAGTAGCCTATACATCTTCAGATTCCCGAGTAGTGTCAGTAATACTATACACTAGTGTCACTATCATGCCAGCATTGACCTCTTGACCTCACTAAACTTCCATAGGGAAGATGTGCAGCATATAAAAATGGCTACCCAGTTTAACTGTCAAAAAGTGTCTGTCAAAAACGTTCAGCAAACAGGGGACATGGCATCAAAATATACTCAAAGTACCAAAAGTAAAAGTACTCATTGCGCAGAATGTCCCATTTCACAAGTTTTTAAAATGTATTGAAATCTTTTGAAAATAACAGATCTGCAAGCTCACCATGGGGCAAAATGGGGGCATTCAGAATTGGCATAACAACTAAATGGATAAAACCCTACCCTAGATAAAACATTATTCAAAATAAGGGTAAAACATTTTTCCTCCTTCTCCTCCTCATCCCTCCAGATCATCACCTTCTTCGGGGGTCAGGTGTACACCAATGAGGCGACCGGCGCGGAGGCCAGCCGCCTGTCGTTTGCCGGGGAGTACCTGAATGGCGACGCCTCGCTGATGATCAGTGACCTGCTGCTCACCGACTCTGGGGAGTATTACTGCAAGGTGAAGACTGGAGGGAAGTACCACTGGAGCCAAGTCAACCTCATTGTACTGGGTGAGTGTGTGCTCTCACACACACACACACACACACACACGCACACACACACGCGCATGCGCATGCACAGACGTGCATGTATATTTACAGAGATGTGTGTACAGATTCACTCATATATAGACAAACTTAGACACTGTGAACACACACTTTCACATGCGCACACACCCACACACACATGAATACAAACACGTGTAGACATCATACCGAGACACACAGAGGCTTGCAGAGACACAAATACACACTCGCATCAGCACACGCACACGACACACACACACACACACACACACACACACACACACGCTCACGCACATGCACACACACACACACACACACACACACACACACACACACACACACACACACACACAGGAGCTAATCAGTGAATCATTAGCCTGGCACATTTCCTCTGTCATGCCGACTGATCTAATGATTCTATTTGATTCAGACGGCGTGATTTGATTTGGGTCATGCTGTTAGTTTTTTTGGATTGGTTTCTTGATGAGGTGAGACCAGAGAAATGCGGCTGGGTCATGTAGGCCACAGAAATGATTTATTAAGTTAGCATGACCGTTAACATGCCAGTCGCACAGATTCTTCCATCCATGGCACCTCATAGCCTACCGCACTGTATGTACGCAACAGCACATACATTTAACAATGGGAATGGACAGTGGTGGAAAAAGTACTAATTTTTTTTACTTAAGTAAAAGTATCAATACTGCTAAATTGAAATACTCTGTTACAAGTAAAAGTCCGGAATTCAAAACTTACTTGAGTAAAAGTACAAAAGTATTGGCATCAAAATGTACTTAAAGTACCAAAAGTAAAAATACTCATTATGCAGAATGTCCCCATTTCACAAATTTTCAAATGTATACAAATCTTTTGAAACTAGCAGATCTACTGTACAAGGTCACAATGCTTCGCATCGCGACGCATTGTGAGCTTGTAGATGGGCTATTTTCAAATGGCCGAAATGTATTTAGGGCTGAAGTGGTTAATGTATGTTTTGTAATAATATCTTCAAACTAACTAGTAACTAAAGTTTTCAAATAAATGCTGTGGAGTAAAAGTACAATACTTGGATCCGAGATGTAGTGGAGTGGAAGTAAAAGCATTGGAAATTGGAAATACTCAAGTAAAGTACAAATACCTCAAAATTGTACTTAATTACAGTACTTGAGTAAATATACTTAGTTACTTTCCACCGCTGGGAATGTAATGATCTAAACCCTGACAGTGATGTGCTGCAAAGGAAATTGAACCCATAACAATGGCACTCTAGTATTTAATGACTTGTTATATAGCCTTTGAGTAACACAGGGAATAGAAATCCCAACCCTGCTCAATATGAGTTCTGTACCAATCATTGCGGTGCAAGGCAGCGGCACTACCTCACATCTAAAAATAGAATTTTTGGTTTTGGTTAATGAATTCAGTGGCTGAAAGAAAAAGAGAAAGAAATTATCTCTGCAGTCGTCTGCGGAAGGTCATCATCCCCCCCTGCGTTTTGTAAAATTGAACAGGCTAATATACTTGTAGGCAATCTAAATGTTTCCCCTAGGGGAATAACGTGAGCTAGCTCACAAATGTGATACTGCTGGTTTAGAATCTCGGGTGGCACTTTTTTAATCTCACTTTTTGTTATTGTTATTGTTATTGTTATTATTATTACATACTGACCACTGGTCAGTATGTACCATGAGTTGAACTTCAAATCTGACAGCTTTGCACCTGCTATTGGTTGCTCAAAGGGGGAGATGAGCTGGGAGTGTTTTTTTTTATTCTGGTTCTTTGAGGTGCTCTTCATGCTCCTGCACTACAGTCACGTGGATCAGCTCTCAAAGGCCTCTTCAGATCTGAGATAGATGTGTCCAACAGCTCAGACTCTCTGGCGATGGCCTCCAGCCTACAAACAGAGGAACTCAAAGGGAATACCAACAAACTGAGGAAGGGAAACAGAAACAGCTCATAGGGGTATTCCCTTTGAGTTTTTATGGAAGGGAAAGAAGGCATGTTTACAGCTGCTCAGAAAAAAACTAAACAGAAAAACACTATGAACCCTTTTCAATCACGGACGATTCAGAATCGATTCTCATTTTCCAAAAATCTATTTACATTTTTAATTAATTAATCTTTTTATTATTTTATTTATAAAAAAGAAAAATTGGATCTTGGATTTACCTTTGTGTGTTTACATTATTATCAGTTGATAAAACCTTTACAATTATAAAAGCTATACGTAAATGTGCTCTGCTTTCATGCCAGCAGACTGGAGCAGATCCTGAAATCCTATGTTTTGAATCGAGAATCGTTTTGAATCGAGAATCGTTTTGAATCGAGAATCGATTTTAAATCGGAAAAAAAACTTTTTTGAATCAAGAATGGTTTGTTTTGAAAAAATCAGAAAAAAATCAGAATCGTGATCCCAAGAATCGGAATCGAATCGTGAGATAGCAGACGATTCACAGCCCTACTGGTTAGTTATCTAGACTGGTTGTGGGCTCAGAATCAAGTCAGTGCCGTGCTTGTGAGATTTGTTCTGGAGCATCACGGGAGCAAAGCCACACTGCCAAATACAATCTTTGCAATAAATGATTTTCACGTTTAACGCATATGTCCAATAACGTGTGCATTTAGCATTTCCTCAATGACAATGAGGAAAGTTTGCGGGCGTCGAATCAACTACCGATAAGCTACTTAGGTTAATTTAATTTTCTCACTGATCTGTTTTCAATTTACGCCTGGTGTCTTGAGCCATCCATGTCTATTCTGGGCAACTCATGACTAAACCTGCCTGGAGCGTTGACAAACCACAGGAAAAAAATCACCATTGGCACTTGCACGTTTTTCTGCAGAATGTTTGCTTTCCTTTTTTTTTATGGCATATAGGCTACTTAGATCAGTTATGAGTGGCTTAGTTTTAACTGGCTCAGCGGTTAAAAACAAACACAATCATGTCTCTGTCTCCGCACACGTCAAAGCAACCAATGACCTTGAAGGACGGACCGAGAGAGAGAGAGAGAGAGAGAGAGAGAGAGGGAGGGAGAGAGAGAGAGGAAGTAGCAGCCCTACAACAAAGGGCTGGGCCGTGTCGTCCGATGGGAGGAGTGCGAGATTGTTCTCAATGTCAGAAAGTGAAGCGATTTATTAAAACATCATGGGAGATTAGTCCAACGCACGCTTATTGGTTCTCTAATGGAACAGTCTCTTAATCCTCTCACTCTCTCCCTCTCTTCTCCTCCCACTCTCCCCACAAAGACATTTCAGTGAGTTAGAGCCTCGATTTTTACAAATTGCCCTCAGCTTTGCGGTGACACTTTCCATTTTGAGAGAGACGAACATTTGCATTTTTCTCTCGCTCCCCCCGCGCTAAGATAATGGCTTGGCAGTCGAGCTGGCGGCTGGCCTGGCATGAGACAGTCTGCGTGTGTGTGTGTGTGTGTGTGTGTGTGTGTGTGTGTGTGTGTGTGTGTGTGTGTGTGTGTGTGTGTGTGTGTGTGTGTGTGTGTGTGTGTGTGTGTGTGTGTGTGTGTGCGCGTGCTGGTGCTGGTGCTGGTGTTGGTGTGGAGTGTGTGAGGGTATGTGTGCGTGCATATGTGTATGTGTATGCTTGTGTTGTGTTTGTTGTCTAGTGTTTATGCACAAGACATTCCATGGAGAGTGCATGATTTGTGTGTGTGTGTGTGTGTGTGTGTGTGTGTGTGTGTGTGTGTGTGTGTGTGTGTGTGTGTGTGTGTGTGTGTGTGTGTGTGTATCTGGCTATCTGTACACAGGCAGCTACATTATGATTTGTTCCTGCTCCTGCTGTATTTAGACCTAAGTGACCCTGACAGAGGGCTGAAGATCCACAGCAGAATCTTTCTGCTCCCCTCTCATTACCTCCCTTACTGAGCATGTGAGCACCAGGCTTGCTTCACCGGGCACACGCACATTTGTAAAACTACACTTGTGAGGACATCAACATTGGATGACATTGAAAAAGGCCGGAAAATAGTAGATAAAAATGAGCCAAGCAGGGAAGGGAATTCATATAATATTTGTGTTTTTGTCCTGATTATTGTTCCACTTTCCCCCACCTCCCCGTGTGTGCCTAAACAAGGGAAGAATATTCTAGACTAGAGCATCAGCAGTGTGAAGGGAAAGATCACAGCAAGTTCATCTCATACATTCAAGCGACTTTGAGTACTCTGAAAAGCGCTATATATTGTATGTATTATTATTATTATGTTTTATACATGGCCTGGCCCTCAGGCCCATGGGCACCAGCCTGGAACCGCTGACCTGCACAGAACAAATACACTGTCAAATCCTCTGTGTTCATTTAACTCAGAGAGTGAACAAATGCATTTCTACACTCTCAGAGTTACTAATGGATAAATGGATAAATTAACACTGGGGATTTTCCAGTGTGGCTGCAGGCCTTCATGGTCTGGGTGGAGGCGCACACGTGTAAAATACAGAGTCTTAATTTAAGGATTTTACTGTGCACCATAGGGAGACAATGACGAGCTAGAATCCAAGCTGACATGAACACAACAGCGTGTTGGTGTTGTCATTAACCAGTGGTGGGAAAAGTACTCAAATGTTTTACTTAAGTAAAAGTATTAGTACTGCAATACTACAAGTAAATGTCCCGAATTCAAAATTTACTTGAGTCAAAGTACATAAGTATTGGCATCAAAATGTACTTAAAGTGCCAAAAGTAAAAGTACTGATTATGCAGAATGTCCCATTTCAAGTTTTCAAATGTATAAACATCTTATGAAAATAGCAGATCTACAAGCTCTCAATGCGTCACAATGCGACGTCCCCTCATTCCCCCCAAATGTTCGCCTATTATGACAGATTTACGGTGGTTACTGTGTTCTATGTGATTTGTAAGAGAACGTGAGAAATAAGAAGATACTTTTAGGTGAGATAAAAATCTAATGAAAAATCTAAAGGGCTGTTTTGAAACATGAAGAGACGAATAAATCAATATAAATGGGAGTGTGTTTGCCAGTCCCAGGATTTATTTTTGTGTTCAGAGACAGAAAAAGAGGAGGGAGAGAGAGAGAGAGAGAGTATGTGTTGCTTTTACTGATGGAAAACACATGTTCTACATTTGGACTGGGAATATGCTATTAGATAACCTAATAACCTAATAAATTCAAGCAATAACTTTTTAATACATTTTACGTTACTAGGCTGATGCCTGTTGGGAACGATGCCTGTTGGGAACGATGTCTTTTGGGAAGCATGCCCTTTGGGAACGCATGGCCCTCCGGTTATGTAACCCGTTGTACCCATTGTTTGAGTATTTTAGTGCAGGCCGGTCTCTGACGTTAATACTATGATGACGTCATATTGATGACAACAGGGATCTCCATTTGTGGGCATAAAAGGGACATACACACAAGACAAATGTACTGTCAAACTACTTCAAAAAACGTTAAAGACGCTCACAATCGTTTGTGCAGTTGCAATTGCAGTTAGTTACTGTACTCATCGTTGGAACACCATACAGCCACATGGACATTCCCTTGTGCCTGCACAACTAAGTGTGACCCTTCCATTATGAGAACTTAAGACATGCACCATCTCTTTTACTGGCTATTGACTTTTGGACTACTAACTCCTGTATGTGGACACTGGCACACTTGAACATGGCCACTTGCACATAGACTACTAGGATGTACAGTACATAGCCAAACATTGACATTATGCTTGTTAGGATAACTGTTGATATACTGTAAATATATTAATTGTTGAAAGACTGTTGATAGACCATGCCTTACACTCATTCCTACACTCACTGTTGATATGCATTGTTGATAAATGTACATAACCTATATTTATTGATAGACGGTACATATATTACTTCATATCGTCGTTGTTGATATACTGTTGACATATACTCATTCATACGCTCATTCCTTGATATATTCATTGTTGATAGACATATTCATTATATATATTCCAAACCATGTTTTACTTATCTTGGTTTGTTTTTTGACATTTGCTCCTACCTGTGCCTCCAGGGATGAATAAAGCTTTATCTTATCTTATCTTAAAACAATACTTTGACCCAAATCTCCTGCTTGCACTTGTATTACATCATGTGTAAGTTGAATCCTAAAGTGTGCAGCATGTGCTACTGAACCTCCGTACAGTGTGTCATCATTCAGATTGCAGTTACTGTACTTATACCGATGACAGTGATGCTGATTCTGACTCTTCCATGGTGTTGTTCCCACACAGTAAAGCCTCGAAGCCAAAGTGCTGGATGGACTGGCAAGCTGCTGGAGGGCAGTGACGTCAAGCTGGGCTGCAAGTCCAGCGACGGCTCAGACCCCATCAACTACAAGTGGGAGCGAGGTACTGGACAAGGGCAAGAGTCTGGGAAAACTGCCAAACCTGGCGCTCATAGGTAAGTAATGACACTAGCATGCAGGTGCGTCTCACACCACACGATAGTCTATAGAATCCTGTGAGAGCTTGGATACTCTGCAGTTAAATGTTTATATCCGTTATTTCTATACAGGGCAGGAATTTGAGGGAGGCCACGAAGGCCATGGCCGTCGTTTTCCCTCAGTTTGCCCTTGTTACCTTAAATAAAATGGCATGCCCTGAAGCCACTGTGGCCTTAATGCCCCAGCTGACTGTACCACTTTCTCCTCTGTCTCTTTCTTGTCAATATGTAGACACCAGTGTCTCTTTCTTGTCATGTAGACACCAGTGTCTCTTTCTTGTCATGTAGACACCAGTGTCTCTTTCTTGTCATGTAGACACCAGTGTCCTTTTGTTGAGATTCTAAATTCTTAACTCCCCTGCGTCCCCATCTTTAAACCAATCAAGTAACTTTGATTGGTAATTATTTCAATGGACTAAAATCTTGTTTTATTGATGGCCTTTCTGCCCTCGCTGGGCGGGGGCATTCTGTCCGGTGGCTAAATATGTATTTTTTTACACAATAACCCAGCGATTTATTTATTATTATTTACAGTAGCTCTTCTAGCCCCCAATAACTCACATCTGGCCATCAAAGACCACAGGACCTTTTTTTATTGTGTAAAAAATACATATTTAGCCACCGGACAGAATGCCCCCGCCCACTGTAAAAAAATATCATGAAAATTGCTAAAACTATAGAAAGCAGTAAATGAAAAAAAAAATAACACTCTTTTAACAAATCTTTTATTTACTTTAATTACAAGCTAAAATATAAACCTTGGTTGTAAAAAACCAAAGTTGTCCTTTAACCCATTAAGACCGGGAAGACCGGGAATCTGTGTCATGTTAAGATTTCTTTGGCTATTCAAAAAATAGCAGATATACAAGCTCGTAGCGGCTTGTAGATCTGCTATCTACAACTCAAATCTTTGCTTCTGGGGATTCTACAAATATCTTCTAAATCCTAACAGTAAGAAAGAAAAACAAACGTATGTTGCTATAATATCAGTGATTCTCAAACCTTTTTCATGTCAAGGACCACCAAAATGATATGTATTTGGCAGCGGACCCCCATCTCAAAATATTTTGTTCCAGGGACGGACCCCCAGAGGTCTTAATGTTTTAAAACAAAAAAAAAGAGCCTGTCACCATAATGTCAAAGTTTTGTGTCTAATCTTGTCTCAGTCTCCTGTCCAATGCTTGACGGCACATGTCCAGACAGAAAAACCTTCAAATTAATGACCTCTATGAAACAACACCTGTTCGGTCTAATTAGTTTTCATTGGACGATAACACACGGCGTCAGCAGCCATTATTCATGGCTCTGTTGAAAGGTAATGTCACTGTCGCCGCTACGGATGACTGAGTGTCCCGTGGGACCACGCGGCTCCATCCCCGTCTCAAAAACAACTCCCTGCTTTGGTGCGATGTGGGCTCCTCTCCTCCTAAATCAACTTTCCGTCTCTCCTCTCTCTCTCTCTCTCTCTCTCTCTCTCTCTCGTCTCTCTCTCTCTCTCTCTCTCTCTCTCTCTCTCCTCTCTCTCTCTCCCTCTCTCTCTCTCTCTCTCTCTCTCTCTCTCTCTCTCTCTCTCTCTCTCTCTCTCTCTCTCTCTCTCATCTCTCTCTCCTCTCTCTCTCTCTCTCTCTCTCTCTCTCTCTCTCTCTCTCTCTCAAGTACTGGTATCAAAATGTGCTTAAAGTACCAAAAGTAGGATACTACAATGTTTGAAAATAGCAGATCGGCTATTTTCAAATAGCCTAGGTATAAAATAGAGCTAAAGTGGTTAATGTATGTTTTATAATGTAGTAATTTATATCTGCAAAGTAACTAAAGTTTTCAAATAATCGTAGTGGAGTAAAAATAAAATATTTGCCTCTGAGATGTAGTGGAATAGAAGTAAAAGTATAGACAATTGCAAATACTCCAGTAGAAGTAAAAGTACCTAAAAAAAAGTACAGTACTTGAGTAAATGTACTTAGTTACTTTACACCACTGCTGAAAACACAGTTTGCTTGTCATTCTAAACGCAATCATGAAGTGTGCCTCTCTCCTTATGCATATGCATTTAAGGGCGGATCAGGCATATAATGGGAGGATATAATGAGAAGCCTGCTGTGTCAGTAAATGCAGCAAGGAGACAGATTGCCTATTAGGCCTAAAGACGTGCAGGAGATAATCAAGAAATAATCAAAATGCAGCCTAAAGATTAAGTAGTCGCGCAATAATTACTGGAAGAACGATCATAAACATCCCGCACTGTTCCCATGACAGCCCAGCAATATAGTCTAGCTCTGTGCATCACTTAGCCTACCTTACTATATG
>NC_137606.1:12129142-12381642 GCF_963280865.1 Gymnoscopelus braueri
CTAGCATACAGTAATCCCCTGGACCCAGCCAGCTAATGACGCTCGTTAAAGTGACAACAGTCTTTTATGGTGACATTGAGTCGGTGTAGCTGCCTATTGGCTAACGTTACCATGAATAATACAATGCAGTCTATGGGGCGACGGCTGCATGTAAATAATGCATCATGCGTGATGATGAGCTGTTTCCTGTTTTTCGTACAATGTGTACAAAATGCCCTGAGCCCGTTCTTTTTTCCGGAAGGCGCTCAAACCACTGGGCGAGGTAATGCATTACGCGGTGGGCAGGGTTTACGTAATGGGTTTGGATTTAGAGGCGCCTGTTTTTAGATTGCGTTTTATTTCCCAGGAGCTACTGTACCTTTGCAGGTGCGCTCGTGCATGGTGCAGTGCACAGGATTAGTACTTTTCTATTTCTGCCTGCAAGGTTTTATTTATGTCTTGTCCCCATATGAATCTGCGGGAATTATTATAATGATATAAGGCTTTTTGGTTTGTTACTGTATGTGTGTGTGTGTGTGTGTGTGTGTGTGTGTGTGTGTGTGTGTGTGTGTGTGTGTGTGTGTGTGTGTGTGTGTGTGTGTGTGTGTGTGTGTGTGTGTGTGTGTGTTTGTGTGTGTCTGGTGTCTATCCATTTTCCATTTCCTTTCTGTGGTATTACCTTTCCTACAGTATTGCTCGGTCTAACACGTTAGTTTTCAAAGTGGGGTCTGGGGACCCCCAGGGGTCCTTTGGGGGGGGGGGGGTAAAATGTGTTAACACATTCACTGGCAGGTATTATTTAATTAATTCATCCGCTGTTTTTTTACCTTATATTGACAATCTTTGAAGAGCCGCGACGTGTACACAGTTGTAAACAAAAGGTGTCTATGGGATGGGGGAGGGTCTCCCCTATCCACTGGAACAAAAACATTTATCCGCAGCCAAATGAGCTTGTAGATCCGCAGCCAAATCCGCAGCCAAATACATATCATTTTGGGGGTCCTTGATACGAAAAACAGACATGTCTATTGTCTAACCACCTGTCACCCTCTCACGTGTGTGTGTTTGTGGTTCTGTTTCGGCAGGGAGGACGCCGAAGCCCCCAAGGCCAAGCTGGTGAAGCCCAACTCCCTGTCGTCGTCTCGCTCCGGCAGCTCCCGCTCCGGCGCCTCCTCCACCCAGTCCATGGTGCACAACAGCGCCCAGCAGCGCGGCCACCGCCCGCGCCCCCCCGCCGTGGCGGCCCTCAAGGAGAACGGGCAGCCCCCCGGCTTCCCCCCCCACCAGTCCCCGCCGGCCTACTCCACGGTGGCCCCTTCCTCCAAGACCTCCTCCTCCGAGGCCCCCACCACCCCCAAATTCAACACCTCCAGGCCCACGCCCCCCACCCTCATGGTCCCTGCCCCCCAGACCAAGGCCTTTCAAACTGTGTAGGATATCTGAGAGCCCCCCGCCCCCCCCCCCCCCCCGCACACACACACACCCTACATAACCCCGCCTCCTCCTCCTGTGGCCATGTGAGACTCCTGGCCCCGCCCCCCAAGCCAAGTTCCACCCCCCACCCCCCAAAGACTGAAGACTCTTCAGTAAACAAAGAAATTCAACTATAGGAAAAAGGATGTAATTTAAAAAGAATCAATATTAATCAGTACCAAAAGTACTTTTAAATGAATGCATACTTCGAAAAAAGGGAAAATATGAACATGCTTGCACCCCCTAACTGAAACAACACAACAAAGACAGACAAACAAGAAAATAATTCAAGAGGCGGGAGGCAGCAGTTTGTGTCTCTTGGCTGAGAAAGCCAGCTTCTATTCCGCAGAGGGTCAGACAGAGGAAACAATGCAACGTCAGAGCCTGATGTCAATGAATGTTGACAGCGTTGCATACAGGAGAGGAATACAGAGAGGAGAGAAGGACGGAAGAAGGAAAACTGAGCCTGCACGGAGCACCATCTTCTGCTGTTCTTTTTGTTTTCTTCTTCTTCATTGAGGGGAGATGGATGGATGGGTGGGTGGGTGTGTGTGTGCCAAGGGATGTTGTTCCTCTGACTCATTTCGCCATTGAGCTCCCACTCGCCGCTTTTAACAGCACCCTGCTTTGGGAAGCTAAACCCCCAATCCACTTCTACTCCCCGCCGCGTCCCAGGTGGGCAGACTGTGCCCGTCCACGTGGAGACGTTCATGTCCTGCCTCGACTTGCTCTCGCTATACGCTTCCTCATGATGCTTTTATAAAGGCGGTATGCGAACATAACCCCGCAAAGCGAAAGCCCCACTCCCGACTAGTCTGAGTCAGTCTCTGCACCTGCTTTCAGGGACAGCTTATCTGCTTTTTACCCTGCCTGACAGGGGGAACGCTCTCAGTCTCAACGGGATGGAGCTCAGAGTCACACACACTGACGGAGTTGTTAATACTTCCCACGCTCCCCTTGTCCAGACCGACGGATGTCCTCAATGTGGTACTAAATATCTGCCTTCCCCCAAATGAATACACAGTATGCATTATTAGGCCTATATAGACAGTCACAACGTTAAACATAAGTATCTGTAAGACCAGCTGAACGTTTTTGTTTGTTTGTTTGTTTTTTGAAATCTTTTGAACAGGTTGTAAAGGACAGACAGATTTTGCATTCAGCCATTCATCATTGAGAAGTGCCACCAATCCCAACTATGGGTTATTGTTGCTTTCTTTTTCTTTCTTTTTTTCATCTTTATTGTTTAACTCTTTTATTTTATTTTCTGAAATGTTATTCTGAAAACCAAAATCTGTTAAGGATCACCATGAATGTGTGTTCAACGAAGATGGTTAATCCCTGTTATTTACTATTATCTTTTTTTAAGTTTCCTAAGAGGTTAAGCTTATGGACATTTGGAACCATGGGGCTCAAAGACATTTTCCTTGAAGTTCAATTTCCCCCAATTTGCTGTGGCTGATTGAACAAACAAACTATGAGAGTATGGTTATGGAGACTTCAATTGTACAGAGTGTGCGCGACTGTGTGTGTGTTTGTATGTGTGTATTGTATCACCCCTTGGTACAGTATACTCTCCCTGGATCCATAACAATGGCTTATTGGCACTCGATTGCTGTCTCACTGACTCACTGTCTTCTCCTGCTTGGTTATTGGCCGAAACGCGGTTATCAGCCAACACAACCTATAAGTGCAGTTTGATTGAAAGACTCTGGAATAAAAATGTATGAAAAAAGAGAGAGAGGACAAGTAGCCTATCTAGTGTGCCTTTGCAATCCCTCACAACCCCCCTCCCCCCCCCCCTCACCCACACATGCCCACGTGATGGTTTCTCTCTCCTCCCTTATCTGCAGACCGGTGGGAAAAGTACTCAAATGTTTTACTTAAGTAAAAGTATCAATTCTGCAATATAGAAATACTCCGTTACAAGTAAAAGACCGGGATTCAAAATGCACTCGAGTGAAAGTACAGAAGTATTGGCATCAAAATGTACTTAGAATACTAAAAGTAAAAGTACTCTTTATGCAGAACGTTTTCAAATGTGTTAGAATCTTTTTAAAATAGCAGATCTACAAGCTCACAATGTGTCGTATTGCGACGCATTGTGAGCTTGTAGATCGGCTATTTTCAAATGAATCACAAAAATTGTGAACGTTTTTGAAAAAAAAAAAAAAAACGTTTTTCTTTTTGTCGATAATAACATGCCCAAAATAGGGATGGCAGGGTGAAAGTGGTTAGTCTCTGTTCCCAGGAAGCCTTTGTGAGGTCAACAGTGACATAATAACATGGAGGAGATACACGTTCACATGCCATGTCTGGTGTAATCGTACAGTATGCAACCCGCTCAGCAGGGAGTAGACAAGAGGTCCTTATCCTCAGTGAGAAAGCAATCCCATGCCATGGGGGGATTAATGTACATTCTGTAATAATGTTTTATAATGTACATACAGATGAATATACGCACATGATGTCATTTAATTTAAGACACGGGGGTTAAGTGAGGGGAGAATTATGTCCAACAAGGGAGGAGAGATGCCTTCTTTTCAACAAGAAACAGTTTAACTACAGATGAACCAATGTTTGTGTGTGTGTGTGTGTGTGTGTGTGTGTGTGTGTGTGTGTGTGTGTGTGTGTGTGTGTGTGTGTGTGTGTGTGTGTGTGTGTGTGTGTGTGTGTGGTGTAGAGAGAGTGCATGAGTGCGTGCGTGTCTGTGCATGTGTGCATGCTAGCGTATGCATGTGTGATGTGTGTACATCTGCGCGTGTGTGTGTGTGTGTGTGTGCGTGTGCGTGTGTTTAAGTATGTATGTGTGTTTGTGTCTGTGTCTGTGTGCACATAATGCGCCTGTGTGCATGTGTGCCTGTGCATGCATGTGTGTGTGTATCCATGTGCTCGTGCATGTATACGTGTGTGTGTGCCCGTGTGTGAGCATGCCAAGCCACTATAAGCCCTTGGGCCACACCCACACACTGTCATGTTAGCCATTCATTACGAGGAGAGAGGAGGAACCAGTCAGCCATATCCTCTCTCCACACCGATATGGCTGCAGACTGACAAGAGTTTATTTTAGCCTCGGCTGACTTATATGCCTATTCAATTCCATTGGGCTTCGGAGGCAGCCGTTGTGCTTTTGCTAGTGGCTGCGATGTCTTGAGACAAGGCACCGTCCATAATTCATAATAATCCTCGGCTCTGGAGACCACTCTCATGCGCTGTGCCCGCTCACGCTGTCGTTTGGCATCGCCACACATGGGCCCTCCGTGTGTCTTGACTGTATCTCATGGCTCTAAAACACTGGTACAAGTTTTATGCGCACATGGACCTATACAGACATTTGCACGCTACACACGCACACACAGGCGCGTGCACACACCCACTTACACACACACACACACACACACACACACACACACAGTGGTGGGAAAAGTGCTCAAATGTTTTACTTAAGTACAAGTATCAATACTGCAATGTAGAAGTATTCTGTTACAAGTAAAAGTCCGGAATTCAAAATGTACTTCAGTAAAAGTACAAGAGTAATGGTATCAAAATGTACTTAAAGTACCAAAAGTAAAAGTACTCATTATGCTGAATGTCCCATTTCAAGTTTTCAAATGCATCGCGACACATTGTGAGCTTGTAGATTGGCAATGTTCAAATGGCCAAAATGTATATAGGGCTGAAGTGGGTAATGTATGTTTTGTAATAACAATCAAAATCTACAAAGTAACTAGTAACTAAAGTTTTCAAATAATTGTAGTGGAGTAAAGTGCAATATTTTCCTCTGAGATGTAGTGGAGTAGAAGTAAAAGTACTGGAAATTGGAAATACTCCAGTACAAAATTGTACTTAAGTACAGTACTTGAGTAAATGTACTTAGTTACTTTACACCACTGCACGCACACACACACACACACACACACAAACTAACACACACACAAACACGCACGGCCGCACACAAACACACACATAGACACTCAAACCACCATCCTTGTTATTTCTGTTCTTTCAGAATCAATTTGATGGATAAAATGTCTGGAGGTATTACGACTGACTGATGGAGCCAGGCTCCTGAAGGCAGAGAGAGAAGGGACACACAGTGCATCACTGAGGAGACGCACAACAAACAGATGCACACATGTAGCAATGTATCATAAAAAGGGAAAGGACAAAAAAATAAAACAGATGCTCGCCTCGCCATGCTCCGTCTCTCACACACTCTCATACACACAACCACACACATGCACACACAGAGAACCACACACTGCTATGCATCATTCCAGGCGGCATACTGTATGCTTCAGCGCCGGTTTTCAACGGAAATCTGTGAGAGCAGAAATGTGAAGCAAGAGTGGTATAACAGGATTGATATTGAGCCAAAGCTGTATAGGCTCTCACCATTGAACCCCCCCTTACCCCACCCCACACCCCACCTCACAGCCGATGAAAGAGGCTCGGTAGAGGCTGGGAATGTTAGTCTTCCAGCTGTTAAATTCCTCCTCCAAGCCGTTTTTTTTTATTTGCTTTCAGGAAATGGAGGTCTCAGGTGGCAAATTCCCCCGGTTTATGAGCCCTTGCAAGGTATCTCTCATCTCTCAGCATTTGTGGACCGACAAACTTTGCTCTCCAGCAAGCAATCGAATCTGGAGGCAGGGTCCTGAAGTTCTGTGTGAAGGGGGTCGGAAAACAGAGAGAGAATTCTTATGGCTAAATTTATACTTCTTCGTTCGACACATTTTTTCAGTTGGAAATACGTCGTTTTTTTTTGTCAAGCGAAACTCGTGGAAGTATAAACTTGCCTTTAGACCACTTAAGAGTCTCACAGCAGCACAGCCAATATCTTCTCCTCAGAAGGCACTCACCAAACACTATATATCGTCTTTATCAACACTCGAAAGGTGCATTACGTGGGAAAAACGATTCATGTTCAACGGTTATCCTGCATTATATTATAGGAATATGAATCTTTATGTAGCCACCACGTTTTTATGTTCTATTAAAGCGTTTTGGGTTTTTAGTTTTTAAAAAGTTCCGATAAAAATGCTTGTCGAGCATGACAAAGAGGAACTCGGATGTCTTGCGGCTCGAGTCCCGTGTCTTGTTTCTTGGGGGGAATGTGATGTGATGTCCGAGAGAAGAGGAGAGGAGAGGTGAGGAGAGGAGGGGAGGGGAGGGGAGGGGCGGGAAGTGGAAGTCAGCCTCGAGGAGGAAAAGCAAAGGGACCTGCATGTCATAGGAGATCGAGCAGAAGAACGGGAATGCTTTGCTTTGATGTAACATAACTGTATTCGGACTGTATTCGGCTAAAAAGAAAACGTACAAAAAAAAAGAGAAAACTTAAAAATTGTAAATATATTCACACAGAAAGTTTTATGATGAAGCTTTATTTTTCTTTTCTTTTTTCTTTGTCTTTATTTTTGGGGTTTGATCCATGTAACTTTTTGCACTTTTTGTGATGTCTGGGGGTGGTTGGCTGGTTCTCTTCACAACATAACGTCAGAGGGATGTCAGCCCAGTACGGTGTAATGAAAGGAAAACATAAGACACCTTGTTTTTTTGTTTTGTTTTTCTATTTCACACTCATCAGTTGTTTTTTTCTTGCCCTGCAGTTTCTTGTCTTTGGTTTTGTAAAGCGATACAGTCTTTCTTTCTTTTCTTTCTTTTTTTTTTGTTTGATGAAAACAATCCATGTAAATATCACGATTAAAAAATGTATATTTTTACGACTTCTGAGTTATTACTATTTCATTTGCAAATAAAATATTCAATGACAAGTTACTTGGTGTGGTGATATCTTGATGTACATTTTGCTGCTGTTTGAAGCATAGTAGCAGAGTAGGGGGGGAAAAAAAAAGTGCTGAATTATCTACAAGCTCACAACGCATCGCATCGCGACACGTTGTGAGCTTGTAGATCTGCTATTTTCAAACATTTTAGTACTTTTATTTTTGGTACTTTAAGTATATTTTGATGCCGATACTTATGTACCTTCACTCAAGTAACATTTTGAACACAGGCCTTTTACTTGTAACAGAGTATTCTTATATTGTGGTATTGCTGCTTTTACTTAAGTAAAATACCTGAGCACCTTTTCCACCACTGGGTGTGGGTCCCCCCATCCTCCATCCCCCTGCAACTCTCCCTCCCACTCTCTTTCTCCCTACACCACCCCCCCCCCCCTCCTTCTCCCCCACCTTGCTGATCACACTCTGGTCTAACGTCACACATACAACAGAAACCGTTGCAACAGCGATTTGTGCTGACGTCAACCGTTGCTGAACAACGCTGACTTGCACTGACTGACGCACATCAGTTCGTCAGTGATAACTTGGGACTTTATAGAATCGATAGTATACTTAAAGTCACTGTGGATGAGAGAGTTATCTTAAATATCAATATAAACCGTAAGTTTGTGGTGGAGCAAGGATGCTCTTCCTTCATCTCTGTCTGTCTGTCTGTCTGTCTGTCTGTCTGTCTGTCTGTCTGTCTGTCTGTCTGTCTGTCTGTCTGTCTGTCTGTCTGTCTCTCTCTCTCTCCTGCTCTCTCTCTCTCTCTCTCTCTCTCTCTCTCTCTCTCTCTCTCTCTCTCTCTCTCCTGCTCTCTCTCTCTCTCTCTCTCTCTCTCTCTCTCTCTCTCTCTCTCTCTCCTGCTCACTCTCTCTCTCCTGCTCTCTCTCTCTCCTGCTCTCACTCTCTCACTCTCTCTCTCTCTCTCTCTCTCTCTCTCTCTCTCTCTCTCTCTCTCTCTCTCTCTCTCTCTCTCTCTCTCTCTCTCTCTCTCTCTCTCTCTCTCTCTGTCTCTAAAGCCTCTCAACGTGACATTCAGGCCCGTGGCAATGGGGTCAAAGACATCTATTGACCTGTCAGCTGTTTATTGACTGACATTCATCTCTTTCCCCCGAAAAGTTCGTCTCATGTTGACAACCTATATTGAACCGCCAAGATGGAGTGGCTGTGTCATTCCTGGTTAAAGAGATGGGGTGTGACTTTATCTCACTGCGTCAAGGGTGTACCGACAGAAAGCTATGACAAGAAGTCACTAGGAACCGGTGTGTGAGACAAGACGCTAATAGGTTGAGTGAATGTGAACAAATATGTCTGTTGTACAAGCAATTTGGTGAGTTCATTGGCATCTGTTTGTTGTAGAGTTGGACACAGCCTGCCGGCCTGCTTACTATAAATTAAAAAAAGTTTCAGTGCTCCACATTCATTCATATTCAGGCGAAGTCCCCTCAATCTTCAAGCCCAGATCACATCATACACTCTCTGCTCTCTGCACCATGCATCCCTTCCCATTGTTCCACATGATTAGCCATGTGTGATGCCACTGTCATCCCTTTTACTCAAACACACACGCACGCACGCACACACGCACGCACGCACACATACACATTTTTGCACAGATACAAACCAATGCATACTGTACATAATCACAAGGACAGATTCCTGTCTATTTAATGTATTAATATTGTTTTATTATAATGAAAAAGCAAACAAACATAACAACAAATGGAGAAGGAACTAGAATAGAAATATGACTATTTATTGTGCCTGCGTACTGGTACTACAGTGTACTTCATCTAAATCTGTAAAGCCTTATAAGCATGACCAGATGGATACATGGATGTTTTCACTTACCCACATAGTGTTTCTTATCACAGAGATAAGAATATTTTATTTATTTATTTATTTTTGATCTGTGAGCAAGTTTCATCCTGCATAATTAATACTAAATTAAATTTTGCTCTTGGTCTCTCACTTTAATCCGCAAAGTAAATGTTTGTAGATTGCCACACAAAGACTTTCATAATTGAACCATCATTTTGTCATTATATAATCACAGCCTCTGGCATGGATTCGGGCTAAGCTTTGTTGTTATCTAGCGTTTCATGATGTTGCTACCACTGCAAAAATCCTCAGTGTTAGTTTAACTCTGAGAGTTAGTTTAGTTTGACTTAGTTTAACTAACGAGCCTTGGAGGGATTTAATATTTGGTTGGGGTTGCGGAGAATAGTTTTTCCTAAAAACAGGTTTTGAGATTGTCATGTTATGCCATATAGCTTTCTGATTCCATTTCTGGAGAGTTGCTTGGCACATCATTAAAGCACAAATGTACAGGGGGTTACTTCAGTTTAAAAAAAAATAAAGTGTAGCTTTGTTGTTGTTGTTTTTTTTCATTTTGTATTGATTTTGTTTTGTGATTCATCAGTATCTTTCAGCATTTACTGACCCAGAATGTCATTGAATGTGAACTGTATGTTTATTCAATATGAGAATTATATTGAATATAAATACACACTTACCAGTACTTATTTTTTGTCAACTTCAATCTAAAGCTTTGCTAGGTGAGGTAAAGGTTTTCAAGAGATGTGTTCCCTCTGCCACTAACAAAGCAAAGGTCAAAGCAAAGGTCAAACCTCAACTGTATCATTAATCACGTTATGCTGTTGTATTAGACAGCTGGGCAGTTTTCAAATAATGTTTGTTGTAGAGATCTTGGAGTACCACATAGGATGAGGTCCAAAGTTCAGACTTTACAAATTCCTGAAGGGAAATGTAGTTCAGTAGCCAGAATACTATATCCAGGAATATGGGAAATAAAAAACTCGACCTCAAACCTTTAACACAATGTGAGAATTGGATTTCTATACATTTTGGTATTGCATGACTTATCCGACATGATGTTTGTCCTGATGCACAATGCTGCTCCCTTTTAATGGCCCAAATGGACTGCCTGATACTGAATGAATGTCTGACTTGCTTTAACTACTTAAACCTTAGATAGCCTATACTTAGTTGACCAGGGTCCCCCAGGGGTCTTTACTCCTTTTTCTCCTCTGCAACACATCTAAAATAGATTAAAATTATTGTGCAATAAAAGAGTGATTCCTTAGGAAAGCCATTGTCATGGCTCGTACCTATAATGAGAAAAACACTGTTTGTTACATTATGATTAGAATTATGACTCACTTTAATAATAAACAAAATGCAAAAGGTGACTTAACACATTGCTTGACCTCTAGCAGCATGTCATTTCTACAGTTCATGCTGTAGGCATTAAGCCACACAGTAGTTGCATTGGTGTAATACGTACAGTATAGCTTCAAGTTCCAACCTGAGATAAGTTGGGACAAGAAAAATCTCCACCAGGGCAGGTAGTAGAAGTCAATCCTATAGCAATCAGGATGAAATAAGAAAATATTTGACAAGCCCGTGTTGATGACATGACTATAGAGATAATGCGTACCGATTTGGGTGAAAAAATAGTAAAGTATTAGTCTCTTGGTGGCACTATAACAGGCCAGTGTGAATCGAACGCTGCGTTCATGACTTGAGGCATTTCGTTCAAAACGAGCCACTCCTGCAAACTTTAGAAGCCAATCTTAGCCAATCAGGATGGAGTATGAGAAATTGGACAGATCCACCTTGATCACATGACTATAGAGATAATGTGTACCGATTTGAGTGATGTTTGTACAAAATCTAGTAGTAATATCAAAACATTTGTTTTGCAAAAATCGGCCTCCTGGTGGCGCTATAAAAGGCCAATGTGAAAAATGCAGATCACATTGAAGGTCAAAGGTCAATGACCAGGTATCACTTTCAAAATATTGAGACATTTTCTTAACAAGCTTAAAACTTGACGTTGTCACTTGTGGCTATACTTCTAACTAAAACTGCCTTCCCATGAATAAAAATACACAAAATGCAGTCTATAGTATCTGTCCGTGGTTCAACATTTCGAAAATGTGTTACAAATCTGTTTGTAACACATCAACTTTCATTCGAACCATCAAGTCAATTTGTTCAGACAAAAATCATGGATCAAAATGTTGTCTTTTTATAAAACATCTGAATTTAGCTTGGCGTGCACATTGTACTTTGGGATGTATTGAATCCCTTATACAATCCATTGTATTACAATGTCTAACCTCCTACATGCCTGTCTGGTCCGTGGTTATACACCTGCCCTGGATACGGCCCTATGATAGTGGTCTCCAATTACACAACAGGGCTTCAATTATTTTCTCTTTATTGGCAGTCCATTCCTTTGCATTTCTTCATTGAGATAGCAGGGAGCTGTAGGGCACGCACGGGAGGGAAATTCTCTGCAGGATTCTGCATTGTGGTTCAACTTCAATGTCAAGTTATAGATGTATTATACAGAGTTGTTAGAGTGCTGCCAGGGCTACTCCGTTTTTTCCTAAAATGCTGCAGATTCATTTTGAAACATGTTGCTATTCTGTAACAAACAAGTGACATGACTTGACCCACAAAGCTTGTATAATTTCATGCAAAGAAACATCTAGTAGCCTACAGATTAGTCACTCCATGGAGACTTGAATTCATGGATATGTTTTAGTTTTTGTCGCATTCCTAAAGCATTAATTTGATGACTAGCAGCGGTTCCGGTAGGAGACACAAAGAGTCTCCTACCAGAACCGCTGCCTACCGGTCCGCTGGTCATAACATTATTGGCTTAGGAATGCGAACAAAACTAAATAATATCCATGAATTCAAGTCTCCATGGGGTGACTAATAGATAGATTTTTTTGGGGCGAACAATCCCTTTAATAGGTTTCCTCTGTGTGATTCAAATATTTCACATGAAAATGGCTACATGTCAATCCATAACCCAGGTTTAACAAATTACTATTTAGAGGTCTCGTTCTTCTTCTGTCTAGGGGTCATCTGGTATTATGAAATGATGATAATTCATGTTACCTCCTCGCTCCTGCTCTACTGTACATCCGGTTACCCGAACGTAATAGCTTTGACATTTCTAAACACACATGTATAATTTAGAGAATACCTATGCCAGATTATCATGGCTTTACTGGCACAGCTGTTCTGTGGATGTGACGCGCTGCATGCGTCCTCTCCTTCACTCCAACAGCTCTGGTTTGTGTGGAGACACTGAAGTCTCTGCGTTTGCTCCTCTCTCAGCGTGAAGGTTTTGACACAAAACTAAACTGAACTACTTTAAAGTTTAGGGGAAGAAAGGGTATTTTTCCAAAGAAGTTTTCCCTCACATTCCAATCTCACACGTTGTCCAACTGTCCATCCAACACTTCCGTATCTTTATGAATCATCTGTACGGACGCTGTTTCCGAATTTTGTTTTACTATTATTTTTTGTCTCCCTAAATTCAAAGTAGCCAATTATATTTTTCGTTTTACCCAGTTTGTCTCCCCAATGTAGTCGTTATGCCAATGAATTCCTCCCCACACACATTGCTGTGTTATCACTGCTGTCATATGCTACTGACTCACCTGCCAGTGAGGAGCCCCCACCAGGAGGACGTAGTAGAGCCTTCGTCCTACTCCTCCCGCCCAACACTCCCCGCTGACAGGTGCCACGACCCCAGTCCGTAGGAGCATGTGCAATGACCAATATCACCCTCCCCGTCCGACTTCTCTTCAACCAATTGTGTTTGTGTGTAGACACTCGACAAAGCCGGATGCACCGCGGTTGTGGTGGGCAGTGACTTTACCACTGCACCGCAGTGGTGGAAAGTAACTAAGTACATTTACTCAAGTACTGTACTTAAGTACAATTTTGAGGTATCTGTACTTTACTTGAATATTTCCAATTTCCAATACTTTTACTTCTACTCCACTACATCTAAGAGGCAGATATTGCACATTTACTCCACTACAATTATTTGAAAGCTTTAATTACTAGCTACTTTGCAGATATACATTATTATATTATAAATCATACATTAACCACTTTAGCTCTATTATATATATATATATATATATATATATATATATATATATATATATATTCAAATACCTAGGCTATTTGAAAATAGCCGATCTACAAGCTCACAACGCGTCGCGAAGCGACGCGTTGTGAGCTTGTAGATCTGCTATTTTCAAATATTTAGTACTTTTACTTTTGGTACTTTAAGTACATTTTGATGCCAATACTTTTGTACTTTTACTCAAGTAAATTTTGAATTAAGAACTTTTACTTGTAACAGAGTATTTTTATATTGCAGTATTGGTACTTTTACTTAAGTAAAACATTTGAGTACTTTTTCCACCACTGAGCGCCCCTGTTCCCGCATTTTAAACGTTCCCGACTGCCCAATGAACTCATGGCATCATCGGTACTCCATTATATTGTATTAAGACATTTCAATAGCACCAACAACCGGAGAGAAATCTAATACTGAGCTGTGATATAAGCCCTTATTAATCCTTACTAAACATAGTTAGGGTTAAATCTGAGATAATTGACAAATTTGACCATACCAAAAGTAATCAAGAAGACATCCATCCCTTGAGGAAATTAACCGTATCTCTAATTACCAGATCAAATAGCCCGAGTCTTCAAAGATAAATCAGATTTAATCTAATCATGAAATGGGTTACATACTGTACATTGAGAGCACTTGTGAATTAACCTCCATTTAAACAGCCATCCATATGTTAATAGATAGATTCATTAGAGATCTAAAGATCACTCCTGTACTTCTTTCTCCAAATCTTATTATGTTTTGATTATGACCTTCAACAGAGTGATGGTCATAAGAATATTATAAGAATTATAAGAATTAGATCATCCCTAATTAATTGTATGAAGTTGAGAATATATAACAATGCGTTTCAAAATAATATGTAAATCATTATGTGGCTTCCCATCACTTGCTGCAGACTGAAAACACCACACCAGACTCCTTATTTCATTTAAATAGATGTACAGTATGCTGTTTGCTTGTCTACAGGTGCTATACAGTACATTATTTAGACAGCAAGTAAATTAAACAGATGCTAGGTTTGCCATCTTCTATCCTAGTTATGTTGTAGCACTTAGCCTATACTTGACCTACAGTATAGCATACATGGGCAACTGGCGGCCCGGGGGCCACATGTGGCCCCCACCTTCACTTAATGCGGCCCGCAGGTTAATATCGGATTACTGATATCGATATATTATTGATTTCAGCAGTTACAATTCCAAACATGCAAACATGACCTGCTTTAATTACTTCAGTCTATATTAGTAGCTTAATGACTAGTATTAAAATACATTTTTTATTGCATTGCAATTCGAGCTGGTAGAGTTGCTATTTTCGTGACACTGTCATACGATGAGGTATAAAAAAGGTATTAATTTATGAAAAAACTACAACAAAAAAAACATAAACAGAAATATATATGAAGGTATAAGGTTTCTGCCCATCAGCAGAGATGGGTAGAGCAGACAAAAACTGTAAGCCTACTCAAGTAAAAATGGTAATAAATGGTAAATAAATAGTACCTTTAGCCAAAGCGCTTTACAATGTGCATTATATTCAACCATTCATACTCACATTCACACACCGACGGCGTAGGAAGCCATGCAAGGCACCAACCTACTCATCAGAAGCAGTGTATTCAGTGTCTTGTTGTAGTGACGTGTTCACTGTGTTGTATTAAACCTACTCTTGCAAGTACAATTTATCCAAAAACTTTTTTTTTAAAGATTTTTATTGGGGGCTTTTATGCCTTTATTTGGACAGGATAGTAGGCTAACAGGAAAGAGAGATGGGGGGCAGACATACACTAAAGGTTGTCTGGAACGCGACTCGAACCCACGACACGCTGTCATACTGAGTTAGCTGTTCATGTGGTATGCGCCTGGACTGCTAGGCCAGCGGACGCCCTGAAAGAATGCAACATTGTCCAATTTAATGCAGATCCTTCCATACAGTCACAAAGCCTGCAGCTTAGCTGGCTCGCGTTTCAATTGGAACAGTGACTAAAGTGACTGAAGGCACTGCATTTCAATGTACAGTACGAGAAAGACAGTGATACATCGAGTTGTAAATTGTGGTGGAAAGCTCACAATATGTAAGGAAAAACAGAAGAGCAACTATTCCTCAGGTGACTGACAATGTCAAATCAGGACATAATCAAACTGTGTCAGCAAGAACAGTCCATCGACAACTAGGCATAGAGAGGGACATTAAGGTTGCAGTGCATAAAGGAACGGTAGTGGCTCAGGGGGTAGAGTGGCTGGTAGAGCGGCCGTGAGGTTTCCAGTTCGATCACGGACTCCCCCAGTAGAGTTAGTGTCGAAGTGTCCTTCAGCAAGACACTGAACCCCTAATTGCTCCCGATGAGCAGGTTGGTGCCTTGCATGGTTTCCTCTGCCATCGGTGTATGAATGGGTGAATGTAATGCACAATCTATGTAAAGCAAAAGCGCTATATAAATGCACCATTTACCATAAACCTCTCATTACAAAGACAAATGTACATTTGAGAGTTCTGTGGAGTGAAATCCATAGGCACTGGTCTACAGAGATGTGGAAAAAGTGATATGGTCAAATGAGTCATCCTTCGCCAATGCCATATATTATCCACAAGTGGTGTGGGCAAGTGCATGTGTGGCATACACCAAGAGACAGTGCAAGCCACAGACTTGTAGAATCTAAGGTGTATAGAAGATGGCCTATGGACTCTCATCCCATACATAATACATTCCCTATAGTTGCTTGATCATTTTCAGAACCTTCTATTATTCATTTAAGGTGTATTGTGTATAATGTTTCCCCCCATTTAGAACACAATAGCACATGCAAGTAAGCATTACTTGCGTGCTATTGTGTTCTGTACATTGCTGCAATGCAAATTCCCAGGTTTGAACTTGTGCTAGTGTGCTGTTGGAATATCAGTAGCTTTGCCTAAAGCTCCCCCTGGTGGAATTTGATTTTACCACATGTACCATGACAGGCTACACACAGATTATTATTGTGAGCTTGTAGATCTGCTATTTTCAAATGGCCGAAATGTATTGTTAATGAAGTGGTTAATGTATGTTTTGTAATAATAATAAAGTATTAAAGTAATAGTAAAGCAAAGCAATAAAGTATTGGAAATTGGAAGTAAAGTAAAGTACAAATACCTAAAACATTTACTTAAGTACAGTACTTGAGTAAATGTACTTATTTACTTTCCACCACTGAGTGTAGCTGCAATGCACTGCCTGCCATGTCATAAAAATGATTTGTCAGAGTCTGAACTGAAGTGTGTCGTATAGGACAATGTTTCTCAACATCTGGTCCGGGGCCCACCAGGGGTCCAAATGGACCCTTATGGGGTCTGTAACTCTGAGAGTGTACTGTACAAATGGAACCATTGGAATGGAACCACAAGTCTTTTGGGACCCCAATCTACACTGTAAAATTATCGGTGTTAATTTAACTCTGAGCGTGTACAAATGGAACCAAATGGAACCACGAGGGTTCCAAACATTGCGAATGTTTATACATTTGAAAACTTGAAATGGGACATTCTGCATAATGAGTACTTTTACTTTTGGCACTTGAAGTACATTTTGATGCCAATACTTTTGTACTTTTACTCAAGTACATTTTGAATTCCGGACTTTTACTTGTATAGAGTATTTCTATATTGCAGTATTGATACTTTTACTTAAGTAAGAAATGTGAGTACTTTTCCACCACTGATGTTGAGAACCAGTGGTATGAGATACATGTGAACAGACTTGGTGGGTCAGAGATACAGTAAGTACAAAAATTGACATGCAGACAATTTAATAGGGGGTTAAAGGGAAGGGTAAAAAAAAAAAAGAAGGGCCAACTTTAATGTCTTCTCAGTGAGTGATTGCCAGTGGATAGTGCCGTGTTGCGCTGTGACCCACATCTAAAGCACATTTCACTCTCTGACAACTTACACTAATTATAGTCCTGCCATAAAATCAAATGGGGAGGTTAATAGCATTCTATTATTATCACTCCTTCAAAGCCTGTAATTCCCTTTTCGAAAAACCTGAGTTCCATTTGCGTGTCAATGAACTGAGCAGAATATTATTCCTGTTAGTCAAGGCTAAATTGTCAGCAATTTACTACCTGATGCTGTCCTGTCTGACAGCACTGATTGTGATAAATGCGGCCCTGACAGTTATGATAAATGCAACCCTGTGTCATGATGGCACATGGTTTTGATCAGAAGTTTTCAGTGCATCAAAGGATTTCCTTTAGCCTTTTACAAAGCGTTTGAATATGTGATTATCCTTTTTTGGTGCTTTGTCAAAACATACAACTTTATTTCCTTTCTAATTCCTACTTATATCAGAAGAGGAACATGAATCTTCATCTTTTGACTGCTTAAACATTCATGAGATTTTATAGCCTAGAAGATAGCCTAATAGCAGGCTATTAATTCCCTTCAGAGAACAGGAGGAGAGCTTGTAGCATGAATATCAATTTAGTAAAGTGCAATTTTAATTCTGAAAGCCATTAGTATATCTAATTGAAAAATGAAGCTATTAATGAAATCTAATGAAGCCAAGAGGTATAGGCTAGTAAAGAAAAAAACACACACAAAAAACTTAACTGTAAGCCAAATTAGTCAAATGAGCTGCATTAGCCTTTTCAATATATAATCCAGACCCTGAAAGGATAATTAATTTCAATGTAAGGCTTCACCTTTTGGCCTAGCTTGCACAATCAATAAAGTAAATGGAAACATAGAGAACTCCCAGAGCTTCAAAGAGATGACTGATTGATTTGATTGGTGCAATGCCATATGTTCCATGCTGTATGCATCTTCAATTTACATTTCGTAAATAATGAAAAGTTTTACTTTAACTATTTACAGTAAGCTCTATTCAAAATGTTTTCCAAAATCGCTGATTAATAAAGATTATTTATTTTTGCCTATATGAGATTATCCCAAAATAGGAATGCCAGGGTGACAGTGGTTTAAAAAACAAACAAACAAACAAAATATATCTATAAGTTATGCCGCAATAGAGACACACGGCCGGAAGTGGAAGGCCTACAAATTCACGCCCACTTTTGAGACAGCACCCCTACTCGAGGTCCGTTAGAACGCTGAACTGCAGCTGCCAATGCAATCTCTATGAGAGGCATTGCAAAATACCGTAATTTCACTGGTTAACTACTGAGGCTGTAGCGATTTTTTTAATGTTCTAATAAACTGTCCCATTTGTTTAATTTATCCTTTTTAATGTCCCATATCTTTCATCTCGATATACTACCCACAATATACTATAATATACTCCATCAGTGTGTCAAAAGTTCTAGCTTCTGAAATCTTACGTTTAAGTGGTCGCATGGTATATACGTCACGGACGCATCCCTTGAGGTTTTCAATACCCAGAAAACCGGTGAAAGTGGCCGTTTTCTATATGTTTTGGTCATTATCTCTGGAACAGAAGGTCCAATCTGCTCGGTTCAAAGCTTGTTGGATGCGTGACTTTGAGGACATTTTCGGGTTGTTTGGGGTTTCTAGGGGAGGCGAGATCTTAGTTGGGCAGGCGACCGCCTGTCCTGCCTCTACAGTGAGTAGGCTACGCCACTGGTTGGCGCTCGGCGCTCGTAAAGACAGTGATGTCACTGAAATGCGACAACTTGTCTGTCTGCCGTCTACCCTCTGCTGTGTTAACATTATGGGTAACTCGTTAAAGTGGCAAATTAAATGTGAAACACATCAACTATTAAGAAAACAAGAAGATATGTTGACAAAGACACTCCATTTGGAAACATATTTTTATTTAAATCAATATCGTCTCCAGTTAATGTAGGAATATTTTAAAAGTAGGCTAACTCTCATATCCTCTCATGGGAATGCATTGGCAGCTGCAGTTCATAGTTCTCACGGACCTTGAGTAGCGGCGCCGTCTCAAAAGTGGGCTTGCAATTTGTAGTTCCTGTGTTGGTCTATAGACAAAACTGTCTGCAGGAATAACTCTGAATACTGAAACATGGTGGTAATCTCCTTTGGTCTAATGATTAATGTGGGCTGACTGCGTCCTGGTCAGCTGAGGACAACTAATTGATTGCAAGGATGATGACCACCCAAAGTAACCTGTGTGTGCTAATTATAACCAACTAAGCAGCCATCAGCTGGCTGAAGCTGAAACGGCATTCTCCCTGCAGGATTATTTAATGATTTTAAAAAAAACTAGAAAGGGGGCTGTGGTCATGGATGACGTCAATCACAGCAATGACATGTTGAAGGACAGTGTTCTCATCAGGAGATAAATGAAACGAGATGACGATAACACAGAATCGTTGGCCTAGTGATTGGGTTTGTTTAGCCTTTGTAAAGAGTAAAGACTGAACGAACCAAGACAGAGGCAGAGGGTTTTGAGTGCACAAAATAACAGATTTATTGGGGGGATTCCTTACAACAGCAGGGGGGGGGGAATTAACCAAACAATTCCAACACAACTTCTTCCCGGATCGGGGTATTGTTCCAATAGGGTATGAGCGTCCTATGTTGCCTACAAACAAATAGAAAACATCAAATTAGTTTCATGTCTTAACTGCACAACTAATATTGAGGAAGTGGAGTATGTCGCTTACCGCCCGAGCAGAGTCCTTCCACCAAGGAGAGCCAGCCAGAACTGAGGGAGTGTGAGCACCTTTATAGCTAGAGCTTGATCAGACCCAACTCAGTGCAGCTGTCTCCAGCCTGTTAGTTGGAGGGCAGGTGTCATCACATCAAACTAATTAAGAACAGACCTAGGTACATACCTCCCCTCAATGAGCTGGCCCAGGGGCCGGACCTGGCCTTGGTGCTGAACTCCTCCCTCAGAGCTCTGGCTAACCTGGTGGAAGCGCTCACCTGGCGTTCTAGACAGCGACACTCCACAAGACCGCCCCTATGCCCGTGCCCGATGCATCCGTGAGTAGAACGAAGGGTTTAGTGAAGTCGGGGGCCACCAAGAACGGCTCCTCACACAGGGCCCGTCTCAGTGTCTGGAAGACAGCCTCCGTCTCTTCCGTCCACTTAACATGGTGGGGCAGGCAGTTTCGGGTTAAGTCATAGAGGGGTGCTGCCACAGTAGCAAAATTTGCAATGAATTTCTGAGGCCGAGAAAAGATTTTACCTGTTTTTTTGTAACTGGCCTTGGCCAGTTCCGGATTTTCTCAACTTTCTGCGTCTGTGGCTTCACACACCCCCTCCCAATGGTGTAGCCAAGGTAGCTCATTCAGCCCTAGGTGACACTTCCTGGCGTTCGCCGTGAGCCCCGCCTGCCGTAGCGCCCCCAGAACGGCCTCCAGATGCTGCAGGTGGTCGGTCCAGGTGGAGCTGTGGATTACAATGTCGTCCAGATAGGCCGCAGCATATTGTTGGTGGGGCCGGAGGACACGGTCCATCAGACGTTGAAAGGTGGCGGGGGCGCCATGGACGCCGAAGGGGAGGACAGTGTACTGGAAAAGCCCGTCCGGGGTTGCGAAGGCGGTCTTTGGCTTGGCTCTCTCCGTCAAGGGGACCTGCCAGTACCCTTTTGTCAGATCTAGTGTGCTGACAAAGCGAGCGGGCCCCAGTCGTTCGATGAGTTCGTCGACGCGTGGCATCGGATAGGCATCGAAAAGAGAGACGTCATTGACCTTCCTAAAATCATTACAGAAGCGTAATGTCCCATCCGGCTTCGGGACAATTACAATAGGGCTGGACCAGGGGCTGTATGACTCCTCAATCACCCCCAGCTCTAACATCTTTTTCACCTCTTCTCGTATTGCCTCTCGCCTGGCCTCAGGTATCCGGTATGGACGCTGTCGGACCACTGTCCCCCGGGGGCTTTGTATGTCATGCTTGATGACAGTCGTTCGTCCCGGCAGTTCCAAGAACACATCTCGGCTTCGGCTTATGAGTTCTCTCAGGTCCTGCTGCTGAGGGGGCGAGAGGTCAGTGCCTGTGACAGGAGGAGGTGGGGTCTGAGGAGACACAGTAGTTAACAAGGCCGGGTTGGGTGGAACTTCTGCAGCATGCCACTTTTTTAGAATGTTAATGTGGTATATTTGCTGGCCCTTTCGCCGGCCCGGCTGGCTTACCCGGTAGTTCACTGGCCCCACCTTTCCGACCACCTCATAAGGCCCCTGCCACTTGGCAAGGAATTTACATTCGTGACTCGGCACGAGCACCAGAACCTTCTCGCCCACCTGGAACTCCCGAAGGCGGGCACCTCTGTTGTAGGTTCGGCATTGGGCCGCTTGAGCCTTCTTCATATGCTCCCGCACCACTGGCCAGACGTTCTTCATCCTGGTCTGCATCTGGTCCACATGCTCAATAATGCTTCGGTGGGGAGACGGTTGGCTTGCCCAGGCTTCCTTAGCTAGGTCCAGAAGGCCCCTGGGGTTTCGACCATACAACAGTTCAAAGGGTGAAAACCCTGTGGAGGCCTGGGGTACTTCGCGGATAGCAAAGAGAACATACGGCAATAACTGGTCCCAGTTCTTTCCGTCTACGTCTGTCAGCTTGGTGAGCATCTGCTTTAAAGTCTTGTTGAACCGCTCTACTAATCCGTCCGTCTGGGGATGGTAGACGGAGGTACGCACCTGTCTCACTTTTAACCACTTACACAGGGCGGCCATGATTCGTGACATGAAGCAGCTTCCCTGGTCTGTTAAAACCTCCTCTGCTATCCCAACCCGGCTAAACAATAGGAACATCTCTCTGGCCACGTTCTTGGCCGTGGCAGTGCGAAGGGGGATGGCCTCAGGGTATCGTGTGGCGTAATCCAATATGACTAGAATGAACCTGTGGCCCCGGGCAGACTTCGGGAGGGGTCCGACGATGTCCATAGCCAGTCGGGTGAATGGGGTCCAAACAATGGGCAGTGGTATGAGTGGATTACGCTGGTTCGGCCGTGGTGCTTCCGCACAGCCCCTGCAGAAATCCTCCACCGCTCTTTTCACACCTGGCCAATAGAAACGGCCCAGGATGCGGTCATACGTCTTTTGGACTCCCAGGTGGGCCCCCAGCTGGTGAGTGTGGGCTAGGTAGAGGACTCGAGAGACATAAGACTTAGGTACCAACAGCTGTTCAATTACGTCCCCCCCCTTAGCTTTCACTCCCCGATATAAAAGGCCATTTTTCACAACAAAATAAGGAGAGGCAAGTTCACTCACCCCCTCGCAGAGTCGGCCATCCACTGCCGACACATTCTGTCTCGCAGTCTCCAAGTTGGGGTCGCCCCATTGGGCGCTGGCGAAGCCCCCAGCATGGGTTGGGCCCGCCGTCTCCAGGCGGGGAAACTCAGAGAAGGGTTCAGTCTCTGTGTTCTCGGAGGGGTCCCCCGCCTCGTTCGCTGCGGGCGTCGCCCCTTCCTCCTCGCTGGCAACACCATCTCCCTCTGAACTTTCAGTACGTGGAGCTTCCGAATCCGGCTGGAACACAGGGCAGGCAGGTAGGGCTGTGACTCGGGACGCCCGTCTGGCCCGTCGTCTCTGGGGCCTTGGGGTCTCCCGACGCACTCCAGCCGACCGGTCAAAGAGGATACAATCGGAGCCGATGAGGAGTGGCACTGGTAGGTTTGGCACGACACCAGCCGGCACGGTGGCATCTCCTCGGGGCGTCTGGATGCGAACCTGAGTGACCGGATAATGCCGCATGTCCCCGTGCACACACGTCACCGGGACGGTGGTGGTCCCAGCCGGGCCCGCCAGGTCCGCCCGGACCAGCGTGACCGCACTGCCCGAGTCCAACAGTGCAAGGGCGTCTGTCCCATCCACCTTCACCGGGAGCAAGGCGTGTCGGTGGCCCACCGGCGTGTTGGAGGAGGAGGTGTGTAGGCTGCGTCGCGGTGTATCGGAGCTCGCTGCGGAGGCCATGGTGACATCTCGCTCGGGGCAGGCCCACGATATATGGTCCTCCTGACCACAAACATAACACTTCCTCGGCGATGACCGGGCCGGTCGGTCGGTCGGTGGCGCAGGTCTAAAGGCACAGCCATCGCCCCGGTGGCTATGCAGGCGGCGTCCCCCGCCTACGTTCTCGGTTGGTCCTCTCCTCAGTGGCCCCCCGAGGGTCCTCCACTTTCATCGTCTTCATCATTTCCAGGCTGACCTGGTAGTTCTCCAACAGGGCAACTAGGTCTTCTACGGACCCAGGGCTGACTTGGGCAGCATATTTTCGTGCATCGGGCGGCAACGCTCTTATACATCTGTCAATAATCAACCTCTCTATCCACGGAGGCTCCCCCGGATGCGTGAGACAACTTTGGGCGTGCCGCACCAGGGCGGCTACCTGGGCCCGTTGGGCCTGAGCGGGGTCGTAGGTCCAGCTGTGGTAGTGTTGGGCAATTATACCGGCCCAGTCGGCCGCTGGCCATCGCTCTCGTGCAGCTGTGCGCTCGAAGACCTCTAAGTAGGCCTCGACATCGTCCTCAGGTGATAACTTGGTGAGCACATCACCAGGGGCTCTTTCTGTTCTATTGTCTCAGTCAATTTTCTTTAACAATTCCTGCACCGCATTTTGTAGTTCAGTCTGACTTTTTAGCAGAGCGGTGAGGGCGTGTGCGTGTTCCATGCTGTCTGGGGTTGGCGGCGATCAGTCTTTACCCGTATTCTCCACCATAATGTAAAGACTGAACGAACCAAGACAGAGGCAGAGGGTTTTGAGTGCACAAAATAACAGATTTATTGGGGGATTCCTTACAACAGCAGGGGGGGGGGGGAATTAACCAAACAATTCCAACACAACTTCTTCCCGGATCGGGGTATTGTTCCAATAAGGTATGAGCGTCCTATGTTGCCTACAAACAAATAGAAAACATCAAATTAGTTTCATGTCTTAACTGCACAACTAATATTGAGGAAGTGGAGTATGTCGCTTACCGCCCGAGCAGAGTCCTTCCACCAAGGAGAGCCAGCCAGAACTGAGGGAGTGTGAGCACCTTTATAGCTAAAGCTTGATCAGACTCAACTCAGTGCAGCTGTCTCCAGCCTGTTAGTTGGAGGGCAGGTGTCATCACATCAAACTGATTAAGAACAGACCTAGGTACATACCTCCCCTCAATGAGCTGGCCCAGGGGCCGGACCTGGCCTTGGTGCTTAACTCCTCCCTCAGAGCTCTGGCTAACCTGGTGGAAGCGCTCACCTGGCGTTCTAGACAGCGACACTCCACACCTTGTAAGGAATGATCGATCATGACAACATATTATTTTTGATTTGCCTTGATGTCCAGCACCAGTATTTAGGCCAGGTGCTGGACATCAAGGCAAATATCAAGGAGAAGAAGGTAACAAAAATATCCGCACATTGGTTTAAAGCTCCCAAAATGTATTTTCTTTAAAGGATCTACACCATGAATTTTTAAAATAATAATTATATTTAATATCATATTGTTTATGTCCCTCAAACGTTTTTCAAAAGGTTTGAGCCTAAATCAAGCCTCAGATATACTCATTCCAACTAACTGGCTCAATAACTAAGCTATTGAGCCAGTTTGTATGCATGTTATCTCCTGGTTCTGTGTGGAAAAAGCACAAAAATAAAAATAAAATAAAAAGACAGGGTGCAAATCAGTTTGGCCTGTTTTGAGACCAATTTCCAAAAAAAAACAGATTTGTTGTGAAAGCCTGAGTGTTCTAACTGGGGTATTTTTGGGGATAGAAGAGAGGTAGGGGAGACCATAAACAAATTCATGGTGTAGTCCCTTTAATGGCTACTCTGCATCTCACTGGTGGGCTATGGACAGTTTTCCAAACCTGCCTACCAATGACATCATCGATGGAGATTCCAAACTAATAGAATAGTCTTTCTCGGAGGGCACGGTAGCGCCCATAGATATATATTATAAACACTAGATGACTCACCCGCACTGCTGGCCAATGGAGTACGACGTTGCCACATGGCGGCCATCTTGCGACAGTCAGCTCGCTCATTCATAACATTATGTCTATGGTACATGTAATATTATTTTATATATATAGTATATATAATATAAAGTCCATGATTATAATTATAAGTATGCAGTATCATAACTACATCTTTGGTGTTCACAATACACCAAACCGTTTGAAAATCGGATGAAAATTGAGCACGCTGTGGTTATTTCAATAGTACATGATGCACCATAGACATAATGTTATGAATGACTGTCGCAAGATGGTCGCGGTTGAGCTACGCTTGCGACGCCCCCTTGAGCCATATAGCCTTTCTTATATATATCTATGGTGGCGCCTGCAGTAACTTCTTTGTCTCTTCTGGGCAGCCAATCACGGTCCTGCATTCACTGCTTGTGGTCCTTAATTCTCTGCTTGGGCGGCGAATCGCGGTCCTCCATTCACTGCTTGGACGACCAATCACGGTCCTGCATTCACTGCTTGAGCAGCGGCCAATCACGGTCCTGTATTTACTGTTTCACTGACCAGTTAAATCTTTCCCCCAACTCCCGGACCCGCCCCCATCATTCACTGCTTGAGCAGCGGCCAATCTCGGTCCTGGATTTACTGTTTCACTGACCAGTTAAATCTTTCCCCCAACTCCCAGACCCAGCCCCCATTCCTAGATGAGGAAGAAGGAGGAGCAGGAAACAGCAAGGATTACAGCAAGGATTAAATACAAATAAAGATTGATTTGATTGATTTTTACACTTTGTCAGCTTGTTCTTTTGTCATTCTATGGTATGTCATGATCTAGTAATTGTATTCGTTTTTTTTACATGACCCGCACGTCCATTTGGAAATTAGTTGGCTGTTCATTGCAAGAGGAAGTTACAATCTTTTCTAATTTGATTAGCTTTACTGCCTTTTTCGTTTTCATTGTCCAGCTCCTGCACCCAGGCATGCAATGCTCATTTGGTATGTTCTTGCACTCTATTTCAATGACTTGACGCGCACGTCGCTTAACACCTACACTGCAAGTCACACAATGGACAATTGATATGCATCTAGGCTTATTCCTATATTAATTTGCTAGGTGTGAGTCGGGAGCCTTTGAAAACTTTGTTGAGGTGCGAATTTAAAGTAGTTTTAAATCTATGCGTGTGCCTGCGTGTGCTCCTGGTCAAATAGGTTCCGGCACGGCGTGCAAGGCCGTCCAGTGAGCATTACACCCCTGCCTGCACCAGATCTGCCAATTTACACGTGGGCCTCCTTTCTTTAATATCCAGTTTGATTGACTGATCTGATCATAATGCATAATGTTACAGCCAATACCTTTAATTATGTTGATGGACTGGCGTTATTATCTTAGTAGTTTGATTAAAACACTGGTTGAAACATCACCCCTGCAATTTCAAACAGTGGCGTACTCACCATAGAGGCAGGGAAGGCGGCCGCCTGCCCAAGTAAAATCTAGCCTCCCCTAGAAAATAAAGTAAAAGACTGAAAAACAGGCAGCGAAAAAAATCCAAAGAGAATAGTGGCCGTCGGACCTCCTCGTCCATTCACGCGGGCAGGCAGCCAATCACTACCGTATCCACTCAGCAACGTCGCCTATAGTGATGCAAATGAATGCCTTTATCTTCATGGGGTGCCAGGAGGCAAAAAGGGAGAAAGTTTAAATACCAGGTTGAAGTTCATCCATGACGGTCACGATATGACAGTCATGTTTTAGGGCTATAAACTCATCCACTTTATTTCTTTTTTGGGGAGATTCCTCTGCGTACCACCAGAGGGGGCCTCGAGTACCACTTGTTGAGAACAACTGGTCTAGAAGTTGGGTGGGTGGTCCCCTTGGTTTCACAGCCACCTTAAAGAGACACATCCCAGGTAGCAAGGGGCCAGCGGGCCACTACTGCCGGTGTCACGCTGGTATTTTAATAGAGTGTAGGCAGAAGTGGACCCCAGCCCACGCTGCGCTATCCTCACGACGTCCGGTCTCGCTCAGTTAGATTTTAGCCCCTCCATGAATGGCAAGATGGCAAGCAGGTCTTGCCATCTTGCCATAGACTACATTAGCATGAGAAAAGTGTCAGAGTGTCATGTCTCTTCTAGAATTCTTTATATAAGTTAAGACTCTCTCTCTCTCTCTCTCTCTCTCTCTCTCTCTCTCTCTCTCTCTCTCTCTCTCTCTCTCTCTCTCTCTCTCTCTCTCATTACTATCACCCATTCTTGAGAATTGGAACAACTTTTGATTTTGTGTATTTATGTTTTGTATTTTTGTATTCTTCAATTATGCCGGGAAAATATATAAAAGATCAAAGTGTTGACTATTAAACCAAACCTCCCACAGTTTTAGATGTCAACTCCATAAGATGGCATATCTGACGGAGTCTGACGGAGTTGACAAAATGTTATATCTTTTCATTCAACAGCAACAGCACAATGGGTAGACAATTAATTTTTTTTAGTTTTTGTTATGCTAATAAAATTACACGTTTTTTTTTGTTTGGATGTTTCTTATTTTTTTCTTTTTCTTGCGTGCGATTACGTCACAGACTTAACGTTTGATGACGTTTTGATTGTTAATTTTTTTTCTCTTTCTGGAAACAATCAAATATGATGGAACTTGCACAAAAAAATAATTTCACCCCATTTTTACACCTGTGATGTGACAATATAACAATACAACAATATAATCTGATTCTGAACAGTGTCGCAGAGGCCCAGCTACCGATGGAAATGAATGACTGGCCACTTTGTTGCTCATTGCCACTGCCAGTGAGAGAGCAGGGTGAGAGTGGATCTCTCAGAGTGGATCTCTCAGAGTTAAATTAAGACTAATGAATCCATATTGAATATTGATATTATTTATATATTAATTAATATATTTGTTTGTTTGTTTGTTTGTTTATATATTTATTTATTCATTCATTTATTATCCATTATTTTATTTTATTGTCATGCACAAAAATTGCTCAAACCTTTTGTATTTTCATACAAGACACCAAGAACAGCTGTAGTGGTCAAACCTTTCTCATTTTATTACAACATTAAAGGTTATTCTTCTTTCAAACAAATAAACAAATATGGTATTTGTTTTCTCTTCATGAATCATAACATGCAATTTTCCAAATATGAACTCTATATAACATGTGGATTTCTTGACTTGGATATACAGTGGTTGGTATATCTGACTGAAGCTTTGTCATTCATCGGATACTGCATTTTTCTTTTTTCATTTATTTTCCTTCATCTACAGCTTTCTTCACATTCGCTGCAAGCGTTGCTACTATCACTACGCTATTTATGTTATAGTTTGAAAGGAAGGAGTTATTTTTTTCAGCTTTGCATTCTTGCTTGTTGTTGATATTCTGAATTCAACTGTATCTGTGCTGGTATCAGATCCACCGATCCAAGTTTTTTATGCAGTCTTTTTTTTTTTAAATATATCTTAATTTCATCATCTTTAAGAATCATTTGTTGCTTTACTGTATTTCTCTCTCTGCTTCTTGGAGCATCTCAGTGGTGTAGTGGTTTCCTCCATTAACCTTCACCATCAACTTGATTTTCCCCAGCAGCTCAGTGACCTGAGAGCGATTCCCGGTGATGTTGTTGTCGAAGACATGATAGCGACGGTCAAATTTTTTTATCAGTTCTTGTAGTTTTGTACTATTTTCCAAAAAGTCTTCAACTGGTTCGCCTTTAAGCTCGTCACCAAAAGTGAAGAGAATCATGGTGTATTTGTTTGAACTTTCACCAAATACCTCCTGAATCATTTTCACCGTTTTCTGCTCCTCATCTGTGTATCTTCCCAGTCTGACAACCAGGAACACATGGGGACCAGGAGCAGCAAAACATATACACTTTTTGATCTCATTTTTGACTTCGTCTTCACTATATCTGGTGTCAAAAAATCCTGGCGTGTCAACAACAGATACATTTCTACCATCCACTACAAATGGGACCATCACCATCCGAATTTCTTCAATGATATGAAAAAAAAGGATATGATTATGGATAATAAACATTCTTACTGTGTGTGTGTGTGTGTGTGTGTGTGTGTGTGTGTGTGTGTGTGTGTGTGTGTGCGTGCGTGCGTGCGTGCGTGCGTGCGTGCGTGCGTGCGTGCGTGCGTGCGTGCGTGCGTGCGTGCGTGCGTGCGTGCGTGCGTGCGTGCGTGCGTGCGTGCGTGCGTGCGTGCGTGTTTGTGTGTACGTACCACTTGAACTCATTTTTGTCTTGTGTCTTTGTTACTCTGTAAGAGGGGGGTATCATTAAAACAATATTCAGATATTCATATGAGACAGATGATTTTCTAAACTCAATCAGCAACAGTTTTTCATCATGTAATCAAATGGGCTGTAATATACTGTAAACAGGGGAGTCGTTTTATAAGAGTGGTACTTCTTAAAAGTTACAAATGCTCCATATAATAAGAAAATATTAACAGATCGGCCTGTCGACCTTTTTCCGTAATAATAAATTGTGTTATTTAGCGTATTGGCAATTTTGTTCATGTTAGCCTCGACAGACAACTATTGCAGGACATTTGACATGCATGATGAAGTAGGCAGGGTACGTAACTTGACTGAGATTCCATCACTCACCTGAAGACTGGAAAATTATTAGACGGCCCTCCTGATCGTTGTTGTGGTTCTTTAACTGTGGGTTGATTGCAGGGAGAACCTATCAGTGGAAATAAGTGTAATAAGTAAGTTATTGAGTAATAGTAACAACTCTAACATTTAGGCTTCATTAATACAGCACCACCTGCTTGGTTTGTGTGGAAACAAATAGTATCTTGTGTTTAGTTACTGTGTGTCTTAAATGGACAATACTTGAACTGAGTTTAGGATAACTATACATCACGCAACTTCATGCCTCTAGGAAATTACATTACTGTTGACATTACTCACTGATATTGCAAACCCGTATTTTAATTTGATTTGATATGTTTTTCCTGTTTGATATTTCTCAATTATGCCTGTGGATATTAGCCTGGTAAACCCTCCCTCCGGAAATCTCATTTCCATTTGATTTCAATCAAATGGAAATTAGATTTACGGAGGGAGGGTTTACCACGCTATGTGGATATAACATTCTATTTATTGTACAGTATTTGATACTAAATTGAATTGAGTTTGGTCATGGAATCTAAAGCTAGTTATGAATTTGAATGATTTGTGTGGTAATGAAGCATATAATGTACATTAATTGCTGAATGCTGTTCATGTAAGTTTTTGTAACAGCTTATTTAATTAGAACTTTGTTGCCCAATAGATTTTCTCATAAAATCAACACTGCCATACGTTGGTTGTCAATGGCAATCATAGACAAACTACAATTGCACAGTTCCTTTTTTTGTCAAAGTAGAGTCCCCCCAGTTTGACGTTCTCAACATGAATACATGATACTTGATTAACTAACTGCAACAAATCAGTGTCAGTCTGATCTAGTAGGTGGAAAAGAGGGAAACGTAGGTCAATTGACTACCATGCATCTAGAATCTGCATCTATAGATTTGTGATCTCATCATGATTTCTATAAGACCGTAAGGTAAGTACAATTTAACAATTTGTACCACACAGGTGATTCAACTTCAAAGGGGACACACACCCATGTCTACATGTGTCCCCAGTCTGTAGGATGCTGATTTTTCGTGTCTATAAGTGACCAGTAAATGTGATACTTGAAAAAGTCTATATTCAATTATTTATAATGTGCTATGATTATTCTTATAAAACAGTATGCATATTTATGAGTTCTCATACAGTGTTATAAGCAGATTATAATGCATTTTAAAGTATGTTTACTGTATAAGGTATTATAGACAGGATTCATAGGAAGTGTCACCGGTTAGGTCACACTTTCCCATGTACATGTCACTAAAAGAGGTCTCAGTGTCTTACAGTATGCATCGTAAAAGTTCTGTACAGTAAGCTGTCATCTGTTTGTCACTTCAGTTCACGAAGATATATTTTTTAATTTCCAAGGTTATTACTGATTCCTTTTGTCTGTGTATTGCACCTGTAATTATGAGAAATAGCATTATTATTCACGGCCTCTGACCGTGCAGTGTGGCTGTCCCCCTCATAAATTCTATTCTTCTATAATACTGTATACTCACTATGCTGACTATGCTTTCACCAGTTTTATCATTTGATCATTTTGTACAGAGCAGGGCTGTTGGTTCTGTGTGATAAATGCTACCTGTGTCACATGATCACATCACACTGACTGCTGATGGGCTGTGTGTGTGTGTGTGTGTGTGTGTGTGTGTGTGTGTGTGTGTGTGTGTGTGTGTGTGTGTGTGTGTGTGTGTGTGTGTGTGTGTGTGTGTGTGTGTGTGTGTGTGTGTGTGTGTGTGTGTGTGTGTACTGGTGTTGAACCCAAAACAAACGTTATGGGCTCATCGTGATCTGGGAATTATGCATAGGGCTAAGAGGTCACTAAGATGTTTTAACTGAGCCAATGTGAAGAATAACTCTACACACATGCAAATACTCAACTAACGCCAAGACACCAATGGGCGAATCAGTGGACTAGTTATGAGGGGTCAGCCCTATCTGTCTCGTGTTAAAACATGGTCACAGTAGATCTTGTGTACTACTTTATGCTGTTACAATATTCTCTTGAAATAGATCTGTCGAGTCCCAGATAACCAATCAGGACGCATCAGACCAGAGGACCAACCAGAGAGGACCTCCAGATGATAGTCTCTCCCCACTTCAACATGGTCAGCCTTTCAACCAATCACAATCAATCAGTCACATACTGTACCAGCTGATCACTAACCCCAATCAATCAGCAACTATCAAACCAGGCATTCCTTTTACACAAGCAAAGACACAGAAACACAATATTTTTCAACACATGCTTATTTAAAGGTAGGGTAAGTGGTTTTCTTTGGTTAAAATAAGTGTTAAATAGCTCTATATTCTGATAGTAATCATTGCTATAGAGTGTTTGTTCAGTAACAGGAGTCTCCATGTCTCTCCAGCTCTTTATTAAACAGAAAATGCATTTTCAGGTTGGGAATGGGATACCAATTTTATCCAATCAGGATAGAGAACTCAAACAGGATACAGATTAAACAAGTTAAATTGGAAGTGATGACACAAAGAAAGGAGCAGACACCTACCTGAACATTTATTTTCTGTTTATCAAAGAGCTGGAGAGACAGGGAGACTCCTCTTACTGAAGAAACACTCTATAGCAATGATTACTTTCAGAATAATATTCTGAAAGTAATCATTGCTATAGAGTAAAAGGTTAAAGCACTATAGTGCTTTAACCTTTTACCAAAAATCGTTTTGTTTTAACCAAATATCACTTACTCTACCTTTAAATGTTGATATTAAAAGAAGGAGCTGTTAGATTTGATAGAATTGTAGAAATTGATTAATTGGAGAGGATTTGAATTAGTAATTGAATTTACAGTTGTCTATGGTTCTTTGTTTCAGACCAACCTGCAGCTGAGCCCAGTGACGTGACATATTCACAGATTGAACTAAAAACTATGGGCAAGAAAAAGAAGGGTGAGCAAACAAAAAACATGAAATGAATATGAATTACGATTAAGGCGAAGATTATGGACTGTATAGTGGTCAGTTTTTAACACAGCCCACATTGTGTGTGTACGAGTGGGTTCATGTGTGTGCTATTGTCACTTGCCCCTCATGCACATGAGGAAATAACACAAGACATTGTGTGAGAGCCTGCAGAGTAAGTGTCAGTTCCTTTGAACTTCACCAAGTACACACTGTCCATCTCATAAAGCAGGTGCTATGACAGGCAGTGTGTTCCTAATATATAATTGTTGGATTGTATGTTGTATGTATAATTGTATGTTTTTCCCCCTGTCCGTCCGTCCGTGTGTCCGTCCGTCCGTCCGTCCGTCTGTGACCAGCTAATCTCCGGCACCGTTGTCTTGATCGCAGCGAAACTGTGCACACACACTCCCTGGATGCCAATTCAGAACCTCTGCCCCAAATTCTTCTCATGGGCCTTTTATATCGCCACCAGGAGGCCGATTTGTGCAAAACACATTTGTTGACAGTACTCCTACAGACTTTGTCCAAAAATCACGCAAATCGGTACACAGTATCTCTATAGTCATTAAACGAAAAGGGTCTTTCAGATTTCTCATATTCCATCCTGATTGGCTAAAAATGTCTTCCAAAGTTTGCAGGAGTGCTCCGTTTTGAACAAAATGCCTCAAATCATGAACACAGCATGCAATTTCCGTGAAATTTTGCACGCAGATTCCCATTAGGCAGAGGAAGATTGTCGTGCAAGGCCTAAGACGAAATGGCACCCTTTTCACGTTGGCCTATTATAGCGCCACTAGGAGGCCACAATAGCCTACCTGACCTGGCGGAGACCTGTGCTCCGAGGAGCACTTTTTCTAGTTATATATGTTTTAATAATAAATTATTCATTATACTTTATCTGTAATAAATAGGGCAGGCTCTGGTTTCTTGCAAGACTTGGGCCCCTATAAATGTACTAATAGGCCTACTAGGTTTTTTTTTATGTTTATGTAAGGAATCTCACTTGTCCCAGCCAGGTAAGGCCTTACACTAGTAACACACATACTTAAAGGACCATACAGTCAAGTGTTATATGATGCTATTGAATGGATTTAGATGAGGGGCCCCATTTAGATAAATCGGAGTAGATAACATAATGACATTATGTTATCTACCCCAATTTATCTAAATGGGCCCCCTCATTGTTGTAATGCGTGGACATTAGGACATCTAATTGTTGCTGTTTTGCACTTGCTTATTGAATCCCTCCCTCTGAAGTCACACACATTGCACTTTGCAGGGGCTTTGCAGGTCAAATAACAGTGACGCAGTCACGCGGAGGCTCAAGCTCAGGGGCCCCCTTAGCTCAGGGACCACTGGGCCTGGGCCCACGAAGCCCATTGGGTATATCTCCCATGTGCATGGTAAGAGTTCAGTAGAGTATGTTAATACTATAAGCTGACTGAGCAAAACCCAACACGGCGTGGCTTCACTGTTTACTTACTGTCTGTTAGTCTCATCAGATCACAGAACTTCACTTGAAATAGTTCACGGTCACAGCAGGCTGTACCACACGTTACAACACGACCCAGAGCTTTATACCTGACGACAGGTGAGTGTCTCAACTTCATTTTAATGTGGTTTTAGTGTCTGTGTTGTTGTTGTTGTGAGCTTGTAGAACAAAAATAAATGGTAGGTTCATGTCAGAATCAGAATGCACTTAGGAAAAACAGGAAAGAAACATGTCAAAAGCAAAATCCCACATAACACATCCAACATTAGGGGGGAAATAAATAAGAAAACAGTCAAAAGAAAGTGTTCCAGTGTGGCCAGGCCAGCCTGGTAACAGGTGGTGTTCATGCCTTGTTCAACAGTCTGATGGTAGCCTGGTGGAAGCTGTTCATAAACCTGCTGGTCTGGCCCTTGATCCCACGGTAGGCCTCCTCGCCTGGCTGCAGTGGTAGAAGCGGTGTGAACAGGTTGTGGCTGGGGTGGTGAATGTCCTTGACGATACGCTGAGCTTTGAGTCGACCACTTTTGGATGACATTTTCAATTTACATTCAGTGATTTGAAAGGGAAGTTAACAACTTTTTAATTTATACTTTGTTGTACAAACGATTAATGAAAACAGCAGCTCTAGAAGCTCAGATAATACTATTGTCCCTATTTTTGAAAGCTTAACTAAATAAATAAATACAAGTTTGAGCAATTCAGAAAAACTTTCAGCTATAATGACATGTTCAAAATAGGGATGCCAGGTTGAAAGTAGTGAACCCACAAGTGCTTGCTGGTCTTGATGGGGCCTGGCGCAATATGTGTGTAGCCTATAGCTGTGGTTTCCAAACCTTGGGTTATGACCCATACTGTAAGTGGGTCTCACTCTTTGTTTTTGTGCAGAGAAGAAAGTAAATGCATTGTATACTGCATTAGTACCCGTGGTGACAATATTCTTGACCACTGCTACACGCCCTTCAAGGATGGATACAAAGCTCTCCGCCGCCCACCGCTAGGAAGCTCTGACCACTACGCCATCCAGCTGCTACCTGCCTACAAACAGAGGCTAAAAAGGGAGCCGGTCGTTGAGAAGGAAATCCGAATCTGGTCTGAGGACACAGACGCTATGCTACAATCCTGCTTCTACCAGACTGACTGGGGGATGTTTAAGAACGCCGCTGGGAATAACATCAACGAACTCTCAGACTCAGTCACTGGCTTTATCAGTAAGTGCATAGATGACATAGTCCCAAAAAAGACAGTTCGGATCTATCCCAATCAGAAACCATGGATGGACAGCGGAGTACGTGCACATCTGCATGAACGGGATGCCGGTTTCAAATCTGGCGACGTGGAAACGCGCAACACGACGCGCGCGGCCCTAAACAGCGCCATCAGGAAGGCGAAAAAGGCCTACACAAAAAAGATGCAAGACAAACTCAGCAATGGCGACATCAGGAGCACATGGCAGGCGGTACACACCTTGACAGACTGCAAAACAAGAACCAGAAGCGAGGTGAACCCGCCTGCCTCCCTCCCCAACGAACTGAACACTTTCTACGGCCGGTTTGAGATCAGCACCAACCGCGGCAGCCAAGCGGGGCCATCAGCAGCACCAGCAGAGGAGAACCCTCTAACCATCTCGGAGAGAGAAGTGCGTACAGCCTTCGCACGGGTCAACATCCACAAGGCAGCCGGACCTGATGGGATTCCAGGCCGGGTCCTTAAGGCATGCGCAGACCAGCTGGCGGGTGTCTTCGCTGACATCTTTAACCTCTCCCTCTCCCAGGCTGTGGTCCCTGCAGGGTTCAAAATGTCAACCATTGTGCCCATTCCCAAAAAGGCCAAAGTGACATGCCTGAACGACTGGAGACCTGTCGCTCTCACCCCGATCGTCAGCAAGTGCTTCGAGAAACTGGTGAGGGAATACATCAGCTCCACGCTACCTGCCTCGCTGGATCCGTGGCAGTATGCATACCGCAAAAACAGATCCACCGACGACGCTATTGCCATGGCTCTCCACACCGTCCTCTCGCACATGGACAACAAGCTGCTGAAGGATAAATATGTACGTATGCTGTTCGTGGACTACAGCTCAGCATTCAACACCATTGTCCCAGCAATACTTGACAAAAAGCTCAGAGACCTAGGGCTACACCCAAGCATGTGCGACTGGATACAGGACTTCTTGTCCAACCGACATCAGGTGGTGAGAATGGGCAGCATCACATCCGACCCCCTGACCCTCAACACCGGAGCACCCCAGGGATGCGTGCTGAGCGCTCTCCTCTACTCCCTGTACACGTATGACTGCATAGCCACACATGTCTCCAACACCATCATAAAGTACGCGGACGACACGACAGTGATAGGCCGAATCGTCAACAACGACGAGTCTGACTATAGAGAGGAGATCAACTCACTGGCACGCTGGTGCCGGGAGAACAACCTCTCTCTTAACGTCGACAAGACCAAAGAACTGATCGTGGACTTCAGGAGGCCGCGGAGAGACCATGCGCCCATCCTCATCGACGGTGCTGCAGTGGAAAGGGTCAGCGAGTTCAAGTTCCTCGGAGTACACATCGAGGAGGACCTCAAATGGGAGACGCACACCACACACGTGAGGAAAAAGGCTCAGCAGCGACTGTACTGGCTCCGCCGCCTGAAGAAGCTCGGAGTAGGACATCGCATCCTCAGGCTGTATTACAACAGTTCTGTTGAGGGCATCCTAACAGGCTGTATCACGGCCTGGTACGAAAACTGCACTGCCCGAGAAAAGATCAGCCTACAGCGAGTAGTGCGATCGGCAGAGCGGATAATGGGAATCGAGCTCCCAGCGCTCCAGGAACTGTACAAAAAGCGGTGCGTGGTCAAAGCCAAGCGCATCATCAAGGACAAGCACCACCCAAGTCACAGACTGTTCAAACCCCTACAACGACCGCGACCGGGCAAGGGGCTCTACCGCAGTATCAAGAGTTCCACCACCAGGTACTGGTGTAGTTTTAATCCGGCTGCTGTCAGGATGCTGAATGAGGCATAAGCCTTGTTCAGCAGCCTGACAGCAGGCGGTGCAAAAACTTTTCTGGCTCTTCCTGAACACACCTGTGGATTATACCAGGGACAATGACTTGGACTTAGCTCCCCCTCGGACACACCTGTGGACTACACCAGGTACAAATGACTTTTTTGTTGCACTCCCTCATGGAGCTACTTGCGGATTATACTAGGGTCAGTCCACCCTAGGTGGACACGCACTGACCTTTTGCACCTTAATCCCATGTATAACGCACTGACTTTTTTGTCTTTTTATTGTGCTCTTTTTTCTCTAAGCACCTTAACGTCCATATGTATATCATGCACAGTATAAGTATAACATGCACAGTATACATACATTGCTGCTATGCTCAGGCACCTTAGTTTTTATTATCTCAGGTACTTTGTAAATATGTAGATAACTTGTCTGGCCTTCTGTTGCTCTCTTGTTTTGATCTTCTTCCCACTTGCCCCCCACCCCTCTTCTTCTCCCCCCCCCCCTCTTCTTCCTATGGAAATTAACGTTGCGATGGGAACGATGTACAAAAACAAATTTCACCCACTTTTTTACCTTGTAAACCTGTGATGTGACAATAAAACTGATTCTGATTCTGATTCTGATTATATGCTTGACACAATTTTAAGGAAAGCTGGTTAATACCTTACATACCTTTAAATACAATTCCATGCAATATTTGTGACTATACTGTATATTCATAGCACTTGCATGTAGGGTTGTTTCTGAAATTGAAACTTTGAACTAGTCCAAAATTCGCTTAACCTCAGATCAAATGCTTGGATGTGCTACGTCGTACCCAATACCAAATCTGAGGCCCTGGTCTTGGAATGATCTACAGACCAGATTAAAACTGGCTTCTTTGATCCCCCTAGTGACTTTTTGCCATGGGCACACTCTCCAGCCACTGCTCCTGCTTTGACGAGTAGCAAACGCTGTGATCTTAGTTTTATATTAGCTTAGTAGTTTCATGATATATATATTCTTATTAGTCTTTTTATTAGTCTGTATTTGGTTAGCTATTTATATGTGTGTCTTTGTCATGTCCTGTATTTGTTGTTACTGGCAGAGCTGTGTAACATTTATTTGCCTCTTCTCTTGGCCAGTGCACACTCGTAAAAGAGACAATGGTCTCAATGTGATTTTACTGGTTAAATAAAGGTTAAATAAAAATACATTTATTTTACTGCACAAATTTTTGTGTGGGCCCTGGGCCAAGAATACATTCACAGGCAGTACAGGCACTATTGCTAAATGTCAGGATTTTCAGCAGGAATAGCTATCTTTATCTCTGCCACTAGTAATAGACAGCAGATCATGGTTCAAAGTCTAAGTACTGTAGAAAGAGGAGTAAGACATTGAACCAGGAAGGTGTTGCGTATTGTTGTCACACCCAGTGTGAAGTAAGCGGTGCCTTTGATGAGTTTATTTAATTAAGCTATATATGAACTAGAGAATCAATGTTAAATCCCTGTAAATGTATTTCAAGGATACTGAACAGCGCCACTGGAAGCAAATCACACTTACGTGTTAAAGTAAGTGGTACAGGTATATAGCATTGGGGCCAAATGCATTCCAAGGTGAGTGGAAAAATGACACGTCTTCAAAAAGACTTCAAATTAATGTTGTGATGTTGCAATGTTGTGACTGCCTTGACTCTTAATTGACAATGACTGACACCTGGCATAGGTAATCCCTCAGCTCATCATAGAGATCTTGCACCTGTATGTGATTCATGGTGTTTGAGCAATTATTATCGAAAGAGTGGGCAAAACCAAACCTATATTAAATTGTTCAGAGGGTCAATACGAGTAAATAAATGTATGATAACCTCACCACAGGATCAGCTTTTTCATGGTTATCACACATTTTGTAATTTTCCCCATACGTACATGACTGGTGAAAAAATGACAAAATTTAAAAAAGAGTTATCATAATGAAACTTCCTGAGTTGATTACTTACATGAAGACAATGATTTATCGTATTACAAGTTTTCTGAAATTGTATATTTAAATATGCAAATTAGGCATTAGAAAATATGCCCAAATTTGCATAACTTTCCAGAATCAACATTGGAACATTGGACAAAGCCAGAGTCGACATACTTATTTCATTTTGTTAAGATGTTGGAGTCAAAGGTTTTTAACGAGGGAATATTCAATATCTGGCTCGATTTTGGGGCTCTGGCTCATGGACTAAATGCCTAATTTGCATATTTAAATATACAATTTGAGAAAACTTGTAATACGATAAATCATCGTCTTCATGTAAGTAATCAACTCAGGCAGTTTCATTATGATAACTCTTTTTAAAATTTTGTCATTTTTTGACCTGTCATGTACGTATGGGGAAAATTACAAAATGTGTGATAACCATGAAAAAGCTGCTCCTGTGGTGAGGTTATCATACATTTATTTACTCGTATTGACCCTCTGAACAATTTAATATAGGTTTGGTTTTGCCCACTCTTTCGATAATAATTGCTCAATTTTGGGGCTCTGGCTCATGGACTGTGTGTGTGTGTGTGTGTGTGTGTGTGTGTGTGTGTGTGTGTGTGTGTGTGTGTGTGTGTGTGTGTGTGTGTGTGTGTGTGTGTGTGTGTGTGTGTGTGTGTTGAAGTGGCGCATGTGTTGTTTCTTTGCCGTGCTCAAACATACGGACGGACGGACGGACACACACACACACGGTCAAATGTAGAGCGGCTGGCACCGCTGGCACTGGCATGAGGGATTATGAGGAGGTCTTGGACAGTAGGGGGGGGGGGCATTTCCAACAGACTGCTTGTATTTTGTCGGACCATTGTTCCCGGACGCGTCTAACACATCACCTGACTTGATGAGGTATTTAGTGTCAGCAAGAAGAGGAGATTCTTGAATCTTGATTCTCTTCATTCTCAGACTCCTGAGTCTTAGGCCATGAAGGATTACGAAGAGACCACTGCGTCTTTGGCCATGAAGGACTACGAGGAGACCACAGCCTTCCTTGGAGAGTGGGGACCCTTCCAGCAGACCCTGTTCTTCCTGCTCTGTGCCAGCACCATTCCCAATGGCTTGAGTGCGTTCTCTGTCATATTCCTGGCTGACACCCCCCGCCACCACTGCCTGGTTCCAGATGTCAACCTAACTGCAGAGTGGCGCAAGGCCATCATCCCAGTAGAGGTGAGCACGACATGTTTCCATCTGTTAATATGCAGTATGGTTTACTGCATTGGTTCTCAAGGGAGGGGTTTGTAGAAATCCAGGGTTCCTTGAGAGGGTTCCGGGGGTCCCCAACTAAATGACCGATATGAAGCAAAACGACACTTTACGGGTCTGTAACTCTGAGAGTGTACAAAATGGAATTTGTATTTTTTTTTCATTATGAAGATGTATTTGCTTTTTTGTCTCCGAGAGAGTATGTTTTGCCCCCTGTCTGTCCGTCCGTGTGTCCGTCCTGCTGTCTGCGACCAGTTAATCTCCGCCACCATTGGCACCGTTGGCCCGGTCGCACACACACTCCCTGGACAGAACCTCTGCCCCAACATTTTCAGATCAGCCTGTATAGCGCCACCATGAGGCCGACTTTTGCAAAACTTTTTTTTTATATTACTCCTACAGATTTTGTCCAAAAAACATGCAAATCGGTACACAGTATCTTAGTCTAAAGCCATGTGATCAACAAGGATCTGTCCAATTTTCCATATTCCATCCTGATTGGCTAAGATTGGCTTCCAAAGTTTGCAGGATTGGTTAATTTGGAACAAAATGCCTCAAATCATGAAAGCATCATGCGATTTCCGTGACATTTCCCACGTAGATTCCCACTTGGCCCAGGAAAAAATGCCACTTGAAAACTTTCAAATCAGCCTCATGGTGGCGCTATAACAGGCCGATTCACGTTTTTTGCTATAACTGCACCGATCTGCGTGAAACTTTGCACGCACACTCCCTAGAGGCGAAGGAAAAACCTTTGCCCTGCATTTTTCACATATGCCTTTTAGAGCGCCACCAGGAGGCTGAGTTTTGTAAAACATTTTTTTTGCTTTTACTCCTTCAGATTCTGTCCAAAAATCACACATGGTCAGGTGATCAAGATGGATGTGTCCGATATTTCATATTCCATCCTACTTGGCTAACATTGGCTTCCAAAGTTTGCAGGATAGGTCAGTTTTGAACACAATTCCTAAATCATGAAAGCGATTTCCGTGAAATTTTGCATGCACATTCCCTCTAGGCCGAGGAAGAAATGCCACCCTTTTCACATTGGCCTGTTATAGCTCCACCAGGAGGTTTCATTTAGCAAACCACATTTGTGGAACAAAATGCCTCAAATCATGAATGCAGTGTCCGATTACCGTGCAAGGCCTAAGAAGAAATGGCACCCTTTTCACATTGGCCTATTATAGCGCCACCAGGAGGCCATAATAACCTACCTGACCTGGTGGAGACTTGTGCTCCATGGAGCACTTTTTTCTAGTTTAAATTTGAATTAATAACAACCAAAACTAAATCGGTATCGGCTATCTGTTATCGGTCAAATTGTTATTTTTAAACATCGGTATCAGTAGGGGCCCAGGATTTCCATATCGGTGCATCCCTAGTTGCCATACGTGCCATACGTACCATACATACGGCTTATTGCACTGTAATAGAGGTTATTATATTTGACAAGGTGGTGAACGGACAGGAGGAGCAGAGCCGATGCCACCGGTACAGACTGGACGAGGTCAGGAACCTGTCTGCTCTGGGCTACATCCCAGGTCGGGACGTGAACCTCACTGAACTGAGACAGGAGAGCTGTGTGGACGGATGGAGCTACAGCCAAGACATCTACCAGTCCACCATCGTCACGGAGGTCAGTGCGTGCGCGTGTGCGTGCGTGTGTTTACACTTTCAAGTTAACGCTACACAATCCATAACTTTAGTGAATACAATTTTATTTTAACCAAAGGTGCACCCGGAATCTTTCTTTACTGTAAATTCTCAACCTGCAGTTTGACCTGGTATGCAGCAACCAGTGGAAGCAACCGTTCACCTCCTCAGTGTACTATCTGGGAGTTCTGTGTGGATCCTTCTTCTCTGGACAGATCTCAGACAGGTATTTGAAACCCATGGCATGATTATTTAATCATGACCCATGACGCTCCGTCTCTTCAGGCTTGTGGGGAAATGGCCTGAAATTAATGAGTACTTTACAGCCTTCCTAGAGTTGCAGTGGAGTCAAAAGTAAAATATTTGTCTTTGAAATGTAGTGGAGTGAAAGCAATCAAAAAAGTATACAAAGAAATACTCATAGACTATACTCATAAAATGTACTGAAGTGCATTACTCAAGTAAATGCACACCGTTACTGTCCTCCACTTCCCATGTGTGACATAAGGATTCATGGTCATGGTCATGTGATTGCACCCTTTTACCTTCAGGATAGTTAGTAGTCAGTTATCCTGTGTTATTGTTGGTCTATCTGGTTTATAATCCACCAATAATAAATAACAGTTTGACCCTTTGTCCAGATGTGTATGTTTTAGTAGAATGACAACTTTTTTTATTGTTATAACTGCTCCAAGGCCTCTTTTGATTAAATGATCCAGATGTATGTTGGTTATTGTCAGTGGTGAAAAAAGTAATCAAATGTTTTACTTGAGTAAAAGTATCAATACTGCAATGTAGAAGTACTCTGTTACAAGTAAAAGTCCGGAATTCAAAATTTGCTATTATTGCTACTTTTACTTAAGTAAAACATTTGAGTACTTTTTCCACCACTGCTAACATGTAAATTATAAATTGCAAAGGAAAGAGAAAAAAACACATTTAATTGTGTCTCCTTTTTGTTTTTTTTAAAGGTTTGGAAGAAAGCCTGTTTTGTTTGCAACCACGGCGGTCCAGGCACTTTTTAGCTTTGTCCAAATCTTCTCTCCCTCGTGGACGGTGTTCTCCATCCTCTTCTTCATCGTTGCTTTGGGCCAGAACTCCAACCATATTACTGCTTTTGTCTTAGGTATGCAACAACTACTCACATGTTGAGAATGGATGGGAATGTGCTGAATGTAACATTGTTAGAATGCCCGACTTGCGACTCGAAACAGTACAGAGGCCTCGAGTAGGGTTTAACCAGAAGGTGTATTTATTCAGCATATGAACACATGCAGCTCTTCACTCAGTTCTCTCACTGACTGATCGCTAGATATTCACTGGCAGCCGCCTTTTATGCCCAGGTGAGCTAGACTGCACCATTCAAATAGGTGTGTTCTCAAACATGCAATAAATACATGAATACATAAATAAACACCATGAATATATAAATACACATATGATTTTAACAATCTTAATGAACTATGCAAGTAATGATTCCTTCTCAGTACAACTTAAATATCATTAGCAATTACCAAAACACATCACAACCACCCCCTCTGCCATCCTGACTATGGTCCAGCCCAATTATACTGGAAACACAGGTGTGTGTGGATAAGAGGCTATGCATGTGACATCATCGTACCCGGAAGTTGTGCGGAACGCCTACTGAGTGGCAAAAAACTACTTTCTGGCCTTGACAGCCCATACATCCAAACAGAAAAGTCCTATCTGATTGTATGAAACGACGTTAAACTCACCAACATGGCAGCTGTACGGAAAGCTCGAATTATCCTCTTTCTATCTGCAAAGTTTTTGTTTCATAAAAATCCTCCGTAGACATGTTATGAGCTACTTTCTGTCAATACATTCCGTGCAGGTGATTATTTTTCAAAGTGTCAGAGTTTGGAGGCGCTCGTTTTGAAAAACGCAACGTCCTCCTGCATTATGTGACATTTAGAAACAGGTGGTACGCTGGATTGTTTAGTGATTTCCAACGAGCGCTTCCAAACTAACGCTCCATGCTGCTCAATGTTTTGCCACTCAGTCTAGATGAGGGGGGGGGGGGGGGTGTGGACAGGTGACGCATGTGCATACTCTCTATTCAATCAAACCTACCAATCACATTTCCCATACTATGTGATTGTGAACCCACCAGACAGTTTTTAAGTTGCTTGATTAATTATTTAGATATTTGATATTCATTTTATCAGACACGCCCCCTTCCTATACAAACCCATTGTAACTTCAAACTCCATTTTAACCATGTTAGATTCATCAAAAACACCCGTCCTTGGTTCTGGTGACTCACCCTGCCCTCCTAATGCGTGAGGGGGCCGTGTTTTTCCGATTACTTTGTTTTCATGTATTTTATTTAAATGTTTTATTGTATTTTATTTTTTTAATTTTCAAAAAAAAAAAAGAAATGAAAAAAGTAATTGAAAAAACACGGCCCCCTCACGCATTAGGAGGGCAGGATGAGTCACCAGAACCAAGGACGGGTCGTCAGTTGCCCATGTATGGTCTTGGTATATGGAAATCTGTGGAACGGAGGAGCTCTAGCCGATATACGTGTTTTATTTTGGTGTATTACTCTCCCCCTGCTTCCCTCCAGGTACTGAGATCTTGACAGGAAACGTACGTGTCCTGTTTTTGTCTCTGGGAATGAATCTGTCCTTTGCTGTTGGCTACATGATGCTGCCTCTCTTTGCTTATTTCATAAGGGACTGGAAGTATCTTCTGCCGGCTTTAGCTCTGCCTGGCCTGCTCTACATGTTCCTCTGGTGGTGAGTTGCAGTCATTGTAGAAGAACCATTACTACTGAGACAGTTTTACTCATAATATTGGGGACTTAATATTATCACTATTACCTGTGACAGCTCACTGTAGTATAGATGCTAATAGTTTATTTCATTATTTTATTAATTCAAATTAATCAATTCAATCAATTCAATCAATTCAAATTAATTCAAATTCAATTATTGTTCATTGCCCAAAACAATTATTACAGAAAAAAAAGAAAAAATATATGTATAATTAAAAACACGGCCCCCTCACACGTTAGAAGTACAATATCAGTCACATTTAACTAGGGTGACCATCTCCAAACAGGCCCATTGAGGGACAGGTGAACCCCTTTTGCGGGACATCGCGGGACACATTTTTTTCGTATTTCGGATTTTGTACATTTTTATTTTATTTTTGGTTACTTTATTTCGGTTTTAGGGTTAGGATTAGGTTAGGTTAGGTTAGGGTTATGTTATTTAATTCTTATTTTTGCCTGATTTGACCGATTTATTATCAAAAAAATGTAAATCAATTTTTTTTAATGAAATCACGGATCTGTGAGAGTGAGGGTGTCGCGTCGTACGCAGAGTGAATGGCCGTGATGCCAAGTTCTCTCTATAAACCCCTTTGTTTCAGAGGATAGACATACACTAATAACAAATATAATGCAGCTGATAAACTTTGGTCAACTTCATTATGTACTTGCATAATACATGGTCTTTTGGTCGCAAAAAAATACCTAGTCTACTTTGGATCTGATGGATAGGGATCTGTGCAGACTGCAGTCCATTTAGAAACACTTGGTTGGACCCTACCTACCTGGTCGTAGTGTCACTGTTGCCTGGTCCATTGCTCCTGACATTATCAGAATGGCAGCTGCTAAATCCTCTGATCTCTGATGACCGTGACATTCTCCGTGTCCTCCTCTTCAATACCTTCGGTTTTGATCAAACTACCCCCCAACTTGGTTTGTTTATAATTATTCACAACGTGGTCGCTAGTTTGAGTCGTGGCGGGGGTCTATCACTTTCTGTTTCTTTTCCCCGGTAGCTTTCACTGTTTTAAAATACTTGCTTAAATATGCACACTTTGCAGCTAGCACAGATAGCTCTTGTATCCTCTTATTATGTTGTTGAGCTCCTGATTATTTTCTTTCCGACTTGTAAACAAGCCAGTGAATGAAATCAAGTGTTGCTGGTGGAATACAAGAACGCCTCGTCCCAAAACACACTTGCCCCGGGTATATCCGGCGGCCTCGGTCGGCGAAAAACATAGGGGCGAGTGTGTTTTGGGGCGAGTGTGTTTTGGGCTGCGTTTCTCGACAGACACACACACACACACACACACACACACACACACACACACTCGGCCCGCCCCCTGATGACAGGCTCCACTGCTCTGCTGCGCACAGCCAGTTAGTTGAAAAAACCAAGATTTTAAACGCACATTTGAAAACTGGAGTCTGTCAATCAAAATGCGGGACAGTGTCTCAATTTGCGGGACGCATGAAAAGTCACTGAAATGCGGGACTGTCCCGCACAAAGCGGGACATATGGTCACCCTACCTATAACTGGTATCCTTCTTTGAAGCACTACATTGAAACTGCATACACACTTGTGCACTTCCTCTGGATAAGAGCATCTGCTTAATGACTAAATTATAATGTAACATTTTCAGTATAGATTTGAAGGTTATTTTAGTTTTTGGAGACGTCTTTTTCTCTTAAAATTATTGCATTTTAAAAGGATGATATTTTCTGTTCACTGTAATCACCTGTATGGGACCATGAATTGCTTTTGAGGTAAAGCTCTCTAACTGTTTGAGCGTGAACCTCTCTCTACTGTGTTCCATAACCAAAGCGTGGACCTTCTCTCTCCTACCTGCGAGGCAGGTTCATCCCAGAGTCTCCTCGGTGGCTGATCTCTCAGGGAAGGATAGAGGAGGCTGAGGCCGTACTGAGAGAAGCTGCTAAGAAGAACAACGTAGAGGCTCCGCAGGTCATCCTTGAAGGTTATGATGTAAGTTGACTTTAAGTCATACTGTTTAACCTTTTCAATTACATTTATTTCTAATATATATAATTCTTCACTTGCATATTCTTTTTCAACACTATAAAATACTATTTGTAATCCCAATTTTCTGGCCCCAACACTGGGAATTATATTTCTAACAGATGCTGTAATGACCACGTAGCTACCAGATGTGTCACAAAAAACTTCAAAAAGACGTTTTGGAGTGCAAGGCATGAAGCCTAATAGACACAGTATAAAGGGCCCTGCTACATCTAACATTATGTTCACAAATAGACAGCGACCATTATAATTGACTTCACATTTGTCTTTGATAACAGCCGTAGACACATAACATTTTGGCATGGAGGGAGAATACACAATGAACTGAGAGGGAGGCTGATGCTGCAGTGGTGTAAAGTAACATTCAATTAAAAGTAAAATGTTTAGGTATTTTTACTTTAGTGGAGTATTTCCAATTTTCAATACTTTTACTTCTACTCATCTTTACTTCTACATCTCAGAGGAACATATTGTACTTTTACTCCACTATACTCATTTCAAAACTTTAGTTACTAGTTACTTTTTAGATTTAGATTTGTATTACTAAACATAACATTAACCACTTAAGGTCTATATATATTTCAGCTATTTGAAAATAGCCAATCTACAAGCTCACAACGCGTCGCGTTGTGAGCTTGTAGATCTGCTATTTTCAAAATATTTTAAAAACTTGAAATGGGACATTCTGCATAATGAGTATTTTTACTTTTGATACTTTAAATACATTTTGATGCCAATACTTTTGTACATTTACTCAAGTAAATTTAGAATTCCGGACTTTTACTTGTAACAGAGTATTTCTACATTGCTGTACTGATACTTTTACTTAAAGGATTTACACCATGAATTAAAAAAAAAATGTCCCTCAAACGTTTTTCAAAAGGTTTGAGCCTAAATCAAGCCTCAGATATACTCATTCGAACTAACTTCTCTCTGGCTTATAAAGCACTTTCACCTGCAATACCACATTGTCCTGATTTGGCACGTGGCGCTATTGAGCCAGTTTGTATGCATGTTATCTCCTGGTTCTGTGTGGAAAAAGTAAAAACTAAAAAAAACAAGAAAAAAAAAAAACAAGTTTTTTTTTCTTTTTTTTATGTTGGAACTGAAAAACGGGAGGGATTGTATCGCTTGTGACGTCACGTGCGGGGGCAAATCAGTTTGGCCTGTTTTGAGACCAATTTACATAAAACCCCAGATATGCTGTGAAAGCCTGAGTGCTCAAACTGGGGTATTTTTTTAGATAGAAGAGAGGTAGGGGAGACCAAAAACACAAAAAAGAAGGAAAAGTAAAAATTCATGGTGTAGTCCCTTTAAGTAAAACATTTGAATACTTTTTCCACCACTGCTGCAGAGTGACATCGCAAACGACAGATGCGACCCAGAGGAGCGCCACAACATTCTAGACCTGCTAAGGTTCACCAAAATCAGAAATGCAACACTCACAATCTTCCTAGTGTGGTGAGTATCCACAGGTTGTTTTGCACTCACCTTATCACACATACTGTAGAAGGGTATGTCTATAAGTATGTGCTTCTTTTGCATGTCTTAAGACACATAGACGTAGTATATGCAGTGGTGTAAAGTAACTAAGTACATTTACTCAAGTACAGTACTTAAATACAATTTGGAGGTACTTCTACTTTACTGGAGTATTTCCAATGTTCAGTACTTTTACTTCTACTCATCTCAGAGGCAAATATTGTACTTTTTCCACCACTGAGTATGTGTCACCTGTCTCAGAGTGGGTCACCGTGTGTGTGTGTATACAGGCACGGTAGCAAAGAGAAAAGGGAGGGTGCCTTTTGTCCGTGTGAATATGCGAGTGCATGTCAGTGGGGATGAATGTTTGACATGCGAAAATGTATCACTAATTATACTTTTTTTTTCAAGGTAACAGACTGCAAATTCACAGAATAGCACACTAAAAACAAAAGCTGAAGGGGTTGGCAAAGAGTCTCATTATTGGGAATCTGTGGATATTCAGTAATAAAAGTAATAACAGTGCTTCAAAACAGTGTACAGTTTTGGTCTGTATTCTAGTGAAAGTTCTATAGCAGGGGTGGGCAACTTTGATGATGGAGAGAGCCACTATATTTCCACGATCACTCCAGAGGCTCACATTGCATACTTTTTATCCGTATTTTAACTTTTTTCGCCGTTCTATGTCACGCAAAAGTAGCAAAAATAGCCGATCTACAAGCTCAAAATGCGTCACATTAAGTGAAGGTGGGGGCCGCATGTGACCCCTGGGCCGCCAGTTGCCCATGTATGTTCTATAGGGAGAAATTGTACATCCATAATATATATATATATATATATATATATATATATATATATATATATATATATATATATATATATATATACACATATATACATATATACATATATACATATATACATACATACATACATACATACATATATATATATACATATATAAACCATTTCGGAGGTGCGCAGTCTCAAGCGAACTGGAGCCACGTGAGGGACCACCGAGTGAGCTAAAGCGAACGAGTTTCCGTCCCAAACGTTGCGACGTTGGCTTGAGCCTACTCAGTGCTGTTTGAGTTGTGTACCGATAGGCACAGAATCGTACATTTTGTTGTGGGGACTGCTCTGATTCCGGGTTGCAACCGTTTACGCCCACCGTGGGACTCGCCGTACATATGCACGGATTTTCGGATTTTCTACACGACTATGCACGGAATGACGTGCACTGGGTCTGTGCAATGTATACTAAATTGTGTGAGATCAGGCTGATTGATCAGTACTTACTGCTGGGACAGAGACTGTTGCTGTGTGTGTGTCCCTCCCAGGTTCTCTATAAACAGTGGCTTCTTTGGCCTGTCCCTGAACACATCCAGTCTTCACGGCGACCGCTTTCTCAACTGTTTCATCTCGGCAGCCGTGGAGGTGCCGGCGTCCGTCTCCAGCTGGCTGGCGCTGCAGTGTCTTCCCAGGCGGCTGTCTTTGGCAATCTGTCTGGTTCTCGGAGGAGGAATGCTGTACTGCATTCAGCTGGTGCCACAAGGTGACTGTAGGGACTTTATCATAGGAAACTAATGAATGTTGGAAGTTACAAGACTACTCCTTCTCAGTCTAAAGATGAAACAAAATGTCATCCTTAACAGCATTCCATACAGCTTTGGGACGTAATCTTATCTAAAAGAGGAAGGCCAGGCTCCAAGAGTGCATTAATGCCAAATAAAACCAATGCCAGTCAGAAGTGTGTGTGTGTGTGTGTGTGTGTGTGTGTGTGTGTGTGTGTGTGTGTGTGTGTGTGTGTGTGTGTGTGTGTGTGTGTGTGTGTGTGTGTGTGTGTGTGTGTGTGTGTGTGTGTGTGTGTGTGTGTGCGCCTACATATTATGCTAATCATTGCACATTTTGGATATACTGTACATTCAGTAATGTGAAGCACTTGCATGCACATATGTACACAGTGGTGTGTTCTAGGTTTTTTCGGAGGGTATACGATACGATGCGCGTGGTCGTGGGTATACGCTCTCGCGTTTGCAATGGATGAAATGGTTATTAGACCGTATATGCTTTTTCCCCAAAAAATCTGGACTGTATACGGTGTATACAGCGTATAACGGTAGAACACACCACTGTATGTACACAAATACATACATGCATAAATATATACACACATACAACATATCTAAATAGATAGATACATGCATCTATTCTACTTTATTCTCTTCTATTCTTCTGTTTGCTTAGGTCTACCTGACATGTCCATAGTACTGGAGATGCTGGGTAAATTGGGCATTTCCACCAGTTTCCAACTGATTTTTGCCTACACCGGAGAGCTGTACCCAACACCCATCAGAAACACGGGTCTTGGCACCTGTGCCACGGTTGCCAAAGTGGGCGGCATCCTTGCTCCTTATCTCATGCAACTGAGTATGTTTCTGTCCATATAGATCTGCAATGTCAACTTCTACTCTGTCAAAGAGTAATAACTATTACTATTAGGAGTAATAACTATTGCATCTGAACCGATACTTCTGAAGTGATTTTTAAGATCTACATAGATTCTTGAATAGTTTGACTTATACTTGATGGCAGTGAAGCTTATCCCATCATTCCTGACCCATCAAATCTGTTGCTGCTGCTGCTGCTGCTACTATATGAAAAGATCTCCTCCGACCCCAGCCTCAAGCTTTGTAGATTCTGCTCTATCTCGTGGGGGGTTCTGCTCTGTCTCTGTGTTTTTTTTGATTTTTTATGTATTGATATTAATGTGTGGGAACCCTGTGTAGTGCCGCTGCAGGGAGCATCCCCAAGAGTAGAAGCGTACCACCAAGTCAAACTATAATTGCTATCTCCATATGCAATAATTAGTTAATTAATTAGGCGTTTCCTGACAGAAGTATGGTACTTCAACACTTGTGAACTACCATGCACAATTGCACATGCTGCATACTAAACTATTAAGTCATTAAAATGTGCTCTTCTCCATATGCAGGTATATACTACAAGAATCTACCATATCTATTGCTGGGTTCTCTGGCTCTTCTGTCTGCCCTGGCCACTCTCTTCCTTCCAGAGACCTTTGGTCGACCTTTGCCTGAAACTATCGAGCAGATGCCTGTGAGAGAAAGGTATGCTCCTGGGAGAATTACCAGTCATGATCTTGGAGATAAAGATAGGACATATGTCCTACTTTTTTGGGCATGTTTTTAGGCCGGAAATTTATTTTTCCCTAAATGTTCAAAAAAATAGCAAGAATAGCCAATCTACAAGCTTGTACATCTGCAAGTTATGCAATTTTTCCTACGACAAAGTATATAGGGCTTTAGTGGTTATCTGCACTACAGATAACCAACACTAATCCTATGCCTTTTCTTTGCCAGGATAAAGTGTGCATGTTTCGTCAATACAGAGGATGAGACCCCATCTGTGCCGCATCAACAATATCGACAAAATTCTACAAAATGTTAATGTTTGTACGTTTCTGTATATTTTCAAACATACATATATTTTACTAGTATTGGTTGAAATTAATTACTTTATAATAAACAACATTAAAAGGGTATTTTCCAAGTAATGTTATGAATCTGAGTCTAGAATGAGCACAGCTCCTAACTGAACAACAACAACACAGAGCCACAGGCCTCAACAATATTCCCTCCAAATTTCTAAAAGACTTGCCGCCTCCATTGCTCCAATCATCACTCACATAATAAACCTCTCCATCAAACAGGGACGGGTCCCTAGTAGTCTCGCGTAGCAGGACAACTATTCCACAATCTCCGAATGCTATATAGAGTCTGGAACTACACCTCAGAGAAAATCCGAAAATCCGAGAGAGGAAACTGGCACTTCCGTTCACGGAAATATATTTTAAAATATCTTTACATTTTATTTTTTTATTTCCATTTCTGCTAAGCAGCAAGCTAAATATACTTAGATGATTTGTATTTATATCAGGATACATTTGTGTGACTGTAAAGACGAAACGGAAGTGGGGAGGCGGCTTCACATCCGGTTTATATTCTAATCATGAGCAGAGCTTCCGAGTCCCAGACTGTATGACCGGAGACATTTGAAAATTGTGGGAGTCAACAGTCTGGCCATGCGAGACTAGGTCCCTAGTGACTTCAAAATAGCAAGAGTGACCCCTCTGTACAAAAAAGAGGTCGACAAGGGCAAATATTGCGGCATGGTCATGCTGGACCTCCAGAAGGCCTTTGACACCGTTGATCACACAATTATGAATGATAAGCTAAAAGCAATTGAACGGAAGCAATTGCTTTTTAGAGAGTAGTTGTTTTTTATGTATGACATGCTTTCTTGTGAAAATAGCCGATCTACAATCTCACAACTTTTCAGATAGCAACGCGTTGTGAGCTTGTAGATCGACTATTTTCACTAGTTTCCATTCCGAGGAGACAAAAAAAATCTTTATTGGTAAATGTTTTGTGAACCAGTGATCTAGAGTAGTTAGCTAAACAGAGGCTTGGTTCATAACGGACGGAAAAACGTATAGATATCAACAGACACCATCAAGACCATATCTCTAGCTCAATGAGAAGAGAGGCTTTGAAAATGATTGATTGAAATTTTTATTAGGCAAAAGAATGTAAAACAACACAGTTACATTTATAATACTTTTGTCTAAAAGGTCCGACCAAAAAAGTCCTTGCGGACTTGTTTCCGTTGGGGTCCTTCAATTAATTTCATAGACATATATAGTAGCAACCAAACAGTTAAAAAAGGCAGCCTGTGAGTCCATAGGTCACTGGTTCCCCAACAATGTGTTGAGGTGATCATCATTTGGAATTCTTAGTTATAAATAACAAATAGTGTTTCTTGAGGTTAGGTTTAGGCGTTGTTTTACTGAGGTTAAGGTTAGTCAGGGTGGGTGTAGAAAAGAGTCATCTAGTCAGCAACCTTCTCCCTATTCCCATGGATTGGATCCACCCCTCTCACCTGCTCTCACTCATCACCAATCACACCTGTCTTCACTCACAACTCATTAGTGGCCTGGTATATGTCACAGTACGTTTGGAGAACCAGTACGATTGAAGACAGAGCGCTCGTTTTTAGGCACGGGGCTCCTTCGGGGCGAGGCGGGGCTTTTCGAGACAGGGTTTATTAGCGAGGCTCGCGAGGAGGAGGAGGAGGACGGCGCTGCGAGGCGGGGGGTTATTACGCGAGGCTCGCGAGGAAGAGGAGCCTCCTCCTCCTCCTCCTCCTCGCGTTTTAAACCGTCCCGTCCTCTCCTTCTCTCCTTCTCCTCCTCCGAGGAGGAGGAGAAGGAGAGCGCGGAGAGGCGGGGCTTTGATGCGCCGACGGAGACCTGTCTTTTGTTGTTCCCCCCCACATAGCAACCAGGAAGCTACGCTAGGGGAACCATAATATCTATGAGGGGAACGCTGAACACGCGTTCACACGCACGGCGCGCCGACTTAGTGGAGCTTGAGGCCGAGGAAGCGCGCCCTCGCGCCTCCAGGCGCGAGTGCCCGCGGTGACCGGCCGACGCTCCACTAGTCGACTCAGCGCCGTTTGATTTGTAAACCGATAGGGACAGAATAGTTCTTTTCATGGATCACTGTGTGTGTGTGTGTGTGTGTGTGTGTGTGTGTGTGTGTGTGTGTGTGTGTGTGTGTGTGTGTGTGTGTGTGCGTGTGTGTGTGTGTGTGTGTGTGTGTGTCAGGGAGAAAGTAAAACAAAAGCCAGAACACAATAAAAGTATCTAAACAGTCCTGCTTTCAATAAACCAAAAAAAGCATGAGCGCGTGCGCGTGTGTGTGACTGTGTGTGTGTGTGTGTGTGTGTGGCCATATATGTTTGTGCAGAGCCTCCTCCTCCTCCTCCTCCTCGCGTTTTAAACCGTCCCGTCCTCTCCTTCTCTCCTTCTCCTCCTCCTCCGAGGAGGAGAAGGAGAGCGCGGAGAGGCGGGGCTTTGATGCGCCGACGGAGACCTGTCTTTTGTTGTTCCCCCCCACATAGCAACCAGGAAGCTACGCTAGGGGAACCATAATATCTATGAGGGGAACGCTGAACACGCGTTCACACGCACGGCGCGCCGACTTAGTGGAGCTTGAGGCCGAGGAAGCGCGCCCTCGCGCCTCCAGGCGCGAGTGCCCGCGGTGACCGGCCGACGCTCCACTAGTCGACTCAGCGCCGTTTGATTTGTAAACCGATAGGGACAGAATAGTTCTTTTCATGGATCACTGTGTGTGTGTGTGTGTGTGTGTGTGTGTGTGTGTGTGTGTGTGTGTGTGTGTGTGTGTGTGTGTGTGTCAGGGAGAAAGTAAAACAAAAGCCAGAACACAATAAAAGTATCTAAACAGTCCTGCTTTCAATAAACCAAAAAAAGCATGAGCGCGTGCGCGTGTGTGTGCGCGTGTGTGTTTGTGTGTGTGTGACTGTGTGTGTGTGTGTGTGTGTGTGTGGCCATATATGTTTGTGCACAAGCCTGGCTTGTGGCTCCCTCTAGTGCTGGGTGGGTGGTAAAAACGAGCGCGCATTCTTCAATCGTACTGGTTCTCCAATCATACTGTAACATATATATAGGCCTACCCTGCCTGGGTGGCCTATGGGAGCTATGGGACGAATTGCCTCCCGGGCATATCCCCCCACGGATGCGTCGACCGGGTATGGACTAGTGTTAATTAATGCATATGCAATTTTTAAAGATAACATGAAATGCCTTTTTGAGAGTAGTTATTTTCAATGTATCCTTGTGAAAATAGCCGATCTACAAGCTCACAACTTTTTGGATAACAACGCTTTGTGAGCTTGTAGATCGGCTACTTTCACTAGTTTTGGTACAGAGGAGACTATTGATACTATTGATAAATGCTTTGTGAACCACTGATCTTAGTTTTAGTGAAACAGGGGCTCGGTTCATGGCAGAAGGCAAGAGTCTATGATCTTCAACAGACACCGTCAGGCTCAATCACTAGTGTGACAGCCTGTGAGTCCGAAGGTTGAACGTTCGATTCCTGTCTATGGCCATGGGTTGAGGTGTCCATGAGTGAGGTCCTTAACCCTGGATTGCTAGCCACCATCCCTCAGCACTCTGCTCAGCTATTGAGAATGCTCATTTGTTAGTTGCATGGGCTGCTTTGTCTCAAGTTCAATCCATTCTGTTTCTATGTCTTATTGTGCTATTGTTCCATATCGCTTTTTGCTTATCATGCCTCGAACCCGTTTATTGCTGCTTGCAGCTATATTTTTGTGTTTATGTTTTCAATTGTTTTAAGTCACAGATGCCACTGTTATTAGGGACAATAAAGTACTTACCTTTTTATACAAACCTGTGTTGTGTCCAGTTCTCTTCAGGGGATATTTTACTAAAAGTGTTGTTCTCATTCAAAAGTGTTATACTTACCTGGGTATACTCGAACCTGTGAATAGCCTAGAAGGGAAAGAAAGTGTTACAGAGGACCTTACCTCTTATCAAAAAGGTGGCGTAGTCGTTTGCAGTACTAATTCGATTATTCTCACAATAATTACGCACCCCGCAATTTATTGTGCATTCGATATTTTTATTGTTGTGAGTTGGATTTGAATTATTTATTTAGAAGGAGTAAAAGGTGATGTTGTTCTTATAATAACTGGCAAGTCAAATGTGACATACTGGCCACCGTCACACTACCATTACATTTGTTTGAAATCCTGCCTACCAATGATGTTAATGTGCAGCCTAGACAATATAGGCCTAATGGTTAGTAAGCCATGTTTCTGAACTGTCCACAGCCCTCATCTGAGACAGTAGACAGAAATGGTGTCATCTTATTATAATGAACATGAGTGAGGAGTCTTGAGGACCAATGCAGACAGGTTGAGAATAGGTGAAATGTACCTTTAAGTGTAAGCAGTGGTGGAAGTACAGAGATGTTTTACTTACAGTAAGTAAAAGTATCAATACCACAATGTAGAAATACAAGTAAGTAAAAGTCCTGTGTTCAAAACTTAATTGAGTAAAAGTACAAAAGTATTGGCATCAAAATATACTTAAAGTACAAAAAGTAACTAGCCCTACTCATTATGCAGAATGTCTCATTTCACATAAGTAAAAAAAAAAAAAAGCAGATCTACAAGCTCACAATGCGTTGCATCACGATGCATTGTGAGCTTGCAGATCCGCTATTTTCATAGTGCAGGGCTGAGGTGGTTCATGCATGTTTTATGAAGAAAAACAAAGTAACTAAAGTTTTCAAATAATTATAGTGAAGTAAAAGTGCAATATTTGCCTCAGAGATGTAGTGGAGTAGAAGTAAAAGTACAGAAAATTGGAAATACTCCAGCATAGTAAAAACAATTGTAATTAAGTACAGTACTTGAGTAAATGTACTTCCACCACTGAGTGTCAGTCAACTTAACGCAGAAGGTGGCCGCGAGGGCGCCCCCTAAAGTACAGCTCTATTTATGCTGCCAGTGCAGCAGGTTAAGGTGCGCGCAGCTCTTCCCACAGCAAGAATCCTCGGTTTGGAGCCAACTTTTCTCCTTGCTTGCCCCGGCTAACCGACACGAAGGAAGAAGAGGAGGCTGCCAAAGTAGGCTTACTGTACAGTAGGAGGAACAGTCTGGGACAGTGCAGGCTAAGGTGCGCACGTGGACAGAGCAGCATGGCTTTTGGACACGGCAGCATCCCACAGCTGAGGCTGGAGGAGTCATCAGAGGACGGTTCATTTAGGAGCGTCACCATGAGCCCCTCTGAACAACACAGACACAGTCCACGCGGGAAAACACCTTCCTCTGAACAACACAGACACAGTCCACGCGGGAAAACACCTTCCCCTTCCAGTGACAGAAGACAACCAAGGTAAGAGTGGTTTTAGGTCATTTTGAAATGTATTTCCATCGCGAGGCTCAGTTCTTGTTTTGTGTTTAAAAAAAAAAGAAAATCATAAAAAGAGAAATGTCACTTGCACAAGTTTTAAGTGGAGTTTCTAAAGTTGTTTCTATAGCTGCTGGCTGGGCTATTGTTTTTGTGTCATTTTAAATGTGTGTTATTTGACATAACAGGAAAGATATCGAAAAGTTGCCTATTCAGACAGTAAGCTCAGCTATGGAGTTGTCCCCTTATGATGCTATGGCCTGTCATTATTGCTTACAAAGAAATAACTGAAAATGCCATATGAGGATTATATAGCCTGCATACACTACACCAGTGGTTCTCAACCTGTGGGTCCCCACATGTTTTTTTGGGGGGTCCCCAGATGACAGTGAAGTGACAATTTAAGGACTTTTAAGACCTTTTTAATACCTAAAAAAAGAAAATAAAAAGACCATTACTGCATCAAAAGTAATCAACAAACATATAGTATAAAAACTGGTCAAACATTGGCTAAATTGTCAAATAATATAAGAAAGAGGCCTCACAACGCCTCGCGTTGTGCGGTGTTGTGAGCTTGTAGATCTGCTATTTTTACAAAATGTATCTGCGGAACAGCGTCAAACAAAATGTAATGCCTCAACTCATTCCAAGTGCTTGGTGGGTGGGGGGGTCCCCAGTTCAAATGTGATTATTTCGGGGGGTCGTGGCCTGAAAGGTTGAGATACCTCTGCACTACACTACACACATAGGGGTTCTTCTGTGGTTAAGCTGTTAAACCTATATACGGGCTACCTGTGATGGTTGTATATAGCACCATTTGACAAAGGTTCTACAGCTACTGTATATAGCACAGGAGTTGGCAAGTTCAAGGCCATGTTTTTCCTACGCCATTAGATGGTGGGCCAGAACTGGAATATGCAACACACCACCTTATAGACAATAATAACATAATTAAATTGCTATAAAAGTTAATAAATAAAGTGTGTGTGGTATAACTACTGATAGAAAAGAGTGTGGTCTCAAATGTTACAGCTGCGTACAATACATCAATTTGTGTAATCATTGAGTGCACTGGTTCTCAACCTTTTCAGGCTGCGACCCCCCCCAAAATAATAATATTTGAACTGGGGACCCCCCACCCTGACAAGCACTTGGAATTGTAGGCATTACATTTAGTTTGACTCGGTTCTACAGATAAATATTGTGAAAATTGCTGATCTATGTGAGCTTTTTTTGTGCCTCTTTCTTATATTATTTAACGATTTGGCCAATGTCTGACCAGTTTTGGGTCTTTTTTTCAATTCTATTTTATGTTTATTTATTTTTTAGGTATTTCCTTAAATTGTCACTTACTGTCATCTGGGGACCCTCCAAAATCATGTGAGCACCCCTCTGTGGGTCCCGACCCCCAGGGTGAGAACCACTGATTTAGTGCATGCTCCATCCTTGAATGTAGCAGTTAGAGGCTATTTAGTCCATCAAAAAGTAAAATCTTTATCTAGTGGAGACAGCCATACTCCTTTCGAACAAGAGCTCTTTCATGGTTCAAGGTCTCTACTTGGAAAAGAGAGAAACAGTGTATTGTTTACTTTAAGGCATTTCCCCCCTTTCCGTGATGTCCTTTTTTGCAAGTCTGGACAAGATTAGAGATTCAGTTCAATAGTATTTCAAAGTGTCAAAATGATTTGCCGACAGGCCACCTGTCGCCTACCACTGGAATGGCACCTTTAAGAGATGTGCTATATGTTGTAGCACCAAGTTCCCCTATGATTACGGGCCAAATAAGTGCTTTTAGCTCCATTTTTGTTTTTAGACTGTACTTGAATAATGAGTAGCCGGCCGGTCTGCAAGGGTGCCTTTATGCCTCATAATAACTTATCAAATTACCTTATCTCATCTGAAAATGTATCCACATTGCAGAATTGTCTTTTGTCTGCGTTTACAGTTTAGGATCCTTTTTACCAGAACAAATGGTCTATTTGGCTTTTCAATTGTTTTCTTAGTACCACTGGCCAATTCAGGGCCCACTGAAAGTAGTCTGTGGTGGAGCAAAATTCCATCAATGTTAATGCTATAGCCTACAAAATAGGTAAATACCAAATGCATGTCCTTGTGTGTCTAACTTGCTATTGCAATGCAATTCCTGCAGTTTACAGACAGTAGAGTTGCAGAGGTATTTCTAAAGGAAACCATAGCTAGCTGTATACTTCGTTTCCATTGCCATTATACCATCCAGCTGGCTGTAATGGGAGGGGGGGGGATTGAATATTGATTGATTGAATACTTTATTAGAAGTTTGCAGAAAAAAAGCACATGAAAGTACAGTTCAATACAAGGTCAGCTGATAGGAATAAAAAAAATACAAGAAAGCCATTGGCTTGTTTCCAGGGGGAACAAATGCAATTACATTCCATTTAAAAAAAAAGTGGCATGCTGTTAAACTCTGCAGCGTGGAATGTTTGTGTGTTATGATATCATTATGCTTTCAACGGAGCAGTGATCATCAGACCAATATGTAAACTAATGTCATATTCCTGGAGCATAGCTTATATCCTCAAAGCCAAAATACTTATCATTTCCCGATGAGGTCTCGTTCGACAGCTATTACAGGGCTCTTAACTTGTGATTTTGATGATTCATTAGCCTTTATGAAAACTTTAAGGCACGATGGCACAGCACAACATGATTGCATTACGAGGAGGAACGCGCCAGCGGAATTGCAGCCAGCTCCGCATGCTAAGTAGCATCTGAGAAATGTCAGCCAGGACAATTTTGGATCTAAATGGGGCTTTGTTTCAATATGAAAACCAGTTGTTAGCAACCGCGGTGGTCCGGTGATTAAGCATCCAATGTCAACTCCTTTCCTCTCATGAACACTTAGCACAACTTGAATGCAATTAATTGTCTCCGCCAGGCCGAAAGGCATGGCGAGAGAGTATGTTTTACCCCCTGTCCGTCCGTCCGTCCGTCCGTCCGTCCGTCCGTCCGTCCGTCCGTCCGTCCGTCCGTCCGTCCGTCCGTCCGTCCGTCCGTCCGTCCGTGTGTCCGTCCTGTCCGTCCGTTAGCAGCTAATCTCTGGCACCGTTGGCCCGGCCGCTGCAAAACTGTGCACTCACACTCCCTGGATGCCAACTCAGAACCTCTGGCCCAAATTTTTCAGATTGGCCTGTTATAGCGCCACCAGGAGGCTGATATGTGTAAAACACATTTATTGATACTACTCCTACAGATTTTGTCCAAACATCACACAAATCAGTACACAGTATCTCTATAGTCATGTGATCAACACGGATTTATCCGATTTCCCATATTCCATCCTGATTGCCTAAAATTGGCTTCCAAAGTTTGCAGGATTGTTCCGTTTTGAACAAAATGCCTCAAATCATGAACGCAGCTTGCGATTTCCGTGAAATTTCACACGCACATTTCTATTAGGCCGACGAAGAAATGCCACCCTTTTCACATTGGCCTGTTATAGCGCCACCAGCAGGTCTAATTTTGCAAACATATTTTTGGAACAAAATGCCTCAAATCATGAATGCAGTGTCCGATTGCAGTGAAAAGCCCTTGAACAAATGGCACCCTTTTCACATTGGCCTATTATAGCGCCACCAGGAGGCCACAATAACGTACCTGACCTGGCGGAGACCTGTGCTCCGAGGAGCACTTTTTCTAGTTTGTCCTGTGTTTCTCTGCGTAATGGTGACGCATGCTAACTGCGACACAGCCAGATTACACAGCTAATTGACAGTGTTAGGTGGACTTCCTGTCATGGTTATTCTAAATGTAAGTGGGAAGCATGCCACATTTACTATGACACATTCTCACTTACTGTACAGATAATACATTCTGAGAAACTTTTTCTTGAGGAAATTGCTTGATGATTGATGACTAACAGTACCCACACATCTTTGTTGTTCCTCTGATAATCATGATTATGGCACAGGAAGTCAGGAACTCCCTAATTTCCAGGTAACCAGCCAAGATGTATATCGTTTTCATTCTGTATCCCACTTCACTGCCGCTTGCTTGGAGCGCTGCCAATTTACATTGCCCCCACAAAATGCCACAGAAGGGGAAAGAATGTCAATGTGAGTGGCATTTGCTTGAGATTGCGGCACATAGTTCAATACTACTGCACATTGCTGTTATTAATTTAATTATTATTGATTGTATTTTACTGTGTGGCAGAATTCGATCGAAGAACGCTTTTGTGCGTGACCTTTACCCCGGAGTAATTCCGCTTGTCACTAAACCCTATTTAACAGATGGATATCTAATACTCCCCGGTGGCACCAGCAAGATGAGCGTTGCCCTTGGGATGTTGAATCGGTGGCATTGTTTATTAGCCGAGTCAATGCGGGCTGAAGGACATCGTCAAGCTCTGCTGAGAGGAAAGCGGCTGTCACTTGTCAGGAGTCTGAGCTCCTCTCTAATGGCTATAATTTGAGGTCTCAAGTTATTATGGTGCCTGTCCCCTCAGGCTGGCAGGATGATAATACTAAAAATGGCAACGCTGTCCTGACTTCCTTTTTGGCCTACTGTGCATTCTTAGATTTGCTCCAGAAGTGTACTAGTTATATACCAGTGGTTTCAAAACGGTGCGCTGAGGTACACTGGTGTGCCGTTAGACAGGTCCAGGTCAGGTGTGCCTTGGGATTTTGTGACAACCACACATTTATTATTATACCAGCTCAGAGCTCAGTGGCCTTGTGGTTAGAGTGTTCGCCCTGAGATTGGGATGTTGGGGGTTAAATTCTCGGCCAAGTCATACAAATGGCTATAAAAATGGTACCCAATGCAATGCCTCCCTGCTTAGTACTCAGCATCAAAGGTTGGATTGGGGTTAAGTCCCTGCGACATACTAGTGTCATGTCTAGGTGGTGTACTTGTACAAGCTGCCTCACAGGATAGAACTAGGTTCTTGACCTATTATGGGCCACCAGTGATGGAAAGTAACTAAGCATTTCTATATTGCAGTATTGATACTTTTACTTAAAGTTGTACAATGCAAATTCACAACTAACGATTTTTAGCAACCTCTGCTGGTCACTACCGTCACTGCATACAATTTCCATAGTCCTCGATTACCCAGAATTCCATTCGTTTTCACCGGAAGCCGGAAGCGTTTCAAAAAGCGATCTTTTAATTGTTTTATACTATCTACGGATCGTTTCTCTTAGCCAGTGGAGCATTAGTTACCATGAGCTGTGCTTTCTTTTTCTGTTCTTTTTCGATCTTCTAATCCTACATTCTCTTAAAATCAGCGTGAGGTTCCTTTTGGTTATTAGCGCGGAGTTCCTGGCCAAACAGGAAACCGTTGCGGTAGTTCCTGGCCAAACAGGAAACCAGTGCATTTCCACCTCCGTTTTCCGGCCAGATGACGTCATTTCCCCGGGAAAGTCCCCCCAGTCCACGTTCAATAGAAAATATATAAATAAAAGGCTTCCGGGGGTGAAATTCATGGAGTGGGTGTTGTGAAACTTTTGCCACTCACAAAAGATATACAATTTAACTTTAGTTTTGTTGAAAACGTTACCTAGTATGCCTTTAAGTAAAAAATGTGAGTACTTAGCCCTACTTATACATTATTATTTCACTATACAACTATACAAAAAGTTATGAATATTTTTTTTATTTACTATATCTGTGCACTTATTTCCCAATACAGAGACGAGTTCTATGCCCTAAAAATATATATTTTAACCACTTTAGACCTGGTGTCCCTATTTGGGCATGTCATTATAGGTGAAAATGTTACATCATTTAAAAAAAATGTATTAACTAAAATTAGCTAAAATAGCAGATCTCCAAGCTCACAATGCCTCGTGATGTGACACATTGTGAGCTTGTAGAGCTCACTTTGCTATGAAGGTATGTGTGCCATGAGAGATTTTGACTTGCCCATTGTTTGTGCCTTGGGCACAAACTGGGCACAAACACTTTGGTTTTCACACATTACACAACTGACACTATGTATTTCTGTCCACATAATGTACTGTATCATGTTGAAAAATGAAACACAAGCAATTGTCCTTAACTCGACACAAAAAATGTGACTGGTGACATTTGCCATTGACTTCTCATTGATATTTTTGGCTAAAGGCTAAAAACTGATAAAACCAAAATACTAAGTGCACATGGGCCACATCTGTATCAAGATTACATTTCCATAAAGTTTAGAGCAGTAGGCGTGAGAACGATGTGACTAATCTAATCCTTCTATCTAATCCTTAAATCCAAATGTGTGCATTATGTAACTTAACTGAGATTGCCCCATTCCAATGCTCTACTGGGCTGAGCCATTTCTGTCAGTCTTTTACTGCCTCTTGATTTCAAATGGTCTCAGGGAAATACTAATAAAGAATGAATTTGGACACTGCTTCCAAGGCTGGCATTCCTCCAAATGGATGAATGCGGATGCTTTCTTTTAGAATACCGGGTGATTGGGAGGAGTATGATTAAAGAGGAACAAGACCAGTGAAGGTCATTCATAAAAAATACTGTTTGACATTCAGAAACATTGTGCAGTCTTGTGTAGTTTTTTTTAATTATTACATATTTTTAGATGCAGTCCTTTTTTCCATCTTTTGTTTGATTCTTGTCAATCAATAAGCTACGTCAAGCACATGTCTTATTTTACTTTCACAAACATTATATTGTTGTTATGTGTTGATTCATAAGGCAATTTATACTTTTCGCACACGCCTAGCAAATCAAAGCCCTGTTGATTTCCTCACAAAATCTGCTACATGTGCTGTTTTATTATATGCTTGATTTAGTCATTGTTATATGCTATTTTGCATAGGTAACATCTGTGGCATTGTAGGGCTTTATATTTTTGTCCACTTATGGATTATTAAACACCCATTCATTGAGATATAGGGATCTACTTTTTTCACCCAGTGTCAATTGTCTAAGTAATCCTGGGCACTACACTCCCTCTGCCAGCCTAGCCCAGAGCCGAGCTCATGCCTCCTTCAATGCATGAGAGCTAACAAGCCTTCTAATCACCCGACAGGGAAGTACGCCTCGTACTAACTGTATGCCACATTCAGATATGTATGCATGTGTTCCAGATAGGTGTGCGAAGAAGCAACATTTTCAATGCATGCAGAAGGGTGACTGAGTGCTCCAAATCCCTAGAATGGTGTCATTTCCAGCTCTATATGCTGACGGCTATCTCCTTTTATCCTTCTGTCACAGAGCCCAGCGAGGCTCCCGGTGTGTTTACATGGCTACTAATGAGCAGCTCTGTTGGAGCCATGGAGGCAGACCCAAGCTGTTGGGTGGAGGGATCCATATTTTGTTCTTTATCCCCATGAAATCTAGTGCACCGCCCGCTGATTATTCACAGCCGTCCTGAGATCAAAGGCATGTGGCGTGGCACATTTTAAATCCTGTCTAAGGAAGCAGGCCTCATCCTCCTGCTCCTGCTTTAAGCAGATACAGTATATTATATCGTGTGAGTATCTGCTGCCAATAGGGAGAGAAGAAATCTGTCCATGACTTCATGGAAATGATTTTATGAAACCGAATAAAGTTAGAAAAAGACAAAGGATTTTAACTCCTAATTTGGTTCACTTTGTTATATATGTTGTCATATGTTATATATTTTATTCGAAATTTTATATAATGGATAGCATTGCAAACGAAACTTCTATTTTTTGTGTATAATATGTTACAGTACGATTGGAAAAGCAGTCAGATTGAATGAGCGTTATTTTTCTTCGACGTCGCCAGATCCTAGGGCATTCACAAATAGTGATTTTTAGCATTCGAATTATTCGACCTGTAAGTATTTGAATATTCGATTAATCGATTTGATTATTTAAAAAAAAACATTTAAAAAAAACTTCTTTTTTTTTGACAATGGCATTGACGACTCGACTCAAGGAATGCGAGTTGACGTCAGGCTCCTCGCTCGACGAGTCGACTTTTAGGGGACAGCCCTAGGCACAGCCTCACATAGAGTATGAAATGATTTGACAACAATCAACCATGAATGGATTAGGAAAACTACCAACACCAGAGCTCACAGCTGCGTGTCTGCTGTAGAAAAGCCACTGAAAAAAAAAAACATATTTTACTCAAAAACGACGTGCGTGCGTGCGTGCGTGCGTGCGTGCGTGCGTGCGTGTGTGCGTGGGTGCGTGTGTGCGTGCTGAGCCAGCCTTTGTTGCGTGCATGTCTTTAACTCTTTGACTGCCAGAGTATTTTCATAAAGTACTCCCCCAGTGCCAGCAATTTTCGTGTTTTTTTATTTTTATATTTTGAATTTTTCTCATGAAAATAATTTAAGGACACATAATGTAAAGACCCAGCACAAATCCGCCACCAGAGAGCAGCACATGACAGCGTGATCATGTCGTTGGGTCTCTCTCACCCTTCTTCATAGATTAGACAAGGAAAAACATGAAAACGGATGTGACGTCACCCAGATTGTTTTGATCAGCGAAAATTACGTTGTGATATACGACGGCGATGACTGATCGTCACCCAGACCATAGATTATAGAAGAGAAGCTGTCCGTTTGTCCGTTATACCGTGTGAAAAATCGTTTATTTACCTATTTTGGACGAAAATGACTGGGGAAAAAAATCAAAAACCGGAAACGGAATCCAGGCCATGAAACCGGATGCAGATGTCCGTGAAGTAAGTGGAACTCGAGAATAACATTGAATATTAAGCAGCATAGCGCAATCAGAGATTAAACAATGAACGCGCGTCCAGCGCGTCGAGCGCGTCGACGGCCAACTGGACAAAGTAGCACTTGACGCGTTATCGCGTCGTCCGCAGTCAAAGAGTTAAGTGGCGCGTGTGTTGCACTGTTGAGGCCATGCTCATAGAAACACACTCAGCCACAAGACAGTCGAAATTATGCTCCAAATCAAAACCTACACGTGTCAGTGCTGACACATTCTGTCCCTCAAATACCGTTGATGATGTCACATAATCATCGTAGCTACTTGTCATGCAAACACAAAGGGTTTACTTTAGCTGGACTGTTTGGTCTCGGTGATTCATCCGAAGGCATTCAGCAGCGGGAGAGCAATCAGGCCGATGCTCAGCAATCATGCTGCATACTCGTTAATCCCCTCTGCCAAGTTAATTAGATTCAAATTATACAAACAACGAAAGCTGAAAAAAGTTGCAGTGCTGTGTTGCCATTGGACTGGCTGTTCTCGGCCCTGTTGACGAACCGCATCCAGAAGAGATTATAGCACAGAGCTGGTTATTGGATCACGAGACCATTACAGTTCGGCCACATTACCGTTATGCCATAATGTCATGGTGGATGTGTGGCTTGTTGTTTCCAGTATGTGAAAAACAAAACAAAATGTACATAAAAGTTCAAATAATATAAAATGAAATGAAATAAAACTAGAAAATGTGCTCCTCGGAGCACAAGTCTCCGCCAGCAGACCCGTGCTATTTTAATCAAATGAAATCACCTACCCGTAGCAATTATATTATCATAACAATAAGTAATGAGATACAATAAGTAATGAGATACAACCTCTGGCAGGTGAACAGACAATAATATAAATTTTCATAAATGTATTACTGTATTACAAAAATTTATATATACTATGACGCATCTGATATATAGCAATTATATTATCATAGCAATAACTAATGAGATACAGTAGGGTAAAAGATATATCTTTTAGTTAAATAAAAAATTCTTTCTTAAAAGGTGTATGTTAAAGAAATATTTATTCTCAAAAAAACGTTTTAAAAATCATATTTTGTCTTCCAATGTTAAAAAAAAGATAGGATGAAAAAAAGAGATTAAAAAAAAGTTTCATATATAGAAGGTTATTTATGTATTTCTTAAAAAAGAACAGACAGTAATAACAGAAATGTATTACTGTATTACAAAAATGTATATACTATGACGCATCTGATATATAGCAATTATATTATCATAGCAATAACTAATGAGATACAGTAGGGTAAAATATATATCTTTTAGTTAAACAAAAAGTTCTAATACTTGTCTTCCAATGTTGAAAATAAAATAAGATGAAAAAAAGAGATTTAAAAAAAAAATCATATATATTCATATATTTATGTAATATTTACGTATTCCTTAAAATAGAACAGACAATAATATTAATTGTCAGAAATGTATTACTGTATTACAAAAATGTATATATACTATGACGCATCATCTGAACGGTTTTCTGGTAATATCTTAATAACAGTCGTCTGTAATGTTGTTTCATCATTGTAAGTGTTTAGTCCGACTTTATTATAAAAAATGTGTGTTGTAGACGTTAAGTTCTGAAATATGTCTTTGAACGCAGACAGATTTTTGCCTCTTTTTTGTACCATAGAATCCGCGTCGTAACCTAATAGTATTTCAGCTGTGTCATTGAAACAGGTGACCCACTGCTCGTCTGTATCATCAGTAATTAGGACCTTCAATACAAATCGGTAAATATAGTTTTTAACCTCTTTGCATTTTTTACAATAAAAATCCTGCGTTCTTTCAGTTAGTTTAGTTTTACAATTCGGACACGATTTATAAAAACAGCCATCTGATTGAATGTCAAGAATTGTACTCACCACGCTGTAATAATTACTCCATTTTATATTCTCTTCTTGTGGAAATTTCATTTCTTTCAATGTTCGCGAGTTGAAAATTACATCAGACGATGCTTTAGTTAAATTCTCTATGTCCAGGACTTTACTTCTGGTGTCATACCATGTCTTCAGCAAGTACGCCTCTTTTATATTTGGGTCGACGAAAATGATAGAGTTGGACGATACAGATAAAGATATCCCGTTAAAATACGAGATAGAAGCTGACTTCACCGCTACAATGGATCCATAACTGCCAGTAAAGCTCACTGCTTGCTTACCCCATAACGTCACTGTGATCTGTTTATAGCTCTGGTCCATTAGACTGATATTCCGCTTGTACGTTTTGCCTGATTTAACTATCATTTCTGTTCCTTCTTCAACATTCAGACAAACTCCAATTACATCGGTAATGGTTTTCTCCTTCCTGTCTCTTAGTTCATCTATGGGTACGAATTCAAATGGGATTTTAGGATTAATTATAATTCCGTCACACGGTAGAACCCTGCTCTTCTTATTCAAAATAATTTCATAATCTTTATTCACTGTGTGATACTTCGAGTTAGCAATCCTTAGCGTTGCATTGGAAATACGATATACATTATGTTCCTTCACTTTTAAGAAGAAATCCTCTTCCTCTCTGCCAAATGCTATGATTCGAATTGTTCCGCTTTCATCGCTAAAATTCAAACTAAACAATTGGCCCTGTCCAATATTATATGTCCGAAGTTCAGATGTATCTAGTACAATCCCTTGAATCTCCCAGGTCATTGACAATCTCAGTTTCGCAATAGGAATTATTGAGCATTTGTCTGGTATTTTTGTATTTGTACTCTCGCATATTTCGGTCTCAGTTAATTGTAATGGACTATTTACTCTTGCATTTACTCTTGCACTCTTAGAGCCTGGCGAGTTTATTTGGCATCTTAACATGTGGATTTGAGATTTACTGATGGCGTTCTCATCCTTAGAAGCGGTCAGTTCTTCGGTGAGCAGTCGAAGGGCATGGTCATCCAATTTCTTTTTGTAGGAATTTCTCAATTGGACGATGTCTTCGATGTCTTCTTTGTGTGATAATTCGGGGCTCACCGGTAAAGTTGGAAGATGGATATCTTCGTCTTTAGTCTCAGAGAATTCGTCTTTGACTTTATTCAACGATGTACTTTCATCTTTCATTTTCCTTTTCTTGGTATTCATGGGATCCTTCTTGAGATTCATTAAACTTCGTTCGATTATGGGAACTTGAAGGTGAAACAGGTCCGTCGTCTTTGATAACTTTCAAGTTTTTAAGAATCGAACAGTTGATGAGTTTAACTACCCTAAGGGAAACTCAATGGAGTTACTAGCTGTAATTGCTTGCAATCTATGTTAATCAAAATGAATAATAAAATAGAATTAATCAATACTTCTGGTCATTCATATAATTATAAGCTCTGTGTTTTACAATATATATATATAGCATTCGTCTTTGTATTCATGACATAATGGTGACGTCATGAATAGTCTCCTATGCCTGTTTATTCGTGCCAGTGTCCGAGCGTAATCTGAATGGTTGAACTTCTCTTGACGTATGTGCAGCGTGTGTGCAGTGTGTCCAGTGTGTGTGCAGTGTGTGCAGCGGAACAATTCGAATACATTTTTCTTAAAACTGTATCAACTATGTATATCGTATTTGTTCACACACACATGGTGTAGCAGTGAGTTGTGGTGGACTAAATCTAGTTAAGATAAATCCAATGTTATATTTATTAAATCATGGTCTGAATAATAGGTGTCTAGAACATGTGTGGAGACCTTCTGGTGTCTGTTAACATAAACATGGTCTAGGAGTGAGCCATCATCTGTAGTTGCTGTAGTGACAAATTGATGAAAGCCATACTTTAGCATGATGTGTAGAATTTTGTGTTGTGGGTCAGTGATGAGGTTATAGTTGATGTCACCTACAATTACTGTCAAGGTGTTATTTTCCAGTGATTGTAGGAATGCACAAATATTCTCAATGAATGTTGAGGACTTGATTTTCGGTGGTTTATATAGTGTAATCAGGTTGATTCTAGTTGCACATTTGGAGAGTGTTAGTGCTATGTGTTCCACGTTGTTAAGTGACTTATTTAATCGTGTTGGAAAAAGGTGATTTGATACTATTGTCACGATCCCGCCTCCTTTTTCTGTTTCTCTGTCAGTTCTGAAGCACGTGGAGTTTGGTAGGATGAGGTCATCTGGATCTAAGCTGTGCTGTGATTTCAGAAATGTTTCCACGAAACATAACACATGAAATTCTGTCAGTGTTGGGTCATTTTTGAGGTCAGGTAAATGTTGCAAGTATGATCTGATATTCAGCATGGCGATAGTTAGGGTGGAGTCATTTGGAGCAAGTGGGATCTGTTGGGATACTTGTAGTTGTGTCTTGCGTAGTCGAGTCATTTCTTCGAGTACAGCAGGGTGAGTTTTGATTTGTTTGTCATGAAAGTTGAGGAGGTACAGGCCTTGTAGTGATGTTACTCTGCTGAGTGCAACATAGACCTGACCCGGGTTAAAGATGCCCTTTTCCTCTACGGTGACTACGATCTTGTCCAATGTTCTTCCTTGGACTTTATGAATTGTGCATGCCCATGCCAGAGTAAGTGGGAATTGTACTCGTATTGCTTCTACAGTGTTTTTGGTACCTGTGTAGAATTGCGCAGTGTGCCTTTGTATGGGTACTGCTTCAGGAAATTGTTCTTTGTACTGACTGGCTGTTTTGGCTGCTTTTCCTACACGATCACTATCAAAGTTGACCAGGATGGTTTCGACTGTTGTGTTTATTTGATGGATGTGAACAACTGTCCCGCATACTCCATTGGACAGTCCGTCAGATACACTGATGTTGGTTGTCAACATGACTCTGGCCCCAACTGCTACAGACACGACCTTCCGTAAGCCTCCTGTATGTGATGGGTTGCTTGATAGTGCAACATTAACTATTTCTGTCTTACAATCTTTTTGTGAATCAATTGCGGTTGGATATTGTTGTTGGCAACTTTATTAGCTTTTCGCCATTGTGTGAATCTGTGGCTGCATTTGTTTTGAAGACATGCAATGCGTCACTTGGGTATGAGGGATCTGTTTTAGAGATGATTCTGGTTTGTAGCAGTGCAATGTCTTCTGCACAGCATGTGTTTGTACGAACTCTCATAAGCAGTTCTGCAAAGGGTTGGTCATCTTTCTGGCGCATCGTTTCTGTTAGTTCAAATAGTTGGAAGTTTTCTTTCCACAATGAACCATGTAGTCTGACATAGGCATCAGAAGGGGTATCGAATACTTGTTTTGCCATGACTGGTGGAAGTTGGTATAGGTCACCGACTGCAAGGATACTGACATTGCCAAAACGGGACTCTGAGCTGTGTATGCCCGTGATGTCTTGAAGGCGTTTGTGAATGTGATGTAGAAGATCTGCACCCACCATGGAAACTTCGTCAATGATTAGCAGTTTTAGCTTCCCCAGCCGTGAGCGCAATGTATTTAATGCGTCCTGTTTTGGAGGTTGGTATCCTTTTGATTTATTCATAGGTGCTAAGTTGAGGGCAGAATGAAGTGTAATGCCGTCGATCGCAAATGCCGCTGTTCCGGTGAATGCTGTCAAAAGTACAACAAGCTCGTTTGGCTGAAAATAATGAGACAGTCGGTGGAGTAGGTCCATGGTTTCATAGTGAATCAGTTTAATGATGTGACTTTTACCAACTCCTCCTGGTCCGCTCAGAAAGATTTGGTAGCTTGGATGTGATTGATGATTTTTAAGTGCAATGATTGTTTTTTTGCACCATTTTCTATGAAAGGTCACCATTTCCCTCTGTTTCTGAGTCAGTGATCTCATCATGCTTAAGTAATCTTCTCGCGTCATCATACCTTTGTCTTGCTCCGCAGTGAAACGTGCATGAAGTTCTGATCGGACATGTGGCTGATTGGGCTGGATATCAAGATTCGATCTGTCTGCATCCTCTTGTATGTCTCTCTCTATGATATTGCCTTCATTTTCCTGTATGGCTATTTCATATTCAGTGTTGGCTGCAAGCAAATCCCATGCATGCTGTGGTGGTCTCATTTTTTCAAGGTCTTCTATTGCTTGGTCAAGCTCGTTTGTATTTATACTAAACTTTTTTTCGTTGTGGTGGATTGTTTGCAGAACACGATGATAGTGGTCTTTGAAAGTTGGGTGATTTGCTAGCAGGTCTGTGTCCTCTATGCGCCAAGGTAAGTACAACATTAGAATGTTTCTATATTTTTCTTCTCCCTCAGATCTTTCCTTGTGGAAGCGAATGACACAGTGACGCTTGCGGGCTCGCATTTGTCCAAGGTGATTATTCAGGGTGATGTCATTGTTTCTGTTTTCCAGATCGTCATCCTCGTCAAAGGTGTTTGGTATGTGGTCAATGGAATCAGACGTTTTTTCTTTGTATAATGCGACTTTCTAGGGAGTTTGGGCATGCTTCATATCTGTCGAGAAGTGAGGTGCAGAATATGTTTTCGTCATCGTCAGCCATATCTTGCAACATACTCACTGGTTTAACAAGTGAAACTCTTTTGTGTCTGGGTGCTGTGTTGACAAAGACCACTTTTCTGCTTGTCCTTTTCAATGGTAGGGATAGCAATCTGTACGCTTCTTCTTGTGCACTTACTTCTCTGTTGTTGAGGAATGCAGAGCCAACCTTCTTTAGTTGCGTGGTGACATCCTCTCCTCTGTTCTCATCAGCAACTTTCTTCAAGAGTTCACTCATAGCTCTTTCAGATTTTAACATGTAGCTGGTTATGTACATGACACAGGAGTATGCGTCCAGTACAAATTGAATGTCCATGTTTGCTTGCCAGGTTTCCAGGATTCTTGTATTGTAATAATTTATCCAACGTTCTGCTGGTTGACGTTTTAGTATGATCTTTTTGCCAGACTTCATGACTGATAGGGCCCATTGGTAATCCTGTTCATTGACACATGCATCTTGCAGCAAATCTTTCAATGAGATATCATCAGGATTGTCCTTGTTAGACATGGAGCTAACCACTTTGTTCAGAAACGTGTGGCTTGCTTCAAGGAGTTTTTCTGTAGTGTTTTGGTCTTCTTCGTCAGGTTCTGTGGCTATTAAGGTTTCAGTACTTGGAAGGTGTGGAAAGTTGAATCTGCAGAATCCTTTTTTTCTGCATGTTATCCACCTGTTTCCGCGGGAATTTACTGGAGCAAAAATCCTGTGTGGGAAACATCCTGCGGGGGGACCGGAAGTAGGAAATAGCGGCTCAGTGTGTTTACATTTGCCAGCAGAACGTAGCTCGTTCGCAGTGAATGTGGTAGGCCTACGTGAAATCATTATGGACATTTCAAAAATTAAATAAAATGTGTGTTCCAATGCTCAATAATATAATTTTCCATTATTAACTGTCTTGGTTGATGGGTATGATTTGGGAATCCTGACATTTTGCTAAACATTCATGCTAAACACATTATAGTCTATAGTGGTAAAATATATACCTTATAAATAAAAGGACCTGTTACAATGTTGAGCAGAATTAGGAGCATATCTAGCAGAAGATAAGACTGAATAATACGTGTCAGTTTGTGGTGGGATTTTTTGGGGTTTCTTTAAAATCATCTTTGCCAATAACAGTGCACTTTCAAACATGTAAAGCATTCATTTTCTTTAATGAATAAAATACACAAATACACATCCTCATGTACGTTGTCAGCCAGGGAGAGGGGAGGGGGAGGGTGGTGGGATGGTCGGGGGAGAAGACAACCACGCCTACTTAGGAGACCATTTGTAGGATTTGTGTACTACTTCGCCTCTAGTGGCTCCAATGGAGAATGTGTATCTTTCTATATTAACAATCTTTGGTACAGCTACGTTCTGCTGGCAAATGTAAACACACTGAGCCGCTATTTCCTACTTCCGGTCCCCCCGCAGGATGTTTCCCACACAGGATCTTTGCTCCAGTAAATTCCCGCGGAAACAGGTGGATAGAATGTTTGTGTTTTTGTACTGATAGGACTAATTCTTTGAGTACACCATCGTCTTCTGGGATTGCACATGTTATATGTCTGTCAATAAAGGCAACAACTTCAGCATTTGTGCTCACACCAACTTTTGGGGCATTCTTTATCCACAATAATACGTGCGCATGTGGCGAACCCCTCTGTTGAAATTCAATACGTAAGAAGAAATCTACAAGCTCACCAAGTGGATTGGACGTGCCACCAATGAAGTCTTTGAAATATGCTTGTAGACGATAGTGAAATTGACGTGCAGCCGTTACTGGGTTGTTGCGCAGCCATTTGCATTTTTCTTCATAGCCCATGCTTTTGACATCATCTACTGTTAAGATCTTCCCATACTGACGTGCAATACTTTGAATAACTTCTGGCCATCCCATATCTGCGGCACTCAGCGTTACGAAGAAGGTTGTTATTCCTAATTGTCTGACTATTGCTAGTAAGTCTAAAAGCACATTTTGCCAATAGGCTGGTGAACCTCTTGTGTTTTTTAGGAATTTGAAGGCTATGTCTGTGAACAACATTGTTTGTACATTTTGTTGTGATTTGAATATGCCAGCATTAACCCTTTGATTTTGGAATGTCTGACCGCGGCTTTGTCGTAGGGATATCTGAATTTGATCTTTGACTTGTTGTGCTTCCACCATGTATTGAGCTGCCAGAAGATAGTCTATGTCTTTAGCAAAACGGCCATCATAATGCAAAAGGCGTTGGTTAAAATATTTTCTCTGTGTGATGTCTTTTTCTCTTTCTGTTTTTAAACCACCACGGCCATAAGGGTACTTTGATGGGTTTGCCAATTCTTCAAACTTGTCGTCTAGATAGAATGCGCGTGGTTTTTGGTGTTCTGCAGGGGCGACTGAATATGTAGTGTCTGCATCAAAAAAAAATTCTTCTTGAAGCAATGTGTCATATGGGAGTCCTCGTAATTGACTGGTTTGTTCAAATGCTTGTCTGTCTTCTTCATCTTCATTGTCTTGAACAGTTTCAGCAGTTGATTGGTGTGTTTGATCTATGTCAATTTTCTCTAGTGCTACATAATGTATTTGATCAAGGTGGCCAATTGTTACAGTATTAGGACTTCGGCCTTGTTGTGGGATCAATTCAACTCTAGTCCTCTTCTGTGTTACTGTTGTAGATGAGTATGCTTTCTTAGCTTTGGCCTTCTGCGCCTTTGCTTGACCAATGTTACACACACACGCACGAGGGCCACACACACGCACGGACGGGTGATTTGAACTGGAAGGTACTGTTCCAATCAAGACTGATTGATCCTGTCTTACCTCACTTCAAAAACGTAAACAGATTTTTGAAGTGACACACCTATTTATAGGATTTTATTTCGTCATGCGTCCCTCTAGCCAATCAAAGGCATTGGTGTCAACATATTGACACGTATTAAGACTTCGGCCTTGTTGTGGGATCAATTCAACTCTAGTCCTCTTCTGTGTTACTGTTGTAGATGAGTATGCTTTCTTAGCTTTGGCCTTCTGCGCCTTTGCTTGACCAATGTTAGGTGTTCTCAGAGGGACACACACACGCACGGACGGGTGATTTGGACTGGAAGGTACTGTTCCAATCAAGACTGATTGATCCTGTCTTACCTCACTTCAAAAATGTAAACGGCTTTTTGAAGTGACACACCTATTTATAGGATTTTATTTCGTCATGCGTCCCTCTAGCCAATCAGAGGCATTGGTGTCAACATATTGACACGTGTCACGTGGAGCTTGACCAATGTTAGCTTGGCTAACAATGTTTGCTCACACACGGCGGGACGAAGCGAAAACATACTCTCCACCTACGGCGGAGACAAAAATACAATTATCTTGGGGAAATAAACAATTTCAAGTCAGGTTTAAGCCAGGCCTCTTATCAAATGGCCTGCCAGCTGCAGGCCTAAAACAGTGGAGCACAGCCACTCTGATGTTCATACGTGTATATACAGTGGTGGCAACTAAATACATTTAAGTACTGTACTGAAGTACAATTTTGAGGCATTTTTGGGCGGTGTAGCCGCCCCTATAAGTTGGGTTGGGACATCTCATTAGTATTAGTTTCCTGCACTGTGATTGGCCCAGCTGGCCCAGTTAGCTGTACTGTGATTGGCTGACTCTATTTGCTGACTCTATTCAGCACTGTGATTGGCTAGCGAGACACATGATGACATTAATAACCTATAAATAAGATTATGGACTTCCTAAAATGCATTTTTTTGGAAGTGAGCTTCCATCACTATGATGACCAATAAAGATTATTTTCAATAAATGTATTTCTTTTTTGAAGTGAGCTTCCATCACTATGATGACCACTGTGATGACCACACCGCCCACTTCACACTGGGTGTGATTTTTGGGCGGTGAAACCGCCCCTATAAGTGAGGTTTGGATATTTGTACAACAAATCCTGCGCTGTGATTGGCCAAAAATGTACAAAAATGTACCCCGCCTAACCCTGCACCGTGATTGGCCAATCACAGTCTATTCAGGACTGTGATTGGCCAGTGTCACATGACACATGTGCATAGCCCTTATAAGAAACCATAACTTAAAAAAAAACATATTTTTTTTTTTTTAAGTTATGGTTTCTTCCATCATAAAGAGTGTTTCAATAAATGTATTTATTTTTTGTACATGATTGGTTGACTCCATTCAGTATTGTGATTAGCTAGCAAGACACCGCCCACTTCACACAGGGTGTGATTTTTACTTTACTGGAGTATTTCCAATTTCCAATACTTTTACTTTTACTCCACTACATCTCAGAGGCAAATATTGTACTTTTACTCCACTACAATTATTTGAAAACTTTAGTTACTAGTTACTTTTCCGATATAAATCATTATATTATAAAACATACATTAACCACTTTAGCCCTATTTTATACCTACTGTAGGCTATTTGAAAATAGCCAATCTACAAGCTCACAACGCGTCGCATCGCAACATGTTGTGAGCTTGTAGATCTGCTATTTTCAAACATTTTAGTGCTTTTACTTTTGGTACTTTAAGTATATTGATTGATGCCAATACTTTGGTACTTTTACCCAAGTAACATTTTGAACACAGGCCCTTTACTTGTAACAGAGTGTTTTTATATTGTGGTATTGCTACTTTTACTGAAGTAAAATATCTGAGTACTTCTTCCACCACCACTACCACTACATACTGTATATACGCTCAAAGACATGCACAACGTATAGGCATAAATGTAGTTCCCTTTTCCAGAGGCATGTGATCAAATTGTCCCAACATTTTTGCATATCGGCAATATCTTGAGTTATTTACATGGGGAAGTTTATCCACAGTAACTTGTGTTTCAAACAAATGCCCCAGAAGGTATTGTTCTGGTAGCGTTTCCTGTTACATAACATCTCCATGTAAAGCTTTCTACACAGCCTGGAGGAGAGCCATCAGCACCCAGTTCTCCCTATCCATATCACCAGGGACTTGGCTGTGTTCCTCAAAACAAGGGCATCGGCAGATAGCATGACTGCTACTTTAGGGCCATCAGGCTAATCAGCCAGTGCAGGGAAATTGATTTAGCTCCCCCCCACCACACACACACACACACACACACACACACACACACACACTAACACACTAACACACACACACACACACACACACACACACACACACACACACACACACACACACACACACACACACACACACACATTCCATATCTCTAAAACAGGGGGAGTCACACAACCGACTCCCTCACGCCAAAGTCATTTCCTATTGCACACCCAGATTAATTAATTAATAATAAATTCAACTGAAATAACATAGCAGCAGGTGGAAGGTTACTAATTTAGGATCAGTGTGGTATCCAGTGAAAACATCTCCAGTGAAAACTAATTGCACAAAGGCAAAACTATTCTTCTCTATCAACATGGTAAATAATGCCCTCAGAATATGAAAGGTAATACATCGATTCACTCATTATTTAATTATTTCTTGTTGGCGGTGACCATACTGCTGTACCATTCAGTGCATTTTAGAACAATGTCCACAAGATGGCAGGCTAGTATCACTCTGTCTTGTTCATTGGCCCAGCAGTCAAAGTAAAGATAGTTTGACTTGCAAAACGTTTTGGGTTTAGGGTTATGTATGTCTAAATGTTTGGATATTGTGTTTTCAGAAGTATATTGGGTTTAGTACCAAAGAAGTTTTACTCTGGGAAGGTGAAATCAGACTCCTCCATGCATTGCACTGACCCAAGTTTATATATTTGTAGGCCAAAGACATTTTGTAATGTTCAACGTTTCTTCATTATTACATCTTGTGTACATGAGAGTAGATATTTTGGTTTGGATATTCTGGTTCCTCATACATTGTAGCAGCAATACAAAATATAGCCTGCCCTATAATAGGTAAGTATTAAACAGCCACTCGCATATTCTTCAGATGTTGTCATTAAGGCTTCACGACTTTGATACTTCATACGAAACATACTGTCCGCTCACAGACATGCACACTGTTTCTACTGCTCTATGTGTGCCGTACTCCTTGTTCTCCTCATTACCAAGTCTCACTTGGAGAAGCAGGTCTTCACAGACACGTCTACACGCCTGTTTTCTGAATGCACTCAATGAACCTTTCTGGATGCCACAAATACTGTAGATCCCTCAATATAACAGGAATAAAAATATTTATTTGCAGGCATTTAAACGCACGCACGCACGCACGCACACTCATACACACAAACCACCACAAACTGTTATTTCAAAGGGCACTCTGCTTGCAATTAACAGTAATCACAGCAGGACACAGACATAACTGTCAGGGGAAAATCATTTCCGTATCACCACTCTGACAGTTATGTTCGAGGGACTTGAAGGACAATCTGAATATTCTTAAATATTTAAAATGTATGCTGCCAGTAGGCATGCACACTCTGTCTGCACAGCTACATACAGCTAGCATGGTAATGGTAAACACAAAGATTGCGTTTACATACTGTAGTCTCATTCAGACCAAAAAAATGTTTCAATGTATGCGTCTACAATTAACTCAAATAGAATGTCACCTGTGAGTCAGGCTGTACCAGATTCTGTGATTCATCTGTATCTTTAGTTTAGTGTTTTCCCAGTTTAGCTTGGTTCCTCGTCCATGTTGTTTGCTTCTTTGTGGTCCCTGTTTTTTGTGTGTTATCAAAACCCCTTAATTTGAACAGTACAGAGCCTCTAAAGGGACATAGTGTTGATTTTTTATACAACATGTTATGTCATGTATGGTCTAGTGTGGACACGACTTAACCCATTAAGACCTGAAGCCGATTCTACAAAAGTCTTCTAAATCCCAACAGTATTCTGAAAAATGTATTTGTCCGCTGACCCCCATCTCAAAACATTTTGTTCCAGGGACACCCAGAGATTTTAGTAAAAAATGTTATCTTTAAAATAATATACATATTCAAAGATTTGCACACATTTTCATAATTTTTCAAAAATAGCAGATCTACAAGCTCGTAGCGCGGCACTCGGTGCAAATGTCAAGGACCCCCAAAATTATATGTATTTGGCCGCAGACCCCCATTTCAAAATATGTTGTTCCAGGGACCCCCCAGAAGCAAATATTTGAGTACCGGTAAAAGAAATTCGCTTTAAAATATATATATATATACAAAGATTTGCACAAATGTTCACGATTTTTCAAAAATATCAGATCTACAAGCTCATAGCGCGGCACTCGGTCCCGCGCTATGAGCTTGTAGATCTGCTATTTTTGAATAGCCCAAAGTCTAAAATAATGGTTAAAGTAGTTACACAGATGCGTTCCCGTAGCCTGGTAAACCCTCCCTCCGGAAATCTCATTTGTAATTAATTTCAGGAGTGAGTCTGGCATGATCGCCCATTCTGCAATTTTGGCTGTGGGCTGGAGTTGGGCGGGAGTAATACCGTTGACTGACAACCCCTTCAGCCAATCAGCAGTGTTCCCCTTCAGCCAGTGCATTTTTACCACCTCCAGACTAATGTGACGCAACGGGACTTTTGAGACGGCCATGCCCAAAATAGGTGGCCTTATTCGGATACGTGCGTGTCACTGCCCGCCCCTGCCGGTTCTCGGAATTTTTATTTTTAAATAGGCTGTCATGACCACATATATGAAGTTAAACAACTAAATTCTATCCAAACGATATCTTAAAAATAAATTCCGTGCCTCAAAAAATAAGTATGAGAGCGTTTTAAAACCGAAAGTAAGAAGTAAATACAACGCACAAAATAATGGCTGCCGTTCGTTTTTGGTCGGCTGCACTCGGTTCCATTCGGGCTCGCTCGAACTCGCCACCTGATTGGCCAACTTTCGCTGTCAATCACAGAACGATGAGCGACAACGCTGATAGGCTCGTCCATTTGGTGAACGGGCTAGAAACGCCCAGACAAGCCTTCAGGCCAGACTCCTTCCTGAAATCAAATGGAAATGAGATTTTCCGGAGGGAGGGGCTTTACCAGGCTAGCGTTCCCGGTCTTAATGGGTTAATAATCACATAATATTTGTGTTCTGTGTGGATGTACTCATGATGACAGAAGCTAGCCTGACACTCAGCCTGAATTTTCATTTCGTTTCACTCCATTATTCTGTCTGAAAGCCCTCTCAGTGCAGCCGTTTTCTGAGATGGGGGCGGGGGGGGGGGGGGGGGGGGGGGGATTCTTTGGCGATTGGTTCATACTGGATTATCCCGATCCCGATTCGTCGTACAGATTTTCAACCGAGAAAAGCCCGCCTTCGACAGCGTCACCAGACCCTGAATGCGAGGCTAGTGATTCAGGGGGTGGAGCCAGGCTAGACAGAAGCAGCAGTTTAAATTAATTACACTAAATAAATGACCCTAGTTTGTAAGGACCTTAATTGTTGAACCCCAGTGCCTAACAGTACAGACTAGCTTCATCTGATTCTGGAGACCGCTTTTGTGTTTAATACAGTACATGCATTACCGTTGCAGGTTTTTGGGGGTTCCTGGCAGTAAATAATAGGAGAGTTTATTTCTTCAAAGTACAGTGTAGAGTGCAGTGCTTCCGGAAAAGGAATTTCCCCTGAGGCCAATAACGTATTGTGTCTAAAGTCATTCTAGGTTGATTCTGTAGGAAGATAAGACTTGCACACTTAGTTTAATACTTCAAACCCAGCTTTATTCCAGCACAATTAACTTTTTCTACTGTTCAAGTCTCTGAACCTTTGGCGTGCGCACATTCTATGGTTCCGTTCTATCCACCTGTTTCCGCGGGTAGTTTCCTGATGTGTGGGAAACTTCCTGCGGGGGGACCGGAAGTAGGAAGTAGCGGCTCAGTGTGCTTATATTTGCCAGCAGAACGTAGCTGTAGCGTCACTGGTCGCATAGCCTATGCGACCAGTGACGCTACAGCTACGTTCTGCTGGCAAATGTAAACACACTGAGCTGCTAATTCCTACTTCCGGTCCGTCCGCAGGATGTTTCCCACACAGGATTTTTGCTCCAGTAAATTCCCGCGGAAACAGGTGGATACCAACACAGAAAGAATGATAGCCATGCCCTGAGGAAGACATGTTGTCGAAACCGGTCGCGTGTTTCGCATTTTATTGTTTTAATATGTAGCCCTGTCGTCTAATTAAAGGCTTTTTTGGGGGGGGGGTTTCAGCCTTTATTGATAGTATACTGTATACAGACAGGAAATGGGGAGAGAGAGACAGGGAGTGACACGCAGCAAAGGTCGTCGGGATCGGTATCCGAACCTGCGACACGGCATCAGGCTGCAATGGAGCCTAGGTACCCAGACCGTTAGGCCCGCGGTCCGGGCCAAATTAAAGGCGTTTTAACTAAGTCCTTGCTCGAGTGTGCTTGAAGTTTGCCCATTTTAATGGGACACCTCTTCATCACAGAAAAGAACGCGCTACAAAAGCTTGTGAAATATCGACGGAATTGTGTCGTGTCTTCCACAGAGCTGCCTCATCACCCCTAATTATAGCTGTGGTGCTGAAAATTACAAAATACTGCAGTTTAGCAAAAAAAAATCGTGCAGTTTCAAAGGCCGTTTGCATAATACATCACCGGGTGAGGAAAAGGCCTTGGCCAGTGCTGTTGGGCATCAATAAATGAAACACAGGCCTGTATATCACACGTATTATTCATACAGCATGACTGCCAACGCTGTAGGCTATGGTGTGTTTTATTATCACTATGTTTGTTTGCATTTGTAAGGCTTTATATTAATCTACATGTCATCCTTATTCATTCAAGTAATAAATGGTGCTGTGTTTACCTTCAGTAGACCGGGAGCTTTCAGCAATGGCTTGGATGCAAATCATGGCTGTTGACGCGGAAGGAAACCTGTACGTCCAAACCCGGTTATTTTCAGTGCCTTTGGTGACCCTGTCCTATGACAAAGTATAAAATAGGGCAGTGGCTCTCAACCAGTGGTCCTTGAGGGGGTTCCAGGGGGTCCCCAGCAAAAGGTGTTATTACATTTTCACCCCTTTATCCATATTGTATACGTTGGCTATTCAAAAATAGCAGATATACAAGCTCGCAGCGCGGCACGAAGTGACGCGCTGCAGATTGTGGATCTGCTATTTTCGTGAAATCGTGAAAGTGTTTGAAGAATTTTGTATCATTTTGCACTTTTTAACACAAATCTTTGCTTCTGGGGGTCCCTCCCTGGCACAAAACATTTTCAGATGGGGGTCTGTGGCCAAATGTATATCAATTTAGGGGTCCTTGGCATGAAAAAGGTTGAAAACCACTGAAATAGGGCACTAATTTATGAAAAATCGAGATACTAGGTTTCTGCACGACAGCTACGAAATATACGTTTTCTTTCAGTACCGTGTCATACCTTCTCCAGCACTTTGTTTGACTGAGTTGCTGTATTTCTGTTTTGACTCATGTCACGCACACACGCACGCACTCATGCACACACTCATGCACACACTCATACACGTCATGATTGCTGACATGCTTTAAACACATGTCATGTGTGAAGCTCTTTTACTTGGCTTCTCATTTAATTCTCTAATTAAACACATTAATGTCATGGAACGATGGGGCTAAGGGCCCAATCCATTTGTTCTACAGATGTTTATTGTCCAACAACTCTCATGGGGGTTGTTTGATTGATACACCGGTGGTACTGCTAATGGAAAAAACGCAACACTGGCTTTTAGAATAATGCAAATTAGAAGCTATTCACGCTGACCAAATGCAAATAACTAATGTGGATGATGTGAATAACAGTAACAGTTCCATGTTTCCTTGTAGCTACATCTGTTTCAGCACTTTGTTTATCACGAAACAAGCAGCAACGCTTCCATTCTAAATTATTTACCACATAACGCATCAGTGGAGCATAAAACACAGACATGGAAGCACACACATATAGTACACATGCACATGGACAGTAATAGGTGCACCCACCCGCTTGTGGGCCGTCTTTCTTTTTTGTCTATGGTAGAGTGGCTGTTTGGCCTGTTTCAATCCTCAACTTATCCTGGATTTGTGTCGAAGTGTGCTTCTGCAAGACACTGAACCCCTAACTACTCCCGATAAGGATGCTACCTTTCATGGTTGGTCCACCGTCTGTGTGAATCAGTGACTGTAACACACATTGAAAAATGCTTTGGATAAAGGTGCTATAGAAATGCAGATTTTTGCTGACTAGCCAAGTCTCTCCCTTTCCCTCTCTCTCTCTCTCTCTCTCTCTCTCTCTCTCTCTCTCTTTAATTTAATGCGCACACCACACAAACCACTTTATTACACTTCAATTCAATTCAATTCAAAGGGCTTTATTGGCATGAGAAAACATACGTTTACATTGCCAAAGCAGAAAGCATTACACCCTGTACCCTTCTCTTCCTTCCTTCTCTCTGTTACACTCTATATGACATGGACACACAAACAAATGTGGGTGCGTGCTCGCACGCACACACACACACACACACACACACACACACACACACACACACACACACACACACACACACACACACACACACACACACACACACACACACACACACACACACACACACACACACACACACACACACACACACATACACACACACACAAGAGAGAGAGAGAGAGAGAGAGAGAGAGAGAGAGAGAGAGAGAGAGAGAGAGAGAGAGAGAGAGAGAGAGAGAACTAATAATAATAATAATTGTATAGCACCTTTCATGACATGAAATGCTCAAAGTGCTTTACAGAGCAAGAATACAATTACAGTTACAACCAATTTAACAATAAAGCAAAAAAAAGAAAAGCAAAAGCATGAAACAACAACATTAAAATAATAGCAAAAGGCAGTGAATCAGGCAATACAGTGAGGACATGTGTAAAAACACAGAGATTTAAAAATCAACCAAAAAATCAGCTAAAAACAAGAGTGAAGAAGTAGGTCTTGAGCTGTGCTTTAAAGCTATCGACAGAGGCTGCCTGTCCTATAGTGTAATGGGAGTTTATTCCATGTAGTCCGTGAGCCAGGACCCCAAATATGGAGTCATCAGTACCATCTGGGGGGAATAATTCTCATAGTGAATTTTTGGTAGGTATACACCCCTAGAGCTAGGAAAAATGTGATAGCCTTGCATCGGTGGTAGCTATCTGTGTGTTATCACTCCTTTTATAACCACAAGCCAAAACACAGTTTTCAAAATCCGAATGAAGCATTCTACTTCAAACTGATGGTTCTCTCTTATTATTGATCCTCTCTCTCTGAAACATGGTTGGGATAAAGCTCAGACTATATATTGTTCAGAAAGGTTGTTAAAATTAGCATATCTAGAATATTTTTCTATTACAGGCAGTGACAACATAGTGACTATGTGTGACATAAGATGTACTTCGGTTTTAATGAAAGATGGAACACAAAGGGTTCCTTTGTAAATTACCTAAAGATTTAAAACCATGTTTACATACAGGAAATTCAATAAACAGAATATAGTGCAAGTGTGTAAGAAAATATCCAAAATGGCCACTAAACACACGCCTGGCAATTTTTTACTTGTAATCCGCTTGTCTTAGAATACCTCTGTGTAATACCTATTTTTTTAGGGTTTTCATATGTGTAGAATCCATTCCTGTTTTTTTGATATCAGGTCAATCATGTCAAAGGTCAGGTCAAGGTTAAATTTGACATCTGGGAGAACAACAAATGGAAACAACTTGATGAACTTTCATTCAATTTGTTTTGTGAAAAAAGTGTCATTAACATGTCACAAGAACTGGTATTCATAATAACCTGAATGTAAAATGATATAATCTAACGGCAAATATGTATCTTTTGCAACTACATCTGTATTCTCCAACCCACATCCTGTTCTACCTCATCCTTACAAGTATCCTCCTTATTGACATCACTCCTCATCTGTAGCATGAACATATCATCAGTAACCATCTTCACCAGAGCAGTTACAGTACATCAGTGATGTACTTCTCACTCTCTGTGCCCTAAACTGATATTGCACCATGTCACATAGCTCTGACGGTGCTGGGTCACCCTTAGCAATGACAGGAACAGGAATATCCTGGATCTCCCATCCAAATTGTGTGACATCAAACGACTTGTCAGGTGGAGCTTGGTGGTCTGCCACTTTCCACAACATCACTTGTAAATGAGCCCACATGTGGTGCAACAGGTTGGTCGGTGTTGGAGGAAGGGCCATTGACTTGTGGCAACCACCTCACCCAGCACATCAGGGTAGCCTGGGAAGTTCCCTGCCAGCAAAGTGTTGTGTGCTCTGATCTAGCCTTTGCCATACATATAAGACTGTCCCATCACAATGCTCCATCTGTACTTTACACTGTAGGTCCACCTGATACACCCCAATACACCAACAGGACAAGAATATCAGTTAAATCACTGAGCATATGTATCACACCCTTTCCAGAGATGGCTGCATCAGGGATATAGGAAATCATGGTGATGTCTGCCTCATCATGACTAAATGCAGTATCTATCGTCAGCTAGATGACATCTCATGTGGGTGATCTTTCTGTGTGTGAGGATACACCCCAATATTTTATGACCAAGACAAACCAGTGCTTCAACTCTCCCTCTAATGTTTCTGCACATTTTGGGGAAGGCTTCAGTCCACTCCACTCACATGCATCATGACAGCATCTTTCATGATCGTTATGGCAGTCTGCTCCCCAGACTGGTGAGCAGAGACAGTGATCCAGAATCCATCATGGTGCTGACAGACAAGGTCTAGCTTAGCCTCTATGGCATGGAGCACATGCATCTTCGGCAGGCACTGGGTTAGATATCAAGCACACTGCACATGGCCAGCACGGAAGAAGTGCTTCAGTCATGTGCTTCATGAGAGAAAAGGTGAAGTTAATGTCAATGTGTATCCCTGCACATTCAAACTGGTGGATGTGAAGTGTAGGAAGAAGTTGTCTACCCACTGTCAGCCAGTAGGATGGAAATGCGCAGTGTCCAGGTAGGCTACTGCTGTATCTGTTCAAATGTCTTTGGCCAAGTTGAGAGAAACCACTTCAAGAGTGCTGCTGACTCAGGACTGACCACTGAACTTGCCTGTCATGTTCTGCAACCACATGCATTTCCACTTCCAGTGCTGAACCTTGCATCAGTTTTGCAATGCAGCTGAAGAATGACTGTATAACATGCATCCCACCGGGATGCACAATTACATTACATTTCTGGCTGATTCCATACCTGCAAGGTGTCAACAAACGGCTCCATGTCAATTGTGAGGTGAATAGGGCCTACTGTACATGTCAACCAGTGACCATATCTGCTGCCTGCTTGGACACCTGGTTGGACGATAAGGTGCGAGAGAGACCTTGACCTGACCTTTAGCACATAGGCCAAAGACTGACCAGCAAGTGAAAATATAACAGTAGAAATAGATTCTACACCTATGAACGCCCCCCCGCCCCAGGTCCCCATATGAATCACCATGAGTTCCCAGATTCCCTCACACAACTGCAATATTTTGTTGTTTTTAACATCATTTAGTACAATGGAACATCACCATGGGATGGACACCATCTTTGATTTGGCAATAAATAATTAACTGATGGTAATTTCACTGATTCAGCCATATTTCTTGAACCCTAAAACCTAGTTTTAGACACCAAAACCACCTTTCTAGGTTAAACAGTATCATAAAGCCATTTAAGCTCATGGCAGTCATATTGGACGCCATCTTGAAAATGATGGCTTTACGAGAAATATAATTTCTTTGATTTTTTTGATTTTTTTCTTAAGCATGCCTAGACGTACCAGAACCAATTGAAAAACCTTTTGTATCTTTTTTGGGGGGGTTAATAGTATGTTTTCATAGACTGACCCATGTCATTTTCGCCTAGTGTTATGAAATAAAATGCATGATAGCACCCATAAAGCTACCATTGGTGCAAGGCTATCACATATTTTCTAACTCTAGACATGCATACCTTGACAAAAATCACTATGAGCATTATTCCCCTCAGATGGTACTGACCAACCCCCCTGGCTCACGGACTAATGCTGTCGGTCCGTAGAAGCAGAATGCTGCTTCACCGTATTTTTTATATGTCATTGTAGGCACCTCGAGCAGGTCAGCACTTGAAGACCTGAGGGGCCGGTTTGGAACATATCTCTCTAGGCAGTCATAGAGGTAGGAAGGTGCCAGACCATTTAGAGCTTTATAAACTAGTAAAATAATTTTAAAATCAATCCTAAAAACAACCGGGAGCCAGTGTAGTGAAGCTAGAACTGGAGTAATATGTTCTCTCATCCTAGTTTTAGTTAAAACTCTGGGTGCCGCATTTTTAACAAGTGGTAATCTGTCAGTTGTTTTCTTTGGCAGGCCAGAGTAGAGTGCATTGCAGTAATCAAGCCGAGAGAAAACAAAAGCGTGGATCAACGTTTTTGCATCGTCCAACGACAGATAGTCTCTAATTCGCGCAATATTTCTAAGATGAAAGAAAGCAATCTTGGTAACATGATTAATGTGTGTATTAAAATTCAATTCAGAATCGATAATAACCCCCAGGTTCTTTACTGTAGTGTTACTTTCTACAGTCAGGTTACCAAGTCTACTTATTATTGATTCTCTCTGCTCACTAGAACCAATTATAAGAACTTCTGTTTTATCCTCATTTAGCTTAAGAAAGTTCTCACTCATCCAGCATTTTATACTGGACAGACAGGTCAACAATGGGTCTAGAGCACAGGGGTCGTCTGGAGCTACTGAAAGATATAGCTGGGTATCATCAGCATAGAAATGGAAGTTCACTCCGTGATCGGCGATGAGTTCTCCCAGCGGCAGTATATACAGGGAGAAGGACCCAGAATTGAGCCCTGTGGTATATCAGAACAGATGTCGTGTTTGTCTGAAACAAAGTCAGCTAGACTGACAAAATAGCTTCTGCCTGTTAGGTAGGTGTAAAACCAAGACAAGGCTGTGCCTGACAAACCAATCCAGTACTCCAGGCGTTGTATTAGAATTGTGTGATCAATCGTATCAAAAGCAGCCGTTAAATCAAGGAGTAGGAGAACGGATACATTTTTGTCGTCAGCGGACACCCTAAGATCATTAATTCCTTTTTCAAGTGCTGTTTCTGTGCTGTGACCTTTCCTGAAGCCAGATTGGAATTTGTTATGAACCTTATTGTTCTGTAGGAACACATCCAGTTCATGAAAGACCTTGCCCAGAAATGGCAGATTAGAGATTGGTCTATAATTACCCAGCACCGATGGATCATGGTTGTGTTTCTTGAGTAAAGGCCTGACTACAGCCGTTTTCAGTGAGTCTGGAAAGACGCCTGATTGTAGAGAGCTGTTTACAATTTTTAGGATATCTCCAATCACACTGTCTAAAACCTCTTTGAGAAACGGGGTGGGTATTGCATCCAGTGAACAGGATGATGATGTCATCTGTGATATGGTTTTGCGGAGTTCCTCTTCATTAATTGCGCAGAATGACATTAGGCTTCCCTAGCTGGAGTGATCTACACTTTTGCACCATGCACCATTAGCCGCATTTGCAGTGCTAGCAGCAACATTCATAATACCAGCTCGAATGTTAAAAATGTTGTTATAAAAAAAGGATGCAAACTCATCACATTTAGCTTTAGAAGCAGGGAGCGACTCCTTGTAAGCCTGGGGGGGGGGGGGTTTAAAATACGTTCAATGGTAGAGACTAAGACTCTGGCATTGTGCTTGTTGTCATTAATAATGCCTGAAAAGTATGCCTGCCAAACGCAATGCTTTGTTATAGGCCGCTGTTGATTTCTTAAAAATCTCTAGGTGGATAGTGAGATTGTTTTTTCTCCAAACTCGCTCAGCTCGACAACATTCTTGAGTGAGTGAGCGCATGTGCCCGTTGATCCAGGGTGTTACTCTAGAGTTAAGTTTCTTCAATCAGAAACACTCACGTCAAAGTAGATTCATTTATTGCCACAATGGAATACAGTTAAGCTTGGCGTTAAAGCTCCGCTCTTGGGAGAATATTTTCTGAATTTTGTCGAAGCAGATATTCAGGAAATGCTTAAGCAAATCCCCCATAGGGATATATCAACAATAAGCAGTACATTGACATATTAGTTAGAATTAGCAGATATACATGATAATCACAAGTATTTGAGCCTATGCAAGACTCTAAACAACGCAGATATACATGATAATCACAAGTATTTGAGCCTATGCCAGACTCTAAACAAAGCACATATACATGATAATCACAAGTATTTGAGCCTATGCCAGACTCTAATCAAAAGGTGGAGGCTGGGGTGGATAGTCAGGGCTGTTAACAAAAAAAGGGGGACACGGCTGACAAAAGCACCAAATTTTTTCTACATGCTCTCCATCACCATAAGTTTCATTTTGGAAGGGGAGCCACGTCATCAAGATGGCAGAAGGCGGCCATCTTGGATTACAAAGATGGCCACCATGCAATATCTATAAAAGCCAATATCTCGGCTTCCAAGCCACTTAGAGGTCAATCTTAGTGTCAAAATATACATTTTCTGGGACAAGGAATGCAATAAAACTATAGGGAATATCAATAAGTGACTAATTCAGCCAATATTAGATAATTTGGTCAATTCTGGCAATATATGTACACAATTATGCATGCTTCGTCTAGATTATGCACAACATCTCAGAGTGTGTGTGTGTGTGTGTGTGTGTGTGTGTGTGTGTGTGTGTGTGTGTGTGTGTGTGTGTGTGTGTGTGTGTGTGTGTGTGTGTGTGTGTGTGTGTGTGTTTATTAAACTTTGACAGATCTGACTCTTGTTATTTCCTATTTTTCCTATCTATTTTGTAGTATCGTTCCTATTGTTTCCTGTCTGCCTAGTTACTGTTTACCTGCCTTGTCTCTCCTCCCTGTGATTATTAGTTATCTCCACCTGTGTCCTGTTAGTCCCTAGGGTGTGGGTGTGTCTGGATCTGGTTCCTGCCAGTGTGACCACCTGCATTCACTCACCTGCAATCATGCCTACAGTAGCCTCGGAAACCCATGCATTTTTTTTTGTTACAAAAAAGAAAAGCCTGGGGGAGCGATGCACGAACGATGGTCTTGGACCTTGTTATCTCCCTACCAATCAGAGTGCAGAGGGGCGTCGCTCTAAATTTGGTGACGTCAGCGTGTTCCGTGCACAGGCCGAGGGGGGGAGGGGAGGGGAGGCGGGGACATAGATTGCTGAAGCAATAGGAAGCCACGCACAAATCCAGGCGGCTGTGTTTGGGTCCGCCCTTCAAGACCATGGATTGAGCTCGTAGCCTCAGGCTATGCCTACAGTACTTAAGCCTCAGTCTCTCTCCAGTCTCTTGCCAGATTGCCTTGTGTTTACCCAAGCTCTCAAGCATTGTTCAAAATCAAGTTTTTTGCCCTAACTGATCTCTGTTCTGTTTTCTATACTACGTTTTTGGCCAGCCCTTGCCGGTACCTCTGCCTTCTCTGACTGCCCCTTTGGTTTTCGACCCCTTGCCTTACACAGTTTAGATTTTTGCCTGCCCCTTGCCAATCTCGTCTCTTGCACACAATGGATTGGGATTTGTAGATCTCCAAAAGAGTGGATGTGGTCTGGGATACTTACATCACCAGCAGCATAAAAGAGTCAACAAGGGAGAAGCGAGGCAAAGGGATACGACGGAAGGTGGCTGGTCAGAACAAGCTGCCGGGGAATTGGCCAGATTTCCTGCGTGATCCTATAAACAAGCAGGAACTCTTTACCTTTCTCTCTGGGAAGATTGCATCCACCGCCTGGCCAGAGGGCAAGCTGGTCTTCATCACATCTGGCATCACAGTGGTCGGCACAGACACCAGCCACTCCATGCTGCCATGTAACCACGAAGAGGCCGACACCAGGATATTGATTCACCTGCTTGATGCCCTGGAACATGGCTGTTCTACCTGCTTGATACGCACTGTGGATACGGATGTTGTCGTTATCCTCATCGGCAAGTCCCATGCCCTGCTCACCAAGTATCCAGCTGCAGACATCTGGGTTGCTTTTGGCACTGGCAAGAACTACACCTATGTTCATATAAACACCATCTGCCATGCTCTGGGCAAAGACAAGTCCACAGCACTTCCCATCTTCCACTGTTACACAGGCTGTGACACAACATCAGCATTCTGCGGGAAAGGAAAGAAGTCAGCATGGGTGGCATGGAAGTCCTACCCTGAGGTCACCCAGGCCTTCAACTACATGGCAGAAAATCCATACACTTCAGTGACCATAGATGCCCAACACTTTCAGCTTCTTGAGCGTTTCACAGTCATCATGTATGATAAGACAAGTGATTTGGAATCTGTCAATGAAGCACGGCGAGAGTTGTTCTGCCAGAAGAACAAAACGATGGAACACATTCCACCAACGCAAGATTCACTGTTGCAGCACGTGAAGCGAGTTGCCTACCAGTCTGGGATCTGGTCCACGTCTGAACTGGCCCAGCAGCCGACACCCAGTCCAGAAGGATGGGGATGGACATTGGATGACAACAACCAGGTCTGGCTCCCTGTGTGGAGCATTCTACCGATGGCGTCAAAAGCCTGCAATGAACTGGTCAAGTGCGGTTGTAAACTTGGTTGTGGTGCAAGGTGCTCATGCAAGAAGGCACACTGGAATTGCACAGAGCTTTGCAGTTGTCAATGTGACAGATAATTTGAATGTCAATTCACTTCATGCTCCATTTTCTGTGTCTGACTGCTAACCGAGTTGAAAATTATGTAAATATGTTGCTAGAATGACCATATTTATTTGATCGTGGCACAAATAAACATCTAGTGGAATTCTCAATAGCTTTATTGCATTCCTCGACCCAGAAAATGTATATTTTGACACCAAGATTGACCTTCTAAGTGGCTTTGAAGCCGAGATATTGGCACTTATAGATATTACATGGTGGCCATCTTTGAGATCCAAGATGGCCGCCTTCTGCCATCTTTTTGACGTGGCTCCCCATCCAAAATGAAACTTATGGTGATGGAGAGCATGTAGAAAAAATTTGGCGCTTTTGTCAGCCGTGTCCCCCTTTTTCAAAAATCTGGTCTTAAGCAACCGGGCTAGGAGGAGGAGCTAGCAAAATGCATTGGTTCAGCAACCAAGAAAGACCTAGAGAATATGAAGCCGTATTTAAAGGAACCTCTTTGCTAATGGGTGAGCTGTGATTGGAGTATGAGTGTGTGACGTAATGACCAGCTGAGCTGTGAATGGGGAATAGAAAGCTGATGTTCACATCAGCTGACTGACCGCTGGTTACAGCTTTGGCGTGCAAGACTTCCGTGTCCTGCATGAACTAACGCTATGCTTCATTTTTTCATAGGGGCCACTATGTCGAGAACTGACTCTAATTTAAGATTAAAATGTTGAACCATATCATTCACTGAGGGAGCATCAGGTAGGGGGGGCACACATGCCAGATGACGAGGAAACTCGTTTGCTGCAGATGAGCTAAAAAAAACTTTTTTTTATAGTATAATCTGTATAGTTTTTCCCTAGATCAGAGACAGTCATATTAAAACACAATAAATAGTGGTCTGTTAGCTCAGGCTTATCAATAATACTGTCAACAGTGATACTCAGACCTCTAGAGATCACCAAGTCCAGGGTATGGCCATGTTTATGTGTTGGCCCAACATGTTGAATAAAGTCAAAATTGTGCAGTAACTGTAAGAAACCCATAGCCACAACATCTGAAACAATGTCAACATACAGATTAGCATCTCCAGTAATCAGAGTTCTGTCATAATTAGTGGAACAGATAGATAAAAGTTCTGATATTTCTGTTAGAAATAAGGCTTTGCTGCACTTTGGTGGACGATACATACTAATCATAAGCACAGAGGATTGACTCTCCAATATGGTGGCCTGGTATTCAAAGGATTTAAAACTGCCAAGGTTTGTCAGAGGTTTCAATTTTAAAGTGTCAGAAAAGATATTCGCCAGACCACCTCCTCTTTTTCCCTCGCGTCCTGAGTGAATGAAACTGTACTTTGGTGGGCAGGCAGCAGCTCCATCAGAACCAAGCCAAGTTTCTGTTAGAAAAATAATATCTAGTTTCTCTTTACAGATTAAATCATTTACAGAGGCAGACTTGTAATTAAGTGACCTGATGTTAAGTAGGGCCAGGTTTTACTTAAGGCATTCTACTATTGGGCTGTTGCCTCTAGTGTTTAAAATCACTCCTTGTCCTGGAAACTCTATTTGAAATAACAGTGGAAATGTTGTGGGGCCTGGCATTTGATTTGGGGGGTGAGTCTAATCCCGCGCTAATCAAGTCATTCATGCTACTGGTGAACTCCAGAAGAGGTATTGGGGACAGGGAAAAAGATGATGAAGACGAGGAAGGTGATGGAGTTGGATAATCTTCCTCATTGAGAGACTCCTCTATAGAATCTGTGTCTCCTTCCTCTGTGTCTTCATCCTCAGCCACATATGACCGTGGCTGTAGAGTCGACGTCGGGGGCCGTGGCAATCTCCTCCTGTGGATTGAGGCTATCAGCAGTTGTTTTCAGCACGCTGTCCTTTGTTTTTAATTCCGAGACTTCACTATCAGTGAGTTCATTTGTTGTGGCTGTTCCTCCACCATCCTCAGTGGGGGGGGGGTGTGGCTTCGCCCCCCTCCACTTCAGCTGCAGCATATTCATCGACACAGAGCCACTCACATTCTTCAGCAGTGGTAGCAGGTAACACAGCATTATCTGTTGTTTTGAAATCTTGTGCTCTGGCCTTGGCAGAGGTTGGCAGAGACAGACGAAGAGTGTAGAAAACGTTTGACATGAACAGTTTTGTTCCCAGCTTGTTCAGTTCAAAGCCATCTGAAAAAAGGTGTCTTCTATCCCAGAAAAAAATAAAATTGTCGATAAAGTGTACAGATTTGTTGGTGCACGTAGTTGAAAGCCATTTGCTCAGTGCAGACAGTCTACTGAAACGTTCATCGTCGCCTCTTGTAGGTGGTAGTGGGCCACTGATGCACACCTCCATATCAAGTGAGCTGATTGTGCTGAATAATGCCGTGAAATGCTGTTTTAGGATTTCTGACTGTTTTTCCTCTGTATCACATGTACCAATGTGCAAAATCAGGGTTTTCACCGTTGGGTGTGCAGCGATAAGATTCAAAATTCTGTCATTCATGTCAGAGACTTTGTCTTTGGGGAAACATAGCACTTTTGCCTTTCTTTTTATCATGCTTTTAACATCTTTAATAGCGGCATCCCCTATGATCAAAATTTCAGGCTCTCCATATAGCCTTTTTCCTTCTGAGTTACTCTTGGTTCTTACACTGCTGGGTGAAGATGAGTTGTTGTGTCTGTCATCAGACGGACATCTGGGGTCCTGGAGCAGTGGGGTGAATCTGTTTCCCAGCTGCACACTCGATGTTTTCGAAGATTTGTTTGTAGTTCTCCCTTTGGCAGTTTTCCACTGTTGAAGGGGGGTAGAAGACGCGGTATGCGATGGTGGTAGCGCAGGCCAGCCGGTCAGATCTGTAATCACAGGGCTCCGAGTTCTGCCAGTTATTTGCCCCTTCAAGTCCTTTGGCTTTGCCCCGAGAGTGTTCCAGGAGAAGGCCTTGTCCTGGGGTTTCTCTGAAACCACGCTAGTGCTAGGTGGCTGCTTGTTGGCACGGTCTTGTCCGTTGCTCTGAGACTGTGGAATCCCATAATGTTGATTCACTTCCACATACACTCTTAAACGGTGTAATTCCGTTTCCAGCACTGTAATCTTTTGAAGCAGTTTTTGGTAGTCCTCTGTTGAAATAGTCAGGAACATCCTGATGCTAATTAGCTTTGGCTATATGCCACGTACCCAGTCACTGGAGGTCGAAAAATAGTATATTGAAATATGGCAAAAGCTTGTATCTATAGAAGAAATAGAGTCCCATGGGTTATAAATATCCAGGATCCATTCGTGGTTTCTCAAAGAAAAATAAAACATGGATATCAGCAGAAGAATGTAAGCATAGGGCAGAGCGAGCAGCAAAGACGTCCTCACTGTACGAGAGCAAGCAAAGCTTAGACCGATAAGCAAGTCGGAAACTAGCTCTGGTCCATAGTGTTAGGAGGAGAACTCTAACTTCAGCAAGTTAAGATAATAAATATTGTGTTTTTCATCAAGTCCGTCTTTTGCCTGTGACGTGTACCACAGCAGGTCAAATTGCTCCAGTGACGTGTACCACAGCAGGCCAAATTGCTCAATTAAGGCCATACAATGTTTGGAAGCACTTTGCGAGCAGTGGAGGCGAGATACCTGTCAGGTTAACTATTCAAAGTACTAAGAGAAAATGTAATTGGTTCAAAAGCCTTTTGTGGTGGAAACCATGCAGAGACAAATTGCAGAGCTTGAAGCCATGGCAAGCTTATGAGCGGAGAAAGCTGGATTGTTCATGATCAGAAATTTAAGAAATGTCTGACCGACAGCAACAATGTTACTGTGAAGAGCTAATGCTGTATACTGTAGATGCAGTAAAACGCTACAGTGTTATACAGTGGCTAGAACCATACATTAGCTACATTAGCTGAAGTTAGCTAGGCAACCAACTGGAGTTAAAAGACCTCTGAAAGTCTTATGTCAAAGAAATGTGATTTATGGGCTGTGCTGACGGTAATTGTGCATGTCGTTGGCTCGTTGCCATTCACATGGGTGGCTGTTGCATGTACACGTATGCCCATGTACAGTATGTTATACTGTACTGTACCATTGCAATTAATGAACAGTTTCTGTTTGGGATGAACGCAGCACTCTTTACATGATCTGGAATGCATCCTTCTAGCAATAAAGGTCTTAATATCTTTAGTTTGACACTTGAGGTAACGTGAATACCATACACCAACACCACCACACATACTGCAGCTCATGGCTCTAGCTGACTCTCATCAAACAGTTTATTAATCTCAGCTGTGCATGTTTCCTTTAAAGTGGTTTTGCACCCTGCGCACACACCCACTAATGTTTGTAAACAAGAAACCTGTCAAATACTGTACATCCTCCGTGTTTTCACAGAGAGTGAAAAACTGAGAAGGTAGAACACAGTAAACCTCCTCTGATTCTGCCACACTGTTGAATCTGAAAGCAGAGCCGTCTGGATACACATGGTTTGGCGAAACCAAAAACGAATGAAAGAGAGGGGTGCATTGATGGGGCACACCGAACTTTTCGTTTTTCAAATACTAAAGGTCCTTACACACCGGGGGCGAATTCTTCATGCGAATAATACTTTTTATTCGCCTGTCATGGGTTCAGATCTGAGCCAAGTCTACTGAGGAGGCGCGTCTGAAGCCTGTCCTGGACAGGGGTCTCCAGACGTAAAATGTGTGATGTGTGATGTGTTATATAAAAAAATACACAAATATACAGTATATTTTTCAATTCTTAAAAAAATAAATAATAATCTAGGCTTGGTGGTTAACATTTCTGCACACCTGGAAATCCCCCCAGGTGTCAAGAAATGAATGCTTTGAAATAGACCTTGGACGAAATTCTACTCCTACAGATTTTGTCCAAAATTCTTCTCTGGGGTCAGGTGATCAAGATGTATGAGTCACATTTTGCAGATCCCATTCCAATTGGTTAAAACTGCCTTCCAAATTTTGGGTAGGCAACCTGGCCTGGCGGAGACACACTTTTCTAGTTTAATAATGTAAATTACACTTTTGTTTCCTAAGCTGACTTTAGCTGCCTCTGTGTCTTGCTGTGCTGGCCAGTGGTGGAAAAAGTACTCAAATGTTTTACTTAAAAGTATCAATACTGCAATGTAGAAGTACTCTTTTACAAGTAAAAGTCCGGAATTCAAAATGTACTTTGATACAGTAAATGGTATCAAAATTACTAAAATGTTTGAAAATAGCAGATCTCACAACGCGTTGTGAGCTTGTAGATCGACTATTTTCAAATAGCCTAGGTATAAAATGGGGCTGAAGTGGTTAATGTTTGTTTTATAATCTAATAATTTATATCTGCAAAGTGACTAGTAACTAAAGTTTTCAAATAATTGTAGTGGAGTAAAAGTACAATATTTGGCTCTGAGATGTAGTGGAGTAGAAGTAAAAGTATAGACAATTGGAAATACTCCAGTAAAGTAAAAGTACCTCAAACTTGTACTTAAGTACAGTACTTGAGTAAATGTACTTAGTTACTTTACACCACTGGTGCTGGCTGGCTGCAGGTGCTGCAGGTTGCTGCTACCTGGGCCTGTAGCCACAGTTGCAGTGGTGGCTGAATCAATGGCGGCTGGTGCTGCAGAGTCAATCCTGTGAGGAATCCTTTTCTGCAAGATAGCAGTTTTGCTTAAGCAGTCATGTTATATTAATGTGGGCCAAAAAAGTTGGATACTTTTTTGCATTGTTTGGTTCCTTATGTTTTGACGTCACACTTTTTCTCCAACTGCAAAGTTTATTTTGTCCATTTGGGATGTCAGTCAGTTACTGTGTGTTATTCTTCTGTACAAACCTCCTCGACACTGTTATTTGTCTGTCGAAAAATACATACAAATTCAGTCTGTTGATGATCCTGACTGCTTGTGGGTAAAATCCATTAGCATTCTGCTGTATTTGGCACAGACGCTCCTGTACTTGCACATGTCTTCGCAGACGGCAGGAGGGAAAACAGACTGTGGGAAGGGGTGGTGGGGGTCCTTGACGATACTGGAGGCTCTGCGAATGCAGCGATGATGGTAAATCACAGCTTGACTTCTATTATTGTCATGCTTTGCTTTCCTTACTTTGGGTGGTACCTGTCATCCGACTCATCCACTAACCCTAACGGAGTAGTTCACCCATAAAAAAACGTATTTTCTATCAATAGCACACCCCATGAAGCCTTGAATTCATAGATTTTTTGTTGTTTTTGTCGCATTCCCAAGCCAATAATTTGATGACCGGGTGTATTTCCGGTAGGAGACACAAAGAGTCTACTTTGTGTCTCCTACCGGATACATTAGCATCTTTCCACCAGTAATAGAATTATTGGCTTAGAAATGCAACAAAATAAAAAAAAATCCATGAATTTAAGGCTTCATGGTATGTGCAATTGATAGAAAATAAGTAATTTTTTTGGGTGAACTACTCCTTTAACCCACAACAACTATGGGTGATACAGAGCACAAAGACTTCTCTTGTCTTAGTTGGCACACACAGCACGCTCTTGTTAATCTATTTAGACACATTTAATTTAACAAGTATAATTTCAGAAAACTACATGTGAGGTTACAATTTTTACTTTAAAGAGCTATTATTAAAGAGCTACTATCATGCCATAACATAGGTACAGTACTGTAGTAATCAGTCATCCTGCATGCATTCTGATAGCCACTAGTTGTTTTTTTTCCACTTTATCTACAAGGTCCGTCTTGCTATACCATGAATACTCTTTTCCTTAGACAAGAGTACGCTACAATGAACTGGGTACTACAGGAAAGACAATCTGCTGGGCAATTCTAGCTACACGGTTTTATGTTGTCATTCTGACATACATGTCTAGCTTCAAGATGCTGGATGGGGTCTGTTGACGTACTAGATGCACGTTCCTTGTCAGGTTGGTCACGGTAGCATCCATTCCCTGTTCAAGTAATTGAGTTTTCAAACCAGAGAATTAATGCTTGGGGACCTGCTGTCTCTTGCTGGGTAAAAAAGAAAAAAGAAAAGAAGAAGAAATAAGGCACATAGAAAACCCGAGGCTCTTTGAGGTATGTAATGCACCACCCTGCTGCTAGAGAATGGCAAGGAGTCAAGAAAAGCCTTGACTTTGATCAAACCTTATTCAATGCACCCTGAGGGACATTCATCCTGAAGAAAAATCTCTGTACAATATTCCAAAGTGATCTGTACAAACCAATGTTAAACATGTTGACAGTATGTGTATGTATAACAGAAATCTGTTATTCTCTGGATAGTCTAATAATTCCTTACATCTTATATGCTGTGAAATAAAGTGCAGTGCAACAACCTCGTTTAAGATTTAAGAGAATCTGCTGAACTCTTGCTTTTTATTGGCATCACTGTTGTTCGTCACTGCTCATCGGAGCTATTGAAAAACATTGTTGAAGAATATTCTTGAGGGCACCTGGGCAATTTCCAACCCAGTTCCCAGCTGAAAGCCCTCCCTGTCCTTACCCTAACCATAACCACACCAAAACCATGCCTAAACTTAACCATACTAACTGTGCCTAACCTTAAAGTTGTACAATGCAGATTCACAAATAACGATTTTTAGCAACCTCTGCTGGTCACTACCGTCACTGCATACAATTTCCGTAGTCCTCGATTACCCAGAATTCCATTTGTTTTCACCGGAAGCCGGAAGCGTTTCAAAAAGCGTTCTTTTAATTGTTTTATACTATCTGCGGATCGTTTCTCTTAGCCAGTGGAGCATTAGTTACCATGAGCTGTGCTTTCTTTTTCTGTTCTTTTTCGATCTTCCAATCCTACATTCTCTTAAAATCAGCGTGAGGTTCCTTTTTGTTATTAGCGCGGTAGTTCCTGGCCAAACAGGAAATCGTTGCGGTAGTTCCTGGCCAAACAGGAAACCAGTGCATTTCCGCCTCCGTTTTCCGGCTGGATGACGTCATTTTCCCTGCAAATCCCCCCCGACATCGTTCAATAGAAAATATATAAATAAAAGGCTTCCGGGGGTGAAATTCATGGAGTGGGTGTTGTGAAACTTTTGCCACTCACAAAAGATATACAATTTAACTTTAGTTTTGTTGAAAAGGTTACCTAGTATTACTTTAACTAAAATTAATTAATTACCTAAACATAGCCTCAGGTGAGGATCACCAGGATTGCAAACCATTGATGCTTGCAGTGCACTATGCTACTATATGAAGGCATTAGGAATGTTCAGTATCTTTTCTTTGATATCTAAACTAAACCAGCCATAACGGACAATTGCCATTTGATTGGTTGGGGGTGTATTAATAGTCTAGGCTAGGGCACCACAAATGTTTTCACTAAGTAAAAGTACAAACTCAGTTTGGCATTAACTATATTGACTGATTCTGTACAGCTTGCAGCTTTCATTTAGTGCACATCAGGATTCACTTAGAGAGCTGAAGCTTGTACTTAATGCAGGCAAAACAAAATTCATGCTATTTTCTAGGGCCAGGGAAATGTATTATAATAACTTACGCATTACTACCTCAAATGGATCCATTATAGAAAGGGTTGCTGAATACAAGTACCTTGGAATATGGCTTGATGACAAATTCACATTTAAATGCCATATAGACAATCTTGCCTGTAAACTAAGGCAAACGTTTGGCTTTTTTACAGGAACAGAGCTAGTTTCCCAATGGTATGTTGGAAAAGGGTTATTTAAGCAGTCTTTCTTTCTGTGTTGGACTATGGAGATGTCATTTATGGGAATGCTGCTCCTTCTATCCTCAAGCCCTTTGATACAGTTTATCATTCTGCTCTACGATTTGTATCTGGTGAACATTATAGGACTCATCACTGCATCTTGTATGATAGAGTGGGTTGGCCTTCCTTGACTGACAGGCGAAACAAACCTGTTTATTTTTAAGGCAATTGATGGGACTTTACCATTGTAGCCTACATAAAATCTCTGCTGGATTGGAATCCTGTAACATATAGGACACGCTCCAGTGACTGGCTCACACTAAAGGTCCCCAAAGTAAAGACTGAACTTGGGAAAACAGCCTTTTGTTTTAGCGCCCCAACCACTTGGAACGACCTACAGCTTAAATTTAAGATCTGTTCCCCCATAACATATGGTCAATTTAAATCTTTGATTGCAGACCTGCTGCTTTTAAATTTGTGTTGTATCACACGATAGGGGAACATTTCTGTTTTTGTTTTGTTTCTGTTATGTTTTGTTTTATCATTGATAGGAAAATGTATGTGAAAATGTAAATGATATTGTGCTGTGATGTATCTCGACGACACTGAAAATGAGGGCAACCTCAGTGTCCTTCGTTAATAAATAAAGGTTTGAAATGAAATGAAATATATGAGCGAAAGGTATAAATATAGATACACAATTATCTACTGTACACTGTGGCCATAGTTACTGTATTGTGAGGACATACGGTGTATAGAATACAGTACACAGATTGATATGTTCATTTAGTTTTAATGACGTGTATTATATATGATCCTGTCCTATTATATAAGAATAGATCTTGTTAATAACAGGGCACTTTTCTTCCTCACGGTCTCTGATTAGCGGTGTGTGTGAATCTGCCCACAGCTCTCTTTCATCATTGGTGTCTTATGAGACTGAGGATGAATTGTAGAGGTCTAGGCTACATTTTAGCAGTGGTGTAAAGTAACTAAGTACATTTACTCAAGTACTGTACTTAAGTACAATTTTGAGGCATTTCTACTCTACTTGAGTACTTCCAACTTTTACTTCTACTCCACTACATTTCGGATCCACATATTGCACATTTACTCACTACATTTATTTGAAAACATTACTAGTTACTTTGTAGATTTGTATTATTATTACAAAACACACTAACCACTTCTGCCCTATATACTGTAGATTTTGGCCATTTGAAAGTAGCCGATCTACAAGCTCACAATACGTCGCGATGCGTCGCAATGTGAGCTTGTAGATCGGCTATTTTCAAACGATTTTTCATACATTTTGAACTTGTGAAATGGGACATTCTGCACGATGAGTACTTTTACTTTTGGTACTTTAAGTACATTTTGATGCCGATACATTTGCACCTATACTTAAAGGTAGGGTAAGTGATATTTTTGGGTTAAAACTAAAAGTATTTTGTTAAAAGGTTAAAGCACTATATTCTGATAGTAATCATTGCTATAAAGTGTTTGTTCAGTAACAGGAGTCTCCCCGTCTCTCCAGCTCTTTAATAAACAGAAAATACATTTTCCGGTAGGTGTCAAAATCTCAGCCAATCAGGAGAAAGTACCCATTTTTAAGCTTCATTTTTATAGTGTTCCAGTTCCAATTTTGCCTGCTCATTTCTTAGTGTCATCACTTCCAATTTCACTTGTTTAATCTATATCCTGATTGAGTTCTCTATCCTGATTGGATAAAATTGGAAATGAAACTGAAACTGAAACGAAAATGCATTTTCAGTTTTATAAAGAGCTGGAGAGACAAGGAGACTCCTTTTACTGAACAAACACTCTATAGCAATGAGTACTATCAGAATATAGAGCTATTTAACACTTATTTTAACCAAAGAAAATCACTTACCCTACTTTTAAGTACATTTTGAAAACTGGACTTCTACTTGTAACAGAGTACACCTACATTGCAGGATTGATACTTTTACTTAAGTAAAGAAATGTTTTTCCACCACTGTTGTTTTGTCTTTTTAGATAATGATTGCCGATTTAAAACAAGCTGATACTTTACATACAGTAGGTTGAGAGACCATGCAGTAAAAACAATCTCAGTCAAAATAAGTACCAGTTCATCATTGCACACCAACAGATAGTTGGGTAGAAACTAATTAGGGGACTTTTTCAATAGCTATACTACTGTAACCTGAATCTGTCATACACAAACTTTACAACAAGCGAGAAATGCTCATACATAAATTAGCGAGTGTAGAAATTCATTGTCTCTGCATGTTGGCAAGATAATGATTGAAGGTTAATTACCATGGGTCATGGAGAAAGAGCACATGAAAAAACAAAGAAGCTGATGTTTCTCATCATCAGTTAGAATGGTACATTGAATGCCATAATTATTTCCATTGTTCCACATGTTCACACAGGAAAACTAACGTTGCCAAACCTACAGTATAATCATATGCTTATTTGTGCTCAATTACATGGTTGGAAGCAACTAGATTTTATGAACTTATAAAGGGGTAGTTCACCCCAAAAAAGACATCTATAGATTAGTCACCCCATGGAGACTTGAATTCATGGATATTTTTTTGTTTTTGTCGCATTCCTAAGCCAATGATTTGATGACCAGCGGACCGGTAGGCAACGGTTCCGGCAGGAGACACAAAGGAGACTCTTTGTGTCTCCTACCGTAACCACTGCCGATCATCAAATTATTGGCTAAGGAATGCGACAAAAACAAAGAAATATCCATGAATTCAAGTCTCCATGGGGTGAAAAAACGATGAAAAAAAGTCATTTTGGGGGTGAACTATCTCTTTAAAAAAAGGCTTTCTGTTTGCACTGGCACTGCATCAATCAAAAGTAACAAATTAGCATGCAACTTCAGCACTGCAGTATAAAAACAGCACAGAAATATATATAAATATATATTGTCCTCTCAATCTCGCTCATTTTTTTAAAAACTGCCAAAAACCACCAACTATCAAAACTGAATGTTAAACAAAATGTTCCATGGCTTCGTTTTGCACTCGTTGTGTAAACCTTAACTAATCCCTTATGTGGGGAGTGTGTGTGCAGCTTTGCCCTGTTCTGGGTAAGTTCTGAGTTTCAAGCAGTCTCAAGTCCACTGTGGGTTGACCAATTTCTTAAGAGAGGCTTTGAATCAGACAGGTCTCTACAGTACATGGTGGTCTTGTACTCTGTGAGAGAGCAGCTTAATAAACTTGCTGATCACAGCAGTACACAACAAGTAAGGGTTTTCCTTTAATAAAATAATCGAATTAGAATTAGACTTCTGGAAGTACATGTGCCGTTGCAATCTCCCTAAGGCTAACCCTCCAACTAATCTAAAGATTAGAGATGCCATTATTACTTTTTAATGACAAGGAACACTTTGTGTTTCGGAAAGGCGCCTCTTCCATCAAAAAGGAGATTGACATTGTGTTATGCTTGTTGGAACCATTATGAATCTGTCTCTATTATAAATCCTTCAAAACTGAGCTGCAGGTCGAGCTTTATTTGAATTAATCGTAATCGTATTTGTCTCCTTTTTTTCCTTTTTTTAAAACGTTTTTTTTTTGGGGGGGGGGGGGGGCTTTTATGCCTTTATTGATAGGACAGTAGACTGACAGGAAATGGGGAGAGAGAGATGGGGAGCGGTGGTGTTAAGTAACTAAGTACATTCACTCAAGTACTGTACTTGTAAGTACAATTTTGAGGTACTTTTACTTTACTGGAGCATTTCCAATTGTCTATACTTTTACTTCTACTCCACTACATCTCAGAGGCAAATATTACACTTTTACTCCACTACAATTATTTGAAAACTTTAGTTATAGTTACTTTGCAGATATAAATTATTACATTATAAAATATACATGAACCACTTTAGCCTTATTTTATATATAGGCTATTTGAAAATAGCCTATCTACAAGCTCACAACTTGCCACATCGCGACGCGTTGTGAGCTTGTAGATCTGCTATTTTCAAACATTTTAGTACTTTTACTTTTGGTACTTTAAGTACATTTTGATACCAATACTTTTGTACTTTTACTACTTGTAACAGAGTACTTGTACATTGCAGAATTGGTACTTTTACTTAAGTAAAACATTTGAGTACTTTTTCCACCACTGATGGGGAGTGACACGCAGCAAATGTCGTCTGGAACGGGATTTGAGCCCGAACTTTTAGTTTGGGTCTTTTTATGTTTCTTAGATAGGCTTGATGTTTTATGTTGCACTGCAAGTGGCTGAGGGAGAATGGTATTTCATATTCTTTATGTATGTAAGTACATGGGGAAATTGACAAATAAAGTGATTCTTGATTGCTGTATTATGAGTCAGAATTACATTTATTTTCTGCTACACAATGCCATGACATTAATAATGACATTAAGCATTCACCTCATAACGGTAAATAGCAGGTTTCTTTTCATCTGAGTCTATTTATGTGAAATGTTCCTTCCATTCCGTCGATGTTCATTTTTAGATCTATTTCCATGGAGACAGTTTTAATGTCATGGTGCTAAGTTCTGCTAACCCTGTGTGCGGTACGCTTGGTCAGGTGCCCATTGATGCAGTACAAGCAATACTTTGAAATGGATCGTCTATATAATTGGAATTAATATGCATAGGCCCCTTTAGAGTGTGTGTGTGTGTGTGTGTGTGTGTGTGTGTGTGTGTGTGTGTGTGTGTGTGTGTGTGTGTGTGTGTGTGTGTGTGTGTGTGTGTGTGTGTGTGTGTGTGTGTGTGTGTGTGTGTGTGTGTGTGTGTGTAGGGGCTTTGTGCATATGCATGCGTCTTTGAAGATTAGACCCGTGCCCTTCATGGGGAACACATTTCCTCCATTATCAAATGGCTCTGAAACATTATCACCTTTAGATAAACATTAATGCACTGTTTGACACAGCATGCCCTTGTCGTATGCCACAACACACACAAAATGTGTGTTCAGGCATCTAAAAAGGACATCATTCCACCAATGTCAAACATCTACTCTGGTCAGCGGAGTGGACCATGGTCCTGCTAAAGGGGATCAGTAGCAGAAATCTAAATACTACTGCACATTTATTCATGTGATGTGAAGGAAATATAAAATATACATCCATTTACACTGCACAGGCAGTTTCTCACTAGCTATATATTCAGTCCACTGCAACTGGCCTTGGTTTCGACAGTTACCCAATCAGTAGCTTTAATAGGCATGTTCTATAGCAGCGGTTTTCAACCTTTTTCATACCAAGGAGCAAGGACCCCTAAATTGATATACATTTGGCCGCGGACCCCCATCTGAAAATTTTCCCAGAAGCAAAGATTTTAGTTAAAAATGTTCGCTTTAAAAAATATATAGTCAAAGATATGCACACATTTTCAAGATTTTTCAAAAATAGCAGATCTAAGCTCATAGCGCGGCACTCGGTGCCGCGCTATGATCTTGTATATCTGCTATATTTGAATAGCTGAAGTTAAGTGGTTAAAATAATTGTGACGCTATGTTAACTCATTTCACTGGGGACCCCCTGGTACCCCCCAAGGACCACTGGTGGTCCCCGGACCACTGATTGAGAACCACTGTTCTATAGCATTTGAAAGAGATAATGTATTCTTCATGTCTATTTGAGAGCTAAAGGGCAAGACCACTTTGGTAGAGGTTTGGGTTGGGTTGTGTAGTTACCTTGCCATGATGTAACTCCAAAGGTGGACAAGAAATCTGAAATAATTGCTCCATTGATTAGAAATGTATAATTCAAAATATGCTCCTCGTTGACTTACATTGTACGCTGAAACAGCTCTCAAAGTCACTATTTTAGCACGTAAACGAACACAAACAAAGCTGATTCAGACAATATAGAACATCACCAAACCCAGTACTGTTTTTTTTTATAAGAATGTCAACTTCCTGTTGATTTTACTATTTGAAGATCCGGATCCGGGTCCGGGTTTTTTCTTAATAAAAATAGCAAAATCAACAGGAAGTGAACTTTGTTTGTGTTCGTTTATGTGCCAAAAGACTGACTTTGAGAGCTGTTTCAGCGTACAATGTAAGTCAATGAGGAGCATATTTGGATTTATACATTTCTAATCAATGGAGCAATTATTTTAGATTTCTTGTCCACCTTTGGAACACAACCCACACCTCTACCAAAGTGGTCTTGCCCTTTAAGTTCCCGGCACACAGAGCTCATTCTATTTGCGCCGATGACGCACTTGTAAAATGATCACACATGTTTCTATGACATCTTGCACACATTCTCTGAAATGAACGGCTGCGATCGATTCTTTCAATCAAACCTGGGTTTTATTTCTGCGTTAAAAATTGATTGACCAATAAAAAATTGCATTGGACTCGGTGCGCAAATACCTTTACCCTGTTTTTTTTAAAGTACATACTGTAGGTTTCACTTTAATGATCTTCAGGGGAAATTCAAGTATTACAGTAGCCATGGTTATACAAAGGTGCATAGAACGAACAAATCAAATCCTGTGGAAGCACATGTGGAACAGCGTGACTCCAATGTGGATCTCAGACTTCATGTGGCCGGCCTCATATACAGTGGTTATCAAACGTTTTCACGTCAAGGACCCACAAATTGATATGTATTCAGCCGCGGACCCCCATCTGAAAATGTTTTGTCAGGGACCCCCAGAAGAGAAAATGTATGTTTAAAAAAATGCAAAAAGTATTCAAAATTTTCCAAACATTTTTGATTTTCTTCCAAAAATAGCAGATGTACAAGCTTGGAGCGCGGCACAAAGTGACACGCTGTGAGCTTGTAGATCTGCTATTTTTGAATAGCCAATGTATAAATGGATAAAGTGGTTAAAATTATTGTGATGCTCTGTTAACTACTTTTGCTCCCCCCAAAGGACCCCTGGGGGTCATCGAACCCCACTTTGAGAACCAATGATCTATGATATATATCTGTATATGACTCCAATAATTAGGACAAGGTTTCAGCCTGATGGCTCTGCCATGGACAAAGTTAAATCATTCAAAAAGCATAAACACATACTGTACGTGAAAAATAATGTGTAGTTCTGTGGCGCTGATCGGTCCAGCGGTTCGCGAGATTGGCTCCGGACACAGACACACACTCACACACACACAGACCCACCCTCTTCTAAACGACTTGCCTCTGAGGAACCACACTGTAAAAATACATGCTTACAACGTTAGAAATATACAGTATACCTTTCAAATCGTCTCTGTCGGTCCAAACTGTTACTTTTCAGGATAAGAAAGAAGAAAATACCAAAAGTAGCAAATCTGCAAGCTCAAAACGTGTCGCTTCGCGCCGCGTTTCGAGCTTGTGTATCTGCTACTTTTGATGCTTGTGTGTACCCAGGACCAAAATCCTTAGGTTTTTACTTTGTCTCTTTATAGCTGATGACCATTGCTTTGCTCAGAGTTCAGGTCACTGCCCCGGGGTTATTACATATAATAACATAAATAACCAAAACTAGAATTGACTAAACATTTGTGACGGGTTACAGTGGTTTGAGGAAGAACTGAAATAAAAATGAAACTGTATTGTGTGTTTACAAAACTAAGTAAAACTAAGTAAAATCTTGAAGAAAATGTTAAAATCTTGCTAAAAAACCTATCCATATTACAGTACAATACAAAAAACTAAAACTAATCAAAACTAAACTAAAACTAAGCCTTTTCCAAAATAATTACTAAAGTAGCAAAGCCGCTTTAAAGGGGTAGTTCACCCCCCAAATAACTTTTTTTCTATTGATTACTCACCCCATGGAGCCTTGAATTCATGGATATTTATTTGTTTTTGTCGCATTCCTTCCTTTATTATTTGATTATAATAAATGTAGCCCCATCGATTCCGGTAGGAGACACAAATGCATTTGTGTCTCCTACCGGAATCAATGGGGACACATTTATTATAATCAAATTATTGGCTTAGGAATGTGACAAAAACAAAAAAATATCTATGAATTCAAGGCTCCAGATGGTCAGTAATCAATAGAATTTTTTTTTTTTATTTTGGGGGTGAACTACCCCTTTAAACTGAGGGATGCGCGCGCTGCGCACCCAAAGTTTTTGCAGACGTTGTGTTATGCGCCGCTGTCCCAAATCAGTAGGCATGCAGGGGAAGATCAGCTTGGCATGGGCACATCCAATTTTTGTGAGGCAGCTAAGACTTTTCCAAAAAATAAAGTCGCTTTAAACGAGAATGAGAAATAAACTGAAATTGAAAACAAAAAGTCAAACCGAAATAAAAAGAAAAACAAATGAAAGACTGACCTTGCTCTCTATTCATATAACTCTCTTCTGTCCTCTGCTGTTATCTCCTCAAAGTATGGAGATATGCCGTGCAGGCGGGGGGTCGTCTTTTCAACTAGTGCCTTCCTCCTATTTTTTGCATTACGACAGAGGGCTCAAAATAGAATGTCTCTGGAGAGCATCCACACAAATACATAGTAAGCTTATAAGCACACACACACACACACACACACACACACACACACACACACACACACACACACACACACACACACACACACACACACACACAGCACATCATTTGTTTCCCATTTTGCATATGAATATGGGGAAGAGGATTTGGAGACAACACACATGGTGACTCACTCCGGCTAGTTCGTTTGATTCATTCCATCCATTGTTACATCACAGCCTAGGCTTTCCCCCAATTTCTGTCTGAATCTCCACGCTGCTAGTGACGACCGTCACAGTAAAATCCTCACTGTTCCCTTATCCATGTGTAACTCAAATGTAACCAAGAGGACCCGTAAGGGTGCACTTGGTGTGTGTACAATTTGTGTTAATGTACAGACACAGAGTTACATTAACACAGAGTTACATTAACACTGAGGATTTAATTGTGTTTAAGTTAAATGAGAGTCATTGCGCTGTATCTCTATTATCATGACATTGTGATTCAGTGTGGTGACATGGGAAACATTAGGCAATATTGGTCATAGGAAAGAGAGCTTCAATATCTCGAGTTCCAAATTCGCTCGAAGGCTGTTATTGAAGAATGTGTAAAAAGTAGCGGCACACCATGACATTGTCAGTGTGTAGTGTAAAAATAGACCATGTCCATTTGAGTCCATCAGCTGTAAATTAACAGAATTTAGCCGTGTAGGACACACTCACTGCGTGCGTGCGTGCGTGCGTGCGTGCGTGCGTGCGTGCGTGCGTGCGTGCGTGCCTGCGTGCCTGCGTGTGTGTGTGTTTACGTTGGTGTGAAATCCGTTGTGGATAAGAAACCATGCCAGAGAGAGAGAGAGAGAGAGAGAGAGAGAGAGAGAGAGAGAGAGAGAGAGAGAGAGAGAGAGAGAGAGAGAGAGGAGAGAGAGAGAGAGAGAGAGAGAGAGAGAGAGAGAGAGAGAGAGAGAGAGAGAGAGAGAGAGAGAGAGAGAGAGAGAGAGAGAGAGAGAGAGAGAGAGAGAGAGAGAGAGCAGAGGAGGGGAGAGAAGGTACTCAGAAGGCAACTGAGAGTGAGAGAGAAAACCAGAGAAAGGGTGAGTTTAAGAGAGGTCTTTGTGCATGGTCTCGAGCGCAGGAACAACTTGCGATTCTCCAGGCAAAAAGAAGGTGTACGTACTACTTATTATTTCTGTCTGATGTGCTTCAAACGGGCTCTAATCCGGACTGAGGTTCCCCTCTCTGGTGGAGTACTGCTGTGTCCTCTCTGGCTGTAACGGAGTGTGTTGTTGTGTGTGTGGGGGTGAGAAAGGCACAAGAAGAAGGGCAGGGAGGGGGGGAGAAAGAGAGAGAGAGAGAGAGAGAGGAGAGTTGCCTCTCACTTCCTCTGTGCCCATCCTGCTTGACAGATGGCACTGGCACACTGACCGTCCGCCAAGAAGGAACCTGCGCTTCCTACCTCTGAGGTAATGATGCATCTCCTCTTCTTCACCTTCACCTGCTAATTCCCATGTGCTTTCATGTGCATTGTGCTGTGTGTGTGTGTGCCATCTTTGCCTTGAATGTGCCAGTCTGACTGTAATGAGTGGATGTGAACTTGACATTTGTGCGTGTGTCTGTGCCTGTGCGTTTGCGTGTGTGTGAATGTGTGTGTGTAGCAGTGGTGGAAAAAGTACTCAAATGTTTTACTAAATATTCTAAATTTACTTACCAAAAGTAGAAAGTACTCATTATGCAGAATGTCCCATTTCACAAGTCTTCAAATGTATAACATTTATTAAAATATTTTGAAAATAGCAGATCTACAAGCTCACAATGCGTCGCATCGCGACGCATTGTGAGCTTGTAGATTGGCTATTTTCAAATGGCCGAAATGTACAGTATATAGGGCTGAAGTGGTTAATACATGTTTTGTAATAATAATCAAAATCTACAACGTAACTAAGTTTTCAAATAAATGAAGTGGAGTAAAAGTACAATATTCGGATCCGAGATGTAGTGGAGTAGAAGTAAAAGCATTGGAAATTGGAAATACTCAAGTAAAGTACAAATACCTCAAAACTGTACTTAAGTACAGTATTTAAGTACATCTACTTAGTTCCTTTCCACCACTGGTGTGTGTGTGTGTGTGTGTGTGTGTGTGTGTGTGTGTGTGTGTGTGTGTGTGTGTGTGTGTGTGTGTGTGTGTGTGTGTGTGTGTGTGTGTGTGTGTGTGTGTGTGTGTGTGTGTGTGCGTGCGTGCGTGCGTGCGTGCGTGCGCGCGCGTGCGTGCGTGTGCAGCTGAAGTTCAGAGGCAGCACCATGAGTGATGACAGAGAGCACAAGGCTATAGCAAGACAGCAGCTCAATCACCACCACATCAGCGCCATCAGAGACTCAGAGCCTACAGTCGTTATGATGTTTGTTAACACAGCTCTTTGCTGGTAGGCAGTCCATGTGTGAGCTGACTTCCTCTGCTATTCTTTTTGAGAGACAGGAAGCATGAATGGGACCTGATACCTACCGACTGTAGTAGAATAATAGAGCAATGTTTCCAGTGGTTCTCAAAACATTTTCATGTCAAGGACTCCCAAATTCATTCATTTGTATTGAGACCCCCATTTGAAAAGATTTTGAGTCAGGGATCCCCATAAGAGAAGATTTGAATATATATATTTTTGAAAGGGAACAATCTTTGCTTCTGGGAGTTTTGGGGTTCCTTGACATTAACTAGTCTGAGAACCACTGATATACAGTAGCAACATACGTTTTTTTTCAGAAAACTGAATATTTAGAAGGCATTGTGTAGAATCGGCCTCAGGTCTTAGCAAATAGCAAGCTCACAGCGTGTCACTCTCGACAGATGTTGATTGGCAATTTCCGAAACCCCCCCCCCCCCCGCCAAGGTCCCCTGGGGGCCACTTTGAAAACCTGTGGAATAGAGTGACCTTAGGCTACATAGTGGAGCAGATAAGTGCTACAGTCTTTCAATTTGTGATACAAGCGTGACAATTGGCATGAGCAGTCTCCATGGGTCACTTGACTAGAAAATTGTCCGAGCCACTTGAAATTTCAAGAGGCCCGGCAATTTTTCAAGATGGCTGACACCTTAGTGGAGCAGTTAAGTGATATAATGGTGTATTTGGTGAGGCTTGTATCATCAACTGAAAGATTCTGACGAAAATAAGCAGGAAGGGCAATTATTTCTTTCCTTTATTTATTCAGGGGAGCCCACTGAGAGCAAGCTCTCTTTTTCAGGGACGCCCTGATAACAGCATATAACACATATACATAATGAAAAAAAAAACAATAACAAACATTTGAATCATATTACAATCATCACAGAAGCAAATAAACAGTGTTACATGAAACAGGTGCAGTTACTATGAAATTTGTCCTCGAGAAGTACCCTAAATGTTTCTATTGAGACCAATCGCTCCAGTTTCAGAGAGTCCTGAAGTTTGTTCCATTTGTGTGGAGCATAATACATGAAGGCAGTCTTTCCTGGTTCACTTTTCTTACGTGGACTGGTATAATTGAGAGGCAGTGCACCTGCACTTTCTCCTAAGTCTGCATGCACCTGCTCCTTGTACCGTCATCTGCTATCACAGTGGTGAATACGCTTTTATGTGATTCCCTTTCTCAATAACAGCTGCTGCTTGGTGTGTCGAAAATTATAGCTATACTGCCTCGGGGAGAGTTGCCGTTTTTTGCTGTGTTTGCCGGACCCAGGGGGTCTGGCTTACATGAGGCTTTGTACCTGTTTTCTCCATACATGGGCATGGTCACTTTGTCCTTAGGCCCCAGCCATAAAACTCTGTCCCCCTTTCGTCCATACATGGGCATGTTTTGTACCTGTTTTCTCCATACATGGGCAAAAAACTGGTTTTGGTCACTTTGTCCTTAGGCCCCAGCCATAAAAGTCTGTCCCCCTTTCGTCCATTCATGGGCATGTTTTGTACCTGTTTTCTCCATACATGGGCAAAAAACAGGTTTTGGTCACTTTGTCCTTAGGCCCCAGCCATAAAAGTCTGTCCCCCTTTCGTCCATTCATGGGCATAGACACAGGCTGACACGTCATGTGAAGTCTGGGTCTGGCAGAACCAGGTCTCCTGGTCTTGTTTGTGTAGAACAACGCTCAGTGTCTAAACATTTTTATAAGATTGCGGGAACATTTCAGCTTATTTGGCTAGTTTGGAACAAAACAAGTTTGTCCAAAAAAGATCTTTATGTAAACAACAATATTGAACAACACATTATCATTGACATACTGTATGTCACGTTGAAAAGTGAAACACATGTTTGGGTATTCAACCTAACATTTTTACATTTCAGTGTAATAAAGGGATAGTTCACCCCCAAAATGAACTTTGTTTCTATCGATTAGTCACCCCATGGAAACTTGATTTCATGGATATTTCTTTTTGTTTTTGTCGTTCCTAAGCCAATAATTTGATGACCGGCAGCGGTTCCACTAGGAGACACAAAGAGTCTCCTTTGTGTCTCCTACCGGAACCGCTACCTACTGATCCGCTGGTCATCAAATTATTGACTTAGGAATGCGACAAAAACGAAAAAAAAAAAAAATCTAATCGATAGAAAAAAAGTATTTGTTTGGGTGAACTATCCCTTCACCTACACCAGGGGTATTTTTTTCCGTCTGTTGTTACACCCGAAAATATATATGTTGTTTGTATCATGTTTACACAGACTGTAAATATTACGCAGCGATAAAGTGACAAAATGTTTATTCATTTCAGAACCAGGTAGATTTTCCTGAACTTCTGCACCGTGGTTAAAGGCATCAACCTCTATGAATGATTCATCAACCATTGATGCATCATATTATGATGCAAAAATATTCACTGCCTATACTGTAGTATTTTGCTTCTTCGAATCGTTTATTCATGCCCCCTGGTGTGTAAAGGCCTTCGTGGATGCAGATGCTGCTTAGGGTTCTTTCACACTATTACACTGAGCATTTGCTATGTTTCACTTTTTGCACTTTAGGACCAAATGGACTGTTGCACAAGAAATGTCTTAATTTCTGATAGTTTGTGGGCTTTTTCTCGCACGTACTCCAAGCTGAGACTTAACGCGCTTGAGCCTCAAATACCTCGCTGAACATTGGCCAGCCTTTCTTTGTAAAAACCCATACTAGTCACATGGCTTTGATCAACAATGCATCAAGCCTTTCCCTAGCAGCACACACTGCTGGAAGTACATTGTTCAATTTCCTTTGAAAAATATTAAGGCCATTCTCTGTAGTTTTTTTAGCTGACAACCAAAGATATGTGAATGTGGGGGAAGTGAGTATATGAGAAACAATATCCAAGAAACTGAACTGAATTATAGATATTGATGATTAGATGCCACTGTTAATGCCGCATTTTATTTATTTATTTAATTATACACCTATAATTTCTGTAACATCAATATGGTTTGGATAAAAAAAAGAAAAAAAAAGTTTATTGTTTCGACCTGGCGAGAGAGTATGTTTTGCCCCCTGTCCGTCCGTCCGTGTGTCCGTCCATCCGTCCGTCCTGTCTGTGTGTTAGTAGCTAATCTCCGGCACCGTTGGCCCGGTCGCTGCGAAACTGTGCACACACACTCCCTGGATGCCAATTCAGAACCTCTGCCCCACATTTTTCACATGGGCCTGTCATAGCGCCACCAGGAGGCAGATTTTTGCAAAACCCATTTTTTCCCATTACTCCTACAGCTTTTAACCTAACGCCATGCAAATCGGTACACAGTATCTCTATAGTCATGTGATCAACCCGGATATGTACGATTTCCCATATTCCATCCTCATTGGCTAAGGTTGGCTTCCAAAGTTTGCAGGATTGGTCCGTTTTGAACAAACTGCCTCAAATCATGAACGCAGCTTGCCATTTCCATAATATTGCACACGCACATTCCCACTAGGCCGAGGAAGAAATGCCACCCCTTTCATATTGGCCTGTTATAGCGCCACCAGCAGGTCTCATTTAGCAAAACAAATTTTTGGAACAAAATGCTTCAAATCATGAATCCAGTGTCCGATTGAAAGGTCTAAGAAGAAATGACACCCTTTTCACATATTTCCCTATTATAGCGCCACCTGGCGGAGACCTGTGCTCCGAGGAGCACTTTTTCTAGTTGTTTCTAAAATTGTACATGATGTATACAGTGTGTCTCGTTCAAAGTCATGAAATGTGGGATTGGATCTGGCTCATGACCTTCAAAATCTTTCGAACTCAAGCTCCTAAAATAGGGGTCTTCAACGTTTTCAGGCCAAGGACCCCTTAGCTGAGAGAAAGATGAAGCAGGGACCCCCCATTACATAGTGTATACATAGATTTCTTAGACGGTTTCATAGACTTTGACAGCACTATTATCAGTGTATGTTGGATTATTGTGTATTTTCAGACATTTAACCACTTGAATCGTCAATACTTAGTCTGCTCTTTTTTTCCCTCTACATCAAACCTCTTTGCCAAAAATAGCCGATCTACAACATGCGAGGCGTTGTGAGCTTGTAGATCTGCTATTTTTGGCTAATGTTCCACTCAGAATAGGGATGCTAGGGTTCACGTGGTTAATGTAAAAAACATGATCCTATCACACAAAGATTTGGCAGCCCCCCTGTAGTAACTCTGAGGACCCCCTAGGGGTCCCGGACCCCCTGTTGAAGACCCCTGTCCTAAAATATCTTTCAGTGTTAATCTTTGAGTGGATATACCCCACTGTTTGTTCGTTTCCTTGCAAGGTCAGCTAGTTTGAGCATGAGGCTCAAAGGATGGCAAAGTTGGATGTTTCAATCCACTTTGGTCTGGTTGGATGTTAAGGAGCAGCATGACCTCTACAGGCTGCTTGCGGGACATTTTAGACTCTTGTTTTCACCCATTTGTTTGATTTCACCAAAGACAGTGGTGGAAAACGTATTCCGATATTTTACTTATGTAAAAGTAGCAATACCGCAATATAGTAGCAGATCAAGCTCACAACGTGTCGCATCGCGACACATTGTGAGCTTGTAGATCGGCTATGTATAAAATAGGGCTAAAGTGGTTAATGTATGTTTTATAATATAATCATTTATATCTGCAAAGTAACTAAAGTTTTCAAATAATTGTAATGGAGTAGAAGTACAATATTTGCCTCTGAGATGTAGTGGAGTAAAAGTATTGAAAATTGGAATTACTCCACTAAAATAAAAATACCTCAAAATTCTACTTAAGTACAGTACTTGAGTAAATGTACTTAGACACTTTACACCACTGACCAAAGGTTAGGCTCCAATTAGGTTCCGATTAGGCTCCAATGTTTCACAATTACCATTGAACAGATTTACTTTGACTGACTCTAAATCTAAGTAGATTTAGATCAAAATATTAGATTAGACTTAGATTTCATTGACGTCTCATCATGTATCAGTCAGCATGTTTTTATTTTATTTGTTTTGTGTTTATCTGTAGAAGTCTTTGACCTTACCTTGAATGGAGATGGATGTTAGCCCCAACAGACCTTCTCTAGAGGCTGTGTTGAGCCTCTCGTTAACTATAGATTAAGACCGCTGTGCCTGATCTCCTGGCCAAGTGGACATCACAGGTGATTTATTACTGCCTCGCTGATGTTCTCTCCCTGCTTCAACCCATTAAAGGGATAGTTCACCCCTCAAAATGACTTTTTTACTATCGATTAGTCACCCCATGGAGACTTGAATTCAATTTGTTTTTGTCGCATTCGTAAGCCATTAATTTGATGACCGGCGGTGGTTCCAGTAGGAGACACAAAGAGTCTCCTTTGTGTCTCCTACCGGAACCGCTGCCTACCGGTCCGCTGGTCATCAAATTATTGGCCAAGGAATGCGACAAAAACTAAATAAATATCCATAAATTCAAGTCTCCATGGGGTCACTAATCTATAGAAGAAAAAACATTTTTTGGCTGAACTATCCATTTAAGACCTTAGGCCGATTCTACAAATGCCTTATAAAACAGTAGTTCTCCAACTTTTCCGTGTCAAGGACCCCCAAATTGATATGTATATTTGGCCGCAGACCCTACATCTGAAAAAGAAAATGTGAAAGGGACTCCCCCAGAAGAGAAGATTTGTGTAAAAAAAAACATTCAAGATTATTCAACATTATTCAAACACATTCAAGATTTTTTGGAAATGTTCAAAAAATTGCAGATCTACAAGCTCGAGCGCGGCACAAAGTGATGCGCAGCGAGCTTGTACATCTGCTATTTTTGAGAACCACTGTTCTAAATCCTAAGAGTTTTCTGAAAAACGCAAAATGACACAGATGCTTTCTGATATGGGCTTAATTGTCATGTTAGTGAGAACGTGGCTGTCTCTGGGTCAAACTGAACGAGGTGGGCGGTGAGACAGACATGTGGCTGTCTGTGGGTCAAACTGAACCAGGTGCGCGGTGAGACAGACATGTGGCTGTCTGTGGGTCAAACTAAACGAGGTGCGCGGTGAGACAGACATGTGGCTGTCTGTGGGTCAAACTGAACGAGGTGCGTGGTGAGACAGACATGTGGCTGTCTGTGGGTCAAACTAAACGAGGTGCGCGGTGAGACAGACATGTGGCTGTCTGTGGGTCAAACTGAACGAGGTGCGTGGTGAGACAGACATGTGGCTGTCTGTGGGTCAAACTGAACGAGGTGCGCGGTGAGACAGACATATGGCTGTCTGTGGGTCAAACTGAACGAGGTGCGCGGTGAGACAGACGAGGATGGATTGGATGGTTCCAGTCAGACAGGCATAACAGTCAGACTTTGACCTTTATGCAGTGTATGGAACCGTATCATTCATCTCCCATCAGTGACAGCCGGTGCCTGAACAGTATTCACCAGAGAGGCTTGCATGCTGATCCATTGTAAATTCAGCAAAACACTTTATTGCTGGGTCATTCTGATGACTTAAAGGGATAGTTCACCCCAAAAATTACTTTTTTTCTATCGATCGGGTTTTGTCATCAAATTATTGGCTTAGGAATGTGACAAAAACAAAAAAAATATCCATGAATTGAAGTCCCCATGGGGTGACTAATCGACTAATTTTGGGGTGAACTATCCTTTTTTTTTATTATATATTTTTGGGGGCTTTTTCTGCCTTTATTGATTGGAAAGTAGGCTGACAGGAAATGGGGATAAAGATGGGGGGGGGGGGTGACACACAGCAAAGGTCGTTTTGATCGGGAGTCGAACCCGCGACACGCTGTCAAGCTGGATTACCAGCCTATGTGGTATGCGCCTGGACCGCTAGGCCAGCAGGCGCCACGAACTAACTCTTTAATACAGATATTTAACTCAAAGTTGTCACAGAATGAAAGAATAATGAAGCAAGTCCCCTATGGTTTGTGTTTTATGGTGAAAAGCGAAATTGAGGGAAAAAAAATTTCCTGACGTCACTCCGTTATCCCCTGGATCACATAAGTATTTTTTTCTATTGAAAATACCATATAGGGTCATCTTAGAATCGTGTCATATAAGAACAGTGTTCCAAACATAAAAAAATCAGCCCGGCGATTCTGTCAGGTATATGTGACTCTGTGTTGTTAATGATATTGAGTTACATTTGATAACTAGTCTGTTTTTGGAGATTCTTATTTTATTTTCTTACTCTTTAGATAAATGTGTACATTTTCACCGTCAGTTGATGCTTCATATTATGAGTAAAATCGCTCATTTGTTTATTTTTGGAACACAGTTCTTATATGCCATGATGCTATTGAGACCCTATGGTATTTTCAGTGGAAAAAAATAATTCTGTGACCCGTGGCCTCTAGTGGCAGTGACGTCAGACTGTTGTTCTCTATAAATCAAGCTGTAAAAATTATGAATCTTAATTAAGAGAAAATTAGTAATAGCCTACTAGAATGTCCATTGGGCTTTTCATAATAAAGCAATTCATTATTAATATATTGAGTTATTTTTGAGTTTTGAGTTGAGGTTCTACAGTGCATGTAAATTATGGATATTATTTGTTGCCCAACTAAGCTAAAAATAGCTTCAGGATTATTGTACTATTTAGACCCTTGATCCCTTGCTAATCTAATGTGAGGAACTCTGAAACAAATCGGGGTAATCCATATTCATAATATAAAGTATGCATGCCCAGAGGGCTCAGGATGCCCTGCATGTCCTAGTTTTGCTGTAGAAAGCCTTCTGCTTGCATGTATCATCAAAGAGATGCTGTACAACACTTAACAGAATTTTGTAATGAATGGAATGGAATTTCACATTCTTTTGGCCTAAATTCCTGTTAAGCAGACCAGTCAGTTTGTTAGGCTGAATATGTGACATTCATTCTTTTGTATTGCGGGGAATATTTCTGCCATCAGTGGTGTAAAGTACATGTACTCAAGTACTGTACTTGAGTATAATTTTGAGGTATTTTTATTGTCTCCACCAGGCCGAAAGGCATGGCCGAGACTATGTTTTGCACCCTGTCCGAACGTCCGTCCGTCCGTCCGTGTGTCCGTCCGTCCGTGTGTCCATCCGTGTGTCCCGATCGCTGCGAAACAATCGCTGCGAAACTGTGCAAACACAAATGCCAATTCAGAACTTCTGCCCCATTTTTCAGATTGGCCTGTTATAGCGCCACCAGGAGGCCACAATAACCTACCTGACCTGGCGGAGACCATTTGAAAATTGCCTAGAAGCTCAAGCTCACAATGCGTCACGATGGGATGCATTGTTAGCTTGTACATTTTGAATTACGGACTTTTACTTGTAACAGAGTATTTCTACATTGCAGTATTGATACATTTACTTACTTTTCCACCACTGTCTGCCACCCATGCCACACCACATCGTCATCCATGCCAGTGAATGTTTATCGTTCCGGGCATGTCATAATAGGCCAACATGTAGAAAATATAGTAAAATTCAAAAATTATATTTTGGTGAAGATTAGCTTAGTGTAGAGTGAAAACAGGAAGTAGGGTTGTTTAAGTGGTTAACACCTTGCTGCTGTGAGCAGAACTTACACTTTTCTACTTCCTCAGGGGTCGGCAACCTTTTTGACATGAAGTGCCATGTTTTTATTTTCTAGCTAGTCAGTGTACCACATCAACATCAAGTTTAATTATGACACCGCATCAAAATAAATCCAACAGATTTTGATTGTCCATATAATTGATATATTTGCTTTTCTTTCTTCTTCTTTTGAAATATTTTCTTTCACATCAGGATGTTGTAATGATCATAAGAGCAATAACCCACCTACTGTATCTCCCAGTCTCCCCCTCCACTCAGAGTTCAGAGTTTGAATGCATGTAGAATTATGTGCAGGATGTAAATTTGCATGACCCCCAGAAGCAAAGATTTGAGTTACAAATGTTTGCCTTAAAAATATACATATTCAAAGATTTGCACACATTTTCTGGATAAAAAAAAATAGCAGATCTGCTATTTTTGAATAGCCAAAGTGTAAAATAATGCTTTTTAGCACAAATCAAAAAATGTACAGATGTGTTCCAGGTCTTAATGAGTTAATTGACTATTTTTGAAAAATATATATATAGTATTTTAAAAGAAAAATCCTCACACTTATGCCACTGTGCCAGTGACCACCCTCCCCTTTGCTAATGTTGGCACCCATGCCTAAGGTTACCTACCCCTGCTATACCTTGTCATGATCAAGACAGCAACAGGCTCTGTCCTCATGGAAAGCCCGACTGTATTATTTACTTCATTCTATTCTGATTCATAATACTTTCCTATATTCCGCCTATGACATTTAACTTAATTTAAATTATGGCTATTTTTTCACAGCTCCATACGCTGTAACAGCTCTCCGTCAAAATAATTTCCACAGCGTGAATGTTATCTAATCGAAAATGCAACACTCTTTTTTTTTCAATTGTGTTGACTGTGACTGTGGGTATAGAAGGTTTCCATGACGAGGTTTGCTTAACCATGGTGCAATACATTACCGGGGCCCCACCCCCACCCTTATTATAATTCAGAGGCAGGCAATAGTGAGCCTGTACAGTACTGTATAGCATTTTTGACAGCAGGTCTCACCAGGGGTGGAAAAAGTACTCAAATGTTTAAGTAAAAGTGTCAATAAAACAGAAATACTCCGTTACAAGTAAAAGTGGGGAATTAAAAATGTACTTGAGTAAAAGTACAAAAGTATTGGTATCAAAATGTATTTAAAGTACCAAAAGTAAAAGTACTCATTATGCAGAATGTCCCATTTCACAAGTTTTCAAATGTATAAATATCGCTTGAAAATAGCAGATCTACAAGCTCACAATGTGTTGCGATGAGACACATCGTGAGCTTGTAGATCTACTATTTTCAAATGGCCAAAATGTATATAGGGTTGAAGTGTTGAATGTATGTTTTGTAGTAATAATCAAAATCTACAAAGTAATTAGTAACTATAATTTTCAAATAATTGTAGTGGAGTAAAAGTATAATATTTGCCTCTGAGATGTAGTGGAGTAGAAGTACAAGTATTGAAAATTGGAAATATTCCACTAAAGTAAAATTGTACCTCAATATTATACAGTACAGTACTTAAGTAAATGTACTCAGTTACTTTCCACCACTGGGTCTCAACAGGTGTTACAATAAGCCTTATTAACTTGGAGGCATACTGAGTTTCATTAAGGGAGTGTCAAGTTATATTGGTATTTAAACTTTAGAGTTTGTCTGGTATTTCCTATATTGAACATGTAAATCTGCTGGGTGTGCCTGGGGGCTCAGCCAGTCCACAGACCATTACTATCAGCTCCTTGTGAGCTGTGTTGATTTTGACAGCAAATTTTGATTTAGTTTTAGTCGTAGTCTTTTGAATAAAATTCCATTTAGTTTTAGTCATCTGAAATGTTTTACTGTTAGTCTAGTTTTAGTTGACTAAATGTCATAAGATTTGAGTCGACTAAATCTACAGTTGATTTAGTCGACTAAAATGTATTCTGGCGGTGCCTTGATGGCGTCGTAATACCTGATTTTACATTTGGTTGCATGCTGAAAATAGCTGATCTACAAGCGTTGTGAGCTTGTAGATCAGCTATTTTCAGAGCACAACACCTGACACCAAACATAAAATGTCTTAGTTCTACTGGATCTCATTTTAGTCTAGTTTTTATTTGTTGACGAAATTGTCAGTATATTTAGTCTTAGTTTTAGTCATCATAGCTTGGTTTTTATTTAGTTTTTATCTAGTTTTCGTCAGTAAAAAAAGGTAGTCGACTAGCATTTTTCGTCATTGTTTTAGTCGATGAACTCAACACTGCTTGTGAGCACGAATAAAAGTGGGCAATTTACAATACTACAATGGTTTTGTGTTATCCTTACTGACAATACATTATGAAATGCCACATAATAAAGGACTGGCATTATTATTTTTCATGTAGAAATCAGTGGTGTAAAGTAACTAAGTACATTTACTCAATTTTGAGGTATTTCCAATTTTCAATACTTTTACTTTTACTCCACTACATCTGAGGAAAATATTGTACTTTTACACTACAATTATTTTAAAACTTTAGTTACTAGCTACTTTTTAGATTTTATTACTAAACATATATACATTAACCACTTAAGCTCTATATTTCAGCTATTTGAAAATAGCCGATCTACAAGCTCACAACGTGTCGCATGGTACTTTAAGTACATTTTGATGCCAATACTTTTATACTTTTGAATTCCGGACTTTTACTTGTAACAGAGTATTTCTACATTGCAGTATTGATACTTTTACTTAAAGCCGTACCTGGAAAGTAAAAAAAAAAAAAAAGATTTTTAGCAACCTTTGCTGGTCACTACTTCATTGCAGGCCTGTAGCTGAGTCCTGCATTACCCAGAATTCCATTTGTTTTCACCGGAAGGCAGAAGCGTTTCAAAAAGCGTTCTTTTAGTTGTTTTATACTATCTGCGGATCGTTTCTCTTAGCCAGTGGAGCTTTAGTTACCGTGAGCTGTGTTTTCTTTCGCTGTTGTTTTTCCATCTTCAAATCCTATAATGCCATAAAAACAGCGTGATATTCCTTTTGTTTCTAGCGGTAGTTCCGGGACAAACAGGAAACCGGTTGGTTTCGGTTTCCGTTTTCCGGCCGGATGACGTCATTTTCGCGGGAAAGACGCCCCACTCCACTTTCAATAGAAAATATGTTTATAAAAGGCTTTCGGAGGTGAAATTCATGGAATGGGTGTTGTGAAACATTTGCCACTCACAAAAGATACACAATTTAACTTTCGTTTTTTTGAAAAAGTTACCTAGTATAACTTTAAGTAAAACATTTGAGTACTTTTTCCACCACTGATAGAAATAACTGTGTAGAACAGACAAGAAGGACACAGGACTCGTTCCAAAATGAGATGAATGAAAAGAATGGGGGATGAAGAGTGACACAGTTAGGCTGTAATCTGTTGGTACACGTGTTTATCAAGCAAAAACAGACAGAATGCTACTCAGTATTAATAACTCTTATATTTGAATAGAGTACATTTATGACGTGGCTCCTAGGAGACAAGCCATCTAGAAGAGTGTGCACATGTAATGTGTGTGTGTGTGTGTGTGTGTGTGTGTGTGTGTGTGTGTGTGTGTGTGTGTGTGTGTGTGTGTGTGTGTGTGTGTGTGTGTGTGTGTGTGTGTGTGTTTGCCCGAGTGTCCATGGCGCGGCTAACCTCGCAAACCACTTGACCGATGCGCTCCAAACTTCTTGGAAGAAGTTCCCTGAAGTAACAAAAGAATTGTCGTCTGTCAGGCACCAAATAGATATAGGACTCAAAAGCAGGCAGGCAGTTGTGAGCTCCCATGGACGTGGGCGTGGGCGTGACAGTCATCCACATGGCATCAGAGATCCTCAGGGAAGTCGCACCATTATTATACCGTGTCTTGTTGAACTACATACAGTACTATTGTTTTATTTAACAACTTACAAATTGGTGGAAACCTTGTATGTCCAAAACCATTACTTTTCAGGACATGGAAAAAATGTTCCAATGGATTCAATGTAGTCATTATTTAGTCACAAGCAGCGTGATCTAATATGAGAGTGATGACACTAACGTTGACTCCCATTGTAAGAATGGAATGCGGAAATGCTCGTTCTATCTCAATGAGATAGTTCCAATGTTTGGAACTATAGCCCATAGCGGCCCGCTTTGCGGCGAGATCAAAGCGTGTCATAACTCTCTCTCTCTATGGGTCTGGTCACAAGCTCTTCTTAACGTTTTCATTGCTTAACCCATTTTGGGCAGGAACCCCTATTTGTAACTATACCTTTCAGGATGGGAACCCCTTTTGGTGTTGTTGTTGCTATGTACAGTATATAGCAACATACATTTGTTGTAATTCTTGAATAAATATTTGAAGTTTTTCAGAAAACTTAGGTCAGGATTTAGAGGGCGTTTTTAGAATCGGCCTCAGGTCTAAATGGGTTAAATATGTTTAAAGCTCACAAGCTTTTAGATATGTGAGCTTGTAGATCGGCTATTTTAGCTGGTATACTTTTGTGTGACACTCTTGTACGACCACGTAGGCGTAGGGCAGTAATTTAGGAAAAAACATACAGCTGTTTTTAACAATTAATAATTAATTAATTAATTCTCTTGGGCACAAATTACAACTTCCGATGATCAGCCACTTTCCAGAAATCACTTAGTGTGTAGGCAGGAAATTAACATGGTAACTGGCAAGGGAAGGTATTATTATACGATGTGGTGATGATGTCATACAGATAAAAACAAAGAGAAGCAGAGGTGGCTGTGATGGGTAGAATCAGTGGCTGTCATCGTGAAGTTGCCACAGCATCTTCTAGAGGCGTTCAGAGCCATTATATATAGCAGTAGGAGAGGATTGCTAGATAAAAGGGAGAGACAAAAATCCAGCTCTTGCAACCTCGTTTGAACCTTTCTGGCATTTAAACACACGCACGCACGCACGCACGCACGCACGCACGCACGCACGCACGCACGCACGCACGCACGCACGCACGCACGCACGCACGCACGCACGCACGCACGCACGCACGCACGCACGCACGCACGCACGCACGCACACACAGTGGTGGAAAAAGTACTCAAATGTTCCTGTTTACAGGGTCTTTAAGTAAAAGTATCAATTCTGCAATGTAGAAAAAGTCTGTTACAAGTAAACATCAAAAGTAGAAAGTACTCATTATGCAGAATGTCCTCTTTCACAAGTTTTCAAATGTATAAAATGTATAAACATCTTTAGAAAATAGCAGATCGGCTATTTTCAAATGGCCGAAATGTATATAGGGCTGAAGTGGTTAATGTATGTTTTGTGATAATAATCAAAATCTACAAAGAAACTAGGAACTCAAGTTTTCAAATTATTGTAGTGGAGTAAAAGTACAATATTTGCCTCTGAGATGCAGTGGAGTAAAAGTAAAAGTATTGAAAATGGGAAATACTCCAGTAAAGTAAAAATTCCTCAAAAGTCTACTTAAGTACAGTACTTGAGTAAACGTACTTGGTTACTTTACACCACTGACACACACACACACACACACACACACACACACACACACACACACACACACACACACACACACACACACACACACACACACACACACACACACACACACACACAGCTAGCTAAGAAAGTTCAGCAATTCTGTGAGTTTCAGTTTTTCATGCAGAATGTGTATGTACGTAACATCTCAGATGCTGTTTTCCTCTATGCACATAGCCTCTGTGTATGAATAGTCAGAATGTTTTACTGACTGACTAAGCGGTTATAGTGATGAATTGCCCACGGTACACTTGTTTGCTTCCGGAAAAACATTGCCACGTCTCCATTTGGATCCTTTATTAAAATAAACCCACAGGGAAATTAATGAACACATTTTTCATGACCAAGCTCCAACTCATAATGCTTAACTTCAGATGACACAGAAGAGCTCCTTTGAAGTTCATGTGTTGGAGGACCCTGTTTAACATATTATCAGATTAATATAACATAGTAAGCTAAAGCTACCTTGTAGTGATACACGGGCAGACCCGTTGCCCGCAGGTCCCGCGGACAGTTTATAGATTCCGACGCAATTATCGCAGGGCGGGCGAGGCGGGTCAACACACGAAACCTCTCTCTCTCTCTCGCTCTCTCTCTCTCACTCACTCTCTCTCTCTCCCTCTCTGGAAAGCATTTGAATGGACTTGATTGTGTGTTGAAAAGCTAGCTCTCCTTATTTTCTCTCTTATTTTAGTAATGTTTTTGGTGGGTTGCGGGACAGGCCGGGTCGTTGATTTATATTCATTTTCGCGGGACGGTTTGGGGTGGGTTGGGCTCCCGTGCGGGGCGGGTTATAAAAAACAAAACCTGACCCGTGCATCACTACTACCTTGCTATTGCCGTACCCTCAAAGCAGGTGGAGCTTTTTACGGAGCTTATCGCATAGATTTCCAGACCCTTCGCTGTATAACAACAGTGAAGGGTCCCTCTCTGGAATCCGTCTTTGTGGAGACTTGTGTGCGTCATTGCCCACTGGATAATCAATCAAATATGTTCACGCTGATGTGATGGATAGAATAGTTATTAAAATGTGCCTGAACTGTCACTTCCAGAATAGTTTTGGTTTTTAGGACGAAAAACTCCCTTTCACTTTTAGTGGTAGATCACAAGCCAAAATGTCAGGACACTGAGCTTCGTTTTTTTTTATTGGGACATTCCCATGTTTTGCCTTTAACCCATTAAGACTGTGTAATTTATTTGGCTATTCAAAAATAGCAGATCTACAAGCTCATAGCTATGAGCTTGTAGATCTGCTATTTAAAAAAAAATCGTGAACATTTGTGCAAATCTTTGAATATATATATTTTTAAAGCGAACATTTGTAACTCAAATCTTTGCTTCTGGGGGTCCCTGAAACAAAATATTTTCAGATGGTGGTCCGCAGCCAAATTCATATCATTTTGGATGAGCACCACTGATATTATAGCAACATACGCTTTTTTTAGAACATTTGTAGAATCCCCCCAGAAGCAAAGATTTGAGTTAAAATGTTCGCTTTAAAAAATACATACATTAAAAAATAGCAGATCTACAAGTTCATTGCGTGGCACTCGGTGAGCTTGTATATCTGCTATTTTTGAGCCAAAGCAATCTTAAAATTGACAGAGATGCGTTCCTGGTCTTAATGGGTTAAAGATTTTCAGACAGCGAACTCCCATTCATTTGTAATGGGACATCTGGCATAATAATTTTCCTGCTTTTGCCTCCAAATTCTTCTGATTCTTCTCACATCCCTGCATGTTGTAGACGAGAACACATTTGCATGCTAGTACTCACTGTGACGGAAGACAGATGAGCTCTGTCTTGGTTATTACATGTAGCCTTCATCTATCTACAAAACATATTGTAGATGAAGGCATTTGTCATAGAGACTCGGGGTGATGAGAACGTGCTGTTCTGGTATGGTGAACAGGTTTGAGTGCTTGATGAGTGTAAAATCCACACTGATGAGACAATTAAATGAACTGTGAAAGCTTGACAACCTATCATATTCCACATGATTTTCCATGCATGTACGAAACAACTGCTGATGACACATCTCTGACACATCTTTTGTCTTGTGACATTTACAATTGACAGTGCGCTTCATGCAACGTGTTCACTAGTATTGTCTGGAAGTATTCACTTCTAGACAATGGTGGAAAGTATCTAAGTACATTTACTTAAGTACTGTACTGTTTTGAGGTATTTTTTTTAATATTCATGTTAGAGGTTCAACATGTATAAAAATCTTTTGAAAATAGCAGATCTACAAGCTCACAATGCGTCGCATCATGCGACACATTGTGAGCTTGTACATCGGCTATTTTCAAATGGCCGAAATGTATTTAGGGCTGAAGTGGTTAATGTATGTTTTGTAATAATAATCAATCTACAAAGTCACGAGTAACTAAAGTTTTCAAATAATTGTAGTGGAGTAAAAGTATACTATTTGTCTCTGAGATGTAATGGAGTAGAAGTAGAAGTATTGAAAATGGTCAAAATTCCTCAAAAGTGTACTTAAGTACAGTACTTGAGTAAATGTACTTAGTTACTTTACACCACTGGTCATCAGTTACTTCTTAGCTCCAAAAATAAACTGTGGTTTTGGGTGACTTGCACAAACCCTGTCATACAGGTACACTACAATTGATTAATGAGGGCTCTGGTATATTTCATTTTCACTAGTCATAAAATAAAAGGTGCAGTCAGTTGTAAAGCAGAACAGCAGGGACAAGGAGATTTTTGCCCACACCATGCAGTGTCCTTGGCCGGTGGCCAGTGATCTAAGAAGGCAGGCACATGGTGACAGATTTGTGTGGATGGAGTGCATGCCCCCTCTCCACACTGCAAGGATCTCTAACTGGAGCTGTTGGTATCTTTTCGCTGTTGATTAATTTCCTGTGAGTGCATCACAAAGGTATCAGCTGCCCTGCAGCTGTTAACCCATTCAATCCGGGAACGAACCGCTGTCATTTTAAGATTTCTTTGGCTATTCGAAAAATATCAGATCTACAAGCTCATAGCGCGGCACCGAGTGCCGCGCTATGAGCTTGTAGATCTGCTATTTTTTAGAAAATTCATGAAAATGTGTGCAAATCTTTGAATATATATTTTCTAAAGTGAGCATTTGTAAGTCAAATCTTTGCTTCTGGGGGATTCTAATGTCTTAGATCCTAACAGTTTTTCTTTGTTTTTTGTTTTACTTATGTTGCTATAATATCAGTGGTTCTCAAAGTTTTTCATGTCAAGGACCTTGGAAAATTATATGTATTTGGATGCGGAGCCCATCTAAAAATATTTTGTTCCAGGGACCCCCCAGAAGCAAAGATTTTTGATTTCGCTTTAAAAAATATATATTAAAAAATGTGCACACATTTTCACGATTTTTCTAAAATAGCAGACAAGCTCATAGCGCAGCATCGAGTGCCGCTCTATGAGCTTGTATATCTGCTATTTTTGAATAGCCAAATAAATGTAAAAAATAACACAGATGCGTTCCCAGTCTTAATGGCTTAAGGTATTATGGAGCATCACGGTGGCTAATTATTATGCATCACCCTGTATGCTTCATCAAGGTCAGCACTCTGTCCTCTGCATCAGCATTCTGCTGGGAAAAACTCTGTGATGCTCACCAGACAGAGTCATTACTGTAATTTAACAAAACATGAAGTGTTGGCCTGGACCCTGCTGGCGTAGTGGTCCGTGCAGGCACCGGCGGGCTCCAGTGTAGCCTGACAGACAGCGCGTTGCGGGTTCGAGTCCCCGATCCCGACGGCCTTTGCTCCATGTCACTCCCCATTTCTCTCCCCATTTCCCAAAAGTATTGACATCAAAATGTACTTAAAGTAAAAGTACTCATTATGCAGAATGTCCCATTTAAACTTTTCAAATCTATAAAATGTATAAAATCGTAAAAAAATAGCAGATCTACTAGCTCACAATGCGTCGCGATGCGACGCATTGGGAGCTAGTAGATCTGCTATTTTCAAATGGCCGAAATGTATATATGGCTGAAATGGTTAATGTATGTTTTGTAATAATAATCAAAATATACAAAGGAGTAAAATAATTGTAGTGGAGTAAAAGTACAATAATTGCCTCTGAGATGTAGTGGAGTAGAAGTAAAAGTATTGAAAATTGGAAATACTCATAGTAAAGTAAAAGTACCTCAAAGTTGTACTACTAAGTACAGTACTTGATTAAATGTATTTAGTTACTTTACACCACTGATCAGGGCACAGGTGAAGTTAATGTTTAGTTTTTGGACTGCACGGTCAGGCGTTTCTGTAGCGCCTTTATCCAAAGGGCTTCAATGAACCCATTCACACACACACATGCACGCACGCACGCACGCACGCACGCACGCACGCACGCACACACGCACACACGCACACACACACACACACACACACACACACACACACACACACACACACACACACACACACACACACACACACACACACACATAAAAGGAGCTCATCGGGAGCAGTGTGTAATGTGTGTAGCTCAAGGATACTTCAACATGAAGCCAGGAGGAGCCAGGGATCGAACCGTGAACCTTCCGGTTGCCGAACAGCCGCTCTACCTCCTGAACAGGGGGTAATGTTCACATTTTAATGTCTGTTAAAATGGCTTATAATCAAGTCCATGCTAAACCTAGCGTTCCTATTTTAAATCACCAGTTTCTCATGAAAGCATCTGTCATTTTTTAGATTTTAACCACTTTATCCATTATCTTATACTTTGGCTATTCAAAAATAGCAGACAAACAAGCTCATGAGTGCCTTGCTATGAGTTTGTAGATCTGCATTTTTTATTTTTTTAATCATGAAAATGTGTACAAATGATGTTGCTTTAATCAGTGGTTCTCAAACTTTTTCATGTCAAGGACCCCCAAAATGATATGTATTTGGCCGCCGACCCTGTCTCAAAATATGTTGTTCCAGGGACCCCCAGAAGCAAAGATTTGAGTAAAAAATGGATGCTTTAAATATATATATTATATTCAAAGATTTGCGCACATTTTCACGATTTTTCAAAAAGATCTACAAGCTCATAGCGCGGCACTCGGTGCCGCGCTATGAGCTTGTATATCTACTATTTTTGAATAGCCAAAGTATAAAATAGTGGTTAAAGTGGTTACACAGATGTCAAAATCATTTTTCAGCATGTTTTCAAATTACAGGACTAACAGGAGGTCAATGTGGCTGCTTTACAAAGGGAGCCATTTTTAGCACTACTGCTATTACCTATTAGTGAACAGATTACATCTCTGCTTGGGCTCTCAGCGAGAACTAATTACGGATGGGATTTCATATAATAGACGGGCACTGTGGAGACAATTTAAAGGACCTCTCAGCTTAACTTGTTCCTGCAGAGTCTATGAATTAAACATTCAGTTATATCAACTGAAGCGTGCTCAAGGGGATTCATTGATCTGTGAGTTTACATATTGCCTGCAGCCTTAGAATATGACACCTATTGACTCCTATTTCATTTTCTTTCTCTGTGATCCAGCTTGATATTCCAGCATTTACAGCCACATAAGCAGAGAGTCAGAGATCTCCACCTACTGATAGTGATATGTCTGCTGACATTTAAGTTCAATCAACGGCTAAAACAATTCAGAAAAAATAAATAATAATAATAATAATAACAACAACAGTATCTCAGAACCAATGCAAAGGCTTTATGGTGGTCCTTCATATTGGCTTGGTATCAGGATTGGTTTTCAAAGCAGTGTTGACGTAGCAGGTTTGTTAAAGCCGGTTTTCTTTGCCTTACACTTATTGAATTATTGAATCCCTGCGTTGCCTTTGATTATAAATCAATATGTTTACTGTTGCCAGGAGTAATAGGAGTTGTAAGCATCATTTCAGAGGTTGTTTAATCCTGTATTGGACTATACACTGCTTGAGGAAAAGTTAAGCCATACAGAAATCATCCATTACTGTCAAAAAGTAACAGCTTCCTGTGTAAACCGCTAATGAGAGGCTAATGTGCCGGTCCGTATGGAGTTGCTCTGACCCTGGCTTCAGCCGTAGCTGTGAATGTGAGTGCTAATAACCAACCTGTAGCTGTTCCCTGGCAACCCAAGGCTTCTTTATCCAAATGGATGCTTATTTCACACAGATGTTTCACACTGAGTGTATGACAATGGCCGCCTCCTGGCAGGTGTTGTCCTTCCTCCTGACAATGGTGCATTCTTCTTAACCAATTAGCAGTGGTGTAAAGTAACTATAAGTACATTTACTCAAGTACTGTACTTAAGTACAATTTTGAGGATTTTTTTTACTTTACTGGAGTATTTTCAATTTTCAGTACTTTTACTTCTACTCCGCTACATCTCAGAGGCAAATATTGTACTTTAGTTACTAGTTACTTTGCAGATGTAAATGATTACATTATAAAACATACATTAACCCCTTTAGCCCTATTTTATACCTAGGCTATTTGAAAATAGCCGATCTACGAGCTCACAACGCGTCGCATCGTGGTGTGTTGTGAGCTTGTAGATCTGCTATTTATACTATATACTTTGTACTTTTACTCAAGTAACATTTTGAACTCTGGCCTTTTACTCAAATATCTGAGTACTTCTTCCACCACTGGTCGTAAGACAAAATAGTGAAAATAGCAGATCTACAAGCTCAATGTGACACGTGAGCATGCCATTTTTGGGAATATTTTTTTTTAAAGTTTGAAATGTTTTGCCGTTTAGTGTGGTTAAAGGAACAGTGGGGACAGTGCCATTTGGCAGTGTTTTCACCTAACTGAGGAGAGCTGTAAAGCATAAAAGATTATTATATATTAACATTTATTTACCAAATTAAAGGTAGGGTAAGTGATTTTCTTTGGTCAAACTAAGTGTTAAATAGCTCTATATTCTGATATAACTCATTGCTATAGAGTGTTTGTTCAGTAATAGGAGTCTCCATGTCTCTCCAGCTCTTTATTAAACAGAAAATGCATTTTCAGGTCAGGATACCAATTTTCTCCAATCAGGATAGAGAACTCAGACAGGATACAGATTAAACAAGTGAAATTGGAATTGGTGACACAAAGAAATGAGCTGAACAAATTGGAACTGCAACTCTATAAAAATTAAGCTTATAAATGGGTACTCTCTCCTGATTGGCTGAAATGATGTCACCTACCTGAAAATGTATTTTCTGTTTATTAAAGAGCCGGAGAGACAGGGAGACCTCTGTTACTGAACAAACACTCTATAGCAATGATTAGTATCACAATATAGTGCTTTAACCTTTTAACAAACATGTTTTAGTTTTAATCAAAAAATATCACTTACCCTACCTTTAATAATTTATTGTGCGTGAAACAATTGCTTGTTAATTCAAATTTTTGTTAGTGTTGTGTGTTTAATTGTCCATTTAGAATGAGCACTGGATTATTTTTTTTACAGCAGACAAATCACCCCAACGACCATCCTGCTGATATTACACATCGCATCATTAGCGGATGCTAATTTCACTCCGACGAAACCTTGTTAAAGGTTTGTTCTTTAGGGAGGTTCTTTGTGTGAGGATATTGATAATTTTAATTACCTCGTTTCACACCAGAGCTGGAGCTAGAGAATAATATGCCTCATTGCCTCAGTAGTCTGGCAATTTGTGTGGGAATTTGCGGGCTCTTTCAGTGTTGGACTTGTTTTAGTATGAATGAATTGTCAGTCTGATTATCAGACTGAAGCTGCGTGGAGCTTCAGTCTGACATTGGCTCCAGTGTAGGCGACTACAAGGGGGGGGGGGATTAGAATTTCCCTAAACCAATTACAATTGGTTTAGAATTTCCCTAAAAGGGATCCCCACACCGACCTCCGACTCTCATTGGACAATACATTTTTGTACCGAATAAATCCTAGGTTCACATCACAACACCAGACAAGAGAGGCAGTCCACTCAGAGAGTGGGCGGGGTCTATGGTCTGGAACCAGGCTACTGTAGATGAATTGTTTAGTGTAAAGACATTTGACACATCGGAGAAAAAAAATAGGCATGTCGTACAGGGGTCATCAACCCCTGGACTTGTGATGGACATTTTCCTCAAACTATATTTATGCCAAGGGCATACAAAATGAGTGGTCAATAATCATAGGCGATTTTTAGGGGGGGCATGGGTGGCACTTGCCTAGCCTGGTAAAGCCCCCCCTCCGGAAAATCTCATTTCCATTTGATTTCATGAAGGAGTCTGGCCTGAAGACTTGTCTGGGCGTTTCTAGCCCGTTCACCAAATGGACGAGCCTATCAGCGTCGTCGCTCATCGTTCTGTGATTGACAGCGAAAGTTGGCCAATCAGGTGGCGAGTTCGAGTGAGCCCGAATGGAACCGAGTGCAGCCTGAGTGCAGCCGACCAAAAACGAACGGCAGCCATCTTTTTTGACCGCAGTGTTTTCTACTCTCTTTTAAACTTCAAAACGCTCTCAAACTTCTATTTTGAGGCACGGAATTTACTTTTAAGATATCGTTTTGGATAGAATTTAGTTGTTTAACTTCATATATGTGGTCATTCTGGTCAATTAATCATGACAGAGCCTATTTAAAAATAAAAATTCAGAGAACCGGCAGGGGCGGGCAGTGACACGCATGTATCCGAATAAGGCAACCTATTTTCGGCATGACCGTCTCAAAAGTCCTGTTGCGTCACATTAGTCTGGAGGTGGTAAAAATGCACTGGCTGAAGGGGAACACTGCTGATTGGCTGAAGGGGTTGTCAGTCAACGGTATTACTCCCGCCCAACTCCAGCCCACAGCCAAATTGCCGAATGGGCGATCATGCCAGACTCACTCCTGAAATAAATTACAAATGAGATTTCCGGAGGGAGGGTTTACCAGGCTAGCACTTGCCTCCCCTGGTGGCCGGATGATTTTTATTTAATTTTTTGCCAATATATGGCAAGTATATGCAGAATTATCTCTGCTGTCCGGCAGAAACCAGCGAACTCCAAAATGTTCATTTTTCAGGAAAAAAAAAAAAAAAAAAAGTGGAGTTAGGAAGTTTTGTTCATCATTGATAAGAACAGCTGAATGGACCTCCAATCTCACAATGAGGTTGGAGATCAAAAGGGGTGGAGCCTGAAGTCAGCTAAACCAGCTAACTCCACCCCCCTTTGGTGGAGTTAGCTCGTTTAGCAGAAAGTTTGAGGATCCAATGGAGTTACTGTAGCTGGTTTTGTCAGAAGCACTTTTTAATACTTTTCATTGGTTCAATATTTTTTTAATCAACACACAGACGTAAAGGGTGTTCAACAGCACTGATTTATGGAAAAAAATGCAAAAGCGAAAAAATGGAGTTAGCTGGTTTCTGCCGGACAGCAACGATGCTGCATATATGCCATATTCAGGTTCATATATGTGCATATATGTGGATATATAGGAAATGTATGTCTCTTCTATGTCCACATATATGCCACATATATGGATATATATGTACATATACATGTAGTCTAGAAGCCTAACCCCATTTTTTTTTACATTATCGAAACGAAGCGGATAAAAGCGCCAATTTTGTTATGAGGCTTCTTTGGGACCTACTGATGGATTCTAGCCTTGGGTACCAAACTTTATTTTGAAAAGTATCCATACAATTATCCATATCAATATCCATTAAAAAACAGGCCGATTCACTTTTTGGCCTATAACTCTTGAACCGTAGGTCATAGCATCAAAATCTTTTTTCCCTGTACTCCTTGGATCATGACGCAACTTCCCATATAGGTCCCGCCCCTTTTCCAATTTCAAGATTTTCCGCCATTTTGTGTTATCTTCAAAACACATATTTTGCTAGTACTCCTGCAAATTTGGTCCAAAACTCACACAAATCGGCACACACTCTTTGTCTTTAGTCATGTGATCAAGATTTATCAGTCAGATTTTTCATACTCCCTTCGGATTGGCTACGATTGGCTTCTGCAATTTGTGGGAGGGTCCGTTTGGCAAAAATGGCACAAATCATGAACACAGCAACCTATCTGTCCCAAATGTTTATCATTGAGGGGCCACTAATAAACGCAGAGCCAATTTGATTTCACTTCCACCCATAGGGGGCGCAACAAATTCTACAAATGTCACTGATTTTGCACCAAATTAAATACAAATGGTCTTGTGAGTCATGTGACAATGCCCGTCCAACAGGCTTTTGATATTCCATACTGTTTGCCTGTAATTGGCTTCAAAGAAAAAGCATTTGATGAGTATGCAGATGACGTTTTCATCCCTTTTATCTGCTGAAGCAGCTGCAGGAAACCAAGCGGTTGGATGTTGTATATGGGACACATATATCCCAGATAGTTTGAAGGAGTCCACCCAAGCTGTGTATGTCACATCAGGGCAAGCTCTTTCTTTTTTTGGTTCCAGTATACCATGACCTGTTGCAATCATGAGGAGGCAGACACCTGGATTCTGGTTCATGTACGGCATGCACTGGAGCAAGAAGCAAAAACTATCCTAGTGCGTACTGTGGACACTGATGTCATAGTGATCCTTGCAGGCTTGTTCCATGATTTAGTTACGATTCAACCTTTGGCTGACATCTGGGTGGATTTTGACATGGGCAAAAAATACAGACTTTACCACATTAACAACATGTGTACATTTCTGGGGGAGCCAAAATCTCATGCTCTGCCTATGTTCTGTGCATTGTCAGGCTGTGACACAACATCTGCTTTTCACAGTAAGGGTAAGAAGTCAGCTTGACATGCCTGGCAAGCCCATGATGATGTCACAGAGATACTTGTCAGTCTGGCCAAACATCCCTTCTAGCTGCTGAATGTTGACAGTCAGCAGTCCCAGAAGCTTGAGAGACTGACGGTTATCCTGTATGACAAATCCAGTCCTTTCAGCTCCATCAACCAGACTAGAAAATAACTCTTCTGTCATGGGAATAGGTTGATGGAGAAACTGCCACCCACCCAAGATGCACTACTTCAACATGTTAAGCAGGCAGTGTATCAAGCAGGCATCTGGGCGACCAGCCTACAAACAAAACAAGTTATTCCTTCCCCACATGAGTATGGATGGACCAAGGAATCGGAGGCATGGGTGCCAGTTTGGATGACATTTCCAGAAGTCTCCAGAGCATGCAGAGAGCTGATCAAATGCTCTTGTAAAGGGGACTGTTCCACCTGCAAATGTGGCAAATCAAATGTGGATTGTTCACCACTTTGTAATTGCAAATGTTTGACTCACAAGACCATTTTGTACTTAATTTGGTGCAAAAACAGTGATATTTGTAGAATTTATTGCGCCCCCTATGGGTGGAAGTGAAATCGCATTGGCTCTGCGTTTATTAGTGGCCCCACAATGATACAAATTTGGGACAGATAGGACGCTGTGTTTATGATTTGTGGCATTTTTTGCCAAATGGACCCTCCCACAAATTTCAGAAGCCAATCGTAGCCAATCTGAAGGGAATATGAAAACTCGGACTGATAGATCTACATCACATGACCAAAGACACAGTGTGTGCCGATTTGTGTGAATTTTGGATTTAATTTGTAAGAGTAATAGCAAAATATGTGTTTTGAAGATAACGCGAAATGGCGTAAATCTTGAAATCGGAAAAGGGGCGGGACCTATATGGGAAGTTGCGTGATGATCCAAGGAGTCCAGGGAAAAAGGATTATTGATGCTATGACCTACGGTTCAAGAGTTATAGGCCAAAAAGTGAATCGGCCTGTTTTTTTAATGGATATTGATATGGATAATTGTATGGATAATTTTCAAAATAAAGTTTGGTACCCAAGGCTAGAATCCATCAGTAGGTCCTAAAGAAGCCTCATAAAAAAAATTGGTGCTTTTATCCGCTTCGTTTCAATACTCTTGCTAAGCTATCCCACTAATGCATGATAAACATATATATCACTCCCTCAGCTCTAGTCCAAAAACAAGTCAGTTGTTCTGCGTACTGCTGGATTTATTGTGCAACTCTTGCAGGCACTCAAAACCAACGTCGAACTGGTAACAACACAAATAAACAAACACTTAGAATAAACATAAAGTAAAACATAAAGTAAAACATATAAACATAATATAATAAAGAAAATACACTCCAAAATAATAACATACCTTACTGGCTGCTCTACAAAACATAAGGGAATGAGATCACTAATGCCCATGAACACAGCGACGCACAAACTGAAATAAGATAAATCAATCAATAAGACGTTCACAAACATAACAGACTTGATATCAATATAGAACAAACAAAAGCAACACGCAAACAAACCTTGATCTCCCGTGTCATGCTGTCAAACAACAGAACTGTACTGTGTAACCACCTAGGTGTCCTACAGTACCTGACACCAGACCATAATAAAGTGTTCCGCATGAACTGAATCAATTGGCACTTCCTGCACAACTTACACAACCAATAGACATAAAATGAATAAATTATATTGGCAATAAATAACTGAATTTAAATGGAAAACAAAATAATGTTGATAAGAATTACGCCATTTATGGCAGCCACAATATATGTTGCATATATAAAAACATATGTTCATATATTTGCTTTGCCCCCCTGGTGGCAGAGGCAAATTTTATGGTAATATTACCATAAATAAAATACTAGTCATAGTAGTAGTTAGTCATCATCCCTTTTAACTTTATTTTATTTAATTACGATAGGAAGTACTAGGAAAGCTGAGATGGAGTAGATGGAGCAATTAGTAACCCATTAAGTCAATTGTATTATTCTTATTATTTCCATGGCAATCTCTGCACTTTTGTCTACTTTCTACGTCACTTTCTAAATCAAAGTGATGGCTTTGACCTTTTCAAAGCATTAAAGACAGTCAGAGATGGTGAGAAGAATTGTCATATTGACATCCACCGGTGATTACTCATAAGCCTAAAAAACTGATTTGTCCAGTTCCAGTCATTCGGCTGAATATGGCACATATCCGCCACTGTTTGATACCTGGTTTAACATGTCTGGCAGTGTACCTGTGTGGCAGTGTCTTTATTAGAGTGTTAAAGGTAGGGTAAGTGATTTACTTTGGTTAAAATAAGTGTTAAATAGCTCTATATTCTCATAGTACTCATTGCTATAGAGTGTTTGTTCAGTAAAAAGAGTCTGTCTCTCCAGCTCTTCATTAAACAGAAAATGCATTTTCAGTGCTCTCTCCTGATTGTCTTAAATTTTGCCACCTACCTGAAAATGTACTATATTCTGTTTACTAAAGAGCTGGAGTAATGATCACTATCAGAACATAGTACTTTAACCTTTTTAACAAAAAAAAAACTAATTGACCAAAAAATTACCCTACCTTTAATGTCAAAGGGCATTTGGGAAACCCAACTCTTATCCTGTTGAGTCAAAATCAGGTCGTTCATTGGCATGGAAGAGATTTGTTTTTAATGGTTCTATGCAGTGACGTTTCTGGCTGTAATGGCACCCTAGGCCAGTGGTTAACTCTTTCATTTAATTCCTTACGAAGCATTTCATAATTCTGAGCTACAAGATATTTGAAAAACCCTGGATTAGAGTTTATACTGGCAAAATCAAACATGTCAAACATACCCTGTCATTTTATTCTTCTGAAACCCTGCTTTTAATTTGCGTCTAGCATTTTGTTTTATTTTATAATTAACACATTGTGTGCCAGAGGTTTATTAAAATAGGGTACTGTACATCTAGTGCCAGCATATCTTCCATCCACTTACGCTGATATGTTGCGTGCTGTAGAAGCCCCGACGAGGACGCACATGTAAACAAAGCCTGCGTGCGAGACGGCGGAGGGTCCCGACTAACGCCTGGAACAATAATATTTCTAACGCGATCCTCCATTGCAGAGTGATCGCCGATCGAAAACGGCTCATTTCCACCACGTTAAAAAGAAATGGAGATATTAAGCTTTTAGTTAAGGAGTTAACATTGGAGCGGCCGACCGGAAGCATTTTTGACATGGATCCACATCCGGCCTCTCCTTCTTAGAGACTCCTTGGATGATCCCAAAGTTTCGTTAGAGCGCCCCACGTGGGAAAAATATATTTTAAAAAAATTGGCCAAAAACGGCCCGGACCGTTTATGGCACATAATGCATAGCTTCTCAAAAATGGTCCGGACCGTTTTTGGCACTCAATGTGTTAAGAATTGCTTAATTTTGAAAATGTGATACACAGTGGTTTTTATGACAATGTTATGAAATTAATATAATATAAAGTGTGTATTATGAACGTAGCTGAAAATATTGAAAAGGCGAGCTGAGCTAAAAGTATCATTGTCGTGAGCGTCATTGTCCAAAATGTGAATGTCATTGACATACGAGAGATGTTTGTTCATATCGTCAAACGATGTCAAACAATTGAAAATAAACACACACTGCAACGCACGTTTTTGAAATACAAAGATGTTTACGTTTCTGCATTGCTCCAATTATGTTGCACGTCGAACGCTCCAAATCAGAACAGAGCTCTGAGAGATGCATCAGCCCGTGACGCAGCTAACCTGACGCCTCCATTGAGGCTTTACAGCCGTTGTAAACAATGGGTGTGTACAACCCATTAAGACTGCAGTGGGAACGCATCGTGAAAATGTGTGCCATTCTTTGAAAAAAATATATGTACAGTTTTAACTCAGATCTTTGCTTCTAGTGGGGGTCCCTGGAACAAAATAATTTGAGCTGGGGGTCCGCGGCCAAATACATATCATTTCTGGGGGTCCTTGACAAAAAAAAGTTTGAGAATCACTTATAGCAACATAAAATAATGGTTATAGATTAAAAAAACTCTTAAAATGACACAGATGTGTTCCCAGTCTAAATGGGTTGATGACGTGAGCGTCTGATGCTTCCAGTGTGTCAGGGCCTTGACGATCCGCCCGCTTTTATTCTAAATGTCAGACTTGTGACTGCTGAAGTTGACGGTTTTCGGCTATTAAAAGCCCAGAGAGTCTCAGGATGTGAGATGTTCTTAACTATAAGGGCCCATTATTTCTGCTCCGAGACCACCCATGGGCCGTGCATGGACAGTGACTGGAGGCTCCAGCCCCCCAACAATTAACACAAATAGCAGCACTGGCTTCTTATTTCCCAGCTGGCATGCATTAGCCAGAATCTCTCTGTTTTGCTGCCCAAATTTTGTTCCAATCAGGGAGGTTGTTTTTGTCGACCATGAATTAATTTGCTTGAATGTTTGTGTGATAGTTTAGCCTGATTTGTCGTTAGTTTGCGGGTGTTGCACACCAACAATCAGTGGTGTAAAGAACACATACTCAAGTACTGTACTTAATTACAATTTTTAGGTATTTTTACTGGAGTATTTCATATTTTCCGTACTCCACTACTCAGAGGCAAATATTGTACTTTTACTCCACTACAATTATTTGAAAACTTTAGTTACTAGTTACTTTGTAGATTTAGATTATTATCACAAAACCACTTCAGCCCTATATACATTTCGGCCATTTGAAAATAGACGATCTATACAAGCTCACAATGAGTCGGCGAGGCATTGTGAGCTTGTAGATCTGCTATTTTCAAAAGATTTTTAAGTTAAAGATTTTTAACTTTGAAATGGGTCATAATGAGTACTTTCTACTTTTGGTACTTTAAGTACATTTTGATACCAATACTTTTGTACTTTTACTCAAGTCGTTATTTTTTTTACTTGTAACAGAGTATTTTTACATTTCAGTATTGATACTTTTACTTAAGTAAAATCATTTTGTATTTTTTCCACCACTGCCAAAAATAGACGATCTATCTACAAGCTCACCCGTCGCAGTGCAATGCCCTATGAGCTTGTAGATCTGTGAATTTTGGGTGCAACAACACCCATGTGCAACTAACTCTAAATCTAGCTTAATGTTCTTGGAGAAATAAATCACAGCTTTCTGCTGCCAGTCTGCAGCAGAAGTGAGGATTAGGCTTATCCTATCTTATCGCTGTAACATCTTTAACTTTCACAAATATCACTAACCCAAAAGTGGTGGAAAATTGACAATCCGGCTTTTCCAAAAGTCTGTGCCCTAAAGTGAAACGTTACGCTTTACCTAAACATTGGCTTTACTTTGGGTGGATGGATTTCAAATCCATTGGATTCTAAATATCGTATAATTGCCTGTTAGCTACACTGAGCTCCTTCTTCGTAGAAAAATACAATTGAAAATGTCCGCAGAGCTCCAGTTTTATCACCCCTCCTCATTAAAGTTAGAGGTCTGGCCATGCAAGATTGACTCTGGTGAACCAAGAGCACGCTTTTGGTCAGAATAGGAGCTTCTCAGAATAGATCTGACTTGGCATGGCTATCACCCTTTTGCAAAAACCACCACCATCAGCCATGTAACACTACCATACTGTGCATGTACTGCAAACCCTGTTGGGCGCAGTCAATTGAGTCATCAAGTACAACAAAGGCAAGCTAGGGCTCAATTGAATCTATCTCCCAATATATCACCCACCAGATTGCAAATGCAAATTGAGATATAGTACTGGGGATTCATGACCGGCCTTATAATGACAACGGTGATGTGAATAAGTAATGCATTATTATTCCTTCTGGCAACACAGATCTTACTTTGTACCAGTGGTGTATTTTTTTGGGGGGGGGAGGGGTTTTACTTTACTGGAGTATTTCCAATTTTTTTGTACTTTTACTTCACTACAATTATTTGAAAACTTGAGTTACTAGTTACTTTTTAGATTTAGATTTGTATTACTAAACACACATTAACCACTTAAGCTCTATATGCATTTCGGCTATTTGAAAATAGCCGAACTACAAGCTCACAATGCGTCGCGATGCGACGCATTATGAGCTTGTAGATCTGCTATTTTCAAATGATTTTTATACATTTGAAAACTTGTGAAATGGGACATTCTGCATAATGAGTACTTTTTACTTTTGGTACTTTAAGTACATTTTGATACCGAAACTTCTGTACTTTTACTCAAGTAAATTTGGAATTCAACAGAGTATTTCTACATTGCAGTATTGATACTTTTACTTAAGTAAAACATGTGAATACTTTTTCCACCACTGCTTTGTACAAATATATGTATATAGATGTGCTTTGTGCTGAAGGTATGAGAGGTGAAGAAGTAAGAGTTGTTTCTTTCTGGTTCAGAATGTTTGGATGTTATCATCTTTTTGGTGACCCATTAGTGGAGTGATTATAGTAGCCTATATACATGGCTTCATTGCACGGGGGGAAGAGTAATTTAGTTTTGGAATTAACCACTTTCAACCTGGCCTCCTTATTTTGACCATGTTATTTTATGTGGACATTTTTTCTTCTTCAAAGATATGCATTTAAAAATGCAGATCTACAAGCTCACAATGTGTTTTGATGTGAAACACCATCTTTGAAAATAGTGAGTGGATGCATTTCTGAGTGGATATGTTTGTACAGGTGTGTCTGTTCTCATGAGTTCGCAATTGCTTGAGTGGATGTGTGGATGTGACCTTGCAGCTGTTGCAGCACATTCAAACAAATTGCAGTGATGTAGCACCAGGACAACCGTAGACAGACATGTTGCATGATTGCATCACCAAGTCAACTGTGCTTATTGAAATATGCAGTACAGTATGTGTATATTGGTACTCAAAGGTATATATTTCTGGAACGTTATGGGCAACTTGTTATAGTGATTGGCCTAATCTAAGGCTATTCACTTTTGGAAAAACTATTTTTAGAATGAAAATTAGCCTAATTTATGAAATATTGTTTTTTTTATGCAGCAGGGGGGCCATATGGGTGGAACTGGTTTTGAACTGGTTAAGTGAAATGGTTACGATCATTTATCAGCTTGTGTATATCTATCAATAGCCATGTGTCCTTGAACAAGACACTGAACCCCCAACTGCTCACTCATTGTAGTCCACTCTTCAATGCACTCTTTAGCACTTCTGGCATTGGTTCCAACTACAAAGATGTAAAAACAACAACAACAACTACAAAACAAACAAACAAAAAACACAGAATACATCCATCATAATACAGAGATTTATTCTATAAATACTAGCCATTTTAAATTTAGAGGTGAAGAGAAAATCCATCTTCCCATTGTTACCAGGGAGACTGGTCTCTCTCTCTCTCTCTCTCTCTCTCTCTCTCTCTCTCTCTCTCTCTCTCTCTCTCTCTCTCTCTCTCTCTCTCTCTCTCTCTCTCTCTCTCTCTCTCTCTCTCTCTCTCTCTCTCTGTGTCCCTCCCACGACAGTACTGTGTGTTTATTATGTTGCATCACACACGCAAAATGTGTTGAGATGTGAAAGAATCTTTTGATGAAGCGGAGCTGGCTGAGGGAAGAGCGGAGAATAGCAACTACTGTATAGATTCTCTCTCTCTCTCTCTCTCTCTCTCTCTCTCTCTCTCTCTCTCTCTCTCTCTCTCTCTCTCTCTCTCTCTCCCTCTCCATCCTTCCAGAGCTGCCAGATAGGACATAGATGAATGTGTGTGCCAGGCCTATACTTGTTCACTACATCTCTCTCTCTTGCATCTAGCGCTCTTTTATCCCACCTTTAGCGTTCTATTTCTGTTTATATCTCTCTCCTGCCCTCTGTATCTAGGACTTCTTATCACACGCTCCTTCCTAATCGTCCAATGTGGCATGATAGGCCTGTCACAATTATTACATAATTGCCTAATGTTCTCCACATATGACCACAGTATATATGTTCAGAACGCCACATAATTATGCAGTTTAGAATTGCAGCCTTTTAGAGCGTTTTTTAGGGAGATTAGGGATGTACACTCCTTTACTGTTGGTAGGCCGTTCCACATGTTTGTGGCATAGCAGGAGAACAAATGTAACCCCTTGTTTGAGCCAAACTAGATTGATTAGTGGAGCTCCCTCTGGTGTTGTGATTGTGGACGTCATTGAGGTTTTGGAAGTAGTTTGACAGGTACGTGTCTTTGTGGTGTAGTGTATCTTGTAGACCAGGCCCATTGCAAGTTGCTGTACTCTGTCCTCACCCTGAGCCACCCGACCCTAGCAAACCGAGCCGGGTTTAAATGAGTTGTAGATGTAAGGTCAAGCAGTAGCCTGACCAGTTTGTTTTGGGATGTCCGGACTCGAGTCTTGTTTTTTAAGGCCTTTGTGGTGCTATGGTTCCATGAGGTGCATGCATAGTCGAAGTGATGAGTGCTCCTGTTAGAGTCCTCAATGTATTCTTACTGATCAGTGAGGAGATCCTGTACAAAAATCATTGTTCTTTGGTTTACTTTTTTGATTACTTTAGTTGCAATTATATCACTGGAAAGATTTGCCTCTAAAATGGAACCCAGGTAGATAACATTGTCACCCACTTTTACAGTGAAGCCGGTTGCCTTGCCGAGGTTAATTTTGGACCCAAAGAGAATGGATTCAGTTTTACCCAGGTGTAATGATAGTTTGTTATCAGCGAGCCAGGTGCAGATTCTACTGAGTTAATAGCTATGGGCTTTTTCAACCTGCAACTTGTCCCTGTCCGAGACCAGCAGAGCCGAGTCATCCGCGAACAAGAACAAACTGCAGTCACAAGCTGATGTCGTGTATTTTACAGGAACGTAAAGTAAAGGCCCTAGTATGCTTCCTTGCGGAACACCACAGCTCACTGGCAGGGGGGGGGGTTCCGTTCACTTCCACCACATGTTCTCTCCCCTCCAGATAGGATTGCATCCAGCTCACTGATGTGCTATCAAAACCGATTGCTTTTAGTTTATCAATCAATATAGAATGATTAACAGTGTCAAAAGCCTTTTGGAGGTCCAGCATGACCATGTCGCAGTATTTGTGACATGGTCGCAAGTCCCCCTCTTGTTTAATGTGGTTGTTCAAATAGAGAAGGCATGTGTCAGTGGAGAGGGATGTTCTGATATGCCAGATTGGAATTCGTACATTAGTTTTTTTTTCAGCAAGATACTTTTCAACCTGTTCATAAACTATTTTTGTTCATAAACTACTTTCGAGATGGAACTAAGCATAGAAATAAGCCGGTAGTTGCCGGGGTTTAATTTGCTTCCTTTTTTGTACAGAGGGGTTACTCTTGCTATTTTGAAATCATGGGGGACGAGTCCCTGTTTGATGGAGAGGTTTAATATGTGGGTGATGATTGGAGCATCATACATATGCTCCGACTTGTCAGACAATACAGGAAAATTAAATTTTATGAGGGTCTGGGGGCGTCCCATCTGCATGCAGTGGCCTAGTGTTTGTGAATAACCGTGCAGCTGTCATGAATTACTGTACTTGTCAGTGATGGCAAGTGATGGCACGTGGCCAAATACATCATTTTGGGTGTTTTTCAAAAAACTGTTAGGATTTAGAAGACATTTGTAGAATCCCCCAGAAGCAAAGATTTGAGTTACAAATGTTTGCTTTAAAATATATATATATGTATATTCAAAGATTCGCTCACATTTTCAAGATTTAAAAACATAATAGCAGATCTACAAGCTACCGAGTGCCGCGCTACGAGCTTGTAGATCTGCTATTTTTTTAATGGGTTAAGCACAGCTTATGAGTGCCAGGCATGCTAGTTGGAGTGTCATAAGAGCTATAGTGCTGCTGGGGTTTTCATGTTCAAACAGTGTCCCATGTGTACCTGGAATGGGTCCAGAACCTTAAGGACATCCAGCCAATCGATGTGCCAGTAACCAAAAAGTCCTTTTTGATTAAATAAGTGAAAGGAATTTATGCTGAGCAACAGATGGTCTGCAGTTATTCAACCGATCTGTTCAGCAAAAAGACCCATACATGTACACTGATCTTTTCTTTTCTTATCTTGTCACTCTATTAGGGCTGCAACTATCATTAATGTACTTAGATTACTTTTATAATTAATGAAATAATTGCATAATAATTTAATTTGATTATATATACAGTACAGTACATATTTTTTATATATGAACAAATTGATGTGAAAAAAATCTAATACACTAGATTTATTTTTATAATCAACTAAATCGCTTATTCTGATTAACCATTTAAGCGGTATTTCATACTTTGTTATACAATTATGAAAAAGCTGATCTATTCTACATCAACTCTACAAGCTTACAACGGGTCGCGATGCATGAGCTTGTAGATCTGCTATTTTCAGTAGTAATTAAAAAAAAATCGGCAGTGGCTCAGGGGGTAAAATGGCTGTCTGTGGAACTGGAAGGTTCCTGGTTCAATCCCCGGCTCATCCTGACATTGTGCTGAATGTGCTTGAGCAAGACAGCTGAGCTGAGCTAACCTGATGAGCAGGTTGGTACCTTGCATGGGCTGCCTGCCCTCTACTGCCAGTGTGTGTGACTGGGCAAATGTCACATGACAGGCTTACAGGCGTAAAACAGTGGGTGAAATGTGTTATCGTGCCGGCTCCATCATTTGATTAGATCTATTTGTTTGTTTAATCAAGTCTGATTAATATCAATACCTCCTTCACAATAGCCTTGCCATGAATCAGTCTGCAATGGGGTTTGCTTTGATTTATGGCAAGGAGTGCAGGTGAGATTTGTGTTTGGATGCAACAGCTCATTCGAGGACTTTTAGAGAAGAAGGGGAGGTTGGAGATGGAATGGTAGTTGTCGGGGGCTTGGGATCGAGTCCATTTGCTTTTATTGGGGTGACGGCAAGGTTTAGGGCAGGAGGGACGTGGCCGGTGTAAACGGAGGAGTTTATTATTATCTTAGTGATGAATGGAGAGAGAAAGGGAAGACAGGCAATAAGTAAGGTGAGGCCATGGGGGGATTGGGTTGAGGATGCAGGTGGAGATTTTAATGCCAAAGGGTTATATGGAGGATACTGTAGGTCGAATGCAGTGATTTCAGTGAAGGAGGTGAGTGGTGATTGGGGAATAAGGCGGAGGCAGGTTTGGAATCAGGGGTGGCGGTGGAGGAGGTTGCCAGTTCAGTGTGGGACCAGGTTTGGCGAGAACAGTCGTGCACAAACCTGCGTGAGCGGACACGTATTTGGTGGGTTCGAAGTGTGACACCATATCCGACCCCACCCTCACCCAGAACACCTCCCGTGTATAGCAGAGGTGGAGAAGGATCTCAAATGTTTTACTTAAGTAAAAGTATCAATGCTGCAATATAGTAATACTCTGTTACGGGTTAAAGTCCGGAATTACAATTTTACTTGAGTAAAATTACAAAAGTATTGGCATCAATGTACTTAAAGTACCAACTATGCAGAATGTCCCATTTAAAGTTTTCAAATGTATACAGATCTTTTGAAAATAGCAGATCTACAAGCACGTCACATCACATCGCGACGCATTGTGAGCTTGTAGATCGGCTATTTTCAAATGGCCGAAATGTATCTAGGGCTGAAGTGGTTACTGTATGTTTTGTAATAATAACCAAATCTACAAAGTAACTAGTAACTAATGTTTTCAAGTACAATATTTGCCTCTGAGATGTAGGGGAGTAGAAGTAAAAGTACTAAAAATTGGAAATACTCCGGTAAAGTAAAGATTCCTCAAAAGTTACTTTACACCACAGTGTCGACCTGTGATTGATTAAAAAAAGAAAATGGAAGTCCTGCACACTGTCTTCACTTACAGCTGTAGTTTATTACAACGTTTCGGTCTAAACGACGTTCATATATACACATAGTATATAGAAGCACTCAGAGAGGCGAGCTCCAATCAGGGAACCACACCAGTCTGTTACTATGGAGAAGACGGCCCATACATGTAATAAAGGTGGAATTTTTCGAATCCATTGTAAGGATAATTTTTTTTACAAAAATACATTTTAGTAGTCAATGAAATAGATGTTAGAAATACATTGAACATTTTTAGATATATATAAATGAATATAAATGCACACGGGTAAGGTATACTGAGGCACAGCAGAAAAACACTTCACAATTTTAAGTGCTAGAAAGGAGGCATAATCTCCAATCACCAAACCTCACAGGTCTAGGGGTCTGACCTCAAAATAAAACAAGGTCAATATAAAAAGCAAGGCCTGTTGAGTAAGGATAAATAATCAACAGGAAAACATTTTTTATAACAGGATGAAGTAAATGAGTATCACAACATCACCCGATCTGTGATTGATTAAAATTATAAAACAAATGATTCACATGCTGGTGGTGAAAGGGGTGGGAATGGTTTGAGGAGTTTGTAAAGTAACTAAGTACATTTACTTAAGCACAATTTTGAGGTACTTTTACTTTACTGGAGTATTTCCAATTGTCTATACTTTTACTTCTACTCCACTACATCTCAGAGGCAAATATTTACTCCACTACAATTATTTGAAAAAGTTTCAAGTTACTTTGCAGAAATAAATTATTAGGTTATAAAAACATACATTAACCACTTTAGTGCTATTTTAAACCTAGGCGATTTGAAAATAGCCGATATAAAAGTAGATCGGCTATTTTCAAAGATTTTAGTACTTTTACTTTTGGTACTTTAAGTACATTTTAAGTACATTTTCATACTTTTACTCAAGTACATTTTTATTTCTGATTTTTATTTGTAACAGAGTACTTCTACATTGCAGTATTGATACTTTTACTTAAGTAAAACATTTGAGTACTTTTTCCCACTGACGGTGGAGAAAAGCGACTTGGGATTGTTGCTGCCAGATTGGATGAAGGAAGAGGAGTGGGAAGTGCGTGTGCTGTTGAGGGCGTCTTCACAGTATATTGCTGCTGGTGTAACAGTTTGTATGGCTCTTGAGTAGACAGTGAGAACAATGCTGTTGGCAAGCCGTTCAAGTTGGCAGCTCTTAGTTTGAGTAGATAGAGTTGATCAGTGTAACCAGCCAGGGGGAAGAGTGGGTGTAAAAGAGACAGATTTTGGTTGTGTGGGAGCAAGCTTATTGAGGCAGGAGGAGAGTGCATTGGGGTAATTGTTGACTAGTTATTACATCAGAAAACTGCACACCTTCATGATTATTGAAAGTTGGGAGGAGAGTGCATTGTTGTAATTGTTGACCAGTTCAGTGTGGGAGGTGTTCTGGGTGAGGGTGGGGTCGGATATGGTGTCACACTTCGAACCCACCAAATACGTTTCCGCTCACGCAGGTTTGTGCGCGACTGTTCTCGCCAAACCGGGTCCCAGCAGTGAGACGTCTGGTCAATGCATTTCAATGAGAATGTGTGCAGACAAAAAACATGTCTGCCCAGAGCAAGAAAAAACTCTTCAGGTGCGTGAGTGGAGTGTCCATGCCCGGCCAGTGAGAACGGCTGCATTCATCAGCATGGAGCAGATGAAAAGCAGCGTTGGTGTACTTATGATAATGATAATGAATTTATTTATATAGCACATTTCCAGACATAGTCACAAAGTGCTTTACAGAGCAGGATAAAAGGAACAACATGATACAACATGATACAACAGAGGATCAGAAAAAAAACAAAAAAACACATAGTAGGCACAAAACGTGTAGGTTTCCAGCATGTCAGAAATATAACGGGGGGCCAGTCCATTCACAGCTTTGAAGGTCATAAGTAAAATCTTAAAATCAATTCTAAAATTAACGGGTAACCAGTGAAGAGCAGCTAAAATGGGGGTGATATGGTCACGTTTCTTGGAGTTTGTTAAAAGTCCAGCAGCTGAGTTCTGTACTAATTGGAGTGCAGAACTTATGCTTGCGCACCAGGAGAGAGAGGAGGGGTGGATAGATTTGAGATTACGGAATGTTATGATGCGCTTCTACTTGATGATGGGGGTGGGGTAGCGCTGGCCGTTAGATAGCAGTGAGCTTTGATTGTACGAGACCACACCTCGGACCAACACACCCAACAGCTCTAAATAGGCGCATGATAATTTCACATTTAGACAATGCTTCCGCTTTACGCCGCATTGTGCCGGACGGAAAATAGGGCCCTCTCTTATCTAATTTTGGTCTCCCTTCTGTCTTCATGCCTTTTTTCTCTACTCTTTTCTCTTTGTCTCTCCTTATTCTTTCTCTTTCTCTCTCTGCCTGTCTGTGTGTATTTCTGTCTCGTCTTTCTCTGTCCCTTCAATGGAAACATTGTTCACATCGTCAATAGACTCCAAGTGGCTAATGCCAAATAGCAGCTCTTTGCATGCACTAAGACACATGCAGTGAATACACATGCACACACGAACGTGCACACACACACACACACACACACACACACACACACACACACACACACACACACACACACACACACACACATGCACACACACACACACACACACACACACACACACACACACACACACACACACACACACACACACACACACACACACACACACACACACACACACACACACACACACACACACACTTGCATGTGCTACAAACACACACATTGTCAGACAGCAGACTGCCCACAGTGTGGTCTGTAACCTTTGACCCTTTGTTCCCAAAGAGGCGTGAAGTTCAGGCTCAGTGATCTATGACATCAGAAGAGGGTCCAGACTGTAAACTTAGTTATTTGAGCCCCATCTGACCAATTAGCCAGACTAAAGCCAGGGACCAGAACTTGAATCGATAGTGTCTGTCTTGCTGCTGGTGCAAGAAGGACTTGTAGGTAGCGTTCGAAGAGATAGACATTGTTTATCGGGACATTTGCAGGATGCAGTTAAATTGTTGCCAACTGTTTCTCTTCACATCATAAAGTTGGCGATGTACTACCAGTTTTTGGACCATGGGCATATTTCTGTGACTTATACTGTAGCTTTAAAGAGATATTTCACTTTAAACGTCTACTCTGGCTTTTGTGAGCAACCCAGACAGTTTGTTGCTTGATTCAGTATTTAGATATTTGATATTCATTTTAACATACACGCCCTATACAAACCCATTGTAACTTCAAACTCCATTTTAACCATGTTTGATTCACTGAAAACACTGTGACTGTGACTGGTGACTGTTATTGTCCTTCTAATGCGTGAGGAGACCGTGTTTTTTCAATCACTTTTTCATTTATTTTTTATATTTTTGGGGGAAATGTAAAAAAGAAAGAAAAATAATAAAATTTAATAAATGAAAACAGTAATTGAAAAACCACGGTCTCCTCAGGTATTAGAAGGAGACAATATCAGTCACCAGACGGGTGTTTTCACTGAATTTTTCATTTGAAGTTACAAGTTTGAGTTTGAAGTTACAATGGGATTGTATAGACATTAGACAAATCCACAGAGCGCTCCCCTGGCCCGATCATAACTGCGGTGTCAGAATGCACACCGTAGCATGAGTCTGACACCGCAGCACTCTGTGGATTTGTCTATAGCAGTGGTTTTCAACCCTTTTCATGTCAAGGACCCCCAAATTGACACTTATTAGCCTGCGGACCCCCCATTTGAAAAGATATACTAGGGACCCCCATAAGAGAAGATTTTTTACGGCTCTAGCAGTGATTCTCAACCATTTTCATTTCAAGGACCCCCAGTTTGACATGCATTAGGGCTATTTCTATCTCTGGGACCCCAATTTATATTGTAAAATCAATGTTAATTTAACTCAGAGAGTGTACAAATGGAACCAAATGGGACCCTAACGGGTCCATTTGGTTCCATTTGTACACTCTCTGAGTTACAGGCACATAAGACCCTTATGATAAGGGTCCATTTGATTACCCCAAACATGTTTGAAAGTGAAATAATATCCCTTTAATAACACTGTGTATTCTATGGTTAGTGGTATCAGTAACCTATCAGTTGCAGTAGTAGGAGTTGAGTTTATTTAATTACATTTTACAGTGCCATGGTTTATGGTATCCAGTGGTGGAAAGTAACTATGTACATTTACTGAAGTACTGTACTTAAGTAAAAAAAAAATAGGTATTTGTACTTGAGTATTTCCAATTTCCAATCCTTTTACTTCTACTCCACTACATCTCAGAGGCAAATGTTGTACTTTTACTCCACTACAATTGTTTCGGCCATTTCGGCCATTTGAAAATAGCAGATATTCAAAGAAGATGTTTTGATGCCAATACGTTTGTATTTTTACTCAAGTACATTTTGAACTCCAGACTTGTAACGGAGTGTTTCTATATTGCAGTATTGATACTTTTACTTAAGTAAAAGCTGTGAGTACTTTTTCAACCACTGATGGTATCAGTAGCCAATCAGATGTACAGTGTAATGGTGCTATGGCTCATGGTAACAGTAGCCTATCGTTATCAGTTGCAATAGTAGGAGTCGAGTTTAGGAGTAAATAGATCAGAATCGTCCAATTTATTTTCTCGGAAATGCCCTTATTCTGTGTCCAGTATCTCATCTACTCAATTTGTTTCACGTCACAGACCCCAAATTGACTTTAATTACAGTAGGTAATCGAGCCCCATTTCAAATGATTTGGTCCTAGATCAGGGGTCTTCAATAGGGGGCTCAGAGTTACTTACAGGGGGGGCCTCCAAATAGTTGTGTGATGGGAGATGTTTTTTTTACATTAACCATATGAACCCTAGATTCCCTTATCTGAGGGGAACAAAAATAGCAGATCTACAAGCTCACTGTGAGCTTGTCGGCTATTTTTAGCAAAGAGGTTTGGTGAGGGTGAAAAAGAGCAGACTAAGTACCGAGCCAACGGTAAAATTGACAAAGTATTGAGGGCTTAAGTGGTTACAGGTCTGAAAATACACATTAGCACGAATCCAACATAATAGAAAAGATAAGTCAACAAACGTAATTAAAAAAACATTAATTTATGATGATAGTGCTGTCAAACAAGTCTATTAGTCCATGAGCCAGAGCCCCAAAATTGAGCAATGATTATCGAAAGAGTGGGCAAAACCAAACCTATATTAAATTGTTCATAGGGTCAATACGAGTAAATAAATATATGATAACCTTTCCACAGGAGCAGCTTTTTCATGGTTATCACACATTTTGTTATTTTCCCCATACGTATATGACAGGTGAAAAAATGACAAAATTTAAAAAAGAGTTATCAAAATGAAACTTCCTGAGTTGATTACTTACATGAAGACAATGATTTATCGTATTACAAGTTTTCTGAAATTGTATATTTAAATATGCAAGTTAGGCATTAGGAAAATATGCCCACATTTGCATAACTGTCCAGAATCAACATTGGAACATTGGACAAAGCCAGAGTCAACATACTTATTTCATTTTGTTAAGATGTTGGAGTCAAAGGTTTTAACAAGGGAATATTCAATATCTGGCTCAATTTTAGGGCTCTGGCTCATGGACTAAATGCCTAATTTGCATATCTAAATATACAATTTCAGAAAACTTGTAATACGATAAATCATTGTCTTCATGTAAGTAATCAACTCAGGAAGTTTCATTATGATAAATCTTTTTTAAATTTTGTAATTTTTTCACCTGTCATGTACGTATGGGGAAAATAACATAATGTGTGATAACCATGCAAAAGCTGCTCCTGTGGAAAGGTTATCATATATTTATTTACTCGTATTGACCCTATGAACAATTTAATATAGGTATGGTTTTGCCCACTCTTTCGATAATGAAATCTTGTCTGGCTCATGGACTATATGGAGACGGAGTTATCTATGAAATCTGTGAAACAGTTTAATCTGAAACACAATGTTATACAACATGTAACGGGGGTCCCTGCCAGTGATGGAAAGTAACTAAGTACAGTACATTTACTCAAGTACTTTACTTAAGTTCAATGTTTAGGTATTTTTACTTTACTGGAGTATTTCCAATTCTCCATACTTTTACTTCTACTCCACTACATCAGGCACATCACTACAGGCAAATATTATACTTTTACTCCACTACAATTATTTGAAAACCTTAGTTAGGCCTACTGTCGTAGATTTTGATTATTATTACACAACATAAATTAACCACTTCAGCCCTATATACATTTCAACTACAAGCTCACAATACGCGACGCATTGTGAGCTTGTAGATCTGCTATTTTCAAAAGATTTTTATACATTTTATACATATGATAATTGTGACATGGGACATTCTGCATAATGAGTACTTTTACTTTTGTTACTTTAAGTACATTTTGTACTGTCCCTGCTTCATCTCTCTCTCAGCCAAGGGGTTTGTGGCCTGAAAAGCCCTATATGTTATGATTTGACAAGATGTTTTGTTTATTGTGTCAATGACTCTGAATCGGACGTAAGCAATAGAATAGTCATCTCATACTTTGTTTTGTATTGCAGCAAATTAATAATGAATTGAATTAGTGAAATTAAACTGCAGTATGTGTCATATGGCTGGGGACCAGTGGTGTAAAGTAACGAAGTACATGTACTGAGGTACTGTAGGCTACTGTACTTAAAGTACAGTTTTGAGATATTTTTACTTTCTTCAGTATTTCCGATTTGTACTTCTACTCCACTACATCTCAGAGGCATATATTTTACTTTTTACTCCATTACAATTATTTGACAGTTTTAGTTACTTAGTTACTTTGCAGATTTAGATTATTATCACAAATCATACATTAACCACTTCAGCCATTTCGGCCATTTGAAAATAGCCAATCTAGATCTGTAGATCTTGCAGATCTGCTATTTCTAAATGATTTTGAATACAGTTTGATCTTGTGAAATGGGACATTCTCTACAGTGAGTACTTTTACTTTTGGTATTTTAAGTATATTTTGATGCCAAAATGTCCAATACTTTTGTACTTTCACTCAAGTGCATTTTCAATCCTGGAATTTTACTTGTAACAGAGTATTTCTACAATGCAATATTGATACTTTTTCTTAAAGTAAAACATGGGAGTACTTCTTCCATCACAGCTGGTGGTGACTATGGGACCACCACCTCAACCACATTAGGTATAGGGGAACAGCACCTGCCCCTCCCAGCATGGGACCGTTCTTAGCTCAATGCATGGATGGAACCCACCACGAAGAGGTTAAAAAAGGTGGGGCTGGGTCATGTTGTGATAGGTCACTTCCCAGTGGTCTGCTGCTCTCTCCGGCTCCATCTGTGGAGAGGGGTGCGCCTCCGAGATGCAGTGATCAGTGTTGCCATGTCCGCTTATTATAAGCGACTTTGGGCTTGTTTTTCTGTAAAGTTGCCTGTAAATATTGGTAGTTGCTGGTTGCATTTTTTTGGTCTTGTTTCTTAAGTGTAGTTGCTTGCCTTGTTTCCTAATGTTGTTTAAACAAGTGGTTCTTAAACAAACATTTTCATGGCAAGGACGGACCCCCAGATTAATATGTTTTTGTCCGTGGTGGTGCCCCCCTCTCCTCTCCCCCATCTAAAAATATGTTGTGCCATATCAGATTAGTGTTGTTAAAATTGTTTTTTAAAAAAATCCAAAACATACTTTTGAAAATAGCAGATCTACAAGCACACGTTGCATCACCACGTACGTTGTGAGATTGTAGATCAGCTATTTTCACAACTTTTGCCTCTTTCTTATATTATTTGAAAATTTGGCCAATGTTTGACCATTTTTAAAGTGTAGTTTGTTGATTACTTTTGATGCAGTAATGGTCTTTTTTTATTTTTCCAAATAGCCGTAGCCTAGTCGCTTCTTTTCATAGACACGGTTGCTTATTTCTTTCGCAAAATCTGGCAACAACGCTGCCTGGCAGTGATTGCGTTGCACGTTGTTTCCAGCAAATCAGCCGTTTGTCCCGACCGAGCGACAGACACAGCCAGCCAGCCCTGTGGGCCAACTTACTCTGACCGATCTCTCATCCTCTCTCTGGTCATGTTACCGTGGATGTAATGTAACGGTCTGCTAGTTAACCTGCTGAACGGCGTCATGAGGAGACGTGCGCGTCGCTTCTTGTGAAAGTTGACGAGGTGCGTACGGAGTACTGAAGGTAAATGGCAAAGAAGGTCTCAGACTCAGACTCACAGACATATATTAGCCTACATATTATTACACACACAGACACAAGTGAAATGTGGAGGGGTTTCCTTTGCGAGAATATAACTAACTTGCTTTGTCGACGATAAATGTGTTTGTCAGTTTGTCACCCCCCCCCCCACCATACTGGCTTTGGATTTAAAACAGCTGCGACAGTTACTTTCAAAGCTGTAGGAAGTGCACGAAAAGTCAAAGAAGCGAAACACATTATACAGTTGAAACCGCAAAGTGCAAATATATATATTTGTTTTATTGTTTATACCGTACAAGTGTCCTACGTTAGCAGTTAGTACGATAGTTATAACGTTAAAACGTGCTAGAGACAAATTGTGCCGTTTTATTTTCGCTTGCATGCACTTGCTGCGCAGGTAGGTCTACTCTGCTGATGTGTGGATGAAGGTTTCAAAGCGTAGGCTTCTTTTTAGGGCTGTCATGATCAAGTGGTTCTCAAACTTTTTCATGTCAAGGACCTCCAAATTGTTATTAGCCCGCGGACATCTATTTGTAAAGATATGCCAATGGACCCCCATAAGAAGAGACGATTTGTACAGCTCTAGCAGTGATTCTCAAACACTTTAATTTCAAGGACCCCATGAGTTACAGACCCATAAGGGTCCATTTGTTTCCTAACTAAATATAATTTAGCTGGGGACCCCCTGGAACTCCCTCAAGGACCCCACTTTGAGAACATACTGGCAGGGGTGCAAGGCAGACGGCCTTGCGCGGTGTGCTGGGAACCTATTTGACCAGGAGCAAGCGCAGGCACACGCATAGATTTTAAAAAACTACTTTAAATTCACACAACAAAGTTTACAAAGGCTCCCGACTCACGCCAGGTACATTAACATAGGAATTAGCCTAGATGCATATCAATTGTCCATTGTGTGTATATAGTGTAGGTGTTAAGCGACTTGCGCGTCACTTCATTAAAATACAGTGCAAGCACTTCCCAAATGAGCATAGCAACACTGCCTACTGGTCATGATTACACATTTACTTTAATTTGACCATTAATTAGTCACTCAAATAATTGCAATTAACGATTTAATTGTGTTGCATTGAACATTGGAACATATGAATACAATTTTAATTTCTGTTTGGTTTTTAGGCTTCATAATCACAAATTGCACAGGGCCGGCAGATATGACAAAGAACTGAAATATACAAAGAAATTACTGACACATTTAATAATTTTATACTTTTTTTTTAAATAGCGTGTTGTAAGCTTGTAGATCTGCTGTTTCTGCTATTTTTGGATAATATTTGAAAAATTTATGAAAAGTTTGCAACATGGAAACTCTTGTGACTATTATGCAAAATAATTGCGATTATCTCAAATAATCGTAATTATGTAATAATTGTGACAGGCCTACTTTAACTTGCACTTTCTTATATAGCTACTGTCTACTGTACTTTTTTGTCCTTCATGCCTCTATGATATTATGCAGATTTATAGCCTGCATATAGGCTTCAGGAGTCACTGAACTTAAAAACATGAAACCGCACACAGCAGAAATAAACATTGAAATTAAAAGTACATGTATTTAGCCGTTGGCAAATGCTTGCATTAATGCATTTTTTTAAATATTTGTTGTGACTTTGATTTATCAATTTCATACATGTGTACCATATGTCACAATTAACATACAATTTGGGGAGTTTGAGATTTGGATTATTGTTATCCTATAGGCTAGCAAACATGCAGCGCTTGCTTGATGATGTGTGGTGGTCATTTCAGACAAATACCCTGTGTTGGTTTTGTAATATGACTCCTGACCAGCTGTTTGAGAGCACATGTCTGTCATATCGCGCTTATTGACTGAACAGAGCAACATGTGTTGGACACAACTGCTGACAGCCCTTCAGGGGTCTCAAGCTGGACTGATTCCTTGTGTCTTGAAAAGAGATTGCTCTGTGTGTGTGTGTGTGTGTGTGTGTGTGTGTGTGTGTGTGTGTGTGTGTGTGTGTGTGTGAGAATCTCAAGCAGCAATCTGACTTCTTCCTCAAATAATTCATGACATGTGCATATACATCACAGGTTTAAGTATCTATGAGTTCAGTATGAAGGTCTGTAGCACTGCTCTGGCAAATGATGTGTTCTTAGCAGAGTGTGCACAGTTTTTTAATTTACAGTGGCTGTTACTAGTCTGTGGCTAACTTTTCCCTGAATGAGACAGCTTTAAATGCACCACACTTCTCTTCTCTTCTCTTCTCTTCTCTTCTCTTCTCTTCTCTTCTCTTCTCTTCTCTTCTCTTCTCTTCTCTTCTCTTCTCTTCTCTTCTCTTCTCTTCTCTTCTCTTCTCTTCTCTTCTCTTCTCTTCTCTTCTCCTCTCCTCTCCTCTCCTCCCCTCCCCTACAGTGATTCTCAACCTTTTTGATTTCAAAAACCCCCAGTTTGATATTAGGCCACAGACACCCATTTGTTACAGTTTAGACCGTGACCACAATCTATACTGTAAAATCCTCAGTGTTAATTAAACTTTTTGCATTCCATTTGTATACTCTCGGAGTTACAGAAGCGTAAGCCATAATTTGGTTCCTAACTATCAGTCATTTAGCTGTGGACCCCCTCAAGGGCCCCTGGGGGTCCTTGAGGGGAGAACCAGTGCTCTACTCTCTGCGCTTTGTGACTGTGTGAGCCCTGGGAAAATGCCTGTTAAACCCACAGGAAATGACAGTTGAAGACCTCTCCGTCATGTTATTGTCTTTATTTGGTGATTGGTGACTGAAAGTAGTTCAAGCAGGAAAGCGGTATTCTATTCAAGGATGTGGTTGGTGTTCAATTCTTCTTTTCAAGATTTCCTTTTAGTTTTTTGAAGATATAGAGAGATATTGTTGGATACTGTTGGAAATACTCTTACTATATCCACTACACATAACATTAAAGGGTGGCATTGGCACTTATTCTGGGAAACTGTTCCCCAGCAGGTTTCTGTTTATTGTTGGCATTTATAAAGCCCGTTGTACTACATTCACATTTGTTTTACATTCTGTTAACATCGGAGGTACTGAAAGGTGTAAAAGAGACAATGAGCGGAGACGGAGAGTGGTTTCTTTATGAATTATGATGTGGGGACCAGTGAGTGTACCATACATTAGACGTAGGTGATGCTACAGGTGCTACTGATGTTCTGACTTCCAAGGAAATAGCTCATCTCTGACTAAAAGTTGTACATCGTTGTGTCATCAATACTACATCTGAAATATACTAACCTTAGTTTGTATGTAACCTTTGCTGTTGTCATCTCAAATTTGGCCAAACTAAAATCTGTGGGTTGCTATTAGATTAGTGATCTCTCGGTGGATGTTGTCAACCCAAATGCGCATGTAACAGTAGGTTAATGATGGCTTATTAAGTGCCTGTATTTTTCACTTCACAGACAATCCTGAAATTAACGGCAGCTGGTGTGTGTGTGTGTGTGTGTGTGTGTGTGTGTGTGTGTGTGTGTGTGTGTGTGTGTGTGTGTGTGTGTGTGTGTGTGTGTGTGTGTGTGTGTGTGTGTGTGTGTGTGTGTGTGTGTGTGTGTGTGTGTGTGTGTGTGTGTGTGTGTGTGTGTGTGTGTGTGTGTGTGTGTGTGTGTGTGTGCGCGCAGCTGAACGTTTTCTGTTGATACCAAGTACTTCCCAGTAGCCCCTCATGAAACCGACTTTTACTTAACTCCAAAACCAAAAGGACAATTTTATTTTCCATCCTGAATGGCAGCAGGCCTAATATTGTCATTGCATTTAGGCTATGTGGAGAACAAGCAATACGAGAAGGCTGAGTGAGCACATCTCATAAAGATCTTGAAACGGAGGTTAATTTAGCATGTCCAATGCAAATAGAATGCGTGTCAAATGCCTCATTAGCACATGTCGTACTCGTAAAAGGCTTCCAATTTCATTCCTGTGATGGAAATAAAGCCTAACTGGGTTAATCAGACCAGTGACCATGACTCGAGTCATACTGCTGTGAACCCTGTTTAAACAAACACCATTCAGAACTACACGGCAGGTTCTAATTAATCCATTAACTCTAAGCCGATTCTACAAATGTATGTTTCTATATCAATGTCAAGGATCCCCAAAATGATATGTATTTGGCCGCCAACCCCCATCTCAAAATGTTTTGTTCCAGGGACCCCCCAGAAGCTAAAAAGCATTATTTTTCACTTTGGCTATTCAAAAATAGCAGATATACAAGCTCATGAACTTCTGCTATTTTTGAAAAATCTTGACAATCGGAGCAGATCTCTGAATATATATGTTTTAAAGCGAGCATTTTTAACTCCAATCTTTGCCTCTGGGGGGTCCCTGGAACAAAATATTTTTGGGGGTCCTTGACAACTATTAAAAGGTTTGAAAACCACTGATCTAGCAACATATACGTTTTTTAGATAACTATTGGGATTTAGAAGACATTTGTAGAATCCCCCCAGAATTGAACCTCTTTTGAATTTGGCTTTTGTTAATTATTATTAACAATAATTGTCAACAGCCAAGAATGGACAGCAGGGGTCGACACGACGGTTTGAGCACATAAACCGTGAGCTTCAGCTTTACATGGTGGATGATTTACTCGTACAGTATGAGAAGTAATAAAATAACATTTAGAGCAGGGTGAGGGCAACTTTGATGAGGGAGAGCGCCGCTCAATTTCCACTCTCACTCCATGTGGATCGGTGTGGCTCCAATGTGGATCTCAGCCTTTTCATAAATTCTTTGAAGTATAAACTGGTCTCTATATTGTCATGTGGATACTTTTTTAAACATCAGCATGTCTATGTACATATTAACCCATTAAGACCTGGAACGCATCTGTGTGTCATTTTAAAATGTCTTTGGATATTCAAAAATAGCAGATCTACAAGCTCATAGCGCGGCACTGATTGCCGTGCTATGAGCTTGTAGATTTTGCTTGATTTTGCTATGAGCTTGTAGATTTATTTTAGTTTTTTTTTAAAAATGTTTGCAAATCTTTGAATATATATATTTTTAAAGTGAACATTTGTAACTCAAATCTTTGCTTCTGGCAATTCTACAAATATCTTCTAAATCCTAACTAACGGAAAAAAAACTTGTGTTGCTAATCAGTGGTTCTCAAACCTTTTCATGTCAAGGACCACCCCAAAATGATATGTATTTGGCCGCGGACCCCCATCTCAAAATATGTTGTTCCAGGGACCCCCATGAAGCACAGATCGGAGTAAAAAATGTTTTGTATATATATTCAAAGATTTTCACAAATTCTCCACGATTTTTCAAAAGAATTGCAGATCTCATTCCAATCTCCAGATGCCATTCCATAGCGTGGCACTCGGTGCCAAGCTATGAGCTTGTATATCTGCTATTTTTTTATATCCAAAGAAATCTTAAAATGACACGGATGCGTTCCCGGTCTTAATGGGTTAATAAAAGATGAAAAGCTTGTGTTTTGATCAACCAAGCAACTCTCTTGAAATTTGGAGCAAATGCAAAGAGCCAGAGCTCTCGCTTTAGAATGAGAACACAGCCTTTAAGGATGGAGGCTAGCGGTGACTGGCTGCCAGCTCTGGTTAGGCCCTGGATGCGTCTCAGGCACTTCATCATACATAATGGCTTGTAGAGCATGTGCTTTTACGTTTAATAGATGGAGACATAAAAAGCCTCTAGTAGCCTACAGGCTGCTATGCCTTGGAAGAGTTGTTGGGTGCGTTAAATGCCTTGCTCAAAGCGCTATATTGTGAGGCATATGTGAGAGATAAACAGCTCATTGGTGAAATTCCCCCGACCGTTTGTCACACTTAATCTTATTTACGTACATGTTTATGTACAACACACAACACACGCACGCACGCACGCACGCACGCACGCACGCACGCACGCACGCACGCACGCACACACGCACACACGCACACATGCACGTCACACACCACATCTTCTGAAGTGTACAACAGTATAGCTACAGCTAAGGACACGGTGAATCGCGTCATTAGCGGACCGGCGGTACAATGTGTCTCTTTATCCCCCCTCCTCCCCGATGAGATAATGTGATCAGATCGCTGTCCAGCTGGAGGGCCAGAAAAGGAGTTCAGATAAACTCGGGGGGAAAGGTGAGAGGGGGTGACAGCCGTTACATGACCAACGGTGTTAATTTTATTGTCACAGCTTAGCTGTACTGATGATATTTCCTTCCACATCTCTGCTCCAGCACTTTCGCTGTACACTCACATTCTTCCATGGGTTGAGGCTGCCCAGTGGACAGGTTTTGTTCAGATAAGGTGTTGGTACATTGGTACCATCATGCCTGCGGGCTAAGGCATTACTCTTTGGTATTGGTTGTAAGTGTCTTTACATATTTTATGATGCAGTGTCTGCTCATCGTTTTTCCCTTTGTTGTTTACCCTATGTGTCATTTTAGATTTATTTGGCTATTAAAAAATAGCAGATATACAAGCTCGGTGCCGCGCTACGAGCTTGTAGATCTGCTATTTTTGATCTGCTATTAACGTGAAAATGTGTGCAAATCTTTGAATATATATATACTATATATATATATATATATATATTTTTTTTTAAAGCAAACATTTGTAACTCAAATCTTTGCTTCTGGGGGATTCTACAAATGTCTTCTAAATCCTAACAGTTTTCAGAAAGAATTATGTTGCTATTTATCAGTGGTGCTCAAAACCTTTTTCATGTCAAGGACTCCCAAAAATTATATGTATTTGGCCGCGGAGGCCCATCTGAAAATATTTGTCAAAAATGTTCCCTTTGAAAAATATATATATTCAAATATTTGCACAAATTCAAGATTCAAGTTCAAGATTTTTCAAAAATAGCAGCTCTAAATAGCAGATTAAGCAGTGAGCACCACTGATAAATAGTTTGTAGATCTGCTATTTTTGAATAGCCAAAATATTAAATATGGATAAAGTGGTTACATGGATGAGTTTTGCACCCATACCCTATAGGTGGGGTTGGCGAAAGGGCCTCTCTGTGTGGCGTTTGCATGTTGTCCCCTAGGGTAGCTACCCTCACAAAAACATGTAGTAATCCTGGTCACTATACCGCCTCCCCCATGACAGCCGGGGCGCCTGATGGAGGGGAAAGAAACTGTTTGGAATAACGTGTTCCTTCCACGTGCTACTTCCTACCGGGGAAACTCCCCCCTGTCAGGTGATAAGAAGGTCAATTGGCTCTCATGCATTGAAGGAGGCATGAGCTCGGCTTTGGGCTCCCTAGGCTGGCGGGGGGAGTGTAGCGCCCAGGATCACTTAGACAATTGGCACTGGGTGAAAAAGGGTTGCAAAATCGTGGGATAAAAAAAAATTATGAAAAAATCTAGTTTTGAAGAATAACATATATAACTAACCAGTAACCACGACATCAGACAAACCCTGATTCCCAAACAAAACAAAATACTTTGGTTCTCAAAGTGGGGTCCGGGGACACCCAGGGGTGGAAGGTTCCAGGGGGTCCCCAGCGAAATTAGTTAATACTATCAAAATCAGTTTAACCACTTTAAAGGGATACTTCACTCTCGGGCCGGGGACACATTTAAAAAAAATATAAAAAATAAATGAAAAAAGTTATGGAAAATTCATGGCCCCCTCACGACACGCAGTGTCCTACTAATGTGTGAGGGGGCCATGAATTTTCCATAACTTTTTTCATTTATTTTTAATATTTTTTTTAAATGTGTCCCCGGCCCGAGAGTGAAGTATCCCTTTAACCCTATTTATAAGGTATAAAGGTGCGTGAGCATAGCAGCAGACGTATACTGTGCATGATATACTTATGGACGTTAGTTAAGGTGCTAAAAAAAAACACAGTAGAAATGCAAAAGTCAGTGCGTTGTAATAATTCAGAAATGTTGCTGAGTATAGCGTCTGGGTCATTGAGACATCCTAGTCAACCTCCTGAATGCAGATGTGAAAACTTCATCTGGCTAATTGTAGCATTTATACACTCACTTTGTGTGTGTGTGTATATATATTCCATTTGAAGTCACTTTTTCCATGAAAGCAGTTTAATCATCATTAGCGTGCGCCATTTGTATGCCATGCAGCTCTTCTTAAGACCGGAGACCCGGTAAGAACAGAGAGAGTGGAGAACAAGAACAAGAACTGTGGAGCTGCTGGACCTTGAGGCTCGGAAATGAGGCATGAAAAAGACCCCGTGTTCTGCTAATGGCACAGTGGTTCTGTTCTGGTGGTGGTTGATGGAAAACTGTGATCTGGGTCTCAGCTGTAACAGCAAAGATACACGGCGGTGGGTCTGTTGTCTGTTGACTCCAGTATAATGCACACATGGTACAATGCTTGAGGACACGACATCACAGCGAGATCACTGTAGGGTCTTTTCCTGCTGTTTACTGTATTGTTTGTGTGGCGGGGGGGTAGGGGGGGGGGGGGGTCGCACTATACTGTTACTGTACAGGTGAATCAACATTCTCTGAAGCAGCTCGCTATAGCATTTCCTGATGATGGTAGTCACACACACTTGACCTTTTTTAGTCAATTCAGTTACATTTGTACACTCTCTGACTCTTAATCCATTAAGACTGGGATCGCATCTGTGTCATTTTAAGATTTATTTGGCTTTTCAAAAATAGCAGATCTACAAGCTCATAGCACTCTGTGCCGCGCTACGAGCTTGTATATCTGCTATTTTTGAATAGCCAACGAAATCTGAATTGACACAGATGTTTTTCCGATTTTAATGGATTAAATAGATCAAATTGATCAATTCTTTCTGAGGAGCCTATTGCGTCGGGGTTATATGGGCTCTGGATTTGTCGTGGGTGTGTTTTGGCCGTTACAGTACATTAATTAATGAGTGTCTTCTCCCTTTCCCTCTACGAGAACACTATAGGCGCATTGGTATTTAGATGATGGATTGGAGGAGATGCAAACAATCTTCTGCTGTGGAAAAGTGAACGTGTGGGTTCATCTAGAAGTATATGTGAGACACATCCGTGGTTTGAGACAGCCTCCCATGCTCTTATGCAGACCTGAGAGTCATCAAACTTTAAAAACCTGACTGGCACGGTTTGTCCTTGCACATGTAACCTCGTCATTAAATTGTGCTGGAAAGCAGCCTAGGTCTGGAATACAAGTCAAGTACCGCTGTGTCTTTATATAACAATGACAACTACGCCAGTCGGAAGATGGCAATGACTATTGCGCTGCCGCAAGGAATAGGGATGGGAGTGGGACGATATGAAAATTTCATGTCACGATTATTGTGACCAAAATAATTGCGTTTAACGATATTATCGCGATAATAAAAATATGCTTAAAACTCTTGAAATGACACTTTTGTTAACCACCATCCATAGTCTGGGGTGGAACATTTGCCACGTTGCGTTGCGACACAGCTTGTAGATCGGCTATTTTTGACAAAGAGATTTAGAGAGTGAAAAAAAGACTGCATCAAGTACGTTGTTTACAGGTGAGTTTGACCAATTCTAGAGGGTTTAAGTGGCACTGGATATATGCAGCTCGGCAAAGGTGAATTGATCCCAGTGTAGGACAATTTCACGAAAAATTAAAATCTCTGCGATACAATTATTGTGCGCGTTTTTTATCACGATAAACGATAATAACGATTATCGTCCCATCCCTACTGAGGATATTGTGTATATATTCGCCCTCACAGACCTATCCATGTGATTGGCTGTTCACCTGAGGGTAGCCAAAGCGCATGTTGTCCATCCAGGGTGATGTAACGTGTGAAGGCGTAAAGAGAAACGCTGTGTCTTCATGTTTAATGCATGCCATTTCCCCACTCCCACACTCAAGCGTCCACACGTAACTAGCTACCTCTGGTCTCATGATGTTCCTATACTGTAAAGGTTTCAAAGCAGTTGATATCATTATAGTAGTACCTATATTCCCGGACAGTATTTTTTGTATTGCTCTCATAATAGAGTCCAGCTGCCTACTGTCAAATATTTGCACATGGGTCTTTGGTCGGAAATTCAAAGGCAGACAGTAATCATTGGTGGGATATCTTTTTTACTCTGATAACAATGTTTAAACTGACAGGTTTGTTTACAGTGGTGCAAATTCAGTTGGGGGGAAAAGAAAGAATAAGTGGACCACATTACTCAGTTTTAAACCCAAATCAATGAATCAAGTTGACTCAAATTGATCATATACTATAGTGTATTGAGCAGACATCTTGACACCTGAACCTTGATCTAATGATTCTCACTGTGTTTTGTAGGGTTTATAATTATTTTTGAATAGCCTAAGAAATCTAAAATGACACGCGATGCCTTCCCGGTCTTACTGGGTTAATGGTCAGGGAAATTAATGTGCTTCAAAGGAAAATGCCTAATGAAATGTGCAGACGGTTCAAATTAAAGCATACTTGCAAGGGAGTGGAGAGAAGGGGGATCTGATGGGGTAGATGGACCAGAGATGGGGTAAAGGTGCAGAGAATGGCTTTTTGTTTTTCTTCTGTAGTCGTCTTTTAGCCACTGAAGCTTTGAAAATGGCCTCCCCCGTTTAACACACATGAAAGGATAGTTTTTTTTTCTTTTTCGTTTTCTTATTGTAGCAACTCGTGAAACATTCAGACTGGTTAAAGGGATAGCTCACTCAAAACATTACTTTTTTTTCTATGGATTAGTCACCCCATGGAGATTTCATGGATTCATGGATATGTTTTAGTTTTTGTCGCATTCCTAAGCCAATAATTTGACCAGCGGACCGGTAGGCAGCAGTTCTGGTAGGAGACACAAAGGAGACTCTTAGTGTCTCCTATACCAGAACCGCTGCCGGTCATCAAATTATTGGCTTAGGAATACGACAAAAACTCAAAAATATCCATGAATTCAAGTCCCCATGGGGTGACTAATTGATAGAAAAAAAGTCTTTTTGGGGGTGAACTATCCCTTTAACTCATTCAGTGCCAAAAATATTTCTGGCTATATCACCCCTGTGCCAAGGCCAAAAATACATTGTAAAAAAAAAGTGCTTAGGAGCCGAGATACAGCCTTTTTCAGTAAAAAGTTAAACAAGAAGTGAATGGAGCAGCAAATCTTCAAATCATCATATCTTGGGTTCTGAACCTTTTTTTTCAAAAAAAAAAAAAAAAAAAAAAAAAGAATTTTTTTTGAGTTTTTTTTTTTTTGAGTTTTTTTTTTTTTCATGACGTCTCAGACGTCATTGGCACTCTGGGCTTATGAAAAACGTGACGTCTGCGACGTCATTGGCACTCAATGAGTTAATAAATGGCGGTGGAGTTCACTTTAACCAGGCAGTAAGTCAAAAACAGCGAGCCACAGTGTGAGTTAGGGATCCTGACATACACTCTGTGTGTGTGAGTGTGTGTGTGTGTGTGTGTGTGAGTGAGTGTGTACGTAAGTTTATGCATGTGCCTTAGTGTATGTTCTGTATGATGCTGTGTGTTAACGGCTCACTGTGGTGTCTGTTTCCCCTTGTTTGCATGTGTATATTTGTCTGCATATTGTTAAAATGTATGCCCATCACCACTTCCTTTCCTGTGTGTGTGTGGTATTGCTTTGCTTTGCTTTGTCACCAACATCAACTTGGCCTGTCCTATAGTACCTTGCAACCCTAAACCTCCCTTTAACCTGTAGGCAGCGCGGCCGGACACAGACACAGACACATCAGAGCAGCAAGGGGACCGCTCACCTCACCAGCCCAAGGAATTTCACGGCTATACTTCTACTGGAGCAACTTAAACAACCTCAACATAAAGATGGAGCCATAAAGATCCAGGACCTAACACTTGGTGCCTTCCTGTTTAGCATTAGCATCAGCAGCTAGGCTCACTGGCCGCAGCGGGTAGGGCAGCTTGTGTCCAGCTTGGGCAGCATAGCGAATGTGTGTGTGTGTGTGTGTGTGTGTGTGTGTGTGTGAGTGTAATTTGGCCTGCCAAGTCCCCAGGGAGAACGAGCAGAGGAGTTCTGTTACACTCTCTGACAGGCCTTATACATGTTTCATCTGCTGCTCTCACAACAGAAGCCCCTTTTGTTATCTAATCCAGCCCTCTCCTCTCTCCAGTTTGAGAGACTGACTGGAGGACAGCGAGACAGACTGCTCTTCACTGTCTGTCAGCCGGCAAGCAGACAGATAGATATACTCAGTGGAGGAGTAGAGGACTGGCACCAGGCTCAGAGGGTCTAGTGGACAGGCTTGTTGATAATCCTTCAGGACAAAGGTGCGCACACGGAGAAGGCTTATTTTGAAAAAACAATTTACGAGAAGGGCCGTACGAGAGCCAACCATGGACCGTTAAGTATCTATCGCTTTGCCTCTTCCATTCCTCGCCATACCACTCCAGCTCTCCTTCAAACTAGCTTTCAGTTTCTAATACATTCTCCAAGGTACAATAATTTGTGCCTCTGCACGTCTGCAGTGTCCCAACACTAACAACAGTATAAGGACCTTACTGGGGGGGTTTGTTTACAGTTGGGGAGCTATAGTCTGCGCCATGAGTGGGACTCTTCGCCGACCCCCTTCGCTCCAGGTGAGCGTGCCCATCGACGCCCCGGGCTACTCGGACAGCGGGTGCTACGCCGTGTCGGATGGATCGGTGAAATCGAGCTCCTCCACCCCGACGCTCCGTCGCAAGCGCTTCAAGATGCGCCGCATGAGGAACGTGCCGAGCGAGAGCGAAAGGAGGCAGCTGACCGCCGACGGCCGCCTCCCGGCCCGCTCCCACTCGGCGGCCTCCAAGGAGTACCTCCAGCTGCCCTCCATCGAAATCACGCCGTCCAGCGACGAGGACGCGTGCTCCACCTGGTCCAACTGTTCCACGCCGAGCGCCTCGCCGCGCCGCAAGCGTTTCCTGTTCAGGAAGTGGCTGAGGGTCAGAGAGAAGAAGGAGCAGGCTAGTGAAAGCAGGTTGGTATACCCCCCCCCCACCCTCCAGCCTTCTCTTTTGTCTCTTCCCTGTCCCCCGTCTTCCTTAATACCTCCTCCATGCTGCTGTCTAAGCTCCCCTCTCTGTGTAAGTGTGTTCCCTCCTCTCCTTGGCGTTTTTAAAATGCTCCCTCATTCATGCCTTATGGACCCAAAGATGACATTGGATTGTGAGCCTCTGGGAAAAGGCATAAGCCATTGGGTTACATTGGTCTGTCTATATTCCACATAGACAAGGCCCACATGTGCACTTAACCCATTAAGACCGGGAAAGCATCTGTTTGCGTGTCATTTTTAGATTTCTTTGGCTATTCTTCAAAAATAGCAGATCTACAAGCTCATAGCACGGCACCGGCACCGTGCTATGAGCTTGTAGATCTGCTATTTTTGAAAAAGCATAAAAATGTGTGCAAATCTTTGAATACATATATTTTTTAAAGTGAACATTTGTAACTAAAATCTTTGCTACTGTGGATTCTACAAATGTCTTCTAAATCCTAATAGTTTAATAAAAAAAAACTTTTATGTTGCCACAGTATAATATCAGTGGTGCTCAAACCTTTTCATGTCAAGGACCTCCCAAAATGATATGTAGGCTGCGGTCCCCCATCTCAAAATATTTTGTTCCAGGGACCTCCCTGCAAAGATTTTGAGTTTAAAATGTATATATATATATATATTCAAAGATTTGCACACATTTTCACGATGCAGATCTGCTATTTTTCAATAGCCCAAAGAAACCTTAAAATGTCACACAGATGCGTTCCCGGTCTTAATGGGTTAATCAAATAGATAACATTTTTGGTGGAGCAAGTAATAGCATTAGCAGACAGTGTACTGTAATAATAGGGGCATTATTTGCCAAGGAAAGTCAACAGTACTCCGAGTCCCTAGAGACCGGAATTGAGAGCTATTTGACCTAGACACTGCTTGGACAAAATAGACTGTGAGCTTTTGTAACTTAGTTACGGTAAGGAGTAGGACCCAGTCAATTGTGACTACACTTAACACTGTTGACATTGGCAAACATATTGTGGTCCTCCTGAATGACTGGCTGCTGTCTAGATTTCTTGTAATCCAATGGCAGTCTTGGCAACAACCATATCTACTTTAACGGCTTCCTGCTCCGCAGCGAAGACTTTTGTGAGGGGGGAAAAAAAGGATGGTTTGATGAGTATGTAAAGAACATTGATGACAAAACTTTGAAATAATGTACAGCAGTACTGAAATGTAAGGCAGGGGTTCTCAAACTTTTTGATACCACGACCCCCCGGCGATCTATTTAACTCCGCGAGGGCACAGATAGAACCAAATGGACCCGTGGTCCATGTATTTGTACCACCCGCTCATATTGAAAGTCCTGAGTGAATCGTTTATGAACAGCTAAAATCAGTTGGATTTTTGTCAGTGTTGGAGGCGGACCTGTCTGTGTATGTGTATTTTTATTTATTTTTTTGATTAAAGAAAACGTATTTTTTTTGGTTGCCAATGCGCGATCCCAACCCATAGTTTGAGAACCGCATCAGTAAAGGTATACAGCACAGTCACTTACAGATTCACTACTGATGCCACAGTTGATCTCCTGAGATTGGGTTGGACCTGCTGGCCAGCCTCTCTCACTGAAAGACCATGAGTGATGACCAGTGATCAATAATGTAACTGTGGCATGCTGTGGATTTCATTAGAAACGTTGGCTTTTTGTCTTCCCGTTTGAGCTACTCTACCACTGTGCATCCGGGCCATAGAGTTATAGTATATCTAGGGAACGGACGACCGCTCCCCGACCTATTGATTTCAATGAAAGCTGCTCACAAGCGCATGAAGCACCCGGAAGCAGTGGTGGAAAAAGTACTCAAATTCTTTACTTAAGTAAAAGTACCAATACTGCAATATAAAAATACTCTGTTACAAGTAAAAGTCCAGAATTCTAAATTTACTTGAGTAAAAGTACAAATGTATTGGCATCAAAATGTACTTAAAGTACCAAAAGTAAAAGTACTAAATATTTGAAAATAGCAGATCTACAAGCTCACAACGCGTCGCATCGCGACGCGTTGTGAGCTTGTAGATCAGCTATTTTCAAATAGCCTATGCATAAAATAGGTTTAAAGTGGTTAATGTATGTTTCATTATATCATAATTTATATCTGAAAAGTAACTAGTAACTAAAGTTTTCAAATAAATGTAGTGGAGTAAAAGTACAATATTTGCTTCTGAGATGTAGTGGAGTAGAAGTAAAAGTATTGGAAATTGGAAATACTCAAGTAAAGTACAAATACCTCAGAATTGTACTTAAGTACAGTACTTAAGTAAATGTAATTAGTTACTTTCCACCACTGCCCAGAAGTACCTCTATTTCCGGGGTACTTCTACTTCCCCCTGCCGTGGGAGCACGGGAGGTGAACTGGAAGAAAACGCTCGCACTCCGTTTTCAGTCTGACTGGTTTTTCAATCATACTGTAACATATACACTACAAAGACATTATGCACACGTGCGGCACACCAAATGCTTCAGTTTCGTTTGACCTGATTTACTTGTTTTTTGTATGGAATTGTGTTTTGACAAATGATTTACCGTTTTGTAAAACGCATCATTTGTGCTCATTTAGGTCATGGCCATGATGAAGTGGACCACAGTTTCATTCAAAGTGACAAGCGATTGAGGAAAAACTGTAAATACGGAAATGTTTTACGGGGCTGAGCTTACACTCTGTGGAGTCACTGTCTCGATGTCGGATTTTTAGACCACATTCTGTCCTTCTGGTACTTCTTTATTTTAAAGTAAGACGGGCAACATGACAACCGCACGTGTTTCGGGCAATACCTTCATCAGCGCTAATGCAGGCACAGAGCACCGCGGTACAAGCAACGCAGCCAGCAGGACCGAGGGCTGTCACGATGTGTGTTTGGCCTTGAACATTGGAATACATGAATACAAATGTATTTATTTCTGTTTGGCCTTTTAGAATTCATAATCACAAACTGCACAGGGCAGATATGACAAATTACTTAAATATACAAAGAAATTACTGACACATTTATAATAATTTAATTAAATTGTAAAAAAAAAAAAAAAATGTTTGAAAATATATAAGCATTGTTTGAGGAAAATGTTTGAAAATGTATGAGCATTTTTCAACATGGAAACGATTATGACGATTATGCAAAAATCATTGCGATTACCTCAAATAATTGCGATTAGCACCGACAGCACCCAGGCCTAACGCACCCCCCACCCATCCAGCACCCCCCACCCATCCAGCAACACCACGGCGCACCATAAGGCCAGCCTGCCACGTCTCAACCCCCTCCAATCCCTTTTATCTTTTGCTTTTTTGCAATCCCTAATCCCTAACCCCCCCCCCCCCCCCCCAGTATAAGTTAGGTATGTCCCCCATTAGCGAGGTGGAGAAGTTGAACCAAAGGTTTCAACAAGTATCATGCTTAAATTGTAGGTGTCACCCTGTGTCCTGGGTACTAACATCTTGGTTTAATGTTCCAAAGATTTTAGAGAGGAGGGACTTACAGTATGAATACATTTGGGTACATTGTGATGTAGCAAGGCTATGTTTTTGATTGCTCTTTTGGGATTTTGTCAATTGTAAAGTAATAATAATAATAAACTTTATTTGTATAGCACCTTTCATGACATGAAATGCAGCTCAAAGTGCTTTACAGAGCAAGAATACAATTACAATTACAACTAATTTAACAATAAAGCAAAAAGAAAAGCAAAAGCATAAAACAACATTAAAATTATAGCAAAAAGGCAGTAATCAGGCAATACAGTGAGGACATGGTAGACCAAATGAATGAGGGACCGGTGAGTCTATTCAGATTTAGATCACATGTTCAAGTTTGCCATGGGGTTTGGAGCAATGTCCACCTTTTTAGTTTTCCATTTGAAGGAAGGGCTAAAGTTGAAACCCATTGGAGTTGCAATCTCAGGTGGTGTAAATCAGTCAACCGTGGCAAGTTTCCACTGAAGGAGCTCATGCAGCAAGGCCAATGTTAACACTAACAGCCCTGATCAGGTCGCTGGCTTCTAATTATTCACAGGGAAATTTGACCACACAGAGTTTATTTGACTGAACTCAGAAAAACTCCCTATCCTGGGGTGAATATTTGACAAAAACGTTAATATAATGCAATAATTGTGAGTTGCTATTTGGTGTAGACGGGAAAAAAAGAGGGGACCAAGTAATAGTATAAACCAGTGGTTTTCAACCCTTTTCATATCAAGGTCCATTCTATATTCGGCATTTGAGCCACAGACCACCGTTTGATGAGATTTAGCCTCTCAGACCCAAGACTTAGAATATTTTGTTATCGTTGGATAAAGATGTTGTCCACAATTCCATGCTGTATTGATGTTGGTAGCATACGAGAGATAACAGGCAAACGTTGATCAAAATAACAATTCTTAATTAAGTAATGCAGATGTTTAACAATAATTTAACTCTTGAGAGCATTTGGTTTCATTTTACACTCTCAAGAGTTAAATATCTATTAACTCTCTCAGTGCCAAGCCCGGAGTTATCCCACGTTTTTTCTGAATGCCCTCAGTGCCAGAACGAAACATTTCTTTTTGAAAAAAAAAATCAGAACCCAAGATATCATTATCTGAAGATGTGCAGCTCCATCCACTCTTTGTTTAACTTATTACTGAAAAAGGCTGTATCTCGCTTCCTAAGCACTTTATTTTTTACTTAAAAAAATAAAAAATTGCTAGCAGTTTAGAGAACATATTTTTGTCTCCGCCAGGCCGTAAGGCATGGCGAGAGAGTATGTTTTGCACCCTGTCCGTCCGTCCGTCCGTCCGTCCGTGTGTGTGTCCGTCCTTCTGTCTGCGAGCAGCTAATCTCCGCCACCGTTGGCCCTGTCGCTGTGAAACTGCGCACACACACTCCCTGGATGCCACAGCAGAACCTCTGCCCCACATTTTTCAGATCAGCCTGTCATAGCGCCACCATGAGGCCGACTTTTGCAAAACAGATTTTGTCCAAAAAACACGCAAATCGGTACACAGTATCTCTATAGCCATGTGATCAACACGGATCTGTCTGATTTTCCATATTCCATCCTGATTGACAAAAATTGGCTTCCAAAGTTTGCAGGATTGGTTCATTTTGAACAAAATGCCTCAAATCATGAACGCAGCATGCGATTTTTGTGAAATTTTCCACAGAGATTCCCACTTGGCCCAGGAAGAAATGCCACCCTTTTCACATTGGCCTGTTATAGCGCCACCAGCAGGTCTATTTTAGCAAACCACATTTTTGGAACAAAATGCCTCAAATCATGAATGCAGTGTCCGATTGTCGTGCAAGGCCTAAGAAGAAATGGCACCCTTTTCACATTGGCCTATTTTAGCGCCACCAGGAGGCCACAATAATCTACCTGACCTGGCGGAGACTTGTGCTCCGAGGAGCACTTTTTCTAGTTTTTTATTGAATTGGCACTGAGAGAGTTAAGGGTCCATTTGGTTACCAACTCTGCATCATTTGGCTGGGGACCACCTGGAACCCCCTCAAGGACCACTGGTGGTCCCCTGACCACTGTTTTAGAACCACTGGTATAAACCCCTGGGGGACCCCGGTCAACTATAGGGTTTAAGCCTTGATAACTGTTTTAAAAAAATGTCCATCAAGTTGCCTACTTGTATTACCACTGGCAAGAAGAGATGGCAAGACAGACAGGAATACTGTATAGGTCCATTATTCCATGTTTGTCTGTCTTCTGTCCGACATGAAAATGCTCTCTCTCTCCAGAGGCATGTACAGTATACAGAGCCCTGTCAGAGTCTCTAACTCTGAAATAGCGGATCATTATCCAATCCAGCACAGCATGGCTACAGCAGCTCTCCCCCTAGGGGCATAATTTAGGGCTGTCTCAGCAGCGCTGCAGCATTAACCAATTGAGACCGGGAACTTATCTGTGTCATTTTTTGATTTATCTGGCTATTCAAAAATAGCAGATCTACAAGCTCATAGTGCAGCACCGAGTGCCGCGCTATGAGCTTGCAATTTTTTCAAATCTTTGAATATATATATATTTTTAAAGCGAACATTTTTAACTCAAATCTTTGCTTCTGGGGGGGGGGGGGGGGTCCCTGGAACAAAATATTTTGAGATGGGAGTCCGCGGCCAAATACATATAATTATGGGTGGTCCTGGACATGAAAAAAGTTTGAGAACCACTGATATTATTGCAAGAAGACAAGAAAAAGGATTTGGAAGTCATTTGTAGAATCCCCCTGAATTGAGTTAACATTTTTCACTTAAAAAAAAATATATATATATTCAAAGATTTGCAAAAAAAAATCATGGTTTTTCAAAAAATCTCTATGAGCTTGTAGATCTTCTATTTTTGAATAGCCAAAGAAATCTAAAAATAACACGGATGCGTTCCCGGTAGGGGTGTGCCGATACACTAATTTCACCAAACGATACGATACGATATTTGGCTCACAACCTCGATACGATTTCGATACGATACGCACTTTTTTATTATGAAAATATATGGGGGAGAAAAAATGCAAACAAATAATTCTGTTTTTGCATTATTCAGACGCAAACTTGTAGCTTTTCAGCTACAATAGCCGTTTTGAATCCAAATAGGGCAATAGTGTGACACCTGACCCGAAAAAAAACAACATGTTGTCACCCTTTTCACCTCGGGGCTGTTTGCATGCCTGATTATTATTATTGTAAAAAAAAAAAAAAAGAACATTTTTTTTTTTTTCAAAACGATATTTGTTTTTTCCCAAAACGATACATATCGTCACGAAAACGTATCGCGATATATCGCGGGACGATATATCGGCACACCCCTAGTTCCCGGTCTTAATGGGTTATTGGCATGACAAGGAGGAGACATCTCATTCCTCAGCATTGTATAAGAAAACATTATGAAGTTGTCAAGCCATGGGTGAGGGATGGAGTTATGTAAACCCATTCTTGTCATATGGAGACATGAGGATGTCTACAGTACGTGTGTGGCAGCAAGGTGCTTTTATATCCATTCAGTTTTGTTGGATAACACATATCCTCCTAGTCCACCTCCACCTGTCCTCATTATACCCAGTACCCACCCTGAGGGATGCCCTCTGTGTGAACCAAACTTTATTATACAACAAGAGGACATTTTAACGCTTTCACTGCCAGATTAACACATTGAGTGCCAGAGGTTTTTTAAAACGGGGTACAGCCAGTGCCAGCGTTTTTTACCGTTTATTGGCGATCTTATCGCAATAACATTTCTACCATTCGCCAATGCAGAGAGATCGCCCGTCGAAAATGGCTTGTTTTGACCACAAAAAAAAGATATGGAGAAATCAACCTTTTTCTCAAAATACCATCATTGGGGCGGATGCACGTCCGTTTTTTTGGGATGACGTCACATCCGTCCATTCCCTTTTTTAACACATCCACCGCCAGAGGTTAATCTCATAATAATGTACTCACCTGCCAAGGTGTTTTTGTTGTTTTTTTGTTTTTTTCATGTCGCCATAGATCTTGTTAAAATCCTTAAGATTGAGCCGTGAACGGTCTGTTTACGTCCGCGAGATCTCCCTGTATCTCCCAGTGAAGACCGCATGTCAAACGGACTTCCATGACTGTAGTTAGAGCGGATTACGTTAAACAGTGAAATGCGAGGAGAAAAAACTACAGGAAGAGAATTGAGTTTCAGTTTCGTCTGTAGAATGGGAGCGGGCGTGATCGTCGAAACCGGATCCCAAATAATTCTATTTCCTGTCATCAAACCGGAAACGGAAGTGGATCAAAAAAATTCCGAAAGTGCACCCGGACCGCGCATGCGCGAAAAGACCGCAGCCCGTAGGACTACGGGCTCGGCGCTTAACCGTTGGATTTAACGGCCCGTAGAACTACGGGCCCGGCGGTAAAGGTGTTAAAGGGTCCTAGGATCATTCCTAAGTTGCGTTAGAGCGCCCTCTTGTGGGAAACCACTGAAAACGAAAAAGTCGTCAAAGTTGTGTTTGGCAGTCTAGACCTTTTGGGGGAAAAGTCGTCAAAGTCGTCCTTGACAGTGAAAGCGTTAAGCCTTCTAAAGGTCCTTACACACTGAAGTGTTTCTTTTATGTGATTAATGTGTTGTTTGTGTCATGACATGTCATCCATACAGAACATGAATATTATATGGTGATAAAGTGAAGTAATTGTTATTCGGAGCGAGGTAGATTCTTCACTTCTAATGAAGGCGTCAAACTGTTATGAATGACTCATCAACTATATGAATAGTTTTGATGTGAAATACTTGCAGGCTGTTTTCACATATAGTTTATTCGTCATATGCCCCTGGTGTATAAAGACCTTAATTAAGATGTAATGCCTGTGTGCCGTGTGATGTTAGGGAGGGACGGTGTCATTTGATACTGTAGGAGCCATGAATTGGTTTATTGTTATTATGATATTTATGTTTGGTTTGTTGATTATGTATATATATATTTGGTCAATGCTGTGTGTATGTGCGTGCGTGCGTGCGTGCGTGTGTGTGTGTGTGTGTGTGTGTGTGTGTGTGTGCGCGTGCGTGTGGGGGTGTGGATGATTGAGTGACGGGCATAGGGGAGGACACCTGGTTACCTCAAAAGCACCACCTGTTCACCTGCTGAGAACAGACAGAGAGAGAGGGGGTGTGTGGGAGCCATACATTTTGTTGACCGCTTTATTTGCTTTAGTTTTTTTGCTTTATTGTTTTGATCGCTGTGATCACCTTGCTATGAGTTTGAGCACCTTCAATACGTTCTTTTTTGTTGCTTTAATAAATCCTTAAAATGCATTGTTTGGATCCAGCGAATCTTCCTTTTGTTTGTGGAGCGTGTCAGACAATAGAAATGGCCCATCTCATCGCCTCTCTCAACACTGCCACAGTGAATCTAAGCGATTTTACTAACCTTTGAAAAATCATGGAATATTTTCCGCCTCATTACAAGCACGGGGGTCTCGGAGAATCAGGGGGGGGGGGGGTTATCCGGTCGCGGTAATCCGTTGCATAGTTGTGGCCAGTTAAACAAATTTATTTTTGGCGAGACATGTTATTTTCAACGGCATATAACAAGTGAACGGGAGGTCGCAATAAAAAAAAATCTTTCGCGGAAGCACAGTAAAACCCTCCGTGATTATGCCAAAAAGCAACAGAAACGGAGAAAAAGCAATTTTCCCACAACTAATAAACAAGCTGTTTTAAGAACAAAAATGATGTAATTTCCGGGTCCTTTTCTGACAGGCAAAGCATCATTCATAGGTTAGTGCTATCTGGTGGAAAAACCACTGAAAACCCAGAACTCGTCATACCCGTCCTTGGCACTGTGGACCTCGGGCCAACTGACTAGTGTACTCGTCCATGGCAGTCAATGAGTTAAGGATGCCACTCATACAGGGCTCCATCCGTGGAGCTCGCTACAGGGACTGTGTTGTTTGCATCTCTGGGGGCAAGCAAGTGTACAGTAGTAGTATTTGTGACTGCCTTTACACCAAAACATATTTCATGTGCCGTATTTTCCGCACTATAAGGCGCACTGACGGTGCGGCTTATAGTGCGGAAACCAAGGGAACCAATATTGATACATATATAAGGCGCATCGGATTATAAGGCGCATCCGCACTATAAGGCGCACTGACGGTGCGCCTTATAGTGCGGAAAATACGGTATGTTGCCGAAATGAATGTACTGGAGAAAAACTAATCTTGGGTTTCATGCTACATTGCATAGAATACCATTGGCCTGAGGATGAGAAAAGCTTGCAACCAGCTATAATTGGCCAGTTAATGTATAAACACAGAAAAGCATTAATGGTTCACCCATTTAAACCGGGAACGCATCTGTGTAACCACTTTAACCATTTCAAAAATAGCAGATATGAGCTATTTTTTAAAATTCATGAAAAGTTGTGCAAATCTTTGAATATAAATATATTATCTAAAGTGATAATTTTTGTGAACATTTTTAATTCAAATCTTCGCATCGGGGGGAGGGGGGCCTGGAACAACATATTTTGAGATGGGGGTCCGCGGCCAAATGTATATCATTTTGGGGGCCCTTGACATGAAAAAGTTTGAAAACCACTGATTATAGCAGATTATAACAGAAGTGTTTTCGAAAAACTGTTAGGAAAAACATTTTTTGGGTGAACTATCCCTTTATGGGTCAAATCAGTTTGTTCTGTTGATGTAGTCCCTCTGGATCACGTTGAATGAGAACTGAACACCATGTGCATATTTCTGACTCTCATCTCAGGCCTTGTCCAGTGGGCATGAGTTATGAGCTTTACGATGTGCATCACATTCACCCATTCACACACACATTCACACACACTGATGAACCATGCAAGGCACGACCTGCTCACCAGGAGTACTGTTAAGTGTCTTTGCTCAAGTACACTTACAGACCCTGTAAACAGCCAGGAGGAGCCGGTGATCGAAACAGGGAAACTTATGATTCCAAGACGCCACTCGTACCTCCTGAGCCAGTGCCATCTTATTTATTTGTCTCTTCTTTTTTTTTCATTATCTGCTCCAACTACCAAGTGGTTCAATTCCTCTGATAATCTCTAATAATGGTGAAGCCAGCCATTCCATTAAGGTCTTTTAAGCTCGCACTACAGTATGCAATCTGAATGTCTGTACAAAAAGGTGCACAATTTAACTGTAATTTACTGCTCCGTTCACTTCCTGGTTAAAGTATTTGGGAAATCGCCTGTATCTCGGCTCCTGTGTTTTACTATGTATTTTTGGTGAGACATGCTATTTTCAACGGCGTATAACAGCGAACGGGAGGTCACGATGACTTTTTTTTTTTTTTCGCGGAAGCACAGTGAAACCCTCCGTGATTAGCAACCATCAGGGGATCGATCATACTGGAGATAAATATTCTGTGACTAGTTGAAAAGGTAAGAAAATCGAAAACTCGCTGCCAGTCTGGGCTTTATTTAGTTTAGTGTATATGTTACAGGGTGAATGGAGAACCAGGTAGATTGAAGAAGGCGCGTTCGTTTTTACCACCCACCCAGCAATTCTGTAGAAGCAACACTAGAGGGAGCCACAAGCCAGGCTTGTGCACAAACATATATGGCTGCGACCACACACACACAGTCACACACACACACACACACACACACACACACACACACACACACACACACACACACACACACACACACACACACACACACACACACACACACACACACACACACACACACACACACACACACAAGCGCACACACACGCGCTCATGCTTTTTTTGGTTTATTGAAAGCAGGACTGTTAAGATACTTTTATTGTGTTCTGGCTTTTGTTTTACTTTCTCCCTGACACACACACACACACACACACACACACACACACACACACACACACACACACACACACACACACACACACACACACACACACACACAGTGATCCATGAAAAGAACTATTCTGTCCCTATCGGTTTACAACTCAAACGGCGCTGAGTCGACAAGTGGAGCATCGGCCGGTCAGCGCGGGCACTCGCGCCTGGAGGCGCGAGGGCGCGCTTCCTCGGCCTCAAGCTCCACTTGTCGGCGCGCCTCCGTCGTGGACAAGCGTGTGCGTGTGCACGCGTGTTCAGCGTTCCCCTAGCGTAGCTTCCTGGTTGCTATGTGGGGGGGAACAACAAAAGACAGGTCCCCGTCGGCACATCAAAGCCCCGCCTCTCCGCGTTCTCCTTCTCCTCCTCGGAGGAGGAGGAGGACGGTTTATTTCGCGAGGAGGAGCTCCTCCTCGCCTCACGTAATAAACCCCCGCCTCGCAGTGCCGCGTCCTCCTTCTCCTCCTCCTCCTCGCGAGCCTCGCTAATAAACCCTATCTCGAAAAGCCCCGCCTCGCCCCGAAGCCCCGTGCCTAAAAACGAGCGCTCTGTCTTCAATCTACCTGGTTCTCCATTCACCCTGTGACATATATACTCAGGCAGTGAAAGAGTTAATAATACATTCTAGCAGTTGAAAATTGTAGGAGAAATGTTGGGCAGTCAGTGTGTGGGTGGGTGGCTAGGTGTGTGTGTGTGTGTGTGTGTGTGTGTGTGTGTGTGTGTGTGTGTGTGTGTGTGTGTGTGTGTGTGTGTGTGTGTGTGTGTGTGTGTGTGTGTGTGTGTGTGTGTGTGTGTGTGTGTGTGTGTGTGTGTGTGTCCATGCTAGCATGTGGTTTGTTTGTGCGTGCCGTGGAACAGTGGTTGTGCAGACACAGTCTGCTACTGCACTTTGCTGGCTGATAAGACAAAACCACTATTTTGTGGAAGTGGAGCCACATATATATTCCACCAGGCTTCACTGGTTCCATCTGATTGGAGCGTTTAAATATTTCAGAGACCCTGCAGCCTCTCAGCAGGATCTTGTATTCTTATACAACAGATGTTGTGTTCATCCTGCTATTGTGCAATCTGAACGTCTTTACAAGAAGGTGCACAATTGAATGAATTCTCAGTGGAGGGAAAATTGTAGGAGAATGTATGTCACGTACTGTACCGACTGTTCGGACATACTGTACTATAAAGCATTGGTTCTCAAAGTGGGGTATGGGGACCCCCAGGGGTCCTTGGGGGGATATATTTTGTAAAATCTTGAAAAATGTGTGCAAATCTTTAAATCATAAAAAAAAAAAATCATTTTTAACACAAATCTTTGCTTCTGGGGATCCCTGGCACAACATTTTTTCAGGTGGGGGTCCGTGGCCACATAAATATCAATTTGGGGGTCCTTGGCACGAAGAAGTTTGAGAACCACTGCTATAAAGTCTCACATACTAGTTTGGCATAGTAATAGTATGTCAGTATGGAATTTTGGACGCAACCTATGTCGCAACCTAAGTTGCGACAGCAGTATGTCATGAATAAATTAAGCTTCAGCATTATGAACTAAATTACGAATCCTTCCTATCTTTTCTATAGTTGGCCTATTGAATAGATATGTGAGGGTGAAAGTCTACAGGTGTGGACCACACCTGGATATTTGTTTTATTTTATTTAAAATATTTTTAGTATTTGTATCCTTTATATACAAATGTTATACAAAATTGTGCCAGGGACCCCCAGAAGCGAAGATTTGTGTTAAAAATGTTTAAAGTATAAAATATGGATAAAGGGGTTAAAATGATTGTGACGCTCTATTAACACATTGACCGCCAGAGGTTAATCTCATAATGTACTCACCAGTGCCAACGTGTTGTTTTTTTTTTTTTTTTTTCATGTCGCTATAGATCTTGTTAAAATCCTTAAGATTGAGCCGTACACGGTCTGTTTACATCCGCGACATGTCACTGTATCTCCCAGTGAAAACCGCATGTCAAACGGATCTCCATGATTGTAGTTAGAGCGGATTACGTTAAACAGTGATATGCGAGGAGAAAAAACTATAGGAAGAGAATTGAGTTTCAGTGTGCGCTTTAGAATGGGAGCGGATGTGATCGTCAAAACCGGATCCCAAATAATTCTGTTTCCGGTCATCAAACCGGAACCGGAAATGGATCAAAAAATTCCGAAAGTGTACCTGGAAGATTTTCAACGCGAAAAGACCGTGGACCGTAGGGCTACGGTCTCGGCGCTTAACAGTTGGATTTAATGGACCGTAGGACTACGGCCTTGGCGGTTAATGTGTTAACCCCTGGTACCCCAACCAACCTGTAGGAGACTGGAGCACAACAATTTACAATTAGGCATTTAGCAGACTCTGTTAATCCAGAGCGACTACAGTAAACAACACAAGATAATACATCAAATGCATAGAAATAGTAATCTAATAATAAAGTAATACATAAGTAAACTAAGAATCTGATAATAAACTAATACAGAAGTAAACCAAGAACCTATCATCAGCCTGTACATTGAAACTATACACACTATAGGATGCCAGGTCAACAATGACCTGGCATCTGTCTACATAACATGCTATCTAAGTTACATTTTAGCCTCTGCATAATCCTGCAAGGTCGTCAATGCTAGGGCAAGTGCTACGGGCTGAGGTGGAGTCTGAAGAGGTGAGTCTTCAGACTACGGCAGAAGATTTGGAGTGAGTCTGCAGTTCTAATTGCAATAGACCATATTCACACGGCGGCCATATTGCCATTAAGTCAATGAAATGCCACCCCAGTTGCCACCCCAGTTGCCACAGCAACGCAATGTTAAATTCCAAAATGGCCACCGTGTGAATATGGACTATGGGGAGTTCATTCCATAGTTTGGGAGCCAGGAGGGAGAAGGGTCTGGGACGTGTGGAGCGTTGTCCCGAATGTTTTAGCGAAGGTTCTAACACCCTGTGTTAGCTGATCTGAGAGAGCGGGAGGGGTTGTAGGGTTGGATCAGGCTTTGAAGATACAGGGGTTGCCATACCTTTGGTTGCTTTGAACAGAATCCATTACCAGCTTCCAAATCACAGACATTTGTATTCGTTGCAGCACCTTGCCAAGCCGGGGTCCAAAACAAATGAAATCTGTTCAGGTAAAATACTATTTGAATATTATTTGTAATGTATTCATTTTTATGCAAAAACAGAGAGGCTTTGTTCAAAACTGAACAACAGGTTGCTTACAGAGCTGACTGGAAATAGTTTAAGATTGGAAAGGGAGACCACCACACCATTACTAGTAGTCTACTAGCTTGTGTTTGTGTTCCAATTAGAATTCCCAGCAAGTATTAAGATAACCTCTCTCACTGTATTTAGCTCTCCGATCAATACCATATTTTGGGGTCCGATTTTTATTTCAGCTGCATACTTGCACATACCATTGTAGTAGAATTAAATTGGCCGATATCTCCACCCGACGGATATATATCGGTCTGGACCTACTATCAATCTTACTTGTGTCCGATGTAAATGCCTTTTTCAAGTGGAGATGAAAACCAGTGAATTATTGGTCAGTGTATGTAAAGCTGCCACATTGAAGGCTGTCCCTTGCCTTTATTGGAGTATCATTGTGAAAAAGATAATCCCATAAAAAGCCCACTTAGTGAGAAATTGACTGATCGATGTTAAACCCTGATGTAATACCATTGTAAGCTTGGAATCCACAGTGTTTCGTTACACCTCCTCAATATCATGTTCAAAGCACATATTGCATCAATTGTGTATGAGCGCTGAATTATTTAGTGCGTCCATTCCACGTCAACTTTCATACCTTGTGACCTCCTGATCTGAGATCTGAGCAAGAGCATTGGATAAACACAATCAGAATGTTTTATTTTATATCCTTATCTTGACCACTTCAACCCTCTTTACTTAGTAAACGAATACTCTGTACTTTGTCCACTCCTCTTTTTCCTCTACACCAAATCTCTTAGGAAATAGCAGATCTACAATATAGCAGCGCGTTATGGGCATTGTGGGCAGTCTCTACCAGTGGTGTAAAGTTACTAAGTACATTTACTCAAGTACAGTTTTTCGGTATTTTTTACTTGAGTATTTCCAATTGTCTATACTTTTACTTCTACTCCACTACATCTCAGAGGCAAATATCATACTTTTACTCCACTACGATTATTTGAAAACATTAGTTACTAGTTACTTTGTAGATTTTGATTATTATTATTATTACAAAACATACATTAACCACTTCAGCCCTATGTACATTTCGGCATTTGAAAATAGCTGATCTACAAGCTCACAATGCGTCGCATCGACGCATTGTGAGCTTGTAGATCTGCTATTTTCAAAAGCTTTTATACATTTGAAAACTTGTGAAATGGGACATTCTGCATATTGAGTACTTTCTACTTTCGGTACTTTAAGTACATTTTGATACCAATACTTTTGTACTTTTACTCAAGTACATTTTTCATTCTGGACTTTCACTTGTAAGAGTATTTCTATATTGCAGTATTGATGCTTTTACTTAAGTAAAAAAAAACACCACTGGTCTCTCTACATGAATTAATTGCGCGTCTGTACATGAAATGATGGCGGAGGTCATTTCAACAGAATGTCTGGCGGGGATTTCAGGAAACACTGCAGAAACACTGCAAAATACCACAGATTGTACCCAGGCATGCAAATCTGTGGCCTTTCTTTCAAATTTGGGGTGGGGCGGGGTGATGTGTGCCTACTCTAAACAAAAGAGGATGCATGATAAGCCGTGCATAATTGCGCAGGTGCCCCAAAGCACTTTTAAAGCTGCCTGCGGCTACCTGACTATAATATCGCAAAATATCTAGATTTAATTTGGAAGATGGATACAATGCTGCTTGCTAAAATGGATCTATACAGAATATAGGGAGCGTTAATGAAAGGAAGCAAGGCCCACACATTCAACCGCTTTCGCAAAACGTGAGTATTCTAAATGGGGAGCTTGTGAGCTTGTGCGCTATGAATTTTGTCTGTCATTTTAGATTTCTTTGGCTATTAAAAAATAGCAGATATACAAGCTCGTAGCTACGAGCTTGTATATCTGCTATTTTTTGAAAAAATCTTGAAAATCTTATATGTATATACGTATATACATTTTTAACTTAAATCTTTGCTTCTGGGGGTCCCTGGAACAAAATTGTTTCAGATGGGGGTCTGCGAACAAATACGGCCTTGACATGAAAAAGTTTGAGAACCACTGATACTAAGCTATGAGCTTGTAGATTCTGCTATTTTTGAATAGCCAAAGAAATCTAAAATGACAGAGATGCGTTCCCGGATTGAATGAGTTAACGTCTTTTGAAGAAACATCCTCACGCTGTCACGCAGCTCCATTTATTCTTTCAGACGTTACTGTCATTGGCGCACCAGGACGATAACTATCAATGTATGTGGTACGCAGGCATGCCAACTGTTTAGGGGTGGAAAAGGCAGAGGTGGACGAAGTACTCGACCCCAGTACTTGAGTAAGAGTACAGATACTCCTTGGTCAAATTTACTCCACTATAAGTAAAAGTAGCTCAGTCAAAATGTTACTCAAGTAAGAGTAAAAAATTAATTGCTTTTAAATATACTTCAGTATTCCAAAGTACATGCTTTGAAAAATACTTAAAGTACAAGTAAAAGTAAAAGTAGAAGTACATTTCTTAATTTTTAGATCAATGATTTGCGGTAATGTTTTCACAATTAATTTATAGGACCTTGTAACTCTTGTTTCAGAGAAGTACTGTAACTCAGCACTGAAACCAGCACTGCATGCACTGATGTGCTTGTAGAACCACTTATACAAAGCCTGCAGAAACACCTATAAAAACATAGAAGTGACTGAGGAACCAGAACTAAATACTTTTACTCCTATACACCCATACAAGATGTAACAAAGAGGCGAGCGGAGGGGGAAGCCAGAAACACGGCCAGTGTGAGAGCAGAAGTTAGGCCAATTGCATTTTAGGGAAGACAAGAAAACAGCCAACCTAAAGGCCAAACCGCACCAAGGCAATTAGTCGCAACTCCTTGCAACAAAACCGTTTTAAGGTCAACCGCACCAATGCAACTCCTTGCAACTGCCATTGGGGGTAATGGTTGCAAGTAGTTGCAAGTAGTTCCATGTTGCAAGGAGTTGCATGGCGAATCATTGATGTGGATGTGGAGTGCGCTTAAAAGTACTCAGTACTTTACAGCCTTCCTAGAAATGTACTTGAGTAAAAGTAAAATATTTTTCTTGGAAATGTACTCAAGTAAGAGTAATAAGTATCAAAAAAATCTAATACTCAAGTAAAGTACAGATCCTCAGAATCTGTACTCAAGTGCAGTACTCAAGTACATTTACTCTGTTACTGTCCACCACTGGGAAAAGGAGAGATTGATGCATGAGCAGGGGAAAGACAGACCCTCTCTAGAGGGGTCCAGGGGTCTGTCCTCTGCTCCTCTCTCAGTAGAAGGCTGCTGGCCTCTAGGTAACATTATGACACGATAAGACTTTCTTCCTGTACACATATCAGTTGTGTAATGTGCAAGCAAAACATAGAGCCCAGTGCTTGTTTGCATAATTTATGTGGGAGAGAATGCACCCTTGCATGACATTTTCATGTATTTTCTTGAAAACATCCCATAGAGGAATATGCTCTTGTCCTTTAACAGCAGAGTGCTCACACAACTTCCTCTGCAGTCGGTGTGTCCCCCCCAATCACCCCCCCCCCGCCTTTAAATTCACATGATGCTGATGTGTAATGATGCTTCTTTTGTTGTATGTTTTGCTTCTGTGTTTTGCTTTGTCTCTGTGTTTTTTTTAAACTTTCCCAGTGTATTTGGCTTTTTTCTGTACAGCACTTTGTTAACCCTGAACAAGTTTTAAAATGTGCTATATAAATAAAGTGGATTGGATTGGATTGGATAATGTAAGGCATTCCACAAGGAGTTTCAGTTAAATGGCTACAATTGCTACAAGCCCAAACAACATTTTTAACTCAAATCTTTGCTTCTGGGGGATTCTACAAATGTCTTCTAAATCCTAACAGTTTAAAAAAAAAGAAAAGAAACCTATGTTGCTATATATCAGTGGTTCTCAAACCTTTTCATGTGAAGGCCCACCCAAAATGATATGTATTTGGCCGCGGCCCGCGGACCCCCCATCTCTAAATATTAATTTCCAGGGACCCCCACCAGAAGCAAAGATTCTAGTTAAAAATGTATATATATATATATTATATTCAAAGATTTGCACACATTTTCACGATTTCTTCCCCCAAAAATTGCAGATCTACAAGCTCTTATATAACACAGATGCGTTCCCGGTCTTAATGGTTTAAGGACTGTCAGAACCATGTCCAGTTGTGTGATGTGTTACTGTAACTGGAGAAAACCTGCCCAAGGAGAATGTATTCAGAATAACTACATGAATCGAGCAGAACCCTCTGCCAAAGTGTCCTTGAGCAAGCACTGACTTCCTAACTGAGTATTTTACAATATGTATTTTGCATTCCTATAATGTGGTCCCTTGTTAAATCAGCATATCAGGGAGGTACAGTACAAGATGATGTAAACTGGGCCTTTCTGATATCTCTTCATCAAGGTTGCTCAAATGTAAGAAAAGGTGTAATGTACTCTGAAGTGTGACCTTGTCAGTGAAGTTTCCAGTAAAGTCAACACTTAACAGTATTTAACCCTTCGCCACATGGTGTGACTTTCATCTGGGGAGGTTTTGGAATGGGACTATGGCAACAGGTAATTGTAGTCTACACGGTATAGTCTACTGTATAGAATATTAATGACACTCAATTTACTACAGATACCCGGTAGACACATTTACACGTCTTTGCAGCAGCCAGTAACCTTTGCATTCATTGTACAGTATGTAGCAAACAATGAAACAAACATGTTTGTCTCTGTTGCTAACCATGTTGAAAGTATATATTCTAGAGAGCTTGAGGCTAACTGAATGTAAAGCGTCTACTCTACACCAGTGGTTTTCAACCCTTTTCATGTCAAGGTCCATTATTTATTCGGCATTTGAGCCACGGACCACCGTCTGATGAGATTTAGACTCTCAGACCCAAGACATAGAATATTGTGTCGTTGGATACGATTTTGTCCACAATTCCATGTACTGCTGTTGGTACCATAGGAGAGATAACAGGCAAACGTTGATCAAAATAACGATTATTTAATTAAGTGAATGAAGATGTTTTACAATAATTTAAAGATCGATAAGGGTCCATTTGGTTGCCAACTCTCCATCATTTAGCTGGAGACCACCTGGAACCCCCTCAAGGACCACTGGTGGTCCCCGGACCACTGGTTGAGAACCACTGGTCTACACACCACAGTCACTGGGTAACCCCCAAATAAAGCTTTGTTGTCGTTTAAATCACTCTTTCTGGCACTTGATTAATTCAAATTAATAGATAACATAATTATTCTGTATATTATATATTCTGCATATCTGAACATTCCCTTAGTTTTTATCAGGAAGCGGATTCTGTTTTGTGTACTCTATGACATGACATCAGAGGAACAGTATATATCCCTGTATGTTGTGGTGATAATACAGTAAGGGGTCGCCTTCTGTATATACGTCACATAGCCCCCTCTAGTGCTGTCACAGCATATGAACAAACACACATATACAATACTTTATATACTTTGTTTCCATGACATTTTAATGCGTGTTGCTTTGCGTGCTGGCTTTGTGTGTTGCTGTGTCATGCAGTGGTGTAAAGTAACTAAGTACATTTACTCAAGTACTGTACTGTATTGTAAGTACAATTTTGAGGTGTTTTGACTTTACTGGAGTATTTCCAATTGCCCATACTTTTACTTTTACTCCACTACATCTCAGAGGCAAATGTTATACTTTTACTCCACTACAATTATACTTTTACTCCACTACAATTATTTGAAACCTTTAGTTACGAGTTACAAATTGTATATTTTGATTATTATTACAAAAACATACATTAACCACTTCAACCCTATATACATTTCGGTCATTTGATCTATTTTCAAAAGATTTTTATACATTTGAAAACTTGTGAAATGGGACATTCTGCATAATGACTACTTTCTACTTTTTTACTTTAAGTACATTTCGATACCAATACTTTTGTACTTTCACTCAAGTAAATTTTGAATTCCAGAGTATTTCTACATTGCAGTATTGAAACTTTTACTAAAAATGTCGTACTTTTTCCACCACTGGTGTCATGCCAGACACAGGTTCCTCCTGGAAAGTGAGTTTAGTAAAACAGAAACAAATTCCCACCCAGTGTCGGTGTGAGCAAGACACTTATAGCTCCTACATATGGAGTTAAGTGTTTGCACACTCTGAATTACAAATGGATTGGGTTAAAGAATTTTGCCCCACAGTTTTCTTACCTTTTCTATGATGTTATGATATCCTAGGATGAATGGTACAGTAGAACATTTTCACAACTCCATCATGGGTCCGCCACAGCTAAAAACGCGCGCCTATGGGCCCTGCGCTAGATCGCGTATTTTGATGGACCCGGGATGGAGTTATGACATTTTTCTACCGTACCATTCATCCTAGGATATCATAACATCATAGAAAAGGTAAGAAAACCGTGCGGCAAAAGTCCCCTTTAACACTGAGGGTTTTATACAATATAATTTAATATACCGTGTATGAATTGCTTTAGTCGATGACAGTGCTATTATATAATTATTATATAATAGGACTGTCATCGACCAAAAAGCAGTTCATGGAGAGGGTGAGCAAGCAATTCGTATGTGTATGCACAGTTTTTGTGCATTTATTTTGTATTGTATGTAAAGCTGTCTTTGTTGTATTTTTGTGTTTATGTGACCCCCTCTCGAAAATGAGATGCTACATTTCAAGAGGCTGTCCTTAAAGGGATAGTTCACCCCCAAAATGAATGACATTTAAAATTTTTGTCACATTCCTAAGCCAATAATTTGATGACCGGCAGCAGTGGTTCCGGTAGGAGACACAAAGAGTCTCCTTTGTGTGTCCGACCGGAACCGCTGCCTACCGGTTCGCTGGTCATCAAATTATTGGCTCCATGGAGTGACTAATCGATAGAAAAAACGTTTTTTTTTGGGGGTAAACTATCCCTTTAAGAAATTCCCACTACATTCTGACTAGGCGACTCACTACCATATGACTTTGTGTAATCAATTGGTTTATATGATTGACAAATCTATAAAATAGTGTTTCACTAGAAAGACCGAACTTAATTAATGTATACAATCGCACACAATCTCATCATCATGATAGCTTTTAAAATAAGTTGTAGAATCCTGTGGTCACTGCCTTGTGGTGAGGCTCAACATACTGTAGACACTGCAGTATGTTTGACTGAAATACAATACAGTATACACACAGCATGATGTTAGAAATGAGAAGTAATACTGCATCCCATGTCATTGATTTAGTCCCACAGCCCGTCTAGAGTAGGGGGTTTTCAACTGGCGGTCCGTGGACCACTGGTGGTCCGTGAAGGTATTGATTGTGGTCCCTGACCATTGCATTTAGTAATGTTTATTTTTTTAGCTTTTTTTTTTCTTCTTCTCGACCACTAGTTGAGAAACAGTGCACTAAATGACCTGGTGACCTCTGATGAAGTGTCAATGCTGTCAGATTGCCTGGTTGAGTCATTACTTAACAGACGAAGTTATGACATTGCATCTACACTTTGTGTGAAAAGAACTAAATGACATGATGGGACATGCACAGAAGGAAAAATAAGTAGGGAAGTTTGTGATATAAACTCAAGGCTTGGGGCTGAAGACTGCTGCGAGAGGCCAGCACAGGTCCATAAACAACAAAAAGGCTTGCACACTGAAAAATGAACATTGAGGCTCTTTGGATGCAAAAAAATATTATTTTGCTTACCAAAGTGCAAAAGTGCAACAAAAAAAAAGTGACATGGTGAAATAAAGTGACACATTTCAGATTTTCACCCATAATGACATGCCCAAAATACGGATGCCAGGTTGAAATGGGTTAAAATGGGTGTGCACAATGTACACTGTAAAATCGTATGGTACATTAAAAAGATAATTAACTTTTATTATAGTTGTATATATTTTAATCCCAAGGCACACCTGGACTTGTCTCCAGCGTTTGGGAACCACTGGTCTAGAAAAGTGTATATATATATATTTATCAAATAACACAATGCATACTAACACACACAAACTAAAATGTACTGACAAAAAGATACAATGCTTTCTCTTCCCCCTCTCTCTCTCTCTCTCTCTATCTCTATCTCTCTCTCTCTCATATGCAGCAGTCAGCAGAGCAGCCAGCAAAGTAGTCAACAGAGTAGCCATGAGGATGACTCCAATCGCTTCTTGACTCCCTTCATCAAAGAGGAGAGGTGGGTGAGCTGTGTGTGTGATACTTTTTTGATGGAGGATTATTGTTCACAAATGTTGCTCTTACAGCCAAGTCCAAGCTGAAATTCTCAAGAAAGTCGTTTTGTCTGTTGACATCTGCTTATTTATGTTGTTCTCCACTAGAGGGCAGTTGCTCCTCGTGTCTTTGTTTTGGCCAGCTTTGATGTTAGAGAGAGAGAGAGAGAGAGAGAGAGAGAGAGAGAGAGAGAGAGAGAGAGAGAGAGAGAGAGAGAGAGAGAGAGAGAGAGAGAGAGAGAGAGAGAGAGAGAGAGAGAGAGAGAGAGAGAGAGAGAGAGAGAGAGAGAGAGAGAGAGAGAGAGAGAGAGAGAGAGAGAGAGAGAGAGAGAGAGAGAGAGAGACTGACTATGCAACGCTGTAAAAAAACTAATCAAACCAAAAAAATAAGGTTCTTAAAACGTGAAATAAAGAAAATCGTAATGTTCAGAAATGCCCACAAATAAACGACTTCTGTTTGTTTTTTTTAGAAGGGACATCACAGAACCCAACTAATAAAAAGTTACATTTCATGATACAGGCCCTTTAATATAATGATATAAGGCTGGTAGGCTTTATCCTTGAGGTAATAGCGGTTCAGCCAGAGAGGAACTCAGCGGGACAGCTCTGGTGTACAGCAGGTATCAGCTAGAACCACCTGCACCAGCACACCTGTCACATTGGCCTAGATTTAACAGTCTATTAGGCCCTGTGCACTGAGTTGTGGTTGGGGAATGCTGTCTGGGAAAATAAGAAGTACAGTAACGTTAGAGTATGCTAAAGGATGAGGCAGTTTGAGCTATGTCGCTCTGTCTCTCTCTCTCGCCCTCTCTCTCACCCCTGTGCACTTCTTTGCATTTTCCCATCTGTTTCACTTTAACCCATTAACACATTGGGTGCCAGCATTTTTTCATAACAACTTACCGTGGGTGCCAGCATTCTCACCATTGACTGCGCTTTGCTGTTTAAAGCTGTAGACTCCACGACGAGCAAATCCACGTAAAAAAAAGCATCCATTCATGTAGTGCGATGACCCTAGCTACATCCTGGAACGATAACATTTCACTCGCGAGTTACAACGGGGGGGGATCACGCATGACCGGTTTTCCCCACCGGAAACAGATTCGGAGATATAGGCGTTTTAAAGAAGGAAATAGACAGGAAGCGGATGGGGAGCCATGTTTTTGTTTCCGGTGATCTATTTGGCCTATCCTTCTCAGGATCACAATGGGTACTCCCAGAGCTGCTCCAGCCCCTCCCGTGTGGAAAAAAAACGAAAAAAACTAAAAGACAGCAAAACCGAAGGGTATTCGGTTTTGGCACTCCATGTGTTAAGACTGGGAACGCATCTGTGTTATTTTAAGATTTCTTTGGCTATTTAAAAATAGCAGATATACAAGCTCATAGTGCGGCACGAGTGCTGTGCTATGAGCTTGCAGAACTGCTATTTTTTTTAAATCGTGAATATGTGTGCAAATCTTTGAATATATATATTTTTAAAGCAAACATTTGTAACTCAAATCTTTCCTTCTGGGGAATTGTCCAAATGTCTTCTAAACCCTAATAGTTTTCTGAAAAACGTATGTTGCTATATGAGTGGTTCTCAAACTTTTCCATGTCAAGGACCACCCAAAATTATGTATTTGGCCGCGGACCCCCGTCTCAAAATATGTTGTTCCAGGGACCCCCATGAAAAAAAAATATATTTTTAAAACATATATTCAAAGATTTGCAGACATTTTCACGATCTTTCAAAAATAGCAGATCTACAAGCTCATAGCGTATGGCTTGTATATCTGCTATGTATATCTGCTATTTTTCAACAGCCAAAGAAATCTTAAAATGACACACAGATGCGTTCCCTATCTTAAAGGGTTAATTAAAACTTTTTTTGGACAATTTTAAGGTTTTGTAACTTGTGACATCTTCACTATATCTCTGACTGATTTGACAAGACTGTAAACCCGTAACTATCTCGCGTATCATTCCATCCGTTGCCGAATAGAACATCTTCAGCTCCGGTCTAACGGCCTAGTTGACAGTCGTATCATTAGCATACATCAAACTATTGGCAAATGCAATTCAGCTCAAAAAGTTAAAAGGACCACTCCAGGTTTATGGCAAGCAAGCTCGCTGATCAGTGTACCGTTAATTCACCTTTTATACAACTATGTGAGTCCAGGCTATAGGCATGCCTGGTCCTCAATGCCTGCTCATGCCTTTACCAGTGGTGAAAAAAGTACTCAAATGTTTTACTTAAGTGAAAGTATCAATTCTGCAATGTAGAAGTACTCTGTTACAAGTAAAAGTCCGGAATTCAACATTTACTTGAGTAAAAGTACAAAAGTATTGGTATCAAAATGTACTTAAAGTACCAAAAGTAAAAGTACTAAAATGTTTGAAAATAGCAGATCTACAAGCCAAATAGCCTAGGTATAAAATAGGGCTAAAGTGGTTAATGTATGTTTTATAATGTAATAATTTATATCTGCAAATTAATTAGTAACTAAAGTTTTTAAATAATTGTAGTGGAGTAAAAGTACAATATTTTCCTCTGAGATGTATTGGAGTAGAAGTAAAAGTACTGAAAATTGGAAATACTCCACTAAAGTGATTGTACCTCAAAATTGTACTTAAAGGGGAAATCCACCCCTTTTCAATATTTAACTATGTCATTAACACATTTACCGCCGGGCCCGTAGTTCTACGGGCCGTTAAATCCAACGGTTAAGCGCCAATCCCGTAGCCTACGGGCTGTGGTGCTTTTTCCTTTTTTTCGATTTTTTTTTTTTTTTTTTTTTTTCTAGGGGGACCATTTTCAGTGTAACACCACCCGATCTCGACCGGAAGTGCGATCACGTTTTTTGTTTCCCGTCTGCCTCCATTCTAAGTCGTACACAATAACCCCTGTAAAAGCCCCTGTAAACATGTAGTTTTTCATCCTCGCATTTCCCATGTTAACTTAAACGGTCAGAACTCAAACATGGCGGCTCCGTTTGACACGTGGTCTTCACTGGTAGAAGCAGTGAGATCTCCGCGATGTTTACAAACAGTGCACAGCTCAATCTTAAGGATTTTAACAAGATCTGTGGCGACGTGAAAAAAACAAAAAACAACAATAAAACGTTGGCACTGGTGAGTACATTATGAGATTAACCTCTGGCGGTCAATGTGTTAATATAGCATAAAGGAGTTGTGTGGAAATAAGAAAAAAGTTCCCCCCTTTCTGTGTTGCCTTGAACTGGAGGATTGATTGTGGGTTTAACATTGCAAATTACACCATGATGAGTCATCACTGTGTAATTTGCAATGTTAAACCCACAATCAATCCTCCAGTTCAAGGCAACACAGAAAGGGGGGAACTTTTTTCTTATTTCCACACAACTCCTTTATGCTATATTAATGACATAGTTAAATATTGAAAAGGGGTGGATTTCCCCTTTAACACATCGGGTGCCGAACACGGTCTGAACCGTGTTTACACAGAGTAGCGCGTTGGTGCCGAACACGGTCTGAACCGTGTTTTCAGTCTTTTTGTTTTTTCTGTTTTTTTCCACACGGGAGGGGCCAGAGCAGCTCTGGAGTCACCCTAGGCGATTCTGAGAAGGATAGGCCAGTTGGATCACTGTGTGAAAAACATGGCTCCCCATCCGCTTCCTGTCTATTTCCTTCTTTAAAACGTCTGTATCTCCGAATCTGTTTCCGGTGGGGAAAACCGGTTATGCGCGATGCGCGATCCCTCCCCGTTGTAACTCGCGAGTGAAATGTTATCGTTCCAGGATGTAGCCATGGTCATCGCGCTCCATGAATGCATGCTTTTTTTTACGTGGATTTGCTCGTTGTGGAGTCTAGAGCTTTAAACAGCAAAGCGCAGTCAATGGTGAGATTGCTGGCACCCAACGTATTCTGTTATTAAAAAATGCTGGCACCCAATGTGTTAAGTACAGTACTTGAGTAAATGCATTTAGTTACTTTACACCACTGGCCTTTACAAAAACGCATACGGTGCTTTTCCCACTGCATGGCACTCAACTTGACTCAACTCAACTTGACTCTATTGGCTTTTGGTACCAGGTACAGTATTTGGTTTTTCACTGCAGACAGTACCCCTTCATTGCAGCTGGTTGTCATAGCGACAGGCCAACTTTGCAGAATCTGGGTCAGAGCAGTGTGTCAGTCGATCCATTAGCCATAAAGCAAGTGTTGTGATGATGGGGACTTGTTTCAGATCGTGTCCTCCAGAAGGGCGTCCCTTCTTAGGATCTTTCTTAGTTAGGGAATTTTAGCAAAATATTTGGACCATCTGTGAAAAAAATTACTATCAATAGCTTTCTTCACCAATGTGTTCTTATAGGTGTCTAGAATCACCTCTCAAAAAGTGCAACCCCAAATCCTCGTGGAAAATCCTGGAGAGCCAATCAAAGTTAACACATTGAGTGTTTTGAAAAAAAAGATTTTTTTTTTTTTTTTTTTTTTTTTTTTTTTTTTAATTTTTTTTTCTTCCCAGCACCAGGAGATATCATTTTTCGAAGATTTAGACTCCAATCCACTTCCTGGTTAACTTATGACTTCAAAAGCCTGTATCTCGGCTCTTGTGTACTTTTTTTCTAAAATATGTATTTTTGACTATTTTCGACTATTTTCAACTGGCTGCAACTATGGAACAGATTACCTAATGTTTTTAATTTTTTTCCCCCGATTGTACGAGACCTCTCTGTGTGTAATGAGGGGGTCACCTTGAGGACGGTGATCACTGAAAATATTTTGTGACTACTTGAAAAAGGTTCAAAAATGGTTAAAAATCCAGGCACCGACTGTACCCTGTTTTAAAAAGACCCTGGCACTCAATGTGTTAAGGAGCCCAGAGGGCTTGGGTGAAAAATATGAAAAGAAATAAAAGTCTTGTGAGGTGTCTAACTAGGGGTTTTCAGGGGTGCTGAATCCATTCCAACCATTATTTTTGAGTAAAAATGTCTCCCTGGCCATCTAATATTGGTATATTGGTTATTGTTAGTGTATAATCAGTGTATAATCAATGGTAGGGGATTGGGGTGTTGTTGAATTGATTCTATTTTGAAAAATAAAATAAGAAAATATTGCTAAACACTTGATAAGAGTGTACACCTACTGTGCACATGCTCAGTGGGATACACTGTCTGCATGTGGGGAAGGAGCGGGAGTGTTGCATCCTGGCAAATATGTCTGGACGATTTTAAGGTACGGTAGTTTATCTACTTTTTGGCATTTATTTTCCTCTGCTGGCAAAACTTTTGATTACTGTGAACACTTGTCTTTTAGTAGACAACATGGAAGAGGATTCTGTAGCTTGTGGCTTAAGGTGCTTCATCTGTGGTGGTCCTGAGACTGAGATTCAAAAGCTCTCAAAAGTCACCCAAAAAAGCTATGCACAGATGTTGTCTTATTCTGAGAGTGTGGATGATGCAGCATTAATCAGAAGACTACATGAGGACTGGAAAAACTGAGATGACCCCAAACTAAGATACCATTTGGAATGCAAAACCGAGCTATACAGTCGTGCAAGAGGTATATCCACTGTAAATCGTACGTTTTTTTCAATGTGATGAAAGTTGCCACTTGCAGATTTCAATCCTATTCTATGTTGTGAGTGACATCATAATTTAATAAAAACTTTAAACATAATCTATTCTTTAGAGCAAGATGAGCAAGACCAACGGCCAGACAGGAAGAAAAGACGCAGGGCATTGTCTGGGTCAAGTAGTTCAAGTGCTAGCTGGCACACTTGATCTACCATAATACTTGCATCCTTTGCAATGAAGGTATCAATGCTGGCACATTGAAAAGAAACCCTGGTAAGTCTTTTGTATGTAAGATTCAAATGAATTTTGATAATAGTTTTTCTTGCTCCTCATTGTAGGCTTCCACTCAAAGTAGAATAATTTAATCATGCACATACTGTATGTGGCTACCTTTTATCCAGACAGAGCTCGGCAGTTGTATCGTGCACCTGATAATGTCTACCAGGACCAACTGAAAAGGTGTTTGATGCAGAAAGCAAAGCGACGAGGTGATGACTGGGGACGTGAAGTCGCTGGTCGCCTGTCTGGTATTATAGATTTGGTGGCAGAAGAGGCAGTATATCATATTCGATGAAGAAGAGACTTTGAGAACCCTGTTACAAAGTCTAAGGTAACATTATATGGATACGCAATACAGCTGTACAATACAACTCACATTTCTTATCCTTTATTAGTCCCCCTCATTCCTGGACCCATATCAATCTTGCAGAATAAATTATTTTGAAATCAAAAGTTTCACCATTAGAAATTATATTTCTTCCCTCAGGATAAGAAATGTGAGTTGTATTGTACAGCTGTATTGTGTATCCATATAATGTTACCTCAGACTTTGTAACAGGGTTCTCAAAGTCTCTTCTGCATCGAATATGATATACTGCCTCTTCTGCCACCAGGCGACCAGCAACTTCAAGTCCCCAGTCATCACCTCGTCGCTTTGCTCTCTGCATCAAACTCCTTTCAGTTGGTCCTGGTAGACATTATCAGGTGCACGATACAACTGCCGAGCTCTGTCTGGATAAAAGGTGGCTACCTTTTATCCAGACAGAGCTCGGCAGTACATACAGTACATACAGTATGTGCATGATTAAATTATTCTACTTTGAGTGGAAGCCTACAATGAGGAGCAAGAAAAACAATTATCAAAATTCATTTGAATCTTACATACAAAAGACTTACCAGGGTTTCTTTTCAATGTGCCAGCATTGATACCTTCATTGCAAAGGATGCAAGTATTATGGTAGATCAAGTGTGCCAGCTAGCACTTGAACTACTTGACCCAGACAATGCCCTGCGTCTTTTCTTCCTGTCTGGCCGTTGGTCTTGCTCATCTTGCTCTAAAGAATAGATTATGTTTAAAGTTTTTATTAAATTATGATGTCACTCACAACATAGAATAGGATTGAAATCTGCAAGTGGCAACTTTCATCACATTGAAAAAAACGTACGATTTCCAGTGGATATACCTCTTGCACGACTGTATAGCTCGGTTTTGCATTCCAAATGGTATCTTAGTTTGGGGTCATCTCAGTTTTTCCAGTCCTCATGTAGTCTTCTGATTAATGCTGCATCATCCACACTCTCAGAATAAGACAACATCTGTGCATAGCCTTTTTGGGTGACTTTTGAGAGCTTTTGAATCTCAGTCTCAGGACCACCACAGATGAAGCACCTTAAGCCACAAGCTACAGAATCCTCTTCCATGTTGTCTACTAAAAGACAAGTGTTCACAGTAATCAAAAGTTTTGCCAGCAGAGGAAAATAAATGCCAAAAAGTAGATAAACTACCGTACCTTAAAATCGTCCAGACATATTTGCCAGGATGCAACACTCCCGCTCCTTCCCCACATGCAGACAGTGTATCCCACTGAGCATGTGCACAGTAGGTGTACACTCTTATCAAGTGTTTAGCAATATTTTCTTATTTTATTTTTCAAAATAGAATCAATTCAACAACACCCCAATCCCCTACCATTGATTATACACTGATTATACACTAACAATAACCAATATACCAATATTAGATGGCCAGGGAGACATTTTTACTCAAAAATAATGGTTGGAATGGATTCAGCACCCCTGAAAACCCCTAGTTAGACACCTCACAAGACTTTTATTTCTTTTCATATTTTTCACCCAAGCCCTCTGGGCTCCTTAACTTTGATTGGCTCTCCAGGATTTTCCACGAGGATTTGGGGTCGCACTTTTTGAGAGGTGATTCTAGACACCTATAAGAACACATTGGTGAAGAAAGCTATTGGTAGTACATTTTTTCACAGATGGTCCAAATATTTTGCTAAAATTCCCTAACCTTCATACACTTTGGCAACGCACCTGACTAATGAGATTTGACGGTAGTCAGCATGGACAGCTGGTCTTTTTTTGGGAACAGCTTTGAGGAGGAGCATGGCAATGTGGTGAGGGCAAGAGCAAGAGATTATACCGCCGGTTCCTTCCCAGCGTCATATTTAGGGATGGGACGATATGAAAATTTCATGTCACGATTAAAATGACACTTTTGTTAACCACTTCTTGAAAGCCTCAGCATACATAGTCTGGAGTGGAACATTTGCCAAAATTGCGGATCTACAAGCTCACAACGCGTCGTGTTACGACGACTTGTAGATCTGCTATTTTTGGATTTAGGGAGTGAAAAAAAAACTGTATCAAGTACGTTCTTTACAGGTAAGTTTGACCAATTCTAGAGGGTTTAAGTGGTACCAGATATGCAGCTCGGCAAAGGTGAACTGATCCCACTGTATGACGGAGGACAATTTCACGATAAAAAAAAAAATATATATATATATATTTTTTTATCCCACAATTTTGTAACACTTTTTCGCCCGGTGCCAATTGTCTAAGTGATCCTGGGCGCTACACTCCCCCACAGCCTAGGGAGCCCAGGGCCGAGCTCATGCCTCCTTCAATGCATGAGAGCCAACTGACCTTCTTGTCACCTGACAGGGGGGAGTTTCCCCGGTAGGACGTAGCGCGTGGAAGGAACACGTTATTCCAACCAGTTCCTTTCCCCTCCATCAGGAGCCCCGGCTGTCATGGGGGAGGCGGTATAGCGACCAGGATTACTACATGTTTTTGTGAGGGTATTAACTACCCTAGGAGACACGGGGAGAACATGCAAACTCCACACAGAGTGGGCCCTTTCGCCAACCCCACCTAGGGTATGGGGGCTGATGACGTGGAGGAGAAGACACGCCCCCCAGTGGACCTTCTAGCTGTGAGGCGACAGCACTACCGACTGCGCCACCGTGCCCCCTTTGAGCGTTTTTTTGTCACGATAAACGATTATAACGATTATCGTCCCATCCCTAATCATATTACACAGGGAGGTGGAGGAGTTTATGGATAACTACAAGTTCCTAGGAGTGCACCTGAACAAGCAGCTGGACTAGACCGACAGCTCTGATGCCCTCTATACAGTAGCAAGGGGCCGTGCAGTAGACTGGTCTTTCTGAGGAGACTCAGGTCCTTTTGGGTTGTGTAACAGGATGCTGCAGATGTTCTATCAGTCTGTAATGGCTGGTACCCTCTTCTTTGTGATTGCATGTAGGCGGGGGGGGGGGGGGGGTCACACTAATGCGGGGGAAACAAGCAACCTAGTGAGGAAGCTGGTCGCTATCGTGGACAATGATAGATTAATTTACCCCAAGGGGACGCACGTTAGACTGTCTTTAGCGCCAGTAGGCATGAACATTTATAATGAGGCACTCGATGGTCGCTCGTCTAATTAGCTCTGAAGTAACAACAGCTCATTACAGTAAAGGACAGTAAGTCTGTGTATCTGTGTATTAATATGTATTGTGTCCGGCATAATGTAAGCTTTGTTGATGGTGTTTACTGTTGTGTGTACTTTACCCTGCTGTATCTTTTGTATGCACCAGGATATAGTGTGCCAAAGCATTAGGATAGGTTCAACCCACACCTTATTAAAATGTTGGCTCCCATAATTTATAGTCATGCATAGCACAACCTCACTGACAGCTTCAGCCTTGAGAACTTTCAAACTCTGTTGCAGCGCAGTGAGTAGCTGCAGCAGCATTGAACATTTCTCCCAAATTGCAGGATGTAGCGTTTAAAGAAACTCACCAGCCCATTTGTGAGCTTATCACTCCTCTGCAACCCCGCTCTGTTGAATAAAAAGCTTTGTTAATTTCCTTTTTCATTTGTATTATTTAGTCATGATGATGTGGGAGATTATAAACCCGTAAGCCTGCCCTCCACCTCCCCCTTGTGTTTTTTTGGTTCATGCTTTCACCTCTGGTTCTGTCTTACTTTTGCGACCGAGTTACATTGAGGACATATGTACGTATGTGAACTTGTGCCCATTGAAATGTTCTCAAATATCCTTGATGCAGTTGATAGACAAACACAGAGTAGTTTCTGTCCTCTTAACCCAAGACGGGAACGCATCTGTGTCATTTTTAGATTTCTTTGGCTATTCAAAAATAGCAGATATACAAGCTCATAACACGTCACCGAGTGCCGCGCTATGAGATTGTAGATCTGCTATTTTTCAAAGCGAACTTTTGTAACTCAAATCGTATTGCTTCTGCTGATTCACAAATGTCTTCTAAATCCTAACAGTTTAAAAACAAAAAAACCTATGTTGCTATAATATCAGTGGTTCTCAAACTTTTTCATGTCAAGGACCACCCAAAATTATATGTATTTGGCCACGGACCACCATCTCAAAATAATTAGTTCCAGGGACCCCCCTGAAGCAAAGATTTGAGTTAGAAATGTATTTATTCAAAGATTTGCACATATTTTCCAAAAGAATAGCAGATCTACAAGCTCATAAAGCTTGTAGATCTGCTATTTTTGAATAGCCAAAGAAATCTTAAAATGACACAAATGAGGCTTTCCCGGTCTTAATGGGTTAATGCACGGTGGTCAGTTGATCAGTGAATACAGCTTGAACACCTGCAAAAAGCATGCTCATCACTTTTGAACTGGAAAAGGTTGAAACGCTATATTTTAGGCAAGCCTAATAATAACCACCCACCTGGCTGCCGCTCCCATTCTTCCCTTCTCTCTCTTATTGTCTGTTCTCTTTTTCTCTCTGCATTTCTATCTATTTATCCATCTCTTTATCCCTTCCTTTCTTTCCCTCTCTCCCTCCCTCCCTCCCTCTCTCCCTCTCTCTCTCTCTCTGTTAATCTCCGACCCCCCCCCAAACACACCATACCTCCCACTCTGCTAGCCCCCCTTCATTTTCTACCTCACTCTCTCTCTCATGCCGTGAAATAGGAACTATACCTTCTTTTTCTTTCTTTCTTTCTTTCTTTTTTTGGGAGGTTTAGTTTTTTAAACCTATGGGATTTCTCGCCACTCGTGTTGTCGTTGCCGTGCTGGTGTTAGCTAGTGTAGGGCGTCCGCAGCAGCAGCTACGAGCAGCAGGGGAGCACCGTTCTGTAGCCAGCTTTAAAGGGCGCGGAATGTCATGTCTCCTCTGCAGGTAACACAACCGGCTTGCTGCCCGCACCGCTGTCTCTGTCCCTGGCTCTGTCCGTATGTCTGTCTGTGCCGTGTCCGTGTTTTGCTTTCGAACTCTATCTGCCTTGTTGTTTTTTTTATGCCTGCGCAGAGCTGTAACTCTCTGGATGGAGCGCGCTCGCTCTCTCTCTCTCTGTCTATCTCTTCTCTCTGTCGCTCTCTCTCTCTCTGTCCATTTGCCAACTTGTTTGCAGCACATTCTGTGTCTACTCTGTGGTTTTCTATTTCCCCTCTGTGTGGCTGTCTGGATTTGCTGCATCCCCCTGTATAATTTTTATCCCACGATTTTGCAACCCAACGTTTTTATCCAGTGCCAATTGTCGAAGTAATCCTGGGCGCTACACTTTCTCTACCAGCCTAGGGAGAGCCCAGAGCCGAGCTCATGCCTCCTTCAATGCATGAGAGCTAACAAGCCTTCTTATCACCCGACAGGGTCTTTCAGTACTGCTATTGTCCTCATCTGTGTAGTTGTCTGACTGTGGAGTGTCCTCAGTGTGTGTGCTCTACGTGTACAGTGTCTGTCTCTGTGTGTGCTGCAGTTCTCATCACTGGGCATTGTTCAGCTGCATAAGCTAGGGAAGAGGACCGCATTGTTGCTTTGCCAACGCATGCCTCTTAAGTGCCACTAATGCCACTAGATTATTATTTGCCTGTGAGTCAGATTGTGATGATGGGGTTCATTCATGTCGTGATTCAGTTGTGTGTGTAGTGTGATGTTTAATTCATAGCGTGATGACGACACAGAGAAGTTTTTACTCGTCTGGTATCTGTCGTGAACTCCTGCTGCAGATGCCTGTTGTATAACGATGCAATAGGTTGTTACTCTTAAAGACACAGTGCAACTTTCAATCTTGGATAGCACAGCACACACATACTGGTCAGTGGTTCTCAACCAGTGGTCCGGGGACCACCAATGGTCCTTGGGGGGGGTACCAGGGGGTCCCCAGCTAAATTAGTTAACATAGTGTCACAATCATTTTAACCACTTTAGCTTTGGCGTTGTTTTTTTTTGCATATCTTTGAATATATATATTTTTAAAGCAATTCTTTTATTCAAATCTTTGCTTCTGGGGGTCCCTGGCACCAAAAAATTCAGATGGGGGTCCGCGGCCAAATGTATATCAATTTAGGGGTCCTTGGCATGAAAAAGGTTGAAAACCACTGCTATATATGGATATAATATTTAGAAGTATAAGACCCATGCACAGCGCGCCATGATGACTAATTTTGCTCTCCTTCTTGTGTTTTTTTTTGTTTTTTTTGCTGCTGCAATGTTGAGAAACCAAAACCAAATAATTGTACTGTTGTGCATTCTTACAAACAGTAAAGTTGTAACATTGAAAACTCGTGAATCTGACAAGTTGTACCAAAATTCCTATTTATGCCATTGAGTGAGACGTGGTTGTGAGTAGAGCTCGACCAATATATTGGCCATTCTTTTTTTGTTTTTTTTCCGACAAAATCGGTATCTGCAATTATGCAGCCGATATGTCCTGAGTTTTCAAAAATAGCAGTAAAATAACAATTTTACTGCTTTTTTTTAAAAACCTTCTCGGGATCATGTAAGTCAGGAACGATGCAAGTTGGGAATGCATTCGAACCCGGTTATGCAATACCTGTTGTACTTGTCAGACTATTTGTTGTACCCATTGTTGGAGTACCCAGTGTGGTATCCGTTACCACAGTACTAATAACGTTAGATCTTACAATCAATGGTTAACCCACTGATTGTAAGATCTATCACTTTTATCTTTGACAAAACATTGGTAATCGGTGGTCTATGACTCTCCACAATCAGGATTGGCATCAGACCCAAAAACCTGGCATCATTCTGGCTGTGAACTGATAGTAATGGACATAGACTACATCATTGGTTCTCAAAGTGGGGTCCTGGGATCCCCAGGGGTCCTTGGAAGGGTACCAGGTGGTCCCCAGCAAAATCAGTGAATACTTGGCGTCAATCATTTTACCAACTTTTACCATATTTTATAGTTTGGCTAAATAGCAAATAGATCTACAAGCTCATAGTGCGGCACCGAGTGCCGCGCTATGAGCTTGTAGATCTGCTTTTTTTTTAAAAACTCTTTAACTGCCAGAGTATATACACAATCTACCCCCTTCCCTGCCATAGAAAATACATTGCAAAAATAAGTAAAATGTGAATTTTGTCTCCGTTTATTTTTGGGCGGTGAAACCACCCCTATATGTGAGGTTTGGATATTTGCACCCCCCAACCCTGCGCTGTGATTGGCCACCAGTGTACCCCCCTAACCCTGCACTGTGATTGGCCAATCACAGTCTATTCAGGACTGTGATTGGCTAATGAAACATGACACATGTGCATAGCCCTATAAATAGGACTATGCACTTAAAAAAAAACACATTTATGTTTTTTTTTAAGTTAGGGGTGTACAATGGTTGGTCCACAATATTACTTTTCTTTAAGTGAACTTCCATCACTGTGATGACCACTGTGACCACACCGCCCACTTCACACTGGGTGTGATTTTTTAACATTGAAGTGAATGGAGCAAAAAATCTTCGCATCGCGTTATCTCCTGCTTCCTTTGTGATAAACGTTTTTCTCGTCGACGGCTGGCTGAGCCATGCAGAGAAAAACGAGAAATCTCGTCAATGGCAGGTAAAGAGTTAATCTGCTATTTTTGAAAAATCTTTTTAAAAGGCGAACATTTGTAACACAAATCTTTGCTTCTGGGGGTCCCTGGCACAACATTTTCAGATGGGGATCCAGAGCCACATACATATCAATTTGGGGGTCCTTGACATGAAAAAGTTTGAGAACCACTGGCCTACATTATAGGCTCCCTTTCACTTCAGTCAGTCCACAAGCTAAAATGCTTTTTTCATTAAGGGAATGGGAGAATTGGGTGCTCTGTTGTTTCCTAATAGATGCCCTATCAGACATATAAATATGTTCACTGAAATTAAACCTGGCAAAGTCTTGCTTTTCTGTTGTTGTTGATTATTTACCTCAGATCACAGGCTTGCTTTCTCAGAGAGAACCCCTGGGGAACGTTGAAGTGAAAAGTGGATAGAAGGGGTTCCATAGCGCAGTGGTTCTCAACCTTTTCAGACCGCGACCTCCAAAAAGAATCATATTTGAACTGGGGACCCCCCAAAATAATCATATTTGAACTGGGTACCCCCCAACATAATCATATTTGAACTGGGGACCCCCCAAAATAATCATATTTGAACTGGGGACCCCCCAAAATAATCATATTTGAACTGGGGACCCCCCGACCCAGACAAGCACTTGGAATTGTAGGAGTTGAGGCATTGCATTTAGTCTGACATGGTTCCACAGATATATATTGTGAAAATAGCTGATCTACATTGCAGTGCACATATCTCAGGCAATGGTGTAATATTCTCTTCCAGTTTTTCTGACGGATGTAAATCGTTCTAATTTTGGTTTGCAAGAAAAACACACACAGACTCTGGTCCTGTCATCATCATCACTCAATCACAGTTTAGCCACGCCCCAGCGAGTGAGCTATACTCACTCATTCTATCCACTGTTTCTCCAGACTTCCATTTGGAGTGGAGTAGGCCTGTCCCCTGAAAGTCGACGAGTCGATTAGTCAGTCGAGACCCCCTAAGTCGATGCAAATTATTTGATTCGAGCCGTCTGTGTTTTTTTTGTCCCACAAAATCGTGGGATAAAAACATTTATAAATAAAAAAATAATGGGTTTCCCTTTCTATTTTTAGGTTGTGTAAGCTCATTTGTTGTGTTCACTGAACTAAGCTTGAAGTCTGTTCATGAAAATACCCAGTGACTGAAAGCTCTTCTCTCTCCTCTGCCTGCAGGTCTGACAGTGCAGCGGACAAACTCAGGTAAGCCTTGCCTTGGGACCTCTGCAGGTTTTTTTTTTTTTTTTTTTTTTTATCCCACGATTTTGTAACCCATTTTTCACCCAGTGTCAATTGCCTAAGCTTGTAATCATGGGCGCTACTCTCCCTCTGCCAGGGGAGAGCCCCGAACTGAGCTCATGCTTCCTTCAACGCATGAGGAGTGAGCAGGCCGCTTCTTATCACCTGACAGGGGGGAGTTTCCCCGGTAGGACGTAGTGCGTTGAAGGAACACGTTATTCCAATCAGTTCCTTTCCCCTCCATAAGGCGCCCCTTCTGACCAGGGGGAGGCAGTATTGAGACCAGGATTACTGCATGTTTTGTGAGGGTACCTACCTTAGGGGACACGGGGAGAACATGCAAACTGCACACAGAAAGGCCCTTTCGCCAACCCCACCTAGGGTATGGGCTGGTCTCAGTTGTTTGACGCAAACTTGCTGTTGTGCTCAACCACACTGTGTAAAAATGTATGAGTGTCGTCGTGGCAAAATCATAACTGATGCCGTCACTTATGATCGCTAGGCATAAATCGGTAATCGTTTAAATTATGTAATTTCTGGCTGGACATCGATCAACAGTATGTCTATAAGAGTTGATGTAACATTGCCCTTTTAGCTATATCGAATGGATGGGCCTGCTGCGTGGTGTGGTGTGGTATATGGTGGGATGCACAGGACGGGAGACCCTCCTTTTACAGTCACCCCACCACCGTTCTGTCGATCCGCACATGTGGCTTTTGTTCCCCCTGTCTAAGGTGCCTGAATACAGCTTTACATTCGCAGAGGCGGCCAGTGAATACAGTTGCAAGCCATGGAATGTCATTGTTTGCTTTTTACTGGACAAACAACATCAGCCACCACAAGCGGGGCCTGGTGGGCCACAAACAGGGCTTTGTGTGTCTCACAGGACTTTGAGGTCAGGAGGTTCTGGTTTGTGTCAGTTTGCAAGCTTAGCCATCGGTAGCCAGTTGGCAGTTGGGTTTCGGTGAGCTTCATTCTCCAGGACGTTTTTTTTTTTTTTTTCATCTGAGGAGGCACTGTGCCGGGCCTGACCTGCAGGGCTGTGAGGTGAGTGATTGCCACGTATTTCATTGTAGATGATGCTTTAGGGGAGGTACACCTCTTTAGCTGATTGTAATTTTTTGTATGGTACATTTATGAGAAACCGTCAGTGACTGCAGTCACTCCTCCCACCGGTTTTTATCTGTGAAGGTATAGCTCGTGGTGTTTTTGTCAGTGTCAGTGTTAAAAATGAGCTGTTTACGAATTGTGACCTCTCTCTCAGTTAACACATTGACTGCGAAGGACTTAATATTACATCATCTCAAATCCAACGCTTCACTGCCAAAGACGTAATATTACGTCATCATGGTGTAGTGATTACGCTAGAGGGCGCTCTTCACCAACATATGTGAGCAGGCCTGGTGTTTCGGGCATCAACTCGCGAGTTGAAAAACAGTAGAAACTAGCTAAATAACTTTTTTTTTTTTTTTTCTGATTTTCGTTTTTTTCCATATTAACACAGTTCGAATGTTGAGGAAGCTTTCGATCCCAACAGATATCCGTTTTAGAATCATTAAGTGGTTTAAATTACATTACAAACACAGCAGTGTTTCTGTGTGTTTCTGTCGGTCTTGTGGGGGCGGAGAGTCGTTTTAACTTGCAGGGACAACAGTAGCATGAGTGGTTTTGGTTGGTCGTTGGCCCATTGTTCTCTGGTTACAAGCCTAATCCCCGCCCATCAGTTTCGCTCCTCTCTGTGTAATAAACAAAACCATTTCGCTACTCACCGAAACAAAGGCTATTTTGTGTTGTTGAAAGTCTATTCTCGGAGGTGGGAAGCCTCTCAGCACCCCACCTACTCTGTAAAATACACTTTTTGGGCAGAAAATAAAATATATAATTATGTCCGCGAGACGGAAATTATTTTTATTTACTCCACAGTGCCCTCTACAGATTTGGTTAATGGTTAGTTCAAATTGTCCAGATCTGTAGAGGGCGCAGTGGAGTAAATAAAAATAATCTCACTAACGCTCTGGACCAGGGATAGGAAGCGGCCAGTATTGCGTTAGTCTTTTTCGGGACAGAATCTAGTTGTATAAACAATATAACATTGTAGCGAACACAGCAGCTACAGTAGGTGAGGGCAGCCCCAGCTAAACAACAGGCCGCTCGACGTTCGTATGGAAGTATTTCACTGAAGATGTGGCCAAAACAACAGTGGAGTAACGAGGCTAGGAGCTAGCATTGTTAGCTCGCCGCCAAGCGTCATGGCAGAACGTACACCTGGTGTTTGCATTTCTCCATTGACAACATCTACATAAACGTTCATATTTCAAATATAAAGTGCTTATCTCATGGCCACGGGTGTTATAATTATGTACGGGCCCTCATAAGTACCCGTATATTCCGTATTGTTCAATAAAAAGCATTTTGATCCGATTGATGGCCAATTCCGTTTATTTTTTTTCAACTACGCGGCCGTATCGGTTGGGGAGTGTATTGCACTCCTGATACGTTATAACTCTATGAGAAAATGGCCGCCGATCGGATTAAAATGCTTTTTATTGAACAATATGGAAGATACGGGTACTTAGACCCACCCGAAGTGAATGGTAACATCCGTGGTCATGAGGTAAGCACTTTACATTCGAAATCTGAACGTTTATGTAGATGTACGGGTTGTAAATGGAGAGTGCAAACACTAGGTTGGAGTTAATCCAGGACCTATAGCTGGTGCGTATCTTTATCATTAGTAGGTAAACCTCGACTATAGTCGACTACCAGTGGGTCAAATTTAGTGGTGGAAGAAGCCCTTGGTGGTAGCAATACCACAATATAAAAAGTAAAAGGCCTGTGCTCACAATGTTACGTTCAAGCAAAGTAAAAGTACAAAAGTATTGGCATCAAAATATACTTAAAGTACCTAAAGTAAAAGTACTCAAATGTTTGAAAATAGCTGATCTACAAGCTCACAACATGTTGCAATGCGCATTGTGAGCTTGTAGCTATTTTCAAATAGCCTATGTATAAAATACCTAAAAAAATGTACTTAAGTACAGTAGCCTACTTGAGTAAATGTACTTAGTTACTTTCCACAGTAAAAATCCGAAAATGGGGGAGTGATTAGGAGTGGCTAGGTTGAATAAATTACCTATTGTTCACGCCCATTACCTGGAGCTGAGAGGTGCTAGAAAGTAGAAATTCTTTGGAAGCTATTATCTCAGTTTGGACTATTATAGATGACAAGATTCAAATGATCACATCTTCTTCAAATGTGTTCCAATTTCAATTAATGATACATCATATGAAAGCTTATATTCTGTACTTCAACAATCTGTAATAAAATGAAAAATGAAAAATGCCCCGTTGCTGCCTAAAGCACTGTACCCGCTCACATATGAATGATGCCTTGACTTCCAGAGAAGCATAGATCTGGAAATGACCTAATTTTGTTTTTAAATCACCCGGTCCACTGCAATGTTATCAGATTAAAAAAAAATACATTTATCTCTGATTTCTTTTCCCAGAATATTCAGCCGCCGATAACTACAGAACGGACGATCGCGATTACAATGGTTATTTTTTCTGGGGGAAAGAAGAGAGACTTGTCATTCGACGAGACATCGTTTGTTTACATTATTTACTACATCCGGGTTGAAAAATTCTGTGGATCGTCAAAAAGACAAAAAAAAACGCTGGCAGTAGCGAATTAATTATTACCTGGAATGTGTTAAACAACCCTAACATATCTTTAAAATGCCACATTTTTCACATACTGTAAAGGAAATTAGATCTATGATGACAACAGATGGTCTGCATTGAGAGGTAGTCGTGTGTGTGTGTGTGTGTGTGTGTGTGGGGGGGGGGGGGGTGCACATGTGTTAGGCATCTTGGGTTCATCATACCATTATATCATTAGTCTTAAAGGAGAATTTTGGACTAAGTTTTTCTTACCTTTTCTATGACGTTATGATATCTTAGGATGAATGGTACAGTAGAAAAAGGTCATAACTCGATCCCGGGTCCGCCACAGCTTAAAACGTGCGCGGATTGGCCTTGTGTTAGATCGCATATTTTAATAGCTTTTTTTTGGTTGATCTGACGTTCATAGTGACAGAACACTGTAAAAAAAAAAAAAACAGGAGTCTCGCTAGACAAGATTGAAATCTCGAGATTTCAATCTCGTCTAGCGAGACTTAGGTTTTTTTTTTTCTTTTTCTTTTTGCATAGTGTTCTGTCACTATGAACGTCAGATCTCACAAAAAAAAAAGCAATCAAAATATGCGATCTAACACAAGGCCTATCCGCGCACGTTTTAAGCTGTGGCGGACCCGGGATCGAGTTATGAAATGTTTCTACTGTACCATTCATCCTAAGATATCATAACATCGTAGAAAAGGTAAGATTCTCCTTTAATAGTGTTGTAGACTGCCCCAACGCTCCTGATTTCGTGTATAGAGGGGCGGGTGTAAAGAGCCGGCGAGAGACTGCGGCTGATCCCATTGGTTCACCGATCTGTCCGTCAACCCCCGCCCTTGTTAACACAACATTACGAGCGACGCCCACTGCACTCTGGTTGGTTGGGAAGTGAAACACTTCCTTATACCGAGTACACCGACACGCTGGGCCAGGCTTTTATTTTTTAGCAACACTAAACAATAAAAGCCTGGAGATCAAGGCTAATAGTGTTGTGCCTGTGATAAAGTGTGAGGTGGGCGTTGTGCACTGCGAGGGTTATCAGGCACGTGTGTCTTCACTTTAACTGACGCTCTTATCCAAAGTGACTCACAACGAGTGAGCAGGGAGTGATTCAAAGAGTAATTGAACAGGACATAATGGGTTTTCCAGGAACCAATTTTCTGGGACCTGTGATTTGCCAGGACTGGCTCTCTTGAACCACTAGGCCAGCTGTCACCTGGGTGCATTAATATAATGATGTTTATGTGTTTGTTTGTGCGTGTGTGCATCTGTGTGTGTGTGTTTGGGGGGGGTGGGGGGGGTTGACTGGTCAATCATGCGAGTGGCGTGAGCAGTAAACCAGGCCAGGTCTGCTCCACTTGGACAGTGGTTCTCAACCTGTGGGGTCAGGACCCCCACATGAATCCCTGGGGGGGGGGGGGGGATCCCTATATGATTGTGAAGTGACAATTTAACTCATTTTAAGACCTTTTTAATATCTTAGAAAATAAATTGGCCAAATTGTCAAAGAATATAAGAAAGAGTCCAAAATTGTGAGAATAGCAGATCGAAAGGATTTTTATACATTTGAAAAATTACGAAATGGGACATTCTGAAAAAAGACTACTTTCTACTTTTGTACTTTAAGTACATATTGATACTTTTACTCAAATAAATGTTGATTACCTGACTTTTTCTTGTAACAGGGTATTTCTACGTTGCAGTATTGATACTTTTACTTGAGTAAAAAAAGTTGAGTTGAGAACCACTGTTTTAGATGGTTTACTATGTCTTGAGTTTGTGGTTCATGGATCATCGCAACACCACGTTCAGGAATTGCTCACGATACTAATAGCTACAGCAACTTCATTACTATAATAAAATGGAGTGTGCTATTTCTCATGGTGGTTAAGGAGTGGGAGGGGTTAGGAGAGGGAGAGACAGCCTATTTAACCCATTTAATATGGGAACGCATGCATCTATAAATGTCTTCTAAATCCTAGCAGTTTTCTGAAAAACGTATGTTCCTATATGTGAAGGACCACACAAAATGATATGTATTTGGCCCGCGGACCCCCTATCTCAAAATGTTTTGTTCCAGGGAGCTCATAGCACGGCACTCGGTGCCGCGCTATGAGCTTGTAGGTCTGCCATTTTTGAAAAATCCCTGGCACAAAATATTTTTTTCTTGGGGGTCCGCAGTAGCCTGACACTCAGCCTGAATTTTCATTTCGTTTCACTCCATTATTCAGTCTGAAAGCCCTCTCAATGCAGCGGAGTTCTGAGATGGGGGCGTGGCCAAAGTGGGACTCCACTATGAGCCAACGCGATTGGTTCATACTGGATTGTCCCGATCCCGATTCGTCGGTCAGATTTTCAACCGAGCAACACCCGCCTTCGAAAGCGTCACCAGACCCTGAATGCTAGGCAAAGGATTCAGGGGGTGGAGCCAGGCTAGGTCCGCAGCCAAACACACATCATTTTGGGGGTCCTTGACATGAAAAAGTTTGAGAACCACTGCTTTAACCTTCGATTGAATTGATCATTAATAATGAATTGACCTGAGCATTATGTGGCCTGCATGCAAAAAATCTCTTAGATGAATCAATGTGTTGTGTGTTTTATGTACTGTCCAGTCAGTGTTTTAATTCATCAAATTGAGGTGCCTGCAGCCATTCTGAAACACAGTGTCTCTGTCGGGTGTAAACCTCCATATGTCCAAATCTCTCCAACAGATCACTCCTTGTAGCAACGACTACTTCCAGTTTATAATTCCACCCCTCTCTTAAGCTTAATTCCCCCTACGAGTTTAGCCATTCGGAACAGATACAGCAGGGGTGGGCAACTTTGATGATGGAGAGGGCCACTATATTTCCACACTCACTCCAGAGGGCCACATTGCATATACTGTCTCTCCGTATTTTAACTGTTTTTGCCATTCTATGTCACACAAAAGTAGCAAAAATAGCCTATCTACAAGCTCAAAACGCGTCGCAGTTTTGAGCTTGTAGATCTGCTAGTCCAGTTGCCCAATGCCCATGTATGAGATACAGTATAAGCCCCGAGCACCATCTGAACTGAACCTCAGCTAGCCTGGCTCACAGTATGATCTCCATACCTTCTACTCTAGCCATTGTTCAGCGTTTGTTTCTTTATCCTTTGTAAAGCAGCAGTACACTAACTGCCAAAGTAGTTGCACACCCATTGCACAAAATCAATACCTAGGCTACTGTAGTTTATTACAATGGCAACTGTAAATACTGCACACAAAAAGCCCTTTGCCTGGCTAAGCAGGGGCAGTCAGAATGCTCCCTGGAACCTCTTGTTGAGTTAGTATATATGTTACAGGGAAATTGGCATTCCAGGGAAATTGAAAAAGGAGCGCTCGTTTTCACCGCCCCCCCAGGCAATTCTGTAGAACCAACACTAGAGGGCAATGCAAGCCACACTACGTGCATAGACATTAACGAGCATGCGTGTGCACGCACGCGTGCACAAGCACGCTCATGCTTTCAATTTGATTTATTGAAAGCATGACTGTTGAGATGATTTTATTGTGTTCTGGCTTTTAACATTTGTTTTAGTTTATCCACGACACACACGCACACGTGGATAATAACCCATGAAAAGATCTATTCTCACCCTATCGGTTTACAACTCGGACGGCGCTGATTCGACTAGCAGACCATCGGCCGGTCGGCGCGGGCACTCGCGCGCCTCCTCGTCCTCAAGCTCTGCTAAGTCGGCGCGCCTCCCTCATGGACAATAACTATTATCACGTGTGCGTGTGAATGCGTGTTCAGCGTTCCCCTAGCGTAGCTTCCTGGTTGCTATGTGGGGGGGAACAACAAAAGCCAGTTCCGCCTCGCATCAAAGCCCCGCCTCGCGCCTTCTCCTCCTCCTCCTCCTCTACGCCGCCTCGCATCAAAGCCCCTCCTCCTCCTCCTCCTCGCGAGGAGGAGCGCCTCGCGTAAAAAACCCTGTCTCGAAAAGCCCCGCCTCGCGCGGAAGCCCCGCGCCTCCTTTTTCAATTTCCCTGGAATGCCAATTTCCCTGTGACGTGTGTGTGTGTGTGTGTGTGTGTGTGTGTGGGTGTATGTATCCCACCCAACCAGGGTGGGATATTGACCAGTATAGCCACTATAAGCAGACGCTTGTCAATTTCAGCTGGGGCTCGTCCAGCACCTGTGTACTGCAGTGTATCCTGTCTACTGGGCAGACAACTCCACACTCTCTTGGATCTTTTATTGAATTATATGAATATAGCAAAAGTGTGAATACCTCAGCCACTAACACCATGTCCAGGCAACAAGAAATCTCCTCGTTTAGCCATAAGACTCATATTTACCTTAACAGACTCTCCTTTCTCCCTTTGCTCGACTGTCCGCATTGCTCCTCCGCCTCTCAACTGCCGGATCATTGATCCATCTGCGTCTGTGGTACTGAGACGTTAGCTTCCGCTGTTGGCAGTCAGCAAAACCTGATCCTCCTCTTTACTTCACTTTAGGATACTCGGAAAAGCCAGGGATGCCACACAATGAATAAATGATACATAGAAAATGGTCGTGCTCCCAGTTTTTAGTTCCTGGTGACGTTCATTCTTGGAGAAGAAAGTGCATCTTTCAGTCTTTGTGGTTGGTGTGTTGCTTTGTAATGAACTAGCACAGCGGAGGCTCATTCAGACTCAGAGCTGTTGTAGCATGGCTCTGTAGGAGGCTAGCTGTCTAGAACAGTTCCCAAACCCTGTGTGTAGGGCTGTCACGATTACAAATTTAAGTTGTAATCGTTGTCACACAGATAATTGCGATTAATGATTTAATTGTGTTTTTAGGAACGTATGATTATGAATAAAAACTAAATTTCTGTTTGCCTTTTAGGCTTCGTAATCACAAATTGCACATGGCAGATTACTGACATAATTAATAATTTTAAACTATTAAAAATAGTGGAAATAGCTGATCTACAAGCTTACAACGCGTCACGAAATGACGCTTGTAGATTATTTCTGCTATTTTTTTAATGTATGAAAAATGTTGAACATGGAAACGATTATGACGATTATGCAAAATAATTTCAATTATCTCAATTGCAATTAGTCGATTATGTAATAATGGTGACAGGCCTAACTGGGTTTGGACCCATGTTTGGGTCGCGGACCCATTTTTATGGTCCAATACTGGCCTCTGAAAAAGGGCTGGATACATGTGCCCAGCCTCTGATATTTGCTGGTTTGTGAATGTGTGGAAGGTGTGGTTGCAGGTTTTGGGTTTACAAAACCTTTGCCTACACTTTCAAGGCTACCAAGGTTAGGCTTGGTATTATAAATTGATTGATTTAAAATGTATTTAATTGTATTCGATGCAGTTTCACATTGTTTCAAATAACACATTAACTAAATAATACTGAACCTAGATGTGGTGTTTTCTATTGCTTTCCATTAGGTGATTTTAATTTCACATTAGTCTCCGGTATTTTCATATCAGTGCAACATTGTTCGGTACTATACAGCAAGCTGTACACTTGCATGAAATTCTCAACAGTCCAAGTTAATGAGTGCTTATTGGTATTAAGTCCAGCTGTGAAGCTGCAATACACATGAACAGTGTACAAACAGTGTGCATAAGCTTCAAGAGGTGTGGATTGTGCAAAGTGAAACAGAATCTAAGGATGAACAGGCCAGGGGGGGGGGGGGTGCATGATGTAACCATGACCATGGCTGAATCTAGGTCACAGGCATGGACATGGTCGGGGTAGATACTGTATGTCTGGGAGATGTTATGAGGTCATCATGCAGCTGCATGCCCTTATCTGTGTTTATCAGTTGGCACGCGTGTACAGTACGTGTGTGTGTACGTGTGCATGAAAGTGAAATACGATACTGAACAAGCAAATCTGTGTGTGTGTGTGTGTGTGTGTGTGCGTGTGCATGTGTGCGTGTGTGTGTTATGTATACGACCAAAATAATTGCTCATCTGCCTGTTCACAAACATGCTACAAGGCTTTGGTCAAAAGCAGCCTGTGCAGCGAACGCAGGGAGAGAGACAGAGATGGAGTGAGAGGGAAAAGGGAGCAGAAGGAGATTGATGGAGAGAGAGAGAGAGAGAGAGAGCGAGAGATGTAGGACCACCCTCGTCAGGCGTAGCCGTTCTCAGCGAACCTACCGAAAGGGACCTTCCCACACACACACCACGGCCGGCCGTCCAATCAGAGCGCTCGCATCCTTGGCTCCGTCCTCCCTCGTACAACTGCTCATCCGCGGCAGAGCGGATCAGATGTGAGGTGATAGTGATAGAAAGCATAGTCATCTGAGCCACCTGGACAGGAAGCTGGACCAACTCTCAGCCTTCCATCCGTACGCGGACAGAAATGAAAGGGATTGCTTTGCTATTCACGTGCAGTGTTGTGACTCTTCCACGCAGAGGAAAGACCACGTTAGAGACCCTATAGGGACAGCGTATTCACTTGTTACTATCGATTACAGTCAATCAGCCTTTTACTGTGTCCGGAACCGTCCTTTGGCTTTTGATGCTCTCTCCTTCTGAGAGACAGTAAAAAAGGGAAACAACAATGTCAGTGTCTTTTCTTTTTCAAAGCATGATGCGTGAGAGTTGGATATTTTATTCGCTTGTGCATATTGAGCTTGGTGGTCGTGTGTGTGAGGGAGAGGCGAGTTGTTGATCGCGTGCGCGGTGGCTTGGGAGACTATGATGATGACAACGCCGGCTTTCTGGGAGTGACAGACTGAGAGAGAGAACTAGCGGGGACAGAGGGTGAGCAGAGGACATGAGAGCCCGGAGAGAGGCCAGGATGGTGTCAGCCTGTTCATCATGCACAAGCATAAGGTCAGGTCTGATTTCTGTATATCCCTCTCTGTATGTGACATGTGTTCTCTCACACCCATAGGCATCATGAGGCTAGTACAACAGAAAGAATGGTTGTGCCTTAGCCTATAGAATGGATTATTACGTTGAATGAATATAGATACTGTGCCTGTTAGAGAGAATTTTTTTTTTTTTTTGTGCTTTTTGCAAACTTGGGTTAAATGGTACTACCTACATATTATTCTACATATATGTTGGAACAACAACCAGATCGGTTATCACAGTGGTTGATAACTTCAGGATATTAACGGAACAATCCTGATGCGGTAAACCGCACCCATCTGTTACTCTGTGAAGGTAAAGCTAAATCTGCTAATGATTTTAAGATGCAGTTTGATTCAGGTCTGTCACACACACACACACACACACACACACACACACACACACACACACACACACACACACACACACACACACACAAATAATTTGATTATGTGATTATGTGTTATAAATGATGATCTCATAAACCAACTAAGTGCTAGTTTCCATTGACCTCATTGCCTGATCAGGGACGCCCTGTTTCATTCTGCAGCTCTACCATTCTCTGTTTGACCTTTGCCAAGAAAATGAAAACGTGAAGAAAAAAAACTGCTGTGTCCTCAAAATGGCTTTTAAATGCCAATACCGACATTTTTCAAATTAAGTTAATGGCCCTATACAGGCATAGTTTATCGACTGTATAATAAACACAAGGATACATTCACAAATAAGAATTTGATAGTAAATGCACATTGTTTCTGGACCCCTCGCAACTTTATGTATAGGACTGTATAGGAACATGGAACACAGCAGACACATTATTTACTCCAAGGTTATATTAAAATGCACCTTTAGGTGTGGCCTGTTGTTAAAGTTGACATTGAAGGACAATTCTCCAGGAACAAGAAGGTTTTCATTTTTATTTGTGTGTCGAAGCTAAATCTAAATTTTAGAAGAGAGATTGGGTGTTTCAAATACTCATGTTGCTTCCTGCAACACGATATCAACCTTTTTGCTTTCTTCAGCACTTTATTCCAGCAGGACAGGGCGTGTCAAAAGTGATTGATAACAGGCACACCTTCACTCACCATAACCAGATTCATATGACAGCTGGAAAGATGGCAGCATTAATCACTGCATGTCACTAATTCTATAATGAACACACACACGCACACACACACACACACACACACACACACACACACACACACACACACACACACACACACACACACACGTCTGATACGAGGGGGTTTTCCACCTGGCTAGTGGTCCCTTAAATCTCCACTGTGATCTCTGCTCCCATGGCCCATTAACAGTAATTTGGTTGGATTTATTGGGCCTGTTGGCTGGGATTGAAACCAGCCCTCAGGGTTACTGTATGTTTTCTAGCTAGTGCCCTTGCGTAACTTTATCTTCAGCTCTTTAATTACCAAGGAATGATATTTGCTAATGATCGCATTTATGCTAGCTTTTAGCTGGGGCCCACCTTAGTCCATTATTAGCATTGCTTAATGAGACGATTAAATAATGATTCCTATTAGTTTTGGAGAGGAATGTCTTGCCTAAGTATCTACCGTATCAAACATTGTCTTCTATTTAAAAAATGCCCTATTGCACTGCACCCATTAGGTATTAACCCATTAAGACCTGAGGCAGATGTCTTCTAAATCCTAACAGTTTTTTGAAACCACCTATGTTTCTATATCAGTGGTTCTCAAACTTTTTCATGTCAAGGACCTCCAAAATGATATATATTTGGCCGCGGACCCCCATCTCAAAATATTTTGTTCCAGGGACTCCCACAAGCAAAGATTTGAGTTGCAAATGTTTGCTTTAAAAATATGTACATATTCAAAGATTTGCACACATTTTCAAGATTAAAAAAATAATTGCAGATCTAGAAGCTTGTAGATCTGCTATTTTTGAGTAGCCAAAGGAATCTAAAAATGACACAGATTATTTCCGGTCTAAATGGGTTAATTACCAAGGAATGATATTTGCTCGCAATCATCGCTTTATGAGCTTTTAGCTGGGGCCCACTCTAGTTTATTATTAGCATTGCTTAATGAGACGATTAAATAATTATTCCTTTAGTTTTGGAGAGGTATGTCTTAACCTAACTATCTACTGTATCAAACATTGCCTTCTATTTAAAAAATGCCCTGTTGCACTGCACCCATTAGTTATTAAATGAAGGATGACATGATGGATTTGAAGTTTAAATATCTCACATATTCCCATATACCGTAGTCAAACTAAAATGATTTGGAACATGAATGCCGCACATCACACAATCTTAAATGAATCATCTCTTTCTCTTGTAATGTATACAACACTGTACTGTAATCTACACCTCAATGAGCTTGAGGTGTAGATTACTGCAGATTCTAACTTGAGAATTCAAAAGGTATCTGTATTTCCTTTTTGTTTTGCTTTAGTTTAGCTTTTTGTCTTGAAACTTCTATTGCTGAGTCAGAGGTTTGCACTTACTGTAACTGCTTTATCAGCTTTCTATGACAATTGTTAAGAGGATGAACTGTTGTTGTTTTTTTCCTCAACTTGCTATGTCACAGGCTGCATTTTTTACTAGCGTGTTGATGTGACAAATTGAAGGTGATTTATTAAGTAGTTCGCTAGACATTCTGACTGTTCTTGGCTCTCACACCTTCACATTAAGTTAGTCTTGTTTTCATGCTGGGTGGACATCTGCCTCACTGTTGAGCTGCGTGAGAAGGTACGGTAGGCCGTTATGCCAAGGCGCATATGTCAGTCGATAAGGTAAAGACTAAATTTAGACTACCTACTGTACGTTTGTGTAGTTCTGAGCTATTCCTCATTGGTAAACATCTCCTCGGAGGCACGAAAGGAGAAATGAACACTTAAAGGGATAGTTCACCGGCCCAAAATAACTTTTTTTCTATCGATTAGTCACCCCATGGAGACTTGAATCCATGGATATGTTTTAGTTTTTGTCGCATTCCTGAGCCAATAATTTGATGACCGCAGCGATTCCAGTAGGAGACACAAAGAGTTTCCGCTGTGTCTTCTACCGGAACCGCTGCCTACCGGTCCGCTGGTCATCAAATTATTGGCTTTGGAATGCGAAAAAAAAAAACATGAATTCAAGTCTCCACGGGGTGACTAATGAATAGAAAACATATTTTTGGGTGAATTATCCCTTTACGGATTTTTAAGTGTAGAACGGGGCGGGGTGGGCAGGCGGGGTGAGGGGGTAGTAGTGGCATTTTGGCAATGGCAAGTTCTTGACTTAGACACTTGTGTGTCTTCATTTGGCAGAGGAGATGAGGATCAGGAACAACAATGTTGGCAAACAGCATGTCTGGACCAGCAACCAAAATTCCCATAGAATTATTGATTGAAACTGACTGGTTAAAATTGTCCTTTACATGTCATTAAGGCTGTAATTGTGTGTGAAACTACTAATTTCAGCTTATGTTACCTAGGCCATGCAAACTATGCATGTAGACTATGTGACTGGCAGTGGCAGCCCAAATCTAGATTGGAGTCAGAACAGGTTTTTATCATAAACAGCAAAAAAGATTTTTTGCGAATGCAATTTGAGCCGCATTACTAGGAGGTCAGAAATGCACATTAAAAAAATAGTTTCTTAAGATGTGTCTCTCAGACTCTGAAGCCTGACTCTGAAACAGTGTTGCTCCCCTAAAATGGTTGATCTACAAGCTCACACACAATGTGTCACAATGTGATGCATTAGGAGTTTGTAGATCTGCTATTTTTGGCGAGCGACACATTGTAGAATATAAATATTAAGCATTACTAACCCCTTTCCCCGTTACGTCATAATCACATCAACCAATGCACATAGACCCATTTCTGAACACACAAATCTGATCACTATAACAGTGTGGATAGTCAGTCCATAAGACCCTATTTGAGAAAGAAATTGGATTTGATTCCAGTCTGAATAAAGCCATACAGTATACATTCTTGGGTAACATAAGGTGTACACTACAGTAATTCACTTATGCTCATTACAGTAGTGTCCTTCTGGCTGATTGTTGCAAACACCTGCGTTCTGACCTTCTACACACACAATGGGTCAGCATTCAATGAACATTGTATACACGTCCTTGTGTGCATATTCCCAATGTTCACATGCTGAAGGAGCAGACCTATTTGTCCAATCACACATTTATAACCTTAAAGGCACAAGTTAGCCATCCTGAATACTGCAGGATGCATGTGAATTTATCCCATAACTGTTCAGTATTTGATATTTTAGGTAATTGATTCTTCAAAATGTCTGTAAATTACAGTCTGTAGTGAGTTTTGAGTTTGAGGGCCCTATGATTGGCACTGCTGTACCCGCACCCGCTGCCCACTAACCGTGAATTACTGCCCACTACCCGTGAATTACGGATAAGGGAGCTGGCACTGTCCCTAAACGCTATTTTGCGGTCGCTATAGGCCTAAGCGCTATTCATTATGCCGACTCCATTTTTTGCGCTTGGAGGTGTGCCCATGGGCGTGGTGTTGCATTATTCCCAAAATTGCAATTTTTTCCCACACACATTTGGGAAAGTGTATAGCGGAATGTAAAACCACCCGCTATGCCAAATTGGTTTGGTAGAGTGTGCCTGCAATGGACATAGGGCGCACAAAGGCACAACATTCAAAGACTCCCTCTCCCTCCTAATTCTCAACAAATCTCTGTGATTCAAATTTTCCTATAATCAGCAGAAGGGAGAGTGTCGATTCCTTGTGTCAATTGTGTTTATATAAGATGATAGTCTATTTAAAGAAGACAATTTGTGCGTCGCGCAATGCAATGCTCTCCAAATTACACACTTGAGTTTTATTCATCGATTATGCAGGAAATAATTAACTGATTACAAAAATATATATAATATCTCTCTAATCAGTAACATGTACTGTAGGTGATATGTATGTCTATCAAATGTGGTTTTATTGAAAGGCAATCAATAAATACTATAACTAGACCATAATAGGCCAATAACTAGACTATATTAGGCCAATAACTAGACTATAATAGGCCAATAACTAGACTATAATAGGCCACATGAGCACATCAAACCTATATATGTCGGCCATTAAACAATGTGCATATTTATATATGTTGGCTATTTGAAAATAGCCGATCTACAAGCTCACAACCGCAACTACCATTATTTACAAGCAACTTTACAGGAAAACAAGCCCAATGTGGCTTATAATAAGCAGACCAGGCAACACTGCAGACAGGGAGAAAGGAGTGCGTAAGATTGCATTGGGGATAATGGCTTGCGCAGTCTTCTCTTAAAGGCAATGGCATCTGGCACGGTGATTGGTTTTATCTAATCACACCTATGCATAATGTAACGGGTAGTGCAGGTGTTTTGCGGGTAAGGTAGGTGTCCCAAAGTCGCTACTGTTGCCCCTTGCGCACTCCTAAATCCTCAAATAGTGGGTTTAGCCAGTATTGGCAATTATAGGGCGCTGAGTGTCTTATACAGTATTAGAGTAGGGGAGAACGGGGTAAGATGAACCACTTTTTACTTATGTTGACCTCTAGGCAAGGAAAGATTAGATGGAAGTAAAATAAAAAAATCTACTAAAACTTCAAGATGTCTTCTATCAATTGAAATAATGAGTGTGCATCTATGACAAATGGTTGTAAAAATATGGGTTCTCAAAAAAAAAGTGGTCATGTGGTTCAACTTGCCCCAGGTAAGGGGTAAGTTGATCCTAGTCAAGGGGTAAATTTAATATCATTATACCAGAAAAGTAAAAAATTTACTTTGACCAGCAAATAACACTTTTTTGTGTAGAAATATGCTTATCACTTTGCCCATGTGTCTCTCAACTTCACAGCCAGGTGGAAATGATGGGTGTGTCACATGACAACTCATGTGTATAGTTTTAAAGATACAGGGGGTGGTTCAACTTACCCAGAGGTTCATCTTACCCCGTTCTCCCCTATGGGCAAAATAAACCAATTTTTTTGTTTTGAAGTAGTGAAGTTCAGTAAAATAACACATTGATTTTCTGTGACGATCCCTCTTTTTGTGTAAGCCTTTCACAGATTACATCAATCATGTGTCACATAACGTAGATAGTCTGTCTCCTCTCCTGGGCTAGCGCCAGTGATCGATTGATTCCCCTCTGGCCGGTCCAAAGGGCCCCTTAGATTATTTATACTATGGCTGTTGGTCCACCTCTGGCCTCTGGCCACAGACCATAGGAAGGAAGCAACTATACAGTAGGATTAATGTCAGCTCACATCAGCTGTTAATTACCTGGAGTACAGTAGTTCATTTCCCCAGCGGAGGCAGAGTTACTGTACGGTACAACACTCTTATCCAGAGAGACTTTTACAAAGCAATTTGGGAACCCATCGACAAAGGTTTTCTTTCTTCTTTTTTTTTTAACTTTACTTTACTTTACTTTACAAAGTGCATGCCCCTGCAAGATTGGAGTAAATGACATGAACCCTATTCAGCCAACAACAGGGTAAGCAGTAAATATGCCAAGTATTGCAAATAAATAGGATAGCAAGTAAACACAAACCAGTCGTGGAAAGTAACTAAGTGCATTTACTTAAGTACTGTACTTAAGTACAATTTTGAGGTATTTGTACTTTACTTGAGTATTTCCAATTTCCAATACTTTTACTTCTACTCCACTACATCTCGGATCCAAATATTGTACTTTTACTCCACTGCATTTATTTGAAAACTTTAAGTAAAAAATGTGAGTACTTTTCCACCACTGACACAAACCTAGCATCTGTCTAAATAACATAGCTAAATAAACTAGAAAGTACTGTTCCTGAAGAAACAGTGTGGGATGAATGTTGATAGTATCACACTAGAAAGTACTGTTCCTGATTAATTCTGTCTTACCTATTTATATTACATATTGTGATGTCACATGAAGCTTGACCAATCCAAAAACGGGCGGAATAATAATAATAATAATAACTAATAAAGATAATGATCGCTAAAGCGATCCCACAATAACAGCAGACAATATCCTGCCGGAGGGGGAGTAGGGGTCCTATATATTACACTTTTGTCCCCTGAGCTGTCTATTCTTTTTTAAATGAACAGGTGCTGGGAAGTCCTCCCAAAGACAGTGGGGGGGCTTAGAGAAAGTGAATGCATTACGTTTGTCAGAGCTTAGATGGAGGAGTGGTGAGGATGACCTTGCTTTGAACATAGTGATTGCTGGAAAATGTGGAGGCTACATAGAATTTTTTTAATTACTGATGCGAGGGGAAAGACAGGACAATTGGCACACTGAATATGCACACACAAAGACAATTTGAAAATAAATGTTAGTGCTGGTCTAACATGCTGTTGTCACTTAGGTGTGTTTTTATAATCACAGTCATTATTATCAGGAAAGTTAAACAATTCCACTTAAACCGTCCTGTCAGCAGGGTTCGAGTTATGTGGGAGCCAGTGGGGAGCAGAGGTCCAATGAGGAGCGTTACCATTGGCTGCCTGTTATGTAGCTGTTGTTTCAAAACAAAATGCAGCACTTTGTGTCATATTGGCTCTGGGTCTGGGGGGGTTGATGTATTTCAGACAATGGGAAACTTTATTTTTACAATTTCACAGACATCTTATCTTATGCAGTTTCAGGTTGTGCGAGTCTCTCGCTCACACACAGACACAGACACAGACACACACACACACACACACACACACACACACACACACACACACACACACACACACACACACACACACACACACACACACACACACACACACACACAAACTTTAGTTACTTTGCAGATATATATTATTACATGATAAAACATACATTAACCACTTTAGCCCTATTTTACACCTAGGCTATTTCAAATAGCCTATCTACAAGCTCACAAAGCGTTGTGAGCTTGTAGATCTGCTATTTTCAAACATCTTAGTACTTTTACTTTTGGTACTTTTAGTACATTTTGATTCCAATACTTTTGTACTTTTACTCGAGTAACTTTTGAATTCCGGACTTTTACTTGTAACAGAGTACTTCTACATTGCAGTATTGATACTTTTACTTGAGTAAAACACTTGAGTACTTTTTCCACCACTGTATGAAACAAGTTTTTTGTTTTGTTTTCTAGACTAGAAGTTATAGTCAGAGACATCAGGCACAGTGAGTGTATTCTACCATTCTTTGTTGGGAACGCCTCTCCCTGTTTTGAAATGGATTCCATGCAGTATACGCCTGCACGGTTCTCAAAACATCTACGGTAACGCTCCAAACACAGGAACACACCGCTGAAACAAAACAAGAATAACATTATCTGTTTTGTTTTTTAAAAAGGATCTCACTTCCTCTTCTATTGCCTCCACTGATAGGCCAAGCAGAAGGCCAATTGGAAGAAGCTAATATGGAGACCACAAAGGTAGGCGGTAACTCACCGAGCAAACACTCCACTGCATTAGCAGCTAACGTTCTTACGTTGGCACATTACATCTTATATCATATCATCAATTTGAAGCCCAATTCAAATCAGTCATATTATACTGTCTGCTCGTGTGTCTGAATAAGTGATTTAATAGTCTTAAGTGCCGTTCGCACTGAGCACTATGACTATAAAAATATAGTTTTAAAAATCGTTCGGAGTCAAATCAGGTGGATGACAGAGTTCACACCAACTATAATAAAAAAAATACAATGGTGAACGATATAGTTATAGTTATCGTTATAGTTCTAGTGCTCAGTGTGAACGGCCCTTTAATCAGAACCACCCATAGTTTTGCAGCCTGTGTATGTGTGAACTACTCATACCCACAAGCAGAGGGAGCTCTTCCTATAGTATTAACATCGACGCCACTCCCCTATACCCTTTGGATTTCATATAATATGGGATCTTGAATAGGAAGTTGCTGTAGCATCGAAATGTTCATATTTCTTTACTGCAACTCCTGTGGTCTGTGAAGTCCCTGTCAGCATTGTACTGAGCAGAGGGACAAAGTAGAGTAGACTATGAGTCACCTGTACTCCCTGTTATGTCCTACCAGGCCTAAGGTGACAGTGCAGCCAGTGAGCCAGGGGCAGGCTGCTCATAAGCATTGGCTACAGCAGTGGTTCTCAACCTTTTCAGGCCGTGACCCCCCAAAATAATCATATTTGAACTGGGGACCCCCCCATTTTGTTTGACTCTGTTCCACAGATGAATATTGTGAAAATAGCAGATATACAAGCTCAGCTATTTTTTTTTATTTTTTCTTATATTATTTGACAATTGGCCAATATTTTATATATAGTTTATTGATTTTGATGCAGTAAGGGTATTTTTCTTTTCTTTTTTTTTAGACTTAGAAGTCCTTAAATTGTCACTTCACTGTCAACTGGGGACCCCACCAAAATCATGTGGGGACCCCCCTGTGGTCCCGACCCACAGGTTGAGAACCACTGGGCCACAGCAGAGGTTTTCAAGCCACACAGGTGTGACCAGGTGTGCCATGAGATTTTGTGATAACCAACCATGCATTATTCTTGCAATATACAACTAAGACTAAATGTATTCGTAATTAATTTACTAATGATAGATATATTTTTTTTTTAATTACTTGGCCATTTATTTTCACAAATGTTAGAAGATTGTGAGCTTGTAGACCGGTTATTTTCACTATAAATACAGGTGTGCCTTGAGAGTTTGACTTGACCAATTGGTGTGACTTGGGCACGAAAAGTTTGAAAACCACTAGGCTACAGTAATCTTGAAAATTTTGTATTTATTCATTTTCATTTTTTTTACCTGATAGCAGCATAATACATGTGGTATGTTGCTCTAGTCCTGGGAACCCAGACCACTTCTCATTTTCTGTTCTGTCAGGTGATTTGTATTCGCCTGGAGTCCTAGAAGTAAATTAGTCCCTGAATAGGGAGCTAGACTGGGGGAAAAAACTGCACTTGTTAAGTCCCCAGGCCTGGAGATTGAGAATCGCCACTATGAAATACTTGAGTGTTACGTGCAAAAGACAGACAAAACATTTGAAGATTGCAGCCTTTTGACCTGGACTTGTTCTTGATAACAGCCTGTTGGGTCTCTACAATGTACATCCATTTTTGTGGTGATCACAGCAGACACTAATACGCAATGATGAAGTGTGCGCCTGTACATTCATAACAGAATATGGCCTGCCATTTTCCATAGCTATACAGGTGGGATAAAGATGACTGCAGAGAATGCTTTTCAACATTGGCTCAATTGCTCAATTTGTACAGTACTGTACATGCATGGAAATGTAAAACATCTGTTTTGATGCCGGTAGATGTGGTAGGAATGGTGGGACAAATGCAGATGAAATATTTATATTAGACTCAAGATTCAATGTCTGCTTGTCTGAATACAATTTTCCATACATTACTTGATCACCCAGTTACGTACACAGGTCTGCTCCACAGGCATTTCTTGAAGCTGCTGCGCCTGTATAGTGACACATCTCAGTGTGATCACCTTTAGTCACATGGGTTTTACATGTCAAAGAGAGGTTGCCCATGACAAAGTTTGAGTCCTGCCATACGTATTCAATCACTCCTGTACATTTTTCATTGTCATGAGTTTAGAAAAGGTTAAGGGTCTTCTTAGCCCTTGTTGGCCGATTGCACTTTGTTATATCACTTAGAGCAGGAGTCCAGGGACCCTCAGGGTTACTTGAGGGGGTTCCAAATGGTCCGTTAACAGGTCTGTAACGCTGAGAGTTATGGGGGGTCCTTGAAATTAAAAAGTCTGAGAACCACATGCCACACACATCAGAGTGGCCTTTTGTCTGGAAAAAAGAGTGACAGGTGTGGGTGGAAAACAGTTATGTAAGTCTTTTTCACAGTGAGTTCTGGGAAGGTTATGTTGTCTAACGCTTTGTTGGGTGATTGTCGTCTTGTCACCGGGGGTGTGTTTGGCGTTGATCGTCATCTATCTGTGAGGATAGATGAAACTCAGAATAACTCAAGTGCTGGCCTTCAATGCTTTGTGGCTGTTAGTGGCATGGCAACCAAGTGTGTGTGTGTGTGTGTGTGTGTGTGTGTGTGTGTGTGTGTGTGTGTGTGTGTGTGTGTGTGTGTGTGTGTGAATGGACAGTGGATGGTTATCGTATGGACAGGTGTGGGTTTCGTGTGTGTGCGTGCGCTCATGTGTGTCACATTGTTCAAAAACAGGCTCAACCCAATCCTGCCTTTGATGATGATGGCAACAGGTTCATCACCATGGCAACAGATCTGACTCTTTTGAATTGAATGGGCTTGAGGAATAACGCTCCACCACCAACCTCTTCTCTCTGTACCACCCTTGACAATAATCTTAGAGTTGAAATAGTCTTCCCCACTTTGCTGCAGGCCTTTGCTTTAGTGCATGCAACTGTGAACACAGAGTGGCACTTACTGTAAATGCAACGGAGGATACAAGTGGTACTGCTGCAGAATACATTAACCCGTTCAATCCGTGAACGTATCTGTGTCATTTTAGATTTCTTTGGCTATTCAAAAATAGCAGATCTATGAAGTTGTATATCTGCTTTTTTTTTTATCGTGAAAATGTATGCGAATCTTTGAATATATATATATGTTTTAAGCGAACAACTCAAATCTTTGGAACTAAATATTTTTAGTTTGAGAACCACTAGATATAGCAACATTAGGATTTAGAAGACATTTGTAGATGCGTTCCCGGATTGAAAGGGTTAACAAACACACACACACACACACACACACACACACACACACACACACACACACACACACACACACACACACACACACACACACACACACACTCAAGTAAATGCACAGTACAGTACAGTACAGTACAGTATGAGTTGTTCTTCTGTGGGATGTGTCCATAGTTAGCCCGCCTGGCTTAATACGAGATAAATAAACACAGGATCCTTTGAGGACACTGTGAGAGGACACAGATGGGGGGTTTGCTCTGCAGCCCCTCCAGAGGGTTCGCGTGTTCAAAGTTATTTAACAGAGAACACGCCCTCAGCAAGGCCTGTCACAATTATTACATAATCGCCTAGTTGCAATTGTTCAATAACAAAAGCACAATTAACTTATTCACTGCCAAGGACGACTTTTTCCAAAGGCTCAGCCTACTAAGGACGACTTTTGGTGTTTTTTTTTGTGTTTCCACTAGATGGCGCTCTTCGCTAACACATGAGTGACCATTTCATCCCCAGATGCACACAGAAGCAGGAGATCACTTGATCCCAAGATTTACACCTGGTTAACGTATTTGGGAAATCCCCTGTAACTCGCCTCCTGTGTTTTACTATGTATTTTTGATGAGACATGCTATTTTCAACGGCGTATAACAAGCGAACGGGAGGTCGCGATGACTTTTTTTTTTTGCTTCGCGGAAGCACAGTGAAACCCTCCGTGATTAGCAACGATCAGGGGATCGATCATACTGGAGATAAATACTCTGACTGTGACTACTTGAAAATTACGAAAATCGGACAAATCGCTGGTAGTGGATGATTTATTTATGTATTTATTCTGGCTGTGAATGAGTTAATCGCAATTAATCGTAATAAAAGGAAAATGTCATGATGGTGACACCCCTTACCCTCACAGTGACGGCAGCTCAAACCATGCTGGCTTCCACGTGCTCGTCAGTGATGGCAGGGTCGTGTGTGGGGCTATTTCATAATTGTATGACGACTGAGCTGACATCACACACAGTTATGTAATTGTGAACAAAGAGCCCTGGAGAGGTGGTGGGTAATTAGTTCTTACCCGCAGGGCCTTTGAAATTACTGCAATAATAAAGGTATTTCATTAGGTATGTCTTAACCCATTCAGAACGCGTCTCTGTCACTTTAGATTTCTTTGGCTATTAAAAAATAGCAGATATACAAGCTCATAGCGCGGCACCGAGTGCCGCGCTATGAGCTTGTAGATCTGCTATTTTTCATCGTTAAAAATTGTGCAAATTCTTTTAGCAAATCTTTGAATATATATATATATATTTTTGAACGAATATTAGTAACTAAAATCTTTGAAAATGTTCGCTTTAAAAATATATATATTCAAAGATTTGCACTCATTTTCACGATTAAAAAAAAATTGCAGATCTACAAGCTCATAGCGCGGCACAGAGTGAAATCTAAAATGACAGAGATGCGTTCCCGGATTGAATGGGTTAAAGCTACAATCCATCCTTTTTAGTAGATACATTTTTTTTACCAATCAGTTTGGTAGAATATGTTATTACAATAGTTGGTACTATTGAGAAATGTATTTCCTGTGGCCGGGTAGGATCACCACAGTTTGACAAGTGGTAGTGCTGCCTAAAGCTCAAAATGTAGACATTTTGGCACTGGTGTGGGAGACTGGGGTTCGAATCCTGGATATAATAGGGCATGGATGTTACGGATTTCCGCTTATTTGTCTTGTTGTGGGTTGCATAAGGGATATTTAAGGCATTTTCTCTCAGACAGTGTCTTTGCGAACGCGGAAGACCAAGTGGAGCTTACTATGTAACCGTGCTCGGGTTGTGTGTGTGTCTGTGTGCATAAACTGTGTGCATGCACTGTGCACTCTGGCCCCCAGAGGGCGCCAGAGTGCAGGAATTTAGACAATGCTCTGATTAAAATGCACAACAGCCTGCAAAACACACACACACACACACACACACACACACACACACACACACACACACACACACACACACACACACACACACACACACACACACACACACACACACACACAGTCAATGTTCTCTCCCCATCACGGTGAAATAACACGGATTACAAGTCCGTAAATACACAATATTTTCGAGCTGCGTTCGCTTCCAGCGTTCGCGCGTCTTACTTGTTGTAAGACACAGTCTGACTAACATTCTTGAAACAAGGTCAATGGTGTTGGAAAGAAAGTAACATTTTCTCGCTTTCTCTTTTTATGGTGTCTAGTCGTCTATAACATTGGTTCTCAAAGTGGGGTCCGGGGACCCCCAGGGGTCCTTGGGGGGGTACCAGGGGGTCCCCAGCAAAATGAGTTAATATAGTGACAATGATTTTAACACTTAAAACATATTTGATATTTGGCTATTCAAAAATAGCAGATCTACAAGCTCATAGCGCGTCACTTCGTGCCGCGCTATGAGCTTGTAGATATGCTATTTTTGAAAAATCCCTGACACAAAATATTTTTGAGATAGGGGGTCCGCAACCAAATACATATCATTTTGGGGGTCCTTGACATGAAAAAGTTTGAGAACCACTGGTCTATAAGAGGGTCGGTCTGTACATGGGTCTGTGTCCAGAGTTAATCATGCCACCCACTGGACTTAAATTGAACTCAATGGGGTTCAGATTGATCTTAAACCTTGCCCAAATTTGAGTCATACAGTATATCGTCTCTGTCAGGTGGAAACCTGTCCAAAACAGGTACTTTTCATGATTCAAATAAAAAAATTGCAAAAGTAGCCGATCTACAAGCTCAAATTGCGTTTCTGCTTTGCGCCGTGTTTCGAGCTTGTAGATCTGCTACTTTTGATACTTTTGTATGACGGTGTAGTATGATCAAGTAGGGCATACATTTACAAAAAAGTTAGAATATGGAGGTTTCTGCTTGACAGCGATGATATCATAGATACCGTACGTCTGGCCACATGAATGAAGTCTGAGATAAAAAGGACAAGGAGTGACAGCAACAGGCATCTCTATATATGGCCACAAACAAACAAAACAAACCCCGACACTCAGACATATTGGTCAGATCGGCAGTGCGACATATGTAGGTGTGAGGGCCCGAACCTCTTGTATAATGTGTGGTGTAGGCATTTGGGTTAAGAAATGTGACTGAAATCTGTAGTAGGTAGTAGTGATGAGCGGGTCCCGCGGGTCAGCGTCAGCCCGCGGCGTGGGTGGTCGAGTCAGGATTTCAGAGGCAATTATGCGGGCTGTGGGTGAGCGGGTCAACCGCTCTCACAAAAAAAAACTAAAAAAATAAACAACATGCTTGTTTATTTAGCCCATGACAATGTTGTTCTACTGTAGACATTTAAAGTGACTTTGGATACTTAAAAGAGCGCTATATAAATCTGAGCTATTATGATGATGATTTTTTTTTTTTTTCACCGCGGGTCGCGGGGCGGGTTGAGCCATAGATTTATATATGGGTTCGCGGGGCGGGTTGAGGCGGGTTGGGTTCCGTGGCGGGGCGGGGCGGGTCATGAAAAAACCCGACCCGCACATCACTAGTAGGTAGGTTTCAGGGTAAAATACCGATATAGTAAATAAAATAATAATAATACGTTTTTGTATAGTTGTAGGATATTGCAGTAATGACTTGTGGTTGTCGCAGCATCCCTACCAGTGTGCCTTGGCACAGCCTTTAAAAACCACTGCAGTAGACATATGAATGCTGACTGGAAGTGATAACTGCAGAATCTGATCTCACTGTGTGTCGTGTGACATCATTTCCTGGAGGTGAACTGCAACTGCTGTGCTCTTGAAGTACTCGGGTCACGGGTGTGATGAGTCATTGATATACTATAAGAGAACAGAAGCAGGCAGTCAAAAGGAAAGGTGGAAAAATACTAGAAGATCTCTGCCAGATCTTTAGCCACTTAAACCCTGTATAGTGTATACTATAGGTGACCAGGATACCCCGGGCTCTAAACTTGGTCCGTTCTTTTTTTTTCCCCCTCTACACCAAATCTCACAACGAGTCGCTTTGCTATGCGTTGCGAGCTTGTGCATCTGCTATCGCCCCCAGTCAAAATAAGGACTCTATAGGGTTGTCGTTGTAGTTAAAGGTTTTAAGCAATAAAACGCCATTGTAGCCTCTTTTTTTTCCAAGATAATGCTGTTATAGGGGTGTAAAAAAAATGTATTATTGGGATTATCAGGATGATCTACTTCTTTGTAATTTATACATTCAAAATTGAATGCATAAATTATAATCTCCAATGAAAAGCGTCACTGGCTGCAGAGTTTTTTTTTTTTATAAATGTTTTACCTGGAGTAAGTGTAGGAATTACTTGCTATCTTTGTATGTGTCATTAGTGGTTGTTAGTGATACAGAAAAGTGAAAGCATTGCCAATATTTTACACCCAACAACGCAACCGATTCCACTTCTCCTGTCCCTGCTCCACCACCGTTCTCCTCTTTGTTTGGTAATTAATGATAGAATTATCATGGCTTCTTACAGGGGGGGAAGAAAACACCTGCCGGGTCTATTTTCAATCTGCTTGCTGCAGCAGAAACTGGAGGGGGATGCTTCTTCTGTCTTTTCCTACATTAATGTCAGCACGTGCGCTACTTTTGTTCTTTTATTTATGATGCACGTGACAGCCGTGCCAGAGAGTACTTAACCGTGCTTTCACTGTTCATCACCTCTGTTGTCAGCATGACATGCATGGGCTATCAAATGAAGCAATTGGACATTATCTTCAGCACTCGGCCTGTGGCCTCATGCCTATGACCCAATCACAGCTGTGCTGTGATTTACAGTAAAACAGCACTATATCCAGTGTGATATTGCTTTCTTTTATACAGCAGTTCTACAAGCACCGTTTAATTCCAGGACTGAGACTTGACTCAACACAAGAACATGTTCCTGCCCACTAGCTTGCTACTTTGTACTGGCCTACACGTTACCCCAGGCCAGCTACTTTTAATATATATTTTTGTGTACCACAACTCATTATAAATCACAATTCACATGGTACTGTTGTCTCTGAATGTTTGTATAACCCATTAAGACCTGAAGCTGATTCTACAAATGTCTTCTAAATCCCAACAGTATTCTGAAAGAACTTATGTTTCTATTTCAGTGGTGCTCAAATTTTTTCATGTCAAGGACCCCCAAAATTATATGCATTTGGCCGCCGACCCCCATCTCAAAATATTTTGTTCCAGGGAGGGACCCCCAGAATCAAAGAATAGAGTTAAAAATGTTCGCTTTAAACAATATGTATTCAAAGATTTGCACACATTTTCAAGATTTAAAAAAAATAGCAGATCTACAAGCTCGTAGCGCGGCACTCGGTGCCGCGCTACGAGCTTGTAGATCTGCTATTGAATAGCCAAAGTGTAAAATAATGCTTTTTAGCTCAAATGAAAAAGTGACACAGGTGCGTTCCAGGTCTTAATGGGATAAAGCACCTCACCTACAGTATGCCCACTCACGTTCATAATCTCCCTCGCCTCGAGTCCTGCCATACCGCTTCTGTATGGCAGTTGCTCATAGGCAGTGGTTGACGTGTGTGTCCCTGGCTCTTTGTACATCCCGGGTAACATCTGTGACAGCTGGTTTACTCCCAGGGGAACGGCGGTATAGCAGATACTGTCTGTCGCAGCTGCTACCCTCCTGGGCTGTACAGATAGAGGACGTTTGCATCAGGAGGAGTCATGCTCAGATTATGTTTGGAGAAATGCAGCCGGGCAGAGGGAATGCCCTCGCTCCTCAAACATATTAGCACCTTCTCCAATTTCTCTCTCCAGTGGGCAGTGGTGGAAAGTAACTACTTAAGTACTGTACTTCAGTAAAATGTGTAGGTACTTTTACTTTACTGGAGTATTTCCAATTGTCTATACTCTTACTTTTACTCCACTACATCTCAGAGGCAAATATTGTACTTTTACTCCACTACAATTATTTGAAAACCTTAGCTCCTAGTTGCGTTGCAGATATAAATTATTACATTATATAACATACATTAACCACTTTGGCTCTATTTTATACCATAGGCGATTTGAAAATAGACGATCTACAAGCTCACAACGCGTCGCATCGCAACGCGTTGTGAGCTTGTAGATCTGCTATTTTCAAACATTTTAGTTATTTTACTTTTGGTACTTTAAGTACATTTTGATACCAATACTTTTGTACTTTTACTTGAATTCCGGACTTTTACTTGTAACAGAGTATTTCTATATTGCAGTATTGATACTTTTACTTAAGTAAAACATTTTTGTACTTTTTCCACCACTGCCAGTGGGTCTTCGTGATCTTTTTGGGGTCGTTCGTTGAATGTCATGGTGAAATACTTTGCTCAATTCTCAGCACGTTTTAGGATGAATGAGTCAGGTTTGAGATCCCGACTCCCCGTTTTGCCCCTGCGTCCAAAGTTCAACTGAATATAGTGCCAGACCTTGTTCAGTAAACCTCGAGACTTAGGGCCCTATCTTCCACAGTTACTGTCCATTTGCAGTAGGGGAGGTGAAAGCCTTTTAAAACCTTAAAAATGTGGCAAGCATCTGCAATACGTCTCAAACTATCAAAATTAAATACATTGTACTTTTGAACTATATAGCAATGATGGTAACTTTCCCTACCATGGCTTCTAATCTCTTTTACAATACCTTTGAAAACATTAATAGCTGATATGAATTCTGGGTATATTAAATTCCATGAACGGTTAGCCGGAGGCCCGTTGATATAACAGTTTAAACCTGTACAGCTACCCTTTACTTGTCTGGGTGGATAAAAAAAACTGCCTCAGAGTGTGGTCACACCGAACTTTGATTCTGTCTATGCAGCGAATTCTGCCGATGCTTTTCAATGGGAGCGTTTTTTGGGCGGAAATCCACGAATGGCAAAAAAAAAACGCTCCGTTCCCATTGAAAAGTATTGGAAGAATTCACAGCATAGGCTGAATCAAAGTTCGGTGTGATTGCACCCTTAAACGCTGCATTCAGTTCTTTCTTCTCAACGGACTGAATCTCAGTGTTTATTGAGACTTGAGCAATTGTGAAAGCAGTTCAAAGCCCAGGTTGTTTGCCTTAACGTGTTGGCTTCATTTGTGCACTGTTTCACTGTATGAACACACCTGGAGGTTTGCGCTGAAGTATCCAGGCTTATTTCTTTCCCTCCTTCCCTTCTGATGATCATTAATATTTTAACTCAAAGGATATTTGTGGAAGAAACGTCCATCTTTGCAGCACAACGTTTGTTACAAGGTAGCTACTAGCTTTAGATAAATAACGACCAACCATTGATGCAATTAACAGTTATTAGTACACCTACATCTACTGTAGTGCTGTCATACTCTATATCAGCACACATGGAATACCTTTTGTCCAGTCACATTACATGGTCGGAACTAACTGTTGGGAACATGATATACCTCTCTGCTATATGTCACTCATTTTGCTGCAGAGCAGATTGTCATTCATGGTTGCTGTGTCATTCATTACCCCCTTCCTCCCCTTGTCTCTGGCTGGGACTGACTGTGTTTTCAACACTGTTACTGGAGCTGTTCAGCACCTGTTCTGTCTGCTCTGTTCCATGCTCATATTGATGCTTGTCGTTGTAATCTGTTCATTGTATCTACACTTGACTTTGTTATTTGTTTCTCAGTGCAAGGAATACCTTTTTTTTGTGGCATTTTCGGTGCAATTGACGAATGCTGGTTAGCGATCATTCTCTAAGCAAATGAATTGCATCGCTGAACCTCCTCTAGCCCTTGTGTTGTCAGTACCACATTTCACCCATTGATCTACACAGGTCTTATTTATAGTGACATGTTTGTATCTGCTTAGCACTGCTGTCATCGGGTTTACTCCTGTGTTTTATTGGCAGTGGTGTAAAGTAACTAAGTACATTTACTGAAATACTGTACTTAAGTAAAATTTTGAGGTACTTTTACTTTACTGGAGTATTTCCAAGCGTCTATACTTTTACTTCAACTCCACTACATCTCAGAGACAGATATAGATATAAAAAGAAAAAAGAAAGTACATTTTTAATTCCGGACTTTTACTTGTAACAGAGTACTTCTGCATTGCAGTATTGATACTTTTACTTAAGTAAAAGATTTAAGTACTTTTTCCACCACTGTTTATTGGCTGATCTGTTGCCGGCATCTGTGTGCTGCGTGTCCGTTTGTCAAGTCTGTCGATTTGCAATGTTGTGTTTTATACTTGGTCTTTATTTAAATTCTCCCCATACCCTGCTCCTTCATGAAACCTTTGTGAAGAAAGACTTGCTATTAATTGGTTAGCCTTATGATATGGTTTAAATAAGATATAGTGAAACTCCAACTCGTGCTCTCTTTTAACACAACCTCATTACCCTCACCTCCCTCTTTCATGATTTCTTCCCATCCATAGCTCTTTCTTTTTTACTCTGTCTCCCGTGCAAATTAACAATATGCATTGAGCCGCAGAGACATCGGGTTCTTCAAGTTGCCCTGCTCGTCCGTTTGCATGTGAACCTCTGGGGAGAGAGCGGAGAGTAATTTCTGCTAATCCAGCAGTCTTCCAGGAAGTAGCCAGAGGGTTCCAGAAAAGAATATACAGTATGGTATTGTTTTTTTTGTCGTTGTCAGAAAGCAGATGGACTGTGTGTTAGGTAACTTTTAGTCCTGCTGCTTGACTGAAGCAGAGGCCATTCGCTGACATTCGCTGTTTCAATAGATGTTAAAACCTGCTCCGCTGTATATTTTAAACTGTGCAAGTGGAAGTCCATGCCCCTCTGGTTATCCCTTGTCATGCAATTTAACTAACAATTGTACCGATGTGTTCTTCTCATATCTACAGTATGTGTGCATACTGTATCTGTCCTCAAACAGTGTGCTAATCAGTGCAGTGTTGCTCTCTGTCTCCCCACTGTGGTCTTCAGGCAGCATCAGTGGTGTTGATAATAAACCATTGTCACAGGCCCAACAACAGTCTCCCCTATAGATAATGCAGATCAATGTATAGGGTTTATCCATGTCGGTGGAAAACAGCCACAATAATCTGTCCAGTGTTGGAGAGCTATAGGGACTCCCAGAAGGCGTATCGGGAGCGGCCTGGCAGCTTTTCCCTTCCCTGTCCCATCCCACACATCAGAAATGTTTTTAGATTAACACAGATTACGTGCCAGTACTATTCTTAGAAATAAATGAAAAAAACAAATTCAGGGCCAGATTAAAGGCCCACACAGGCTCACCAAAATAGAACCCAAATTCAAAATAACATGAACGTTGTCCCACTGACTTGCATAACGTTGGCTGCTACTGTCCGTCTGGACTGGAGGCTTCGATGATGATATCATCCTGCTGCCTTGGACTGATTGAGTTGACTGAGTGAAAACCTTTAGATTCCGATTGGTACTCATCGTTGTTCTGCAAATATAGCTTTATTTGGTGATTGAAAACTTTAATTTGTGGAAGATAAATAAGGTTTGACTGAGGCATTAGTGGAGAAAGAGTGTTGGTTTTTATTAAGAATAAGTAAGAATACGATATTGTTCCATACCTGTTGATCTAAGGGATTTTTGGCTTCCAAAAATGTGTACTGTACCGTAGATATTGTGTTTCAATAACCCAGTCCTACAAAAGTTACTAGGTTTTCAAAATGTCAAACCTAGTTCAGCGCCACTGAATCTAGCACGTCATAAAATAATTAGATATTTGTAACAGAATCAAACACATCTACAGCACCTTTTCATGGGTGATTGTCATGGTCACAAAAACACCATACAGGCAGCAGGTGGTGCCAGTGAGAAACATCTGTCTCAGAGTCATGTTTCATAGAGCTGGCTTCCTGAAGGGTCTGACTCTTCTCCAGAGGAGCTGTCCGTTCAGCACCACGCTGCCTGCTTCCTCACTGGAGCTGCAGGCCCACACAGTGGTGGAAAAAGTACTCACATTTTGTACTTAAGTAAAAGTAGCAATACCACAATATAAAAATACTCTGTTACAGGTAAAAGTAACAAAATGTTACTTGAGTAAAAGTACAAAAGTATTGACATCAAAATATACGTAAAGTACCAAAAGTAAAAGTACTAAAATGTTTGAAAATAGCCGATCTACAAACTCACAACGCGTCGCATCGCGACGCGTTGTGAGCTTGTAGATCGGCTATTTTCAAATAGCTGTGGTATAAAATTGGGCGAGTGATTAATTTATGTTTTATAAATTAATCATTTATATCCGCAAATAACTAGTAACTGAAGTTTTTGAATAATTGTAGTGGAGTAAAAGTACAATATCTGAGATGTAGTGGAGTAGAAGTAAATGAATAGAAAATTGGAAATACTCCAGTAAAGTAAAAAATACCTAAAGAATTTACTTAAGTACAGTACTTGAGTAAATGTACTTAGTTACTTTACACCACTGCATAACAGAGCCACATCAGAGGGCTAAATAATATTGTAGCCAGAGCAAAACTCTCTTTACGCTGTGCATTACGTGAAAGGGTAGGCACTGTGGGAGGTACAGTGTATATTGTGTGCAGAATTGGGTCCCTTAACTTCATAGTAAATAACCGTTCCATATTTATAATGAGGGTTCACTGGAGGATTTTAAACGTATCTGAAATAAAAAGGTCTGACCCAAGCCGGTGACATAAATATATTCACCCTTCCCCACCAAACCATGATAAACGGTTTGATTCCAGTCTCAGTTTGTAGTTACAGTTTGTTCTTTTTTTTTCTCTCCAACTTTTGAATAGACTTTCTACAGCAGAGAGGGACTGCAGTGATCTTATCCTTTTGGATGGACACGTCAAAGTGGTGGGTGGATTGATCAAAGCAACATGCGTGACTGATGATCTTAATAATATAGATTTTGTGCCAGCCAGCAGCAACATTTGATGCATGGGGTTTTGCTACAATTCCCACTCGGTCCTCTGCAATATGCTCACCATGTTTGACTTGAACGGTCCGATGGTGCTCGAGTTTTGCGTGGGACAGCCTGACACGCACACACAGTCACAGATTCCGTGCATTTGTAGATAGATGTTGGGTAAATCCAACAGGATACATTAACGTCAATATTGTGGCTCTGGACAAAGCTGGTTGGTTCAGCTGTCATTATGGTCCGCACGTCGGGCAGTGTGCGATGGTGCGCTGTGGAGATGATGTGCATTCCAGAATGCAGTGGTGTTAAGTAACATTTACTCAAGTACTGTACTTGAGTACAATTTTGAGGTATTTTTACTTTACTGGAGTATTTCCAATTGTCAGTACTTTTACATCTACTCCACTACATCTCAGTACTTTTACTCCACTACAAACTAGTAACATCAAACTTTTGTTACTAGATTTTGATTAACATACATTAACCATTTCAGCCATATATACATTTTGGTCATTTGAAAATAGCCGATCTACAAGCTCACAATGCGTCGCATCGAGAGGCATTGTGAGCTTGTAGATCTGCTATTTTCATTTTATTTCATGTTTATACATTACAAAGTTGAAATGGGACATTCTGCATAATGAGTACTTTTACTTTTGGTACTTTAAGTACATTTTGATGTCAATACTTTTATACTTTTACTCAAGTAGACTATTTCTTGTAACGTAGTATTTCTACATTGCGGTATTGATACTTTTACTCAAGTAAAAAAGGTGAGTACTTTTTCCACCACTGCCAATATGGAGCACTTAAATAACTAATGTTGAATTGTCTGCGAATTGCTGACAATAATATACAATATTTTTATAATTTGTTATAAAAAAACTATTACTACTACTACAAACTATTTTTAAACTTTTGTTCAATTAGTCCTAAACGGATAGTAATTAGTTTTCATTGTCACGTAAAAATGAAGTTAAGCCAAAATTATGGTTTTAATCGAGTCTGTTTGTGTCATTCCATTAGCATCAAGACAGCCTCTGTAAAACGTCCTAAAGATACTAGTCGGACATCAAAATAAGCCTTGCGGTGACAAAATTAATCTTGCAGTTTATTAGTCAGCAAATGCAGGTTTCATTTTGAAGTCTGGGCACTGAAAGTCCACAAAGTCGCTCTCTCTTAATGGTGGTTTAGGTGCGTTAGCAAAATGGTATTTTAGTTTTTTAGACAGGAAAAGGTTGCTTCCCTCTTTATTAGGTATATACACACTCTATTTTAATTTTGATTGTATTAAGGGAAATGATTTGACCCTTGTGTGGACTCAAATTAAAAATAGTATATCCTCCCTCCGACTAAAATGACAAAAGCTGGACAGTCCCCTGTTTTCCTCCAGTGGTCCCCTGCTATAAATATTGAATATTGAATAAGTTGTAAATATTATTGTATCTTTAATAATTATATTACATTGGTTTATTCTGGTTTCCTCAGGGAAGGTCTGTTAGTCAAGTGTCCTTTAAACAGAACATAAAGACAACATGATCAAATCAGATAGACCTAATGCAATAATATTGTAAACTACACTAGGTCCATGTCAGGGGGGCATGCATTAAACCCATCTGCATCATTAACTCCAAAGATCAAGGGGCTAGAAATTCATTGGCCTGCGAGGCCAATGTAATGGCATTAGATGCCCCACCTGTCTCCCGTTTATATAAAATTGCCTTTAACAATTTAGTGCAAATTAACAATATGCCTTGAGCCACAGAGACGGCGGGTTCTTCAAGTTTCCCTGCTTGTCCGCTTGCACCTGAACCTCTGGGGAGAGAGCAGAGAGTTCACTTTTATTTCTGCTAATCCAGCAGTCTTCCAGGAAGTAGCCAGAGGGTTCCAGAAAAGAATATATAGTATTGTTTTTTTAGTTGTTGTCAGAAAGCAGATGGTAACTTTTAGTCCTGCTGCTTGACTGGCCATTCGCTGACATTGGCTGTTTCTCACACCGTGGGAGGACACTGGAACAGTCTTCATAATATCTACCTCATGCCCTCCTCTGTTCCTCTGCAGTCCTATCACATCCACAGTAGTCCTGACAGGAGAGGCGGGGGTTGGCAAACAATAGGAATCTGACGTGTCCTGCAGTCTGTCCTTCCCTGCCCTCTGGCTCAGAGACTTTAAGATTTCTCTGATCCATCACCAGTGAGACATACTCCATCATAACGTTAATCTAATATCCAACATGGTCTGCTTTTTTAGACCTGTCTTCATCATAGTAAACTAAATTTCTCTCTCGCTCTTCCTCCGTCTCTCCCCCTCTGTCTTATTCTCACTCTCAATCTTTCATCACGGTCTCTTTTCCGTCAGTTATCTCTCACTCATGTTCTGTGGCTCCATCTGGCCCCCATCACCCTCACTCCCTCTCCTCCTTCTCCCTCTCTCCCCTTTCTGTTCTCTCTTCTCTCCCTCACTCTCCCTCCTTCTCTGGCCCCATCTGCATGATAAAAAGCCCTCAGTGAGTGAATGATGTGCAGTGACTCAGCAGGCTAAGCGGTGTAACTAGCTAAAGTGCCCATGGGAGTGTGGATGGCATCCCCCAGTTTGCTGTGTGGTCGCCAGAGCACATAACATGATCTGGCACTTTCAACTTTCTCAATTTATTTTCCTCTGTTTTCCAATTCAAAATATCTATCATCCAAGGAAGGGAAGTGTAGCTTTAGCAGCTGAATACAAATCCCCACAGCAGTTAACTCATTAAAACCGGCAACGCATCTGTGTCATGTTAAGATTTCTTTGGCTATTAAAAAAATAGCAGATATACAAGCTCATAGCGCGGCACATAGTGCCGCGCTACGAGCTTGTAGATCTGCTATTTTTCAAAGATTCATGGAAATCTGTGCAAATCTATATATTTTTTTAAGTGAATTTGTAACTCAAATCTTTGCTTCTGGGCATTCTACAAAATGTCTTCTAAATTTTAACAGTTTTTTGGAAAAACTTTGTTGCTATAATATCAGTTGGTGGTTCTCAAACTTTTTTCATGTCAAGGACCCCCAAAATGATATGTATTTGGCCGCGGACCCCCATCTCAAAATATGTTGTTCCAGGGACCCCCAGAAGCACAGATCGTAGTTAAAAATGTTCGTAGTTAAAAATGCATATATATATGCTTTAAAACATATATATGTATTCAAAGATTTGCACAAATGTTCACGATTTTTCTAAACTAGCAGATCTACAAGCTCATAGCTTGTATATGTGCTATTTTTGAATAGCCCAAAGAAATCTTGAAATGACATAGATGCGTTCCCGGTCTTAATGGGTTAAACAGATGAATGACATTCCGTAGCATACAGTACACTACACAAGACCCGAGAGGAAGTCAATACTGTAGCTCAAAACTGAGCAAATTTACAAAGGCCGTCGTTCTGATGTTCGGCTTGCTTGAGTTCTGTTCCGCTCACAGACTGTATCAAGTACTAAATATTATAGACTAGCTGTTGTCAATGTGGGGCCGTGTTACGAGCTTGTATATCTGTTTTGTCTGAATAGTATAAAAATAATGGTTAAAGTGGTTACACAGATGCGTTCCCGGTCTTAATGGGTTAAGGGTGCTGCCATGCAAAAGCCACAATTGTAACATTGAATCGGCTAGTTGTTCTTTTCATTATATTTGCCGCAGCCAATTATTAGATGCATTTTGATGGAAGGGAGTTTTCTCTCGCTTCATCTCATGCACTCTTCGTGTGTGTGTGTGTGTGTGTGTGTGTGTGTGTGTGTGTGTGTGTGTGTGTGTGTGTGTGTGTGTGTGTGTGTGTGTGTGTGTGTGTGTGTGTGTGTGTGTGTGTGTGTGTGTGTGTGTGTGTGTGTGTGTGTGTGTGTGTGTGTGTGTGTGTGTGTGTGCGCGAGCGCGTCACACACCTACACATGGTGTAACCGTGCATCAGCTGATGCCCTTAGCAACAAATCAATTATGGATGGACTTTACTGCTGTTGCAAAATTTAAGAAAATGGTGCTGGGGCTATACTCAGCGTGATGTAAAGTGTGGTACATTAGCTGTTAGAAATGTGTGAACCACTTTCATAAATGACACGTATGGACAAATCAATACCTCATGAATCATCACCAGTCATTTTTTAACTACTAATATAATTAGTAGTTTACTGGAATGCAGCCTTTAAAACAAGGAAAAGACTAGACCTACAGTATACCATATCACAATATATGATATATAAAATACTAGATGATACAAAGCCTCATATCACAATATCAATATAATATATATATTTCCCAGCCCTAATACAGTTACCTGCCTGACAGAATGGCCAGACAAGTTTTTATTATCGCAGGAACACATGCAGTTCTTATTAACTCATTCACTGCCATTCACTAAATAGACCAAAAAGCCCAGACTGCCAGCGATTTTCTTACCTTTTCAAGTAGTCACAGAATATTTATCTCCAGTATGAACGATCCCCTGATGGTTGCTAATAACAGAGGGTTTCACTATGTTTCTGTGAAAAGAAAAACATTTCATCGCGACCTCCCGTTCGCTTGTTATACCCAGTTGAAAATGGCATGTTTCGCCAAAAATACATGCCGAGATACAATATTTCCCAAATACTTTAACCAGGAAGTGAATGGAGCAGTAAATCTTTGGCTCGCGTTTATCTCCTGGTTCTGTGTGAAAAATAGGGGGGGAAAAATAATAATTTAAAAAATCAGACTACGGTACTCAATGTCAGGGGTTCTCAAACCTTTACATTTGAAGAACCCCCCCCCTCCCCTAACTCTATTTGGTTCCATTTGTATACTGTCAAGAGTTACAGACTTGTAAGGTTCAATTTAGAACCCCCTCAAGGAACCCTGAGTGAAAGTCTCTGGACCCCACTTTGAGAACCTCTGCTATGTCCCACTATTGTCCAACAGGCAGCTTCCCCCCCCCGGTCCTTATGGTGGAGAGTGGTACATGTCACCCACAGTATTAGCATGGCCTTAATGAGGTGTAATTTGCTTGCGGTCTTCTAAGACGATTAAAGGGGAACACACCGCACTCTGACCCACTGTCTGTAGGTCAAGAGGACTGTTGTGTTTGATGACCGGCTTTCCCTCAAAGAGGAACAGTGAAGGGGACGCCATGACCACCTAAACCACCATCTCTCTGACGTTGTCAAGAGAGAGATTAGACAACCTTTCATTCTGCTTTAAAAAAAATATGCATTATGTTTGTAAAGAGCTGAACTGTATGGAGAGTAAAAAGAAAGCTGTATGGGTGGGTGGGGGGGTCATAATAGTGCGCACACAGTGCACACACTTAATTACCACGCACAAGGAACCCCCCTCTCTGTGTGTGCATTAAGAGATTAACACAGCTAGCCTCCGTCTTGAGTCTGACGAGAAGCAAAAGCATGCACAGCAACATGTCCATCCTTTGACCCCTTAAGACCTGAGGCCCATTCTCCAAATGTCTTCTAAATCCCAAATGTTCATGTCAAGGACCCACAAAATGATATGTATTTGGCCGCCGACCCCATCTCAAAATATTGAGTTCCAGGGACCCCCAGAAGCAAAGATTTGAGTTAAAAATGTTTGCTTTGACGAAAGGGCCCACTCTGTGTGGAGTTTGCATGTTCTCCCCGTGTCTCCTAGGGTAGTTAATACCCTCACAAAAACATGTAGTAATCCTGGTCGCTATACTGCCTCCCCCATGACAGCCGGGGCGCCTGATGGAGGGGAAGGGAACTGGTTGGAATAACGTGTTCCTTCCACGCGCTACGTCTAACCAGGGAAACTCTCCCCTGTCAGGTGACAAGAAGGTCAGTTGGCTCTCATGCATTGAAGGAAGCATGAGCTCGGCCCTGGCCTCCCTGGCTGTGGGGGACTGGTGTAGCGCTGGTGTAGGGCTGGTGTAGCGCCCAGGATCACTTAGGAAATTGGCACCGGGTGAAAAAAATGGGTTACAAAAATCGCGGGGGAAAAACATACAATATATTCAAAGATTTGCACACATTTTTCTCCAAAATAGCAGATCTACAACTTGGTGCCACGCTATGAGCTTGTATATCTGCTATTTTTGAATGGCCAAAGTTTAAAATAATAGTTCTAGTGGTTACGCAGATGCGTTTGCGGTTTTAATGGGTTAACGGTCGGCGTCCTCGTGCACACCTACTGTGTCACCGTCGGTGACATGGCCAGCAGCCCCATTATCAGCTCCTTTTGTTGAGGGTGTTTACAGCTAACAAACTGCTCAATGAGGCCTGAGCCACCGCTGCTTACGTTAGAAGACCATTAGAGAGAGAGAGAGAGAGAGACATCTAGGGACCAGGAGGAGAGGGGAGGGAGGGAGGGTTGCAGAAGGCTGCACATGCTCAGTTTGAACCCGGCAAATGCAGCGTTCATCCGCAGCAGGAGCTGTGTGTGTGTGTGTGTGTGTGTGTGTGTGTGTGTGTGTGTGTGTGTGTGTGTGTGTGTGTGTGTGTGTGTGTGTGTGTGTGTGTGTGTGTGTGTGTGTGTGTGTGTGTGTGTGTGTGTGTGTGTGTGTGTGTGTGTGTGTGTGTGTGTGTGTGTGTGCGTGCGTGCGTGCGTGCGTGCGTGCGTGCGTGCGCGCGCGCGCGTCACACACCTACACATGGTGTAACCGTGCATCAGCTGCGTGCGCGCGTGCCTCAACCAGAGGCTGTGACAGCTTTACAGGACAGCAACATGGTGAGAGTTAGTGTAGGAAGACGTGTGAGTGACCAGCTGTGTTTTCCGCTTGTTTACCAATTCCTGCCAGTCCTAGCTGTCGCGGGGTTGGATATAGCAGTGCTGCACGGCAGCTTCGCCCCTCTCTCTCTCGCTCTTTTGGCAACACCGAGCAGCAGCCCCATCCGCAAGGGAGCCAGCCGCCAGCTCCTGGCACAAGTAGTCGGCACTGCGGCACCTCAGTTCTCCAGCAGGAGAACCCTGCAAAAAAAGGAGCTCAGGGGAGTAACAGAGGAGTAGAGAGAGAGAGGGTTCACCAGTCACCAGGGCTTGGCTCAGAGCAGTTCCTACTGTAGACCAGCCTGTATCTTCACATCCCTCCCTCCATCCATCCTCCCCTCCCCCTCCCTCTCTCCCTCCCTCCTTCCTTCCCTCCATCTCTCTCTCTCTTGCGCTGGTGTATGGGAAGCGGGGCAGTAACGCCCTCTCGCTCCGCATGCAGCGGTACGAGCGGGCGACCCATCGCCCAGAACACGCTATGGCCATCAGACTCTGCTGCTCGACGTACTAATGAAAGGCTTCAAACTCGCCTGGTAAGGCTGGAAAGAGAGCGAGAGTGTGTGTGTGTGTTTGTGTGTGCGCACTGTGCGCCCTTTCTTTTTGTTGCATAGACTGTATTTAAAGTGAGCATGTGCACGCGAGTGTGACTATGGCTGCCTTTCTATATCGGTGTGTGACACTGTGGTTACATAAATCTGTGAATTGTTTGTGTGTTGGCATATGGGCGCATAATAATAAGGGCTGGATTAGGGGCGGTTGATGGGTGTAAGCCATGAGCTTTATACCTGCATGCCCCCCCCCCCCCCCCAAACACACACACAGCCATACACGTCGCCAGAGTTTCAAACTGGCCCGGTAATGCTGAAGCATGCGTACGTGCCCGTTGCCCTGTTCCGTATTACAATGAGCCCCACACGCACACACAGAGTGTGTTGTCATGAAAAGAGGAATATAATAAGCTGTTGATTAACAGGCTGTGTGTGTGCGTGTGCGCGTGTGTGTGTCCAGCACAGCCCAAGACAGGTGCTGTTTATCCATGGGTTTTAGTTTTTTTTTGTTTTCTTTGTTAGTTTTTTTGTCTCTTTGTTTAGTTTAATTTAGTTTGTTAGTGTGTTGTGTGACGACCCTTCCCCTCGCTGTGTGTTAGAGGAACAGCTGAGGGGGAAATGTCACGTGGCTGCCTGGAAGAGAGCAGGCACACCCCCGCCTCCCCTCTCTCTCTCTCTATGCCTCCTCCTCCTCTTCCGTTCTTCTTCTCCAGCTCTGTCTTTCTCTCTCTCTCTCTCTCTATGTTACTCAGATATTCTCTTCTGGTCCTGTCTCTTTCTGTCGTTCTCTGCCTCTTTCCACACTCTGTCTCTCCCTCACACACGCACGCGCGTACACACACACACACACACACACACACACACACACAACACACACACACACACACACACACACACACACACACACACACACACACACAGAGATCCACAATGCAGACTGCGTGTCTCACCTGTTTTGATACAGTATCTGCTTCTCTCTCTCCCTCCCTTGGTTTCCTTCCTTCTCCTCTGTGCAGTTTGTTTACTCTCCTGCTCCTGACAGATATTTTTTGTGATGCATTACCTAGCACCGCAGGAGGGGGGAAGAGAGGAGAGAAAAGAGGAGGGGAGCAGCTTTGGCAACACGCGTCCCTCTTCCTCCCTTTTCCCCCACTTTCATCACGACCTCTTCGGTCTTCGTACTTATCTCTCTCTGTCTCTCTCTGTCTCTCTCTCTCTGTCTCTCTCTCTCTCTCTCTCTCTCTCTCTCTCTCTCTCTCTCTCTCTCTCTCTCTCTGTCTCTCTCTCTCTCTCTCTCTGTCTCTCTCTCTCTCTCTCTCTCTCTCTCTCTCTCTCTCTGTCTCTCTCTCTCTCTGTCTCTCTCTGTCTCTCTCTCTATCTCTCTCTCTCTCTCTCTCTCTCTCTCTCTCTCTCTCTCTCTCTCTCTGTCTCTCTCTGTCTCTCTCTCTGTCTCTCTCTGTCTCTTGACCATAAATGGGGAAAGAGTCGGGGAGGGACACGCAGCAAAGGTCCACCGGGCTTGGGAATCGAACCGAGGACTTGCTGTCAGGCTCTGATGCAGAGCTGTTGGGCAGAAACCTCCTATCTCCATATTCTAACTTTTTGGGGTTTTCCCTAAATTAACACCCTACTTGATCACTCGTCGTTGACACTACAGCGTCACACAAAAGTAGCAAAAGTAGTAGATCTGCAAGCTCGAAACGTGGCGTGAAACAACGTGTTTTGAGCTTGTAGATCTGCTACTTTTGCTATTTCTTTATTTGAATCCTGAAAAGTAACAGTTTTGGACATTTTCTACCCAACAGAGACGATATGGCCTTAACCACTCTGCCGTCGCCTGTCGGCACCTCTGGACTGTTTCTTATTCATCACCATAATAACTACTGCACACATTATAGCAAGCTACAGTATCTGCAGTAAGCCAACAGTTGACCATCAAAGATAGCTCTTTTAGTTTGGTGTCCAGTCCAGGGAATAGAACGGAAGTTCATGTCGGTTAGAATGCTCACTGTTATTGTCAGTTTGCAACGGTTTATACAGGAGGTGTAGCCTATGCAGTGGTTAAAAATAGCACTCGGTGCCGCGCTATGAGCTTGTAGCTCTGCTATTTTTGAAAGGTATAACATTTGGATAAAGGGGTTAAAATTATTGCGACGCTTTATTAACTAATTTTGCTGGGGACCCCCTGGTACCCACCCAAGGACCCCCTGGGAGTCCCCGGACCCCACCTTGAGAACCAATGGCCTACTGCATTTTTGTCTTGCTGTGCCGGCAAGATAGTCTATACAAGCCATAACAAGTTATATAATACGATTTAACTGGAATGATTGAATGTACTGTACGTGTCCATAATGTATGAGGGGAGAGGCCAGTATGTGACCTCTATGTGACGGATGGATAGATGGATGAGTGGATGGGTATTTAGATGAATGAAAGGATGGATTGATGGATAGTTATTTCTGGCAGCATTTGTACTGTATACTGTATGTCCAATATAGACAACAGGTTCAATCCTAAGTGACAGTTGGTCTTGGTGTGTCTAGGCCTGTCACAATTATTACATAATCGTCTAATCGCTTTTATTTGAGATATTTGCCCTTTTTTTTGCATAGTCGTCATAATAACATTTTCATGTTGAACATTTTTCACACATTTAGATATTTTTTTTTTACATATTTGTACATTTGTACATTTTTAATTGATTAAATATGTCAATTTCTTTGCATTTTTCTGTTCTGTGCCCTGTGCAATATTTGATTATGAAGCCTATAAAAGGCTTCATATGTTCAACGCCAAACACAATTAAATCGTCAATCGCAATTATTTGAGTGACAATTAATCGTCAACTTAAATGTGTAATTGTGACAGCCCTATAGGTGTGTCTGGTAATTGCAAAAGCATCCTTTCTAATTGTAGGGCTACTTGAAGAAAATCTGAAAATGATGATGGAATATCTACTATCCCCTAGTGGTTATTGACAAGAGCGTCCTCCTGAAGCTCTCTCTCTACTTCCTCTTCCTCATTAAGGTTGATTTATATGTGGTTGTGTGTTTCCGGTGCATGCAATAAATCAAGGTATTACTCTATACCGTCACCCAGAGACAATCTTACCACATAAGTGAAACGCTGTGACCTCCAGGTCATTCCGTCAATCAATAACTCAATCAGAGCTTTTTCTCTCTGCCCCGAGCCTTGTAATAAATACAGTGTCCATACCGTATACAGTATTCATGCAATGAATACAGCCGCAGAAGTCAAAGCAACGATGAAATCAAGGGAAAAGGGGGAAAAGGTTGTCCCCGAAATTTTCTGCGGAAATTATTTCACATTTACATTTTCATCCAAAACAGTTATTTTTCAGGAAATGGGGGAAAAAGGGCCTGTAATCCAATGGATCCAACGTAGGTATTATTTAGTCACAAGCTCTTGTTGATATTTTTTATTGATTAAATATGTGTAAAACCCGCAGACAACCATAACCACTTTAAACCACTTTCAACAAAATGTATTAAGTTTTAAATGTTTTAAAAAGTAAAAAATAGCAGATCGCACGCACGCACGCACGCACGCACGCACGCACGCACGCACGCACGCACGCACGCGCACACACACAGCAAGTCTGTGTGTGTGTGTGTGTGTGAGTGATATTAGTGGCGTGCGTACAAAACAACATTGCAGGCATGTGTTTGTGCATGTAGGGATGCCACAGTTAACGCATTGAGTGCCAGATGTTTTTTTAAACAGCCTGCTTGTCCCGATGAGCACCTCTTTTATCTTGTTGACTGAGCGCTGCCACTCTGGGGGGTGTTTTCCCTGCATTCCCATTGTGGTCACATGGGAGCAGATAAGTAGAGCAGTGCAGAGAAGTCATCCCCATCCTTGTCTTCCTCGACACCCCCTCTCTGACAGACTGGAATACTCCCTCGCTGCTGGTATACAAACAAGCATTTCTGTACACATTAACATATTCAATCCGGCAACGCATACTGTGTCATTTTTTGAATTTTTAGCTATAACCATAATTTTATACTTTTGGGCTATTCAAAAATAGCAGATTTACAAGCCCATTGGTGCCTTGCCACAAGCTTGTAAATCTGCTATTTTTTAAAAATCTACTGAATACTTGTATATTTTTTACTCAAATCTTTGCTTCTGGGGGGTCCCTGGAACCACATGTTTTGATGGGGGTCCACGGCCAAATACATATCATTTTGGGTGGTCCTTGACATGAAAAGGTTTGAGCACCACTGATATAGAAACATTAGTTTTTCAGATAACTGTCAGGATTTAGAAGAAATGTGTAAAGATTTGCATTTTCTAAAAAATAAATAAATAGATGAATAAATCTTAAAATGACACACTCCTGGATTTAATGGGTTAATGTGCACATGCGGTTGTATGCCGTCTCATTTAGAGATATATGGCAAATAGCATCAAACACCTGACACACACACACACACACACACACACACACACACACACACACACACACACACACACACACACACACACACACACACACACACCTCGTTCACGTGTTCATTTAACTCTGGAGTGTGTACAAATTGTAACAAACTCTTGAGGTATGAGTGGATAAATGAACACACTCAGGATTTGACTGTGTATAGGGGCGTAGGTGCAAGCGTATGCCATTTGGAGGGGGAAACAAATCTGTTTTTAGACTTTCAAAGTTTTTTTGTTATCAATTGTTTTTATTATCATATCAGCAATACAATTATGTTTGAATGGATACATTTTTCAACAAAAACAAGATACATACACAACTTAAAAACAACACAGAAGGTTAATTAAAATAATAAGAAAAATAATAATAATAATAAACCCACCCACCCCTCGACTTTCAAAGTTAAAGAGTGTGCAGTATAGCCACAAATGTACACACACACACACACACACACACACACACACACACACACACACACACACACACACACACACACACACACACACACACACACACACACACACACACACACACACACACACACACACACGCACAGAGAGAGAGAGTAATAGGGTAATGTATTATCCAGGGCTGAGCCTGCTACCATCAGGGACATGTTCTGCCGGGCTATTTTTACTGTAATTGAACAATGGGCTCTCCTCCCCGCCTCCTGCATCAAGAAGATTTACATGAATAAGTAAAGGCTGAGAAAGACAGAGAAAAGCCCCTCTCTACATTATTCCCCAACTCAAGGACCCAGATCTGTCATGCCAACCTAAACCTTGTGTGTGTGTTCATACAGTAGATGTGTGCGTGTGTGTGTGTGTGTGTGTGTGTGTGTGTGTGTGTGTGTGTGTGTGTGTGTGTGTGTGTGTGTTTGTGTTTGTGTTTGTGTTTGTGCTTGTGCTTGTTAGGTGGCACTCTTTCAACTGGATCTATTCCTAATGGTGACATTTATAATGGGAACGATCCCCGATCCCAGCTAGTGCTCGGGGGACAGAGTGTCCCCGAGCGTCCTGAGATGTGTTTGTGGCTGGGATGAGAAGCTGTTTCATTCCATAATGAGATCTTCATCAGTTTTAAAG